>NC_092152.1:21474119-22081389 GCF_045791955.1 Oncorhynchus clarkii lewisi | reverse complement strand
CACTGAGAGAGGGGATCCATTCAGGAGCATTGCATTCATTTACAATACACAAACCATAGGCACTGAAATGCAAATTATATTTAACAAATAGATAGTCAAACCCTTATAGCAGGGATGTCAAAGTCATTCCACGGAGGGCCGAGTGTCTGCAGGTTTTTGATTTTTCCTTCCAATTAAGACCAAGATAACCAGGTGAGGGGAGTTCCTGACTAATCAGTGACCTTAATTCATCAATCAAGTACACGGGTGGAGCAAAGACCTGCAGATATCTGTCCCTCCGTGGAATGAGTTTGACACGTGCCTTATAGGACAACTGTTGACTTATACGATAGTTACAAACAGAAACGTACACAGCAGATCCATTACTTCATGGTGTTGTTTTTATTATCCTCCTTTTATATGAGCTCTTTTGCAGCAGTTCAACTGTTGAAATCCAACAGAAACGTACACAGCAGATCCATTACTTCATGGTGTTGTTTTTATTATCCTCCTTTTATATGAGCTCTTTTGCAGCAGTTCAACTGTTGAAATCCAACAGAAACGTACACAGCAGATCCATTACTTCATGGTGTTGTTTATATTATCCTCCTTTTATATGAGCTCTTTTGCAGCAGTTCAACTGTTGAAATCCAACAGAAACGTTTACGTTTTGAATAAATCACATTATATACAATTACATCGTGTTACAGTGTTACTATCCAATCACATTTTACAGAATCACAGAATACTCCTTGTATATACCAGTGTAGCCTACCCAGCATCCCATACGGTTGAGTATACTGTACTTTGTACTGCGTGAGTAGAGATGCGTCCAGTGTAGGCTCCTACCATACTGTTCAGTGCTGAAATACAGGTCAGTCCAGTCTATCCCCTGTTGTACATTAATCCAGGGTGTACCAGGATTGTGGTCAAATTAGTTTTTAATTGACAATTGACTTTGTGAATTGAAAAATTGCCCATAGAAAGCCATGGGCTATGTTCACTTCCTGAATTGACTTTATTGAAAACTGAATTGAACCCAACCCTGGCATGTATTCTGTGAAATCCAGCACTGGAACAGAGATGATGTCAGTGTATACACAGTAACATGTCTGTACAATATCATCCAGCCCTACAGGAATAAGAGGAGGCCCAACAGAGCTGGAACAGAGATGATGTCAGTGTATACACAGTAACATGTCTGTACAATATCATCCAGCCCTACAGGAATAAGAGGAGGAGGCCCAACAGAGCTGGAACAGAGATGATGTCAGTGTATACACAGTAAGATGTCTGTACAATATCATCCAGCCCTACAGGAATAAGAGGAGGCCCAACAGAGCTGGAACAGAGATGATGTCAGTGTATACACAGTAACATGTCTGTACAATATCATCCAGCCCTACAGGAATAAGAGGAGGAGGCCCAACAGAGCTGGAACAGGCAGCATGCTCTGTCTATCTGTCTGTCATACTGCTCTACAGCATTCCACAAAGACATCAATAACATCATCACAGTGAGTTTCCCTTTGAGACAGTACGTGGCTCCATCAAACATTTAGATACAATATTAAGGAGTAAAATGTTGCGTTTGTCAGCATTCCATCCATTCCGTTAGGAAGGCACATACAAACAACTCATTCATAAAGCAATTTAGAAGTCAATTCATAACAAATACTGATCTTGCAATTATTTGCCTTCAGTAGGGTCTGCATGATCTTCATATCTAGCTAATTTGATAGAAAAATATAGTGCCTTACTTTCAATCAGCTCAGTTACAGTGTAAATGTAGTACAGCATCCATAGTTACAGAGAGCGAAAACGTCCATTGATCACTTGGCTGGTTGAGTTAGTGGCACCGGTGAGCAAAGACTAAGAGACAGGAGTGTAGGTTTGGGGAAATGCAACCTGTCTAAAGACTGTGGCATCAGAGTTGAAGTTAGCTGATAACATTAACATGGTCTCAATCCACTTTCTAGGAGTTTTAGGAGCACCTCGTACAAAGACAGTGACATGAACAAAAACACATAAAATATTTAGAAATAGATCATTATTTACATTGTTGGTGTAGCCTGTTAACTTACATAGTGCACATCCCGAGAAAAATACAATGTTTTACTATCAAAGTCGTCGTTCGTGTGAACTCACACATAATCAATGTGGGGTACAGAATGTTCACAGGTAGGTATTTTATAGAAAGACACTGTATGGGTCATCACTCCAGAGAAGGGATTAGCTGAGGAGACTCAACACGACAGCATTTCTCGAGTCTTGGGAAGAAGACAGTCTCTATCCTGCCTTTCTCTGAGGCTCTGACAGATCACATCACTTCTTTCCATAGAGGGATGAGCTCTGGGTTTAACCACCCCCACCACCATGACCCAGCAGCAGCAGTGTGGTGGGGCCACCACTATAAGGGCATATGTCCACACCACTGGTGGCCTTTCACCCCTTGGACACCTCTTAATGAGTCTGACCAGTCCTCGCCTGTCTGTTTGTGTGTCTGAACCAGATAGTGTAGGTGTATGAAGCCAAGCAAAGGAAGTGTGTGTTTCTGTTGTGTGTAGGACTCATATGAGCCTCTCCTCAGGGGGTACTTTGAGCACGCTGCCCATCTCCAGCCGTGCCCCTGCCACCTCCTGGGCACTGGGACTATAGGTGCCCTCTGACTGGCGCTTCTTGCGGGCGGTCAGCACCATGAAGACCAGGGCCACCACAGCCAACAGCACACACAGGCTGGCCAGAGGGATGGCCACCACTAGCCAGGGCACACGCTCCCTCTGCTCCTGTCTCTACAGAGGGGACAGAGCAGGACAACAGGCCTAACTTACTTCTCACTCAAACTGAGATTAGAGGAACTACAGTTCAAATAGATCCGATCAGATCTTTTGATCCAATCTGGTCTATGTATAAGCTTTTGATACTCAACATACATTAGCATTACATACTAGACTACTGTAACATATAAACCTACACCATGTACTGCTTACATGCAGACAGTCAGTTACTGAGTGCGATATGGGGAGATACAGTATGTGGTCACCTACATTGCTTTCACACTGTGTGCCGCTGAAGCCCGGCAAACACATACACTGGAAGCTGTTGAGTCGGTCCAGGCAGGTAGCACCGTTGAGACAGGAACTGGACTCACACTCATCTATCTCTGCCTCACACCTGGGGGAGAACTTTAGGGGTTCAACACAACACTGACACACCAGCAGTCCCACAGCTCGCTGTACTTACAACAGGAATGGCGAGCCACCCTTGGAGAACACTGAATTTGCACTGCCATACTACGGTGTGGTATGATTTTTCTTGCAAGACATCATTGTATCATACATTGCAGTGGGATTGTTATTATAAGCACATGCACATCTTACAGTGTTTATTGATAAGCACAGTCACTCACATTTGATTCCATGTCTTAGTGGTTTATAAGTCAGTATTTGTGAATTGGGTTGTGTTTTCTGTGGATTCATGTTTATTGTATTGGTATTGAACTTTGAACATTGAAATCTGAGAGACCCTCAGAATAAAATAGAGTTGGGTGCACCCTAGTAAACTATAGGCAGGATATATGTTAGATAGAGTTGGGTGCACCCTAGTAAACTATAGGCAGGATATATGTTAGATAGAGTTGGGTGCACCCTAGTAAACTATAGGCAGGATATATGTTAGATAGAGTTGGGTGCACCCTAGTAAACTATAGGCAGGATATATGTTAGATAGAGTTGGGTGCACCTTAGTAAACTATAGGCAGGATATATGGCCGATATCTAAGTCTATTGTACCATTGATGTATTTCATTCATATTGAGCTCATTGTACAAATGTCACATATCAATATTTACTCAAGGTGATTCAGTTTTTTTAGTTTTTTTTTTCTTTTTTTTTTTTTGAATTTGTACCCCCTTTTTCTCCCCAATTTCGTAGTATCCAATTGTTGTAGTAGCTACTATCTTGTCTCATCGCTACAACTCCCGTACGGGCTCGGGAGAGACGAAGGTTGAAAGTCATGCGTCCTCCGATACACAACCAACCAAGCCGCTGCTTCTTTAACACAGCGCACATCCAACCCGGAAGCCAGCCGCACCAATGCGCTGGAGGAAACAACGTGCACCTGGCCACCTTGGCTAGCGTACACTGCGCCCAGCCCGCCACAGGAGTCGCTGGTGCGCGATGAGACAAGGACACCCCTACCGACCAAGCCCTCCCTAACCCGGGCGACGCTAGGCCAATTGTGCGTCGCCCCACGGACCTCCCGGTCGCGGCCGGTTACGACAGAGCCTGGGTGCGAACCCAGGACTCTGATGGCACAGCTGGCGCTGCAGTACAGCGCCATTAACCACTGCGCCACCCGGGAGCCACCCGGGAGGTGATTCAGTTTTTGTAAGTATTTTTATTTACAAAATACTAGCCGACATTCTTTTCCTAAATGATTCAGTTATGTGCTTTTCATTTCTCCCTACTACTCCAGTAGCGAACCTAACTGGCCCAATAGAGTTTAAGCTTAAACATACAATAGCCCATAGTGTTAAGCAATTGTTACACATTCCTCATGAAGCTGGTTGAGAGAATGCCAAGAGTGTGCAAAGTTGTCATCAAGGCAAAGGGTGGCTACTTCGAAGAATCTCAAATATAAAATATATTTTGATTTGTTCAACACTTTTTTGGTTACTACATGATTTCATATGTGTTATTTCATGGTTTTGATGTCTTCACTATTATTGTGAAATGTCGAAAATAGTCAAAATAAAGAAAAAACCTTGAATGAGTTGGTGTGTCCAAACGTTTGACTGGTACTGTATACTACAACAAACTCCATAAAAGGCTTAGGGTCAAGGGTTATTTCAACGTAACACTGGCAATGTGTTGTCTTATGGAAACAAGTCTGAGGCACTGCATAATGGGCAGGTCTGTTTCATTGTTTTCTTCTTCTTCATCTATCGTATTATGACGGTCCACAAACACCTCTGATCTCCAGCACCATAGGCATCCCCACAGTTAACATACACAACTCTTTCCACCGATACTACACATTCCTTTGCCCTCCTGCAGACTTCTCACATCTAGGAATCGCCCTCCTACATACTGCTGCAACATGACCATAAGCTTAGCACCTAAAACACTGTAATGGGTTTGGGACAAAATCTCTCATGGGATAAATTATACATCCTGACTTGACCTTGTCGGGAAAGACTCAGCAGGAAACTCTACAGGAAAGACAGTATCCTCTCTGTTTCACCACACTCTTCACCGGATCTGTGTCGCACCAAATGGCAGGAATCACAGACACCGGGAAACTTCAATTTCAGTTGATCCTCCACACTTAACGCCACCCCCGTTATCACTCCTTTCAACAGTGCCTTGCTCCAGGGAGCAAAGAAAGTCACAGCTCTTGTCTCTAGTTGTATGGTCTGGAACGCCCGCTCCCGCTGGACAGAAGAAACGCAACAAATCATCACTTCGAGTCCACTTCGAGTTACTTTCACCAATTCAACAGTCCCAACCTCTTCTCCACCCAACCTGACACCACATATGGATCTGCCAGAGGGCAAGAATCCAGCCTCTCCAAAAATCTCACTCCCACTGGGCCAGAAACATCTTTATCATCATCAGGACAAGGCTCAAACTAGGCGCTTTTCACCTCACCTGCCACCGCAGTTAATTCATCTTTTCACATTAAATTACTTTCTGTAGCTCTTCCAAAAGTTCTGTGTGATCCACCATTCCATATTCACTCAAAACATGTTCCACTTTTCTCCTTTTCATTTTTTTCCTGTCCGCCATCTTCTCCTTCATCAGATCTTCCAGAAGGCTTGTGCGTTCCCCATTCCATATGTACTTATAATATGTTACATTTTTCTTATTTTTTTCCTGTCTGCCATCTTACCCCCATGGCCAAACCGGCTGCCACATTCAATCACCATGCCATGCAACAAAAAAAGTGTGTTTCAGTGTCTGGATGTTCTGGAAGCTATATGATTACATAGAGCGTGTGCAGCTGAGAAAGCGCAATCAGCACAGCTGCTTCTCTCATGTTAGTGGGCATCAGGAAAGTGAGCATGATCATTATCCATACTCAACCCTCCAGTAAGTTGTGACGAACTCACTTACAAAACTCAGTTTTGGATGAGACTTTATTGGACGTGACTTTATGGCCAAAATATCCTATTTACACTTTGTATTCAATTTTGTCACTAAAATCAATGCTTCTGACTCATATCGATGCCACATAGGCCGTTTAAAACTAGAGAAGTTGGTTCTAAGAGGCAGTTGACCTTTAAGCCTAGTCCATTGAGCCTGCTTTTTAGTCCGCGAAAATGTGAAATGTATGAAATGATAGGTTTGTGATCTCACCAGTCCCCAGTGTATCCAGGCTTGCAGGTGCAGTTGGCACCCCAGATCCCATCCATGCAGACTCCACCGTTGTCACACTGCGTATCCTCATCACACTGCTGTGGAGGGAATCTCTGCCTACAGATCACACACATAATAGAGTCATTACAACTTCTACACAAACTAAACACACACACACAGTGTTGTGATTTTTCCAGTCAGAAGCATGCACAAGTTTGTGGTACTCACTGACAGCGGCGGCCGCTGTATCCAGGGAGGCAGACGCAGTGGTAGTTGCCCGTACCGTCCAGACAGGAGCCTCCGTTCAAACAGCTGTGTTCCAGGCAGTCATCCACCTCCTCATCACAGTCTCTGCCCCCCCAGCCTTTGTGACACTCACACCGGTAGTCTGCCAGCAGGTCTGTGCAGGTGCCATGGGCACAGGGGCCTGAGGCACACTCATCTGTGTTCCTCTGGCAGAACTGTCCTTCCCAGCCTGGGGTACAGCTGCAGTTTAACAGGTTCCAGAGGTCCTGGCAGAAGCCCTGGTTTAGGCAGGGCTGGGACTGGCACACATCGGCACCAACACACCCCATCTTGGGCTTCTGGCCCCCCTGCCTGATAAACCGGGCTGCCTGGGGGGCATCCTGGTCGTCCACCAGGGGTAGGTAGACTCCTCCCACCCTCAACTCCCCCAGACAGCCTGTGTAGTTCTCTGCCATCCACACAGTGGTGTCGTTGAGGAAGTTGAGATTCCCGGCTGTGCCCATGGTGCTGCCCACCCTGCGCCCGTCCACAGTGAGGCGCCAGCGGGACACAGGCTGCAGGGGGTCTGTCATGGCCAGGTGGAGATGATGCCAGGCCCCATCTGAGATGGGCAGGTCACTGGTGAATGCCTGCAACTCCAGGCTGTTGCCGCTCAGTAGTTTGACTAGTAGGGAGGAGTTGAGCAGACCCAGACAGAAGACCTCTGCTCCATTAGTGGCCCGCAGTAGCACGCCGTTCTCCTTCCGCGTACGTATGTCCACGGAGACACTAGTCACCGAGGCGACTAGCGAGCCGTTAGCAGTGAACTGCAGAGCGTTGCTCTCAAAGGTGGCATTAGTGAGACCTGGGGGAAGAGCAGTATCGTATATACACTAAGTATACAAAACATTAAGGAACACCTGCTCATTCCATGACATAGACTGGCCAGGGGAATCCAGGTGAAAGCTATGATCCCTTATTGATGTGACTTGTTAAATCCACTTCAATCAGTGTGGATGAAGGGGAGGAGACAGGATAAATAAGGATTTTTAAGCCTTGAGACAATTGAGACATGGATTGTGTATGTGTGCCATTCAGAGGGTGAATTGGTAAGACAAAATATTTAAGTGCCTTTGAATGGGTATGGTAGTAGGTGTCAGCGGTTTGTGTCAAGAACCGCAACGCTGCTGGGTTTTTCAACAGTTTCCCATGTGTATCAAGAATGGTCCACCACCCAAAGGACATCCAGCCAACTTGACACAACTGTCGGAAGCATTGGAGTCAACATGGGCCAGCATCCCTGTGGAACGCTTTCGACACCTTGTAGTGTCCATGCCCTGACGGACTGAGGCTGTTCTGAGGGCAAAAGAGGGCGCAACTCCATATTAGGAAGGTCTTCTTAGTCATACCTTTCAATATGTAATATTCAGTATTATCTGGTATTTGTTATTTTGTGTGCATGTTTATGGCTGAAAGGGAGCAAGAGACTGAGACTGTCAGAAAGGGAGTGAGGGAGTGAGATAATGTATAAAAAATGTCCACTTACACTCATAACCGTCAACTAGATCCACACACTGGCTGCCCATGGCACAGGGGTCACTGACACACCACACGCGTGTATCACATCGCCTGCCAGAGAAGTTCATGTGACAGGTGCACTCAAAGTCATTCCAGGTGACCATGCACGTTCCTCCATTCTGACAGGGGCCAGTCTGAGGAGAATTCAGAAATTAGTGTCTGTTACAAAGACTGAACTCAAAAGTCTTTATCAGGACCCTAACCTGACAAATCGAGTCAGCTCTTGTACCAAGTTTCCTTGAACAGTTACACCCACTTCCTGCAGTAATACATCTCGAAAGATTAAAGTTGCCATTGATGTTACTGTACCTTGCATGCCTCATCACTGACACAGCCATCCAACACATTCTCAGCTTTGTTTGGTAAGTAGCACTGGTACGCTTCGTAGGTGTGGCACTCCTCCTTTGTGTGGTTGGGATACAGCTGCATGTGGTCCAGAGTGATGTCCTGCAGGCAGCCTTTGAAGTGACCTCCCCAGGGGGCAGTGGACTCCCCCGGTGGCAGACCCCCGATGTACACCACATCCCCCCGTTCCATCCTCACCCTCCCCAGGGAGAGCTGTGTACCAGCCTGGTTGAACCCTACCTGACCCTGGCGTATTGTTATAGTAACCAGCTCCCTCTGTCCGCTGGTGAAGTAGATATTGTTAGAGAACAGAGTGGTGGGGGGGCTGTTGAAGACCAGGGTTCCCTCCCGCAGGTACAGGATGAGGTAGGCCCTCCTCCCTCTCCGCAGCTGGAGTAGCAAGCCGCTGGGATTCAGAGAGCGGAGGAAGAAGGAGATGTTGAAGTTCTCACCATCAGTTGTGTTGATGTTGAAGGCAGCATAGCTCACTGTTTCTTCATTACTGAATGTCCATGAGGGGTGTTCTGAGGCAAGAAACAAAAAGCAATGCTTTCAGTGTGAATGACAAAACCTATACAAACCAGTGTAGTTGAGGGAAACTGGTTGTGAGTTGAGTAACCCTCTTTAAATGGCCTTACAGCGTCAACGCCTGGTGTTTACAGTTTATTGTATCATTTTTACATAATTTTAAAAGCAATATTTGAAAACTAAAAAGTAAAGTAGTCAAGCTATAACAGTTCTTACCTTCTTCACACAGGGAGCCATGATAGGGTCGATGACACTCACAACTGAAGCTAGTCCACAGGTCAATACACTGCCCACGATGATGGCAGGGGTCAGGATGACACCAGTCAGTCTTGTTGCAGCCCAGCTCCATGTCTTGGACGTGCTCTCGAGAGAAATCCTGTGGCAGAACACGCTGGTGGTCAACTTGTAGATCCTCCACGCAGCCAATGAAACCCTTCCTACTGTCTGTGTTGGCCAGATACTTCTGGGGGGCTCCCCCCACATAGACTTCTGGGAATGATCCATGTTGGAAGAAGACCAGTTGGTTGTGTCCTTCGTTCTCCACCGTGCATCCCTCGTCATTGTCACAGACTGGTCCTTTGACCATCAGTACCAGCTTCTCATCCATGGTCACTTTGGCCTCATGCCAGTCTCCGTCGTTGACTGGGAGATGGTAGGTGGCCTGTAGCTTTTTCCCTGATCCAGCTCTAGCCTTGAGGAGACTCCCCACGATCTCCAGGGACACAAAGTAGTGCTCAGCCCCTCCGTAGAACAGAAGCATGTCAGGCAGAGTGGTCCTGAATCGCAGCTGGACGTGGTGGTGATGGGGTTCTACTTCTGCCCTGCTCCTGTTAGCTGTAGGAGGGAGCTGAATGAGGATATAGCCCTCTGTGTTGAAGGAGAAGGTGGTGGGGATGCCGCAGTGCTTCCCAGTGAAGCCCGGGGGACAAAGGCAGGTGTGGCCATGCTCTTGTTCATCCTCATCCCCATCACTGTCCTCATTACCATCCTCTTGGCTTAGGATAGGCACACAGGGGGCTCCGTTCTCACACAGGTGTTCCCTGCAGCCAATCAGGCGGACGTCACAGTTATGGCCGCCCCACGGCTCCTCCCCTGGCTCCGCCTCCACACAGTGACAGGTGTAGGAGTTGGAGCCGTCGTGGCAGGACCCTCCATTCTGACAAGGCTCGCTCTCACACTCGTCGATGTCTACCTCGCAGTGCACACCTGGAACGAAAACATAACACACCACTAGTTCTTCATGTTATACATGTATCTGGCTGAAGGGTTTTGTCATGTCGTTCTCTGCCAGACAGCACTGTCCCTCAGCCACACAGACAGATTCAGCAGGAGCATAAGGGTCTCCTGAACCAAACCAAATGAGTTAATCAGAGTCTCCCTAACCAAACCATATGAGTTAATCAGAGTCTCCCTAACCAAACCAAATGAGTTAATCAGAGTCTCCCTAACCAAACCAAATGAGTTAATCAGAGTCTCCCTAACCAAACCAAATGAGTTCATCAGTCTCCCTAACCAAACCAAATAAGTTAATCAGAGTCTCCCTAACCAAACCCAATGAGTTAATCAGAGTCTCCCTAACCAAACCCAATGAGTTCATCAGTCTCCCTAACCAAACCAAATGAGTTAATCAGAGTCTCCCTAACCAAACCCAATGAGTTAATCAGAGTCTCCCTAACCAAACCCAATGAGTTAATCAGAGTCTCCCTAACCAAACCCAATGAGTTAATCAGTCTCCCTAACCAAACCCAATGAGTTAATCAGTCTCCCTAACCAAACCAAATGAGTTAATCAGAGTCTCCCTAACCAAACCCAATGAGTTAATCAGTCTCCCTAACCAAACCCAATGAGTTCATCAGTCTCCCTAACCAAACCAAATGAGTTAATCAGAGTCTCCCTAACCAAACCCAATGAGTTAATCAGAGTCTCCCTAACCAAACCAAATGAGTTCATCAGTCTCCCTAACCAAACCCAATGAGTTAATCAGTCTCCCTAACCAAACCAAATAAGTTAATCAGAGTCTCCCTAACCAAACCCAATGAGTTAATCAGAGTCTCCCTAACCAAACCCAATGAGTTCATCAGTCTCCCTAACCAAACCCAATGAGTTAATCAGTCTCCCTAACCAAACCAAATGAGTTAATCAGAGTCTCCCTAACCAAACCCAATGAGTTAATCAGTCTCCCTAACCAAACCCAATGAGTTCATCAGTCTCCCTAACCAAACCAAATGAGTTAATCAGAGTCTCCCTAACCAAACCCAATGAGTTAATCAGAGTCTCCCTAACCAAACCAAATGAGTTCATCAGTCTCCCTAACCAAACCCAATGAGTTCATCAGTCTCCCATACCAAACCAAATGAGTTAATCAGAGTCTCCCTAACCAAACCAAATAAGTTCATCGGTCTCCCTAACCAAACCCAATGAGTTAATCAGTCTCCCTAACCAAACCCAATGAGTTAATCAGTCTCCCTAACCAAACCCAATGAGTTAATCAGTCTCCCTAACCAAACCCAATGAGTTAATCAGTCTCCCTAACCAAACCCAATGAGTTAATCAGTCTCCCTAACCAAACCCAATGAGTTAATCAGAGTCTCTCTAACCAAACCCAATGAGTTCATCGGTCTCCCTAACCAAACCAAATGAGTTAATCAGTCTCCCTAACCAAACCCAATGAGTTAATCAGAGTCTCCCTAACCAAACCCAATGAGTTAATCAGATATGGACTTTCCAGGAAGCACTTGATTAGACTATGACAGTTTACTAATGATGAAATTACTGATGAAGGTAGCCTTACACAATTAAAGTAATGACTGGGACGTTAATTGAATTGATCTGACAGTTGAAATATTGGTAGGGATGTGAGCCCTGTTGCTCTTTTTCTTTCTGCATTCCAGCCAAATCACAGTAAAAAAACACTTGCTGTGAAGCATATTGCTAGACTATTTACAGTATATATATAGTAAATCAATGGTACGTTAATACACTTAGTAAGAAATGAGCCCAGAAGGTTTATGCATCAGCAAAACCTACTAAAACTCCTCTACTCACAAGTAAAAACAATAACAATGTTCCATGTGCCCTCCTCCAGTCCCATACCTCTCCCACATAAACACACAGCCTGTCCTAGCAGCCCTTCCCTGTAGTGTAAATCGGAGGTGTTTACCTGTCTGTCTCCATGACCCACACCACACAGCCAGCAGCAGTAGTAGCAGTAGCCTCCTCATTCTCGCAGAGCAGTGAACACACACATATAGCTTAACAGAAGAGATCCAACTCGTGCCCCTTCTCTCCCTCTCTCACACACACACACTCACACACACATACACATAGTCCATACACTCCCCTCTGTACCAGGCAGGCAGAAGTGATTACACGAGCCTAGCCCACCCTCCTTCTCTCCCTCCCTTTTCCCTGCATGCATCCTTCCCTCGGCAGCCCAGCCCAGACAGGGCTCTAAGCCTCCCACCCAGCTGGCTTCTGTCAGTGCTGACAACAGGAATGTTGGGCTGCAGTCCCTCCTGATTGATGTTATGGATGCCCACTCGTGGCAGATTACATTTTAATCACAAGAGATGGGCTTGTGAGTAGAGGGGCTGAGCTTGACGAACCAAAAAGACAAAACAAATAGATGAAAATGTATGCACTGGATAAGAGCGTCTGGTAAATGACTAACAGTTTTTTTTAGCTCAGTATAACATAGGGGGAAAGGAGGGTCAAGGTGGGCTGGGATGAGGGGGGCTCTATGTCATTTGTCCAGTTCCTGAGTACTATATCTGCACGTGCAAAGGAAACTCATGGAATCACAGATAATATGCAGTCATATTATCTTGTTGTGCACGTGTGTGTTATGTCCCCTCTATTTTGCTGATGTCTGGTTACAACATATGGAAGCATGCTTACAGTGCAAATAGCCTAGGACTAGGAGTATCACAATGCATTCTGTACTAATTGGCAACAGGTTTTGTTTTTGTGATGAGAGGGTCTTCGTGCCTGCTTTCGTTCATTAGCAGTTGATAAGGCTTAAGCAGCTTTGTGGTAATCTCTCTCTCCCCTGGTAAACTAGAGGAAAGACCTATGTTTAATGCACAGCCAGGACTACTGACATATGGCAGCAGGTTTTACGGGCTTTGTTGTTCTTCCACTGCCTTGCCCCTCCATATGGACTCCCCTCTTCACAGTCCTCAAGTCCAAAACGAATTCACAGCAACGCACAGTATTATACAGAGCCATGGTCGCATGGAACTCCCTTCCATCTCCAATTACTCAAACAAACAGCAAAATCACCTTTCAAAACGGATTGAACAACATCTCATGGAACGGCGGGGACAGTGAGCGGACACACACACACACACACACACACACACACACACACACACACACACACACACAGACACACACAGACACACACACACAAACACACACAAACACACACACAAACACACACACACAAACACACACACACAAACACACACACACACACACACACACACAAACACACACACACACACAGACACACACACACAGACACACACACACACACACACACACAAACACACACACACACACAGACACACACATTGCTTTTCAGTTGTATTGTTTATATAGTTTTTTTTGTTGTATTGTTTGTGTATCGTTGCATTTTCACTTTGTGACTATCCATGTCTATTAGTGTATCAGTGTTTGATATGTTACGTTCTTTTGAGGACCACAGGAAGAGTAGCTTCAAAAACGAATGGGGATCCAAATAAACAAATACCTGCCCTGTCAACCCCCTGTACACGGCAGGTCACCCAAGAAACTGGATATGTACTTTGTTTTATATTCAGTTGTTTTTCAGAGTTATTCATGGGTGGTTTTCCTGCCCACCTTCACTTGTCCTGATGGTGGTTCCAGCCAGAATGATCAGCAGTGGCAGGATTATCCAATTATTGTTTTTCTCACTGCTCAGCAAGCATCTCCAAAGAGGGTTTAGGCATAAGTGCAATAACCGGTCAATTAGGGGACCCAGCCAGTGGGTCCCTGACCCAAAAAATAACTCAGTCAGGGTCTCAATTTACTATTGAGAGTAAGAATAGTAGAATACACCAGGTTTAATTTCAAATGTTGGTTGTGCATTAGATTGGTAGTTAGTCTAAACTTGTAGTAATCATGGCCAAATACCGAACGGGCACTCAGGACTCATTCACAGGGGCCCTGATCTTCAGGGGGCCCCTATTGATTGTGTCAATCATTCTCACACACACATCATATTACAGTTTTTTTGGATTGCTTACACACTAAAATTAAAAGTAGTACACTATTATCAAAACCTTACACTCAAGAATCAAAACATCAGCCCATATTTGCACAACTATAAGCACATTGTCAACCTCACACTTGTTGCAAAACTATACACACAGTGATTTGCAAAAGACTAAACACACTTAACATACATTACACACAAAAATCTATCATGAAGTCACGTCCTTGCAATACCAAAGCACTGACTGTCAAATTACCACACCGTCCAACCAATTGGTTCAACACAGTCATCAGGTGTGCAAACACTCGTTTGCTTAATTGTAGACACACCACTCAGGTGTATAAGTACTATAAAAAGCAGCAGGTGAATTCATCGGTCTTCAAGCACAATGGAAAGAGTCAGAGAAAGAGTAAGACGAGGAGGAGGAGGAGGAGGAGGAAGACGAGGAGGAGGAGGAGGAGGAGGAGAACGAGGAGGACGAGGAGGAGAACGAGGAGGAAGAGGAAGAGGAAGACAAGAAGGTGCTCATAGAGGACCGAATCTGACAAATGAGATCCGCGCAACACTGGTTGACCACGTTTTCAACCACGGCCTGACGCTGAGGGAGGCTGGACTGCGAGTACAGCCAAATCTAAGCCGATATACAGTGGCAAGTGTGATGAGAACATTTCGACTGGAAAATAGGTATTGTAAAAATATCATCATATCAAAAACATCTGCACGGTTTCAGTAACTGCTTACAGTACTATATTCTATGCACTATCAGCACTTCTGTTACCTTTTCCTGTGAAACTACTGCACTATTGTATACTGTTTTTTTCTACATAGGATTGAGGGTCAGGGACGACAAGGGGGAAGGCCTCCTATGTTCACAGAACAGCAAGAGAGGGAGATAGTAAACATGGTTTTGGCCAACAATGCTATAACACTCAAGCAGCTCCAAGCTAACATTGTCAATAACCACGTCATTTTCAACGATATCATCAGGTCTCAACATCAACACTGGCACGCATCCTAAAAAAAAACATATTCAAATGAAGCAAATTTATCGAGTGCCTTTCGAGCGCAATTCCGAAAGGGTGAAACGACTGCAGCATGATTATGCAGTGGTTTGTATTCACTTTAGCAGTGTGATCTTGCATACTGTCTCACAATCTTTTACTGTACTGTAATATGTATACTAGATCTACACTGAACTACACAATTTTGCCTGACACTGTTTTACGAATGGATGGAGAGGAGATCCAGCATGAGTTCATTTACGTAGATGACGCTGGGTTCAACCTGACGAGTACACGAATGAGGGGAAGAAACATCATTGGCCACAGGGCTATAGTCAATGTCCCAGGGCAACGTGCAGCCATTACCCAGAATGGGGTCCTCCACCACCATGCTCATATGGGCCCTTACAACACAGCCCTCATACTTACATTCTTGGACCAATTGCACAACATAACAGCAGCAAATCAAATCGATCATATGCAATACATTGTTGTCTGGGACAATGTGTCTTTCCACCGCTCTGCTCTGGTTCAGAACTGGTTTCAGCAACATCCACATTTCACAGTCCTATATCTTCCACCATACTCTCCATTCCTCAACCCTATAGAAGAGTTTTTTCTCGGCATGGCGGTGGAAGGTATATGATCTCCGTTCCAGGCTGAGGTACCCCTCATCCAAGCCATGGAGGAGGGCTGTGACCAGATGGCGGTAGCTTCAATGCAAGGATGGATTCTTCATTCAAGACGTTTCTTTCCAAGGTGTCTTGCTAATGACAACATTGCCTGCGATGTTGATGAAATTCTCTGGCCAGATCCAGCTAGGCGAAGAGACAATGTCTAGTTATTTTTTTATTTATTTTTTTGAACTTACAATATGTAAAGTGACGTTTGGTTACAGTATTATGAATCTCCATGTCAACATTTTGGGCGTGTTGAGAAATAAATGAGTTTCTTCAGTCTGCAACATTGGTCTTGTGTAGTGTTTGGTGAATTTACATTATATTTGTACTTTGTTGATAGTAGCCTACTCTAATCATAGGGAAGTAGAAGTGCTAAAAGTGTTTTAGGTTTATCACAGCAGAGTGTAACTCGTGTCAACAGAGTATAGTAATGTGAAACGTGTGTGTTTCATATGGTAACAAAGTGTGGTTTTTAAAAAGAAGTGTATAGTTTTTACAAGAGTGTTTAATTTTGCAAAGGATCTGTAGTGTTTTGCTACTTGGGTGTGTGGTTGTGCTAATTGTGTGTAGTGTTTTGAAAACACGGGCCCTGTTTTGAAAATCGTGCTTAAGCAATCCAAAAAAACTGTAAGATGGCATAAGTCATTACAAAATGTGCAGAATTGTAGGAAATGATCTGTAAAACTAGAAAAGTGTTCTCTCTGCCCCTTGGCAAAATATGTAGAATTGCAGGAAATGAACTTTAAAACAAACATGTTTCACTCTACCGTCAAGGGGGGGATTAATTTTCTCTGTAAACTGAAATATATAATGAGCAGGTCAGGGGCTCTTTGCATATAAAGAGCTGTTTTATTACACAGTGAAAAAGAGAGACAGTCTTACCTGTGAACCCCGGTAGACAGACACACATATATGAGTTGACCAGGTCCTCACAGCTCCCTTTGTTCTGACACGGGGCGGACTCACACTCGTCCACATTCACTTCACAGCTCTCTCCTGCAAGAGACAGGACACATTACTTACTTACTCAATAACTTACCCTTAACTCAAATTAACATTGACTACAATATCGAAGGATTCCAATTCAACCAGATCTTATTCTTAAATGGTCCTGTTCCTATTCAATGATCATGAGGTCACCAAGTATGAATATGAGTCTTTTGCCTTACCAGCAAACCCAGGTTGACAGTGGCAAAGGAACCCAGCTGCATCCTCATAGTTGAACTCCCTGTCTTCCAGCCCAGACAGCACCCCATAGTACAGCAACTCTGAGCGCTGGAAACACTCTCCTCCATTCTCACAGGGCTCCAGCTCACACTCGTCTATATCCACCTGGCAGTTCTTCCCTTCATAACCTGCATTACACACAGCCATTATTAAAACAGGACCACACTGTACCACTTTGTTCAATACACACATACAGTATCTATCATCATGTCTTTATGCATCAAAACACAACAATATGATGTGTTCTCCCATATTATGATATATTATTGAGGATCATCTTTGTTTTCCTACTGCTCATGGCCCTGCAGCTGCACCAGTTCTGCACTAGATGGCACTGTGGTGTGACACCACAGTACTACACTATTGCAGACTATTATAGTTTTTTTTGCTATGTCTCATTCCACTCCCCCTTCTTGTCCTCTAAACGACATACCTTTTACCCTTTATCTCATTGATTTATGTCTGGGAAACTCCAAGAACCCAATCTTACCAAGAAGAGGGTTTCAAATGTCTCTGAAAGACTGCGCCTGGAGTTTTTCATTTCAACATACTCCTGACACTTAGGATGTCCCCATATACTTGCTGTTTTAGTGTCAGATAGCAGATAGCAAATTGCCTTGTCCAATAAACCCTGCGTGTAGTACTTCCTGTAGTGTAGCGAAAGCTATGCAGACATGTTACTACTCATTTGGTGAGAAGTGGGTACACAGCGGGAGTATTTGGTGTGTGTACCTGGCCAGCAGAAACAGCCATATTGGTTGATTCCCTCTACGCAGGTAGCTCCATTCTGGCAGGGGTCAGAAGCACACTCTGGGATGTCCACTTCACATTTCTCTCCTGTAAAGCCTGTCCCAGTGCAGTCACACTCATAGCTGAGGAGGAAAGTTACAGAGGCAAATTAGATCCATCTTATTTCAGTGAAACTGGGACAGCTTTGATGTATAAAGTTGTTATTTTGTGGGGCAGTCCCACTCCTTGCTTTATTTAGTTTTATTGGACAGGACAAAGGTAGAAAGGAAAGATAGAGGTGAGATTATGTTGAAACAGCAGTGGGCCTGATCCTAAACAGCTTAGACCACGACAACTCCTTAGACCACCTTTAGGGCATTTTTTGACTAACAAATGTAATTGGTTCAATCTAACGTATCTCTGTCTTAACAACCCAGGTCTGATGAACCTCTATCAGGTTTTCCTAACTTCCCAACCTCATGTTTAATTACCATCCGAATAAGCGGATTGATCCTTATCCTTGCCCTGTTAAACTTTACTGTCTGGAAGGAATCCCTCGGCTGACATACTGCTCACCGACACATTGGGGTTAAGCAGCTGATTCAGCCTATAAGAGGAGAAAGAGTAGGAGCCGCCTTACCTGTTCACCAGGTCTGTGCAGTTGCCCTCGTTGAGACAGGGTCCACTGGCACACTCGTCAATGTCCAGCTCACATTCATGGCCCTCGTACCCGGACACACACTCACATGTGTACAGACCCACATGGTCATGGCAGCTGGCTCCATTCTGGCAGGGCTGCTCCTCACAGTCATCTATCTCCACTTCACAGTTCACCCCTGCCACACACAGCACAGACACAGCTTCATATGATGGGTTTCACCATGAGGAAAACAACAGAGCTCTGAGGTCTAATGGAGCAACACTAAACATGGTGCATCAAACGCTTGTAGTTTCTATATGAGGTTGGTTTAGTAGTGAACTCTTAACTAAAGGCACTGAATTAAGAAGAAAGGGTAGCTCCCTAACTCTCTAAGACAGCAGGATGCTGACCTAAACAGAGACTGTCTCACCTTTGAATCCAAGAAGACAGTTGCACTCATAGTGGTCCACCTCATTGGCACAGGTCCCGTTGTTCTCACACGGCCGCGACGCACACTCGTTAATGTCCAGGTCGCAGTGGTAGCCTTGGAAACCAGGCACACAGAAGCACTGGTATCCGTTGACGCCGTCTTTACAGATGGCTCCGTTCTGACAGGGGAGTGACTTACAGTCATCTATGTTCTCCTCACAGTCCCTCCCCTGGAGACCCGGGCCACACTGGCACACGTACCCATCCGGTGTGCCAACACAGGTGGCATCGTTATGGCACGGCTCCTCAGAGCAGTCCCTGATCCTCTCCTGGCACTCTTCTCCTCCATAGCCAGGGGGACAGTGGCAGGTGTAGCCGTCCACCCTGTCCACACAGTGAGACCTGACACCCCCTTTACATGGGTTGCTCAAACACCTGCCGATGTTGAGTGTGCAGTTGGTCCCTGCGAAGCCGACAAGGCAGTGGCAGGTGTAGACCCCTGTGCCCAGTGTGCTGGTACAGTTGGTGCAAGGGGCATCGTAGACACAGGGGTCGTACAGCTCCTTACAGTCCTTGCCCGTGTAGTGGACTGGCCATCTGGGGCAGAGACATGTGTAGTTACCCATATAGTCCAAACAAGTACCTCCATTCTGACAGGGGGATGACAGACACTGGTCTGCTGCTGTGCACAGTATACCTGTAGGCAAAAAAATAAAATACTCCATATTTAACATGAATGAGTAGACCTTATCAAGCTCCAAAGTTTGACTTGATGAAACTGCTGTGAGAAAATCTGGTAAGAAAGTCTGGTAAGAAAGTCTGGTAAGAAAGTCTGGTAAGCTGCGCACTTGTGGGCACACAGCTCCCCTGGGACTGCAGTGCAGAAGACACATCAGCCCCAGCAGAGAAGCACGAGATTGAACTACACTCAACTTTCTAGTTCTCCCCTTTCGTTAACACTATCAACATTTCCCTCTACAGTGGGAATTGACCATTTTAGCCACTTTCAATGCAACATACTGAGACAAAACGAACTATGCAAGACTTAGTGTTGCAAAACGAACTATGCAAGAGATTTTCTTGTAGGCAGAAAGCACCAAAGTAGGATTCTGTTGAATTGACAGGCATGACTCTAAAGACAAGTGTGACATAACCAATCAGAGCTGCAGTATCTCTATATGCAAATGACAGTTGTCCTATGTGGATCTGTACCATTCACTTTGAACTGGACTGTGTTTACTGCATGAGTGGTCCCGAGTAGATGAACTTGTATTGAGATCAAAGTGAGAGCTGCATGTTGCTACATGTGAACATTTGTTCATATTATTTGCGAGTAAGTGAGTTAATAGCCCAGTTATAGCTCATTTCTAGTCACCGATGGGGGAGTGGTTGCTTCCTACAAGAGCACAAAACATGTGCATTTCTAGCCATCTTTCAAAAGTGAGTCAGGTAAAGAACAGTTTATCTGTTAAAGGGGCAGTGTTGTATTTTGAGACAGGCTTGCATAAGTTAAATAGCCAATAGGCAGAAGGTAGCATAATGTGTCTGATTCTCTGTAATATTGGTATGGGGATAATAATGGACTTTATTTTGTAAAGTGGTTTCTTGCATGAAACAACATATTGTCAGTCACCTGCTTGTCTGAAGGACAAGTGGATAAACAGGTTAATGTCAAGCCCTGTATGTTCTTTTCAAAATGTCTCACGGAATGTAGGCCTACATTGAACACACATTGGCTGCTACTGTAGACTGAATGATAGAACCGCTGCAGTTTTTCCATGTTAAAATGTTATGGGATGCATTTTCTCCATTGATTTTGATAGTAGGCCACTCTGATAGGCCTACATTATGATCAAATATCCACAGTAGCCTAAAGCGGGTACAGTCTCAGTGTTCACAATAAACACATGCCAGAAGTCGCACAGAATTTTCACAAGGTTCAAATTTGCTCTCAGCAGACCTGAAATTAGCTCAGTGCCTACATTTTTTTGAGGGAACATTGCCAATGAGATTACCAAGTAGTAGCACTGAGAGTTTTTATAGGCGTGACATCCTACAAGCTCATTAGTAGACTAATACACCAGCTACAGTACCTTTGACCTCTCCCTTTGTCTCTGATTTTGAGGCGCTTACAGAGCACTCTCTTAATGAAGAGTAAAAAGCCCCGCTTCCCTCTCTTTCTAGTCTCTACAGTGAACACAGCAGATGGTGTTAGGAGTAACTAACAACCATTGTGTGAGCAGCTGTTACCTGAGACTTCATCAATGTTAGTTCCCTTCCCTCTGACCACTACTTCTCTAACTTGGTTCAGACCGAATGGCCCATCGTCATACACAACACAGGTTGTCATTCACTAGTTTAATAATCACAGACTGTTTGACCCTGGTTTCATTTTCCGCTATAGTTGTTGAGGACGTAGCAAACACTATCTTTGCAGAATTTCCTTAATGGAAAAGAAAAAGCTGACAGTGCTAAAATATTTGAATATGAAGGGGACAAAACTGTGGAACTGCCCCTCCCTACCTTCAGGCTATAGTCAAACCCTACACCCCGACCCAAGTACTCCTCTGGTCTCTTGGCCCTCCTACCATCCCACTCAGCCCAGTCAAACCTCTTCTCCGTCCTCCCACCCCTATGGTGAACCAGCTTCCCCCTGACGCTAGGACAACAGAGTCTCTGCCCATCTTCTGAAAACATCTGAAACACTACCTCTTCAAACAGTATCTTAAATACCCCCCCACTAGCACTGACTTTGCTGTTAGCTGCTTTAATGAAGAAAAATGTACTTACTATGACTGATGTGGTTGTCTCATCTATCTATCTCTCTTAAGATAAATGCACTAACTGTAAGTTACCACAACAGTGTGTAAGTTGCTTTGGATAAAAGTGTATGCTAAATGACTAAAATGTCAAATGTAAATGCTGTGTGAGTCCTGATCATGTGTTCCTCATTAAACATTACGTTTATGGAATGTGTATGTTGTCTTAAATCCTGATTTGATTAGATTATCGACTTAATGAACACAGAAGTCCATAGCTTCTGGCTTATCAGAGTTATTCAATATACTGGTATTGTTTATATTGTATTTAACAAAGTTAATTAGAAGGGATTTATAACATATTAGAGTTGTTTCCATCACTCACAGCTTATAGGTAGGTCACATTGTGAATACTTCTCTGTCCCTTCCCACTGGGCACAGACATCAATTCAATGTCTATTCCACATTGGTGGAACGTCATTTAATTTAAATGACGTGAGAACAACCAGTGGGTTGTTAGTCACCCCTCCTTATAAAACACCTATCCCTCTATCCATAGTAACACCTACTAACCTAGTAACACCTACCTACTACAACTGCCATTTATTTATCCAGGCAAGTCAGTGAAGAACAAATTCATATGTTCAATGACGGCCTAGGAACAGTGGGTTAACTGCCTTGTTCTGGGGAAGAACAACAGATTTTTTACCTTGTCAGCTCGGGGATTAGATCTTGCAACCTTTCGGTTACTAGTCCAACGCTCTAACCAGTAGGCTACCTGCCGCCCCATACCATTTAGCACGTCTACATACAGTTGCTTTGTCACCCCTAACACCTATCGGGTACCTTCATGTTAACCCTAACGCACCTGTTACTATAATGTGACCACCCATAGTGCTGAAGAGCTGCAGGGTGGGCAGGCTTTTGATCGAGTTCAGCACCTGATTCAATGAATCAATTTATCATCACATAGATTAGTTGTGTGAGATCAGGTTTGGGATTATTGGCAAAATCCAGCACAATTTGTTGCTCTCCATGACAAGTGTTGGAGACCACTGACCACTGATAATTTCCTACTGTAAGGCAGTGTGTCACAGTCTACTTGCTGTCAGTCAGTCTGCTTCCCCTGCTGTAATCTGTCTGTTCAAAACACCTAAGGCATAGGATTTACACTGAGTGTACAAAACATTAGGAACAGGTACTGGTCACCAAGGCAACTAACGAGCCGTTAGCAGTGTACTGCAGAGCATTGCTCTCAAAGGTGCCGTGAGTGATACCTGGGGGAAGAGCAGTATGTCAGTAAGGTAATATCGTATATACACTGAGTACACAAAACATTAAGAACAAAGGACATCCAGCCAACTTGACACAACTGTGGAAAGCATTGAAGTCAACATGGGCCAGCATCACTGTGGAATGCTTTCAACACCTTGTAGAGTCCATGCCCCTGACGAATTGAGGCTGTTCTGAAGGCAAAAGGTGGTGCAACTCAATATCAGGAAGGTGTTCCTAATGTTTTGTGCACTCAAAGATGCTTAAGTAGTGTAGTGTAGCTGGTACACATGGACCCCATGTCAGACTAGTAGTAGTGTAGTGTAGCTGGTACACATGGACCCCATGTCAGACTAGTAGTAGTGTAGTGTATCTGGTACACATGGACCCCATATCAGACTAGTAGTAGTGTAGTGTAGCTGGTACACATGGACCCCATGTCAGACTAGTAGTAGTGTAGTGTAGCTGGTACACATGGACCCCATATCAGACTAGTAGTAGTGTAGTGTAGCTGGTACACATGGACCCCATGTCAGACTAGTAGTAGTGTAGTGTAGCTGGTACACATGGACCCCATGTCAGACTAGTAGTAGTGTAGTGTAGCTGGTACACATGGACCCCATGTCAGACTAGTAGTAGTGTAGTGTAGCTGGTACATATGGACCCCATGTCAGACTAGTAGTAGTGTAGTGTAGCTGGTACACATGGACCCCATGTCAGACTAGTAGTAGTGGGGGTGGTGGTTGGTTTAGACAGTGGGGGTCTCTGACTGGTCTATCCTGCTGCAGCCAGACCAGTCATCCCTGAAACATTCCAATGTGTTGATGTCATTGCTGCCTCCCGTGTCATGAAGCAGTTCATAAGTCATGGTTATGGGCAGATTACGGCGCTGTTCTCTGGCACTGCACTGCACCAAGCACTTGACCCCCAGGAATCAAGATAAACACAGAGCAGAGCCAGGTACTTGTCATGGGACCATCCTAACGCAGGTAGAGTAAAATAACAGAGAGTTGTCAGCTGTCTGTGCAGAGATGGATCCCAGCCTCAACTCTAGAGTGAGTCTGTCAGAGCATCCCTCTAACAGTGTGTGAGAACGAAGCAGGAAGATAGTAGATGATCAATAGTTATTATATAGGAGAACATCTTCCCTGCCCCGTGATAACAGTTACCAACGATAGTTAGCCAACATAACCTTTACATATACTCCAAGTCAAATGTCAATTGAAACCCACACTGTGAGGTATGGACCAATGATGCCATGACTAATGTGAGAGGACGCTCCTGGCTCTAACACAAGTTTTAGTAAGAGGAATTCTATTTGGTCACCACAGGGGACTGCTAGCCAAGCCATGCCAGTGTGGAGATTTCTCCTAAACTGTATTCATACTCAAAAGGCTACACTGTGGTGATTCACTTCGCTTTAAAAAGCACAAATTCTCAACGTTTAGTCACAGTTATCCTGTGATGTCAGTCAGAGATTTAAAGGTTTGTGTTTCGTGTGGGTTTAACATTAAAGGAGCCATATTGTTGTCAAGATAGTATTTTATATGAACAATGGTTAATTCAATATTGTAGATATTTATCCATCAGCCATAAAATCTAAATATCCTGTTTGTTTTTCCACACTTCTCCGAACACTTGCCTCTCTCTCCATTCATAGTTTAGACAAAAAGTGGTGCAGACTCTTAACCCGTCACCATGGTGATGGGTAACAATGGCCCCTGCATGCAATCCGCTCTGGCCGTCCTGTCCTGTCAGTCTGTCCAATTTAACGAGGTTCAGACGCTTCCCACAGGGCATCAGGAAAAATGGGTCAACGCATCATTAGGTGGGGTTCAAAATATCCTCCACCCAACGGCACCCCAATCCCACCCCACAATCCCTCCTGTCTTCATCTCTCTACTAATCCTAATGCTTATATCATAGAAGACATGGGTTATCAGAGATTAATAACAAAAGCCAATTATCTCACTGTGTTAGTTGATTGTGAACTATGAATTAATTAATGATAAGGGCTCAAGAGAATTATATCTTCAATTGTCTTACATAGTTATGGATGATAAATTATTGTGACATACGTTTTACCACAATTCTTCTTTTATGTATGCTATGTTACAAATGTTTGATAGCTCTCTTCTTGGGGCAAGTCTATCTTGGTTCTCTTAAAGAGATGTATAAATAGGACCAGCCGTATAATTAAAGAATAAATAACTTATTGAAGGGAGACTGCACTCAGCTTAACATCAACTACAACAACCTGTCTGCCAGCTGGCCTCTAACCACTTGTCCTCTTGTAACATCCTCCCACCTTGCTAATGCCCTATTACAGCCCTGTCCCTATCTCCTACACACACACACACACACACACACACACACACACACACACACACACACACACACACACACACACACACACACACACACACACACACACACACACACACACACACACACACACATATACATATACACACACACATTTTCACATCACTACTTTCCCCATTAATACACACACATACAAGTGCACACACACTTCTCACAACAACAAATGGAATATTGTAGTATTCATACACCTAGTAGTTGATCAGCAGTCCTACCCAGTTTGAACATTATCATGCCGAGCAGCAAAGTTCTTTGGGACTTGAAAAGAAACCTTCCAAACTCCATGGCAGTGATGGGACCCACTGGGTCCCGTAACGTCCAGCCTGAGAACTGCTGCCTGTCACTCCTCCCCAGGGTCCCCGCCCAGCATACTGGTCCAGCCGATCAACTCTCTGCTCTAATAGAAGTTAGCTGGAAGTGTGCTGCAGGCTCTCCATGCTTGGTCAGTAGTCAGTACTGTGTGTGTGTGTGTGTGTGTGAGCTCTCTGGGGGTAGTGCTTGGCTGGCTAGAGTAAGGCAGAGTAATCACCCTTCAGAGAGGCCAAAGAAAACATGGCCTGGATTCACTGACATGGACTGTTTCTCTCTCTAGCACTCTCTCTTTCTACTACACCCCTTTGTCCTCTTTCCTCCTCTCTCTTCATTCCTCTCTCCCCACTTTATTTCACTTTCTGAAACCAAACATAAACGCAACATGCAACAATTTCATTGATTTGACTGAGTTACAGTTCATATGAGGAGAAAAATGCATTAGGTCCTAATCAGATATGCATCTGTTGGTCACAGACACATGACACAAACAAATGGGCCTCACAATAGGCCTCAGGATCTCGTCATGGTATTTTTGTGCATTCAAATTGCAAATCAAATCAAATCGCCATCCATAAAATGGTATTGTGTTTGTTGCCTGTAGCTTATGCCTGCCCATACCATAACCCCACACCACTATGTTCACAACATTGACATCAGCAAACCGCTCGCCCACACGATGCCATACACGTGGTCTGCGGTTGGGAGGCCGGTTGGACGTACTAACAAATTCTCTAAAACGTCATTGAGGCTGTTGGTACGGAAATTCACTTTAAATTCTCTGGCAACAGCTCTGGTGGACATTCCTGCAGTCAGCATGCCAATTGCATGGTCCCTCAACACTTCAGACGTCTCTGGCACTGTGCTGTGACAAAATTGCACATTTTAGAGAGGTCTTTAATTGTCCCCAGCACAAGGTGCACCTGTGTAATGATCATGCAGTTTAATCAGATTCTTGATGTGCCACACCTGTCAGGTGGATGGATTATCATGGCAAATTAGAAATGCTCACTAACGGGGATGTAAACAAATTTGAGAGAAATAAGCTTTTTGTGCATATGGAAAATGTCTGGGATATTTTACTTCAGCTCATGAAACATGGGACCAACACTTTACATGTTGTGTTTAGATTTTTGTTCAGTGTAGTTTTATGGTAGAGTGGACCAACAACAAATGCACCTGTTGATATGAATCAAAGTAGACCATGATACTGAACCCACTTTAACAAGATTTTTCTCTCAAAAGTATCCCTGCCTCTTTTATAAATGTGTTAAGCCAGACCTTAATGTCACTATAGCCTCCTGCACTAGCCTTACAACAGTCTCTGGAGTGGAGAGAGGTCCAGTCCAGGTTTAATGAGTGTACGAGGGGTCCATCAATGGCTAGCCGGGTCCTTTGTGAGTGGGGGGCTTATCCCACCGCGCTCTAACACCTAGCGGGACAGAGCAGCCCCCCATGGCAGCTGGGTAGCCCCTCCGCACCCCAGAGCAGTCACCTCTCAGCATTACTGCCTGGCAGGATCACAGTGACGGCTGCAGCTTTCATTAAGCACCAAGACAAAAGAGAGAGAAGGACCTAAAGACAGTCCCAGTTTGTCAGTTGTTCGGCCAACCCAACTAATGAGCACAGGCATATGAAGAAATCATGAGAAGATAATTTAAGATTTTGAATAGTTGATCTGTTAGAGTGGATGTTGTAAAGTAGAAACAATTTGTGTTACTTATGTTTAATCTTCAGGTTCCAGTGAAACGCCTTATCTAGGAGGATGTTTGTTATTGTAGGGCCCTGGCAGTATGCTTTATCATTAGATTTATAGCTGTGCCTGGGTAGGTCCTCCTCAGTCATAGACACACCCCCAGACCAATGTTTGTTATATGTGGTCAAGGGTCTGTGGTCAGACGTGATTGATGAGGTCATTTTCTTCCCTAGTCTGAGTTAAAAGACAGGAATTTTAATAAAACTGCTTATATAAAGTCGATGATGTTATTATCTGAAGTCTATAACAATTGGTCATACATAGGGTCTAAATGTTGTTATTGATCAACATAAACAGCTTATTATGTGAATGATAAGTCAGGAGCTTATCAGTGTTTAGCCAGCTAAAAATAAACTAGTGAAACAAGATCTACTGCAGAGAAGTGATGCACTACGGAAAAGCTATATGCACTAAACCCAGTCCCACCAGGAATTTGGGTAACCATGATAAGGGTAGTTATCCTACGCCATAAAACAGTATACTACCCAGATTAGTGCTGGCAGCACAACAAATCTGTCTGCCCACGATGGAGTTTCCCGTTTACCAGTCATATACCATACGGGCTAAAGGGCTGGGCTGCTGGGCTAGTAATCGAGAAGAGGCTTTAGAGAGAAAACCCCTTTAAACTAGGTGGTCTGTGAGCAAACAAACATGACCATTAGACTTTGATTAAAACACACGGCATACCATGACATCTCCTCTGCTCTGTGTCTCTGAGATTACCATTGTGACAGGAAGCCCAAAGCACCTCTGACTTTACAGCAGCATTGTATGGAAATGTTGTGAATCAATGACGGCTTCCTGTTTCTAGGTGCTGTTTCTTGATATGGGTGGCACTGGAACCGTAATATTGAGAATCTACAAGTAGACCAGTGACTGAATGCTGGCTTGCTGTTATAACAAGCAGGTTTTAACAGTGGGTCGTTTACAGGGGGTGGAAGGATGAGTATGGGGAGGTGATGACCAACTAATGCTAATTCTGTCATTAAGCAATAATAGAGGTTTATGGCAGCGTATCTCATGCATAGCCATGAAAAGTAGTTTTTTGGGGGGGAGGGGGGAAAACTGCAGAAAGCTATATCGGTCTGCTAATAACACTAATACAGGACTATTAAATGCCCAGTGCACTACTTTTGTGGTATGTATTTATTATTCATTTTAAAAATCTAATCAGATTTTTCAGCACCCCGACCTCCCTCTGCTACAATCTCATGACACTGAATCTATTAACACTTTTACTACACTTTTACTGCCATTGAGAGGGAATAGAGCATGCATGAGTGATGCTGAGAGAAAGAGTGATGGCCTCTGGGGCTGAGCTTTCACAGACCAAGTGACATCTGGCACTGCCCACCTTTCTTAGAGATGGGGAACCCCCAGGATTTATGAGACTTCTTATAAAGGCCCAGACTGGAGCTTAATATGCCTGCTCAATCACACACTCTGCACTGTCCTCCCTAAAGCACACACGTGCACGCAGACACACACACACACACACATATTCACATGGAGACATACTCTGTGCAAAACCTTAGAAAAGCTGCTGAATTTCAATTCAAGCCTAAACAATTTTGACATCTCAGAGGTCCGTACGCCTTGTGAACCCCAGCTCCACTGGCTTATAGTTTCCTCTTTTTCATTTTAACAACAGAGAATGCAGGAACAGCAGAAGACTGGAGGGCATTCAGACCCCATTGGATATATAATCCAACATTACCTTTGTTGTCTCACATTTATCTGATTACATCCACAGCAGCTACATTTTGAAGAAGGAGAATGTTTTCTCTCCATTAAAATCTTATTTTCTTCTCCTAAGTTACTTGAGTAGTTGCAGTGTTGCCATCTCACAGAGTACTGAGCCTCTGATTAGGGTGTCCACACAGAAGATGACATTTCACATCCTTATGTTACAAAATACATTTTACCGAGACAATTAGGATTGTTTGTGATCTGAATCGTTCAGTGGGGTCTTTTTATAACATATCATTAACATTATGTCAAAAAATTCGGATGTCGTAACCTAATACATAACAAGCACAGAATTCTGCTGACATAGCGGTGCTGGTTTCTTTTGAGGATTTTACATTTTCGTGGTTGTCGTCCTCAAAGTTGTTTGCGGGTTCCAAAAAGCTAAATGAACATGACACGAGCAGAATTACATGTAAAAAGGCTTTGAAAATAAAAAGCTTGATATACACTCAGTGCTCCGTTGACATTTCACAGAGATACGCTAACCCTATTCTTAGCCTAAACCTCAGTCTCCGAACATGCCACGTTATTTCACCTAACCTGCCACGCTATTTCACCTAACCTGCCACGCTATTTCACCTAACCTGCCACGCTATTTCACCTAACCTGCCACGCTATTTCACCTAACCTGCCACGCTATCTCACCTAACCTGCCACGCTATTTCACCTAACCTGCCACGCTATCTCACCTAACCTGCCACGCTATCTCACCTAACCTGCCACGCTATTTCACCTAACCTGCCACGCTATTTCACCTAACCTGCCACGCTGTTTCACCTAACCTGCCACGCTATTTCACCTAACCTGCCACGCTATTTCACCTAACCTGCCATGCTATTTCACCTAACCTGCCACGCTATCTCACCTAACCTGCCACGCTATTTCACCTAACCTGCCACACTATCTCACCTAACCTGCCACGCTATCTCACCTAACCTGCCACGCTATTTCACCTAACCTGCCACGCTATTTCACCTAACCTGCCACGCTGTTTCACCTAACCTGCCACGCTATTTCACCTAACCTGCCACGCTAACTCACCCTAACCTGCCACGCTAACTCACCCTAACCTGTTATGTAAACAAATCATATGTGTCGAGAACCCATTAGTCTCATAACATTGGAACTGTACACTATATATACAAAAGTATGTGGACACCCCTTCAAATTAGTGGATTCGGCTATTTTAGCCACACCCATTGCTGACAGATGTATAAAGTCGAGCACACAGCCATAAAATCTCCATAGACAAACATTGGCAGTAGAATGGCCTTACTGGAGAGCTCAGTGACTTTTCAATGTGGCACCATCATAGAATGCCACCTTTCCAACAAGTCAGTTTGTCAAATTTCTGCACTGCTAGAGCTACCCCGGTCAACTGTAAGTGCTGTTATTGTGAAGTGGAAACGTCTATGAGCAACAGCGGCTCAGCCGCAAAGTGGTAAACCAAACAAGCTCCCAGAACGGGTCCACCGAATGCTGAAGCGCATAGCACGTAAAAATCGTCTGTCATTGGTTGCAACACTCACTATTGAGTTCCAAACTGCCTCTGGAAGCAACATCAGGACAATAACTGCTTGTTGGGAGCATCATGAAATGGGTTTCTGTGACTGAGCAGCCGCACACAAGCCTAAGATCACCATGCGCAAACCAAGCATCGGCTGGAGTGGTGTAAAGCTCGCCACCATTGGACTCTGGAGCAGTGGAAACGTGTTCTCTAGAGTGATGAATGACGCTTCACCATCTGGCAGTCCAACAGACTAAACTGAGTTTGGTGGATGTCAGGAAAACGCTACCTGCCCCAATGCATAGTGCGAACTGTAAAGTTTGGTGGATGAATAATGGTCTGGGACTTTTTTCATATTCTGGGTTAGGCCCCTTAGTTCCAGTGAAGGGAAATCTTAACGCTACAGCATACAATGACATTCTAGACGATTCTGTGCTTCCAACTTTGTGGCAATAGTTTGGGGAAAGACCTTTACTTTTTCAGCATGACAATGCGCCCGTGCACAAAGCGAGGCACATACAGAAATGGTTTGTCGAGATCGGTTTGGAAGAACTTGACTGGCCTGCACAGAGCCCTGACCTCAACCCCATCAAACACCTTTGGTATTAATTGGAACGCCGACTACGAGCCAGGCCTAAATGCCCAACATCAGTGCCCAACATCACTATTGCTCTTGTGGCAAATCCCCACAGCAATGTTCCAACATCTAGTGGAAAGCCTTTCCAGAAGAGTGGAGGCTGTTATAGCAGCAAAGGGGTTACCAACTCCATATTAATGTCCATGATTTTGGAATGAGATATTCGACGAGCAGGTTTCCACATACCTTTGGTCATATAGTGTATCAATGGGTGTTTCCTGATATCAGGGAACCTCCACATCAATAAACACCCCGAATTGTGGTCTGCAATTACACCATATTCTAAATCTTCGAAAAATAACAGTATTTTGAATTAATATGAAAAGCGTATTCTAAAATATGAAAAATACTACGTCATGACTCAAAATCGATATCCATCTTACCTCTATATTGTTTTATGTCCAGTGGATTCGAGGAGAAAGATGAGGAGTTCAATGGGAAAGTGAGTCTGTCTGTCACGTTCTGACCATCGTTTGTGTGTGTTCACCTATGTCCCGAGCTACCCCTCAGTCCCGAGCTACCCCTCAGTCCCGAGCTACCCCTCAGTCCCGAGCTACCTCAGTCCCGAGCTGCCCCTCAGTCCAGTGGGGCCCTTGGTGAGGACTACTAGGCCAAGGTCGGCGGCGAGGGTCGCCTATCTAGGGACGCTAAGGAGGTGGACTAAGACTATTATGGAGTGGGGTCCACGTCCAGCGCCAGAGCCGCCACCGCGGACAGATGCCCACCCACACCCTCCCCTATTGGTTTAGGTTGTGCGTCCGGAGTCCGCACCTTGGAGGTGGGGTACTGTCACGTTCTGACCATCGTTCGTGTGTGTTTTCCTTGTTTTAGTGTTGGTCAGGACGTGAGCTGGGTGGGCATTCTATGTTATGTGTCTGGTTTGTCTATTTCTATGTTTGGCCTGATATGGTTCTCACATCAGAGGCTGGTGTTAGTCATTGTCTCTGACCATATTTAGGTAGCCTGTTTGGTGTTGGGCTTTGTGGGTGATTGTTCCCGTCTCTGTGTTTGCACCAGATAGGACTGTTTAGGTTTTCACAGTTCATTATTTTGTAGTTTATTCATGTATAGTTTTTCCTTTTATTAAACAAACATGAATCATCACCACGCTGCGTTTTGGTCCGCCTCTCCTTCACATAAAGAAAACCGTTACACTGTCAGGTAGCCAGTAGCCTTAATTCTTGCAGCCTAGCTGACACCATGCAATTTTCCTGTTTTTTTTCTTCTCTCTAGCCTCAATTGATTAAGTCACCTTAATTCTAACCATCCTACAAGGGTGAACACTCCAATAACTTTTGAACAGATTATGGTAGCAACATTACGTTTGGACCATTGGTTTTCTTAGAGAATTATCTACACAACATATTACCCATTGCTCAAAATATGTTTAGGATTGGACACCCTACATTGTTACAGTATAACTGCAGTGTTGCGGTCTGCTTACTGCCACCACTCCCAGAGCTTCAGTCAGAGACCTGTAATGGGAGTCCCTACTGTAATCGGATTCTAAATAGTACAATCTTCTCAGAGAGCAAAAGCTCTGCAGAACCATGACCAAATCCCTGCAGTTTCTCATGGAAGGGGAAAGGTGGCCTCCGTCAACTAGCAGCAAGCACCAGCTACACTAATATCCTACACTAACTAGCCTTTCTAATTCTGAAATCCTATTGACTAAATGTATTGAAATGTATATGTTCAATGTAACATCCTATTGGATCGTCTTTTTAGTTTCATTGTGTGTTTGGTGTATATTCTGCTCTTTTGATGTGCTTGTCACTGAGGCTTTCAATCTACTGTAACATGCAGTCCAGCAGCAATATCCAATATATCCTGAGAGGATGTATGGCTAAATCTCTGTGCTCAGCATGAAAATGTTTACTGATTCGTAGAACAGTTTCATTAAATGCCACTAATCATATTTTCTATTCAAAGTTCAGTAAGATTCGTTTTTAGGTTCTACATTTTTTTCTAAGATTTTAGAGCTCCTCTCCTATGACCTTGTGTCTATGGTAATCTTGATGAGAGGCTAATAAGCGAGAGAGAGACACTCGTCCCCTAGCGGGGCCCTGAACCCACACAAACATCCCACTTTAACCCTTTCTTTCACGGGCCTGGCCATAGCGATACCCCCCTCAGATGCTGAAGTAATGAAAGGATTCAGACAGGATAAGGGGATTGGAGCAAACTTCCTCTTGTAATATTTTGAAGGTAAAGCTAATGGCAAAATATTGCATTCCATTTAGCTTTTAAGATTGTGTCTGTCTGTAAGCTTACCTAAGACATTACAGGGAATTCATTCACTGAGGGGGCATGCAGACAGAGACAGACAGGCATGTTGTTCTGTTTCAGTGCAACTCTAGCAAAGGTCAGGGAATATGTGTCAGTCTGTACGTATGAACAGTCAGTGCTGGGCAAGGGTACAAATGAACATGAAAATAAATCTTTACTCACAATGAATAACATTTTTAAATAAACTATTTAGAAACCATTTGTACTTTCATTTTCATTATTTACATTAGTCAAAACAATAATTCTAAGAGAAAATACACTCCAGCTCCAATCTAAACACCCTGAGAAAATCAATAAACTTAAAGTTCTATCAGAAAGACATATTACTTGCTGACAGTAGGCCAACAGCATAACTTCATAGTATAAAAGCTCAAGGATCCTGCACTGACAGAGCAACTTGAGTACAGCGCACTGGACAAGGAGCACACCTCTATTCAAGATGACCCTTAGCTGTAAACACCTCAGATATTATACCTGTCAAACATTGAGTGTATCTCAATGTCCTACATAAAAAACAGCCAGACGGATCCAAACTAACTACTGATCCAAACAGAATCCAAACCACTGTGCCAATAATCCCTTAGGACTCGAGCGAGGGGTCCAGTTGTGCCAGAATCACTCATACTAAGTGTAGACTACCTGTGACCAGGCCAGAGACGTGGGCTGCCTCTCTTAGTGGTGCTGTTTTAGCCATGACACTGGGTTGTACTGGAAGACTGCTGAACAATTAGTCACCCAGACTATTTACAGCTGCTACCCGCTGTATATTATCTATGCATAGTCACTTTACAAATTACCTCAACTAACCTGTACCCCTGGCACATTGACTCGGTACCGGTACCCCCTGTATATAGCCTCGTTATTGTTAAGCTTCTTCTGTTACTTAAAAAAAAAATATATATATATATATATATATATATATATATGTATATATATATTTTTTTTCACTTTAGTTTATTTAGTAAATATTTTCTTAACTCTATTTCTTAAACTGCATTGCTGCTTAAGGGCTTGTATGTAAGCATTTCACAGTAAGGTCTACCTACAGCTGTTATATTCGGCGCATGTGACAAATACAATTTGATTTGAGATAGTGGCTCCATGCAGTAGCCAGCACAGTGTCCTTTCCCTGACTGATCCACTGGAGGGCGCTGAGGATGCAGGGGTGTGTCTCCTGGTCTTGGCCAGTAAGGAGAACTTGTCCTGTATCAGCAGCTCCGACTCAGATCCCTGCTGCTTCTCTCTCCCACTCAGGCTCTGCTAGCTGCTCTCGTTGTCCAGGCAACGAGTGAGTATGTTCTCCACCAACACATTGAAATTCTGCTGATCTGTAAAAGAGCAGAGCACACAAAGAGAGTAAAGGACTACACACACACACACATCTATGACATTTTTCACAGCTGGACAATGAATGTGGTAGCATGTTATTTTACACAGCCAAGAAAACAGATATTCCAACTTGTGTAATCATATATTTATTGTGGCAGTTATGCTCCAGTAAATAAACATTTATTTGCACGACTTGTCTGTTAAAACCCCAGACAGAGAAGCCCAGAGAGAGAAGATAACTCACCTGTTTTCTGTAATAGTTTCAGTGATGTTTCAGTGATGTTGGGACAAAACACAGTCGAATCAAACTGGCATAGCTGCAAGGACATCAAAGGGAGAAGATTTGATATTTTGTCTATTTCAGTGTTTGATCTGTGTTGTGCTTCTTTGGGTGCTGTACAATATTCAGATCATGGCCAGAGCTGCAGAGTAGAGCAGGACAGAGCAGCATCTGTGTATCTGATCCCAGACCTGTAGTACTCACCACTAGGAGTTTTAGCATGGCAGCAGTCCCTCTCCCCTGTGGTGTTGAACAGCAGTACTCTGACCACAGGGAATCTGTCATACACAGCCACATAGTGAGTAGGCTGTCTATCAAAGAAATACACACTCAAATCTTACCGTAAAACGCATGGATGATAATTTTGTATCAGATCAATGTGAGCATCAATCTCAGGTGCGTGCTGATGTTTGGTGCAATGCGACTATTTCCTACATTTATAAGAGCTTACAATTTTCGACAATCGTTTGACCAATATAGGCCACTGTAGAAAATCCTGAGAAAGGACCACCCTCAGCGGGGTCGGCAGTATCCATAACCTCCAGTTTACAGGGATAGGGTCTCTTCCCCCGGCTCAGGCATTTGTTTTACGCCTGCACCATCACACCCGGAGATAGAGGAGACGGAGGGAAATTAGTGGAGAAGTGTGGGAAGGGTGAGATAGATTATTATTTATTTTGTACATTCAGGCATTTATTTATCTGGACGTTCCATGGGTGAAAATATGCTATTGACCTTTTACCATGATGGTACTGGGCTGAAAGGCTGCTGCCTGGGAGACCAGCCTGTTCTCCACTACTGGGGTAGTGAGCTGGTCATCTGCAAGTAAGCAGGGGCACACAGTCACTGAACCTCATCACAATTGGAATGTGTACTGTTATTTTGAGAAATACGTTCCCACACTAGCTAGAATAACATTGTCATACTTTGCGAGTTATAATCTAAACACACACGCACACACATCCACACACACACCAGACTGTTGGTAGCAGTGTAGCCAGGTCTTGCTGTGCTGCAGGGCAAGTGATGCATTGCAGCGCTGCTGTTGTCCAGCCAGGCCCAGACACAGAGGGTCAGCCCCAACTTCATGCTGCTCCAGATCTGGACATACCCACAGGGGACACTACACAAGGCAGGGGAGAGGGGGCCAACTCAGCATGTGAAATATGGGCGCACTCAAACAAATGCATAGCAAAATCAATGCAAATCTACTGGTTTTATGCCAAAGCCATGAGAAAAGGCCCCAGTGACTCACCCGTCTCTTTGCTCTGTCCGGTAGAACAGTCATGGGCCTAGTAGGATGCCTCTCATTGAATGCTGGCACCCCTGGCTGAGGAGAGATGGGACTTTATTCAACTACATTCACCCCTGGCTGAGGAGAGATGGGACTTTATTCAACTACATTCACCCCTGCAGACAGACTGAGTGGCACTTGCATCTTGCATCAACGTGCAAGAGGCGTCACTACAGTCCCTGATTCGAATTCAGGCTGTATCACATCCGGCTGTGATTGGGATAGGGCGGCGCACAATTGGCCCAGCGTCGTCTGGGTTTGGCCGGGATAGGCCGTCATTGTAAATAAGAATTTGTTCTTAACTGACTTGCCTAGTTAAATAAAGGTTAAATTAAAAAAATACAAAAAATAGATAGTAAGAATAATGCCACAGGTATACAGTTCATAGGTTGACCTCACACAACACAACATGCATTACTCTCACCTGAAATATACATGCTTTCTCCTCCATGGTGTCTCCTAGTATACTTGATCAATTCCTAAGGAGGAGATCCCACAAACCCATGGCTTCCTGTTCACCAAATGTCAGAAAGAAACTGTAACTGATCAATCTTAGGTTTGACTTTGATAATATAGCCTTTATGATATGCAGCAAAATTACCTGATGATGCTGGTACAGTCATAGGACCTTCAAATCACAACCTCTGCAAATGTTTTATTTGATTTATTTAACCTTTATTTAACCAGGTAGGCAAGTTGAGAACAAGTTCTCATTTACAATTGCGACCTGGCCAAGATAAAGCAAAGCAGTTCGACACATACAACAACACAGTTACACATGGAGTAAAACAAACATACAGTCAATAATACAGTAGAAAAAATAAGTCTATATACAATGTGAGCAAATGAGGTGAGATAAGGGAGGTAAAGGCAAAAAAAGGCCATGGTGGCAAAGTAAATACAATATAGCAAGTAAAACACTGGAATGGTAGATTTGCAGTGGAAGAATGTGCAAAGTAGAGATAGAAATAATGGGGTGCAAAGGAGCTAAATAAATAAATACAGTAGGGGGAGAGGTGGTTGTTTGGAATAAATTATAGATGGGCTATGTACAGGTGCAGTAATCTGTTAGCTGCTCTGACAGCTGGTGCTTAAAGCTAGTGAGGGAGATAAGTGTTTCCAGATACAGAGGTTTTTGTAGTTCGTTCCAGTCATTGGCAGCAGAGAACTGGAAGGAGAGGCGGCCAAAGGAAGAATTGGTTTTGGGGGTGACCAGAGATATATATCTGCTGGAGCGCGTGCTACAGGTGGGTGCTGCTATGGTGACCAGCGAGCTGAGATAAGGGGGGACTTTACCTAGCAGGGTCTTGTAGATGACCTGGAGCCAGTGGGTTTGGCGACGAGTATGAAGCGAGGGCCAGCCAACGAGAGCGTACAGGTCGCAGTGGTGGGTAATATATGGGGCTTGGGATGGCACTGTGATAGACTGCATCCAATTTATTGAGTAGGGTATTGGAGGCTATTTTGTAAATGACATCACCGAAGTCGAGGATCGGTAGGATGGTCAGTTTTACGAGGGTATGTTTGGCAGCATGAGTGACGGATGCTTTGTTCCGAAATAGGAAGCCAATTATAGATTTAACTTTGGATTGGAGATGTTTGATGTGAGTTTGGAAGGAGAGTTTACAGTCTAACCAGACACCTAGGTATTTGTTGTTGTCCACATATTCTAAGTCAGAACTGTCCAGAGTAGTGATGTTGGATGGGCGGGCAGGTGCAGGCAACGATCGGTTGAAGAGCATGCATTTAGTTTTACTTGTATTTAAGAGCAATTGGAGGCCACGGAAGGAGAGTTGTATGGCATTGAAGCTTGTCTGGAGGTCGTTAACACAGTGTCCAAAGAAGGGCCAGATGTATACAGAATGGTGTCGTCTGCGTAGAGGTGGATCAGAGACTCACCAGCAGCAAGAGCGACATCATTGATGTATACAGAGAAGAGAGTCGGTCCAAGAATTGAACCCTGTGGCACCCCCAAAGAGACTGCCAGAGGCCCGGACAACAGGCCCTCCGATTTGACACACTGAACTCTATTAGAGAAGTAGTTGATGAACCAGGAGAAGCAATCATTTGAGAAACCAAGGCTATCGAGTCTGCTGATAAGGATGTGGTGATTGACAGAGTCAAAAGCCTTGGCCAGGTCAATGAATACGGCTGCACAGTATTGTTTCTTACGATGGCGGTTAAGATATCGTTTAGGACCTTGAGCATGGCTGAGGTGCATCCATGACCAGCTCTGAAACCAGATTGCATAGCGGAGAAGGTATGATGGGATTCGAAATGGTCGGTAATCTGTTTGTTGACTTGGCTTTCGAAGACCTGGCTTTCAAAGGCAGGGTAGGATAGATATAGGTCTGTAGCAGTTTGTACTAGCCTGTTCAACCCTCTTCCTTTGAAGAGGAGGATGACCGCAATCTTTAGGAATCTCAGACGACACGAAAGAGAGGTTGAACAGGCTATTAATAGTGGTTGCAACAATTTCGGCAGATAATTTTAGAAAGTAAGGGTCCAGATTGTCTAGCCTGGCTGATTTGTAGGGGTCCAGATTTTTCAGCTCTTTCAGAACATCAGCTGACTGGATTTGGGAGAAGGAGAAATGGGGAAGGCTTGGGCAAGTTGCTGTGGGGGGTGCAGTGCTGTTGACCGGGGTAGGGGTAGCCAGGTGGAAAGCATGGCCAGCTGTAGAAAAATGCTTAATGAAATTCTCAATTATAGTGGATTTATCGGTGGTGACAGTGTTTCCTATCCTCAGTGCAGTGGGCAGCTGGGAGGAGGTGTTCTTACTTTACAGTGTCCCCAAACTTTTTGGGGTTTGTGTTGCAGGAAGCACATTTCTGCTTGAAAAAGCTATCCTTGGCTTTTCTAACTGCCTGTGTATATTGGTTTCTAGCTTCCCTGAAAAGTTGCCTATCACAGGGGCTGTTCGATGCTAATGCAGAACGCCATAGGATGTTTTTGTGTTGGTTAAGGGTTAAGGGCAGTCAGGTCTGGATAGAACCAAGGGCTATATCTGTTCCTGGTTCTAAATTTATTGAATGTGGCATGCTTATTTAAGATGGTGAGGAAGGCATTTTTTTAAATAACCAGGCATCCTCTACTGACGGGATGAGATCAATATCCTTCCAGGATACCCCGGCCAGGTCCATTAGAAAGGCCTGCTCGCTGAAGTGTTTCAGGGAGCGTTTGACAGTGATGAGTGGAGGTCGCTTGACCGCTGACCCATTACGGATGCAGGCAATGAGGCAGTGATCGCTGAGATCTTGGTTGAAAACAGCAGAGGTGTATTTAGAGGGCAAGTTGGTTAGGATGATATCTATGAGGGTGCCTGTGTTTATGGCTTTGGGGTGGTACCTGGTAGGTTCATTGATAATTTGTGTGAGATTGAGGGCATCAAGCTTAGATTGTAGGATGGCTGGGGTGTTAAGCATGTTCCAGTTTAGGTCGCCTAGCAGCACGAGCTCTGAAGATAGATGGGGGGCAATCAGTTCACATATGGTGTCCAGAGCACAGCTGGGGGCAGAGGGTGGTCTATAGCAGGCGGCAACGGTGAGAGACGTGTTTTTAGAGAGATGGATTTTTAAAAGTAGAAGTTCAAATTGTTTGGGTACAGACCTGGATAGTAGGACAGAACTATGCAGGCTATCTTTGCAGTAGATTGCAACACCGCCCCCTTTGGCCATTCTATCTTGTCTGAAAATGTCTGATGAAGATTTCAGAATGTTTGGTGATCTTCCTAAGCCAGGATTCAGACACGGCTAGAATATCCGGGTTGGCAGAGTGTGCTATAGCAGTGAATAAAACAAACTTGGGGAGAAGGCTTCTAATGTTATCATGCATGAAACCAAGGCTATATAAATCCATCTGTTATATAGAAAGATATTGCTCAGAATGGTTTACAACTGTTATCAATTGATTTGGTCATTAGTACATTTGTAAACAAACTGTACATGGGACAGGGTATGTGAATGTTTTTTATTTTTATTTGATTTTAGATTTTTTTTACCCCCTTTTCTCCCCAATTTCGTGGTATCCAATTGTTAGTAATTACTATCTTGTCTCATCGCTACAACTCCCGTACGAGACCAAGGTCGAAAGCCATGCGTCCTCCCAAACACAACCCAACCAAGCCGCACTGCTTCTTAACACAGCGCGCATCCAACCCGGAAGCCAGCCACACCTATGTGTCCGGAGGAAACACCGTGCACCTCGCGACCTGGGTTAGCGTGCACTGCGCCCGGACCGCCACAGGAGTCGCTGGTGCGCGATGAGACAAGGATATCCCTAACGGCCAAACCCTCCCTAACCCGGACGACACTAGGCCAATTGTCCGTCTCCCCACGGACCTCCCGGTCGCGGCAGGCTGAGACAGAGCCTGGGCGCAAACCCAGAGTCTCTGGTGACACAGCTAACGCTTCGATGCAGTGCCCTAGACCACTGCGCCACCCGGGAGGCCCCTGGGTATGTGAATGTTACCCTCTCCTATAGAAAGACATGGAATGTCAGGATCGTGAGGAAGCGGAGATAGGCCGACATACTAACTACATGGGAGTATTGAGGATCAGTGCAGTTGTCACGCCCTGACCTTAGAGAGCTTTTGGTGTCTCTATTTTGGTTTGGTCAGGGTGTGATTTGGGTGGGCATTCTATGTTCTATGTTTTTGTATTTCTTTGTTTTGGCCGGGTATGGTTCTCAATCAGGGACAGCTATCATTCGTTGTCTCTGATTGGGAATCATACTTAGCCTTTTCCCCTTTTGTCAGTGTGTGAAGTTGACTTTTGCTAGTGGCACTATAGACCTGTAAGCGTCACAGTCGTTTCTTTGTTTTGTTGGCGACATTTACCTAATAAACAGAAATGTAGGCTCACAACGCTGCGCTTTGGTCCACTTCTTATGACGCCATGACAGCAGTGACACAGTCATAACAAGAAAGGGTCAGAGAGTTATTTAGAGAGTGATGGGCTACATCAATATTCATTCTTCAACTCTCTATGAAGACATACTAGAACTTTGTAGCCTCTAACAGCATACACCTCCCAGAATTATTTGGTGAAGAGCTCATTGCTGATTGGCTGTCCATTGATCTTTATTCTCGCTCTGACATGTGCCAGGTGTGGCGAGCTGTAAGGTAAAGATTATATTCTTAATGTTCACAGTAGGATAGAGATGACATCTCTGACTGTATGTTCAGTCATTTCATATTATGTGTGTGATAAGAATGTAGTTATTCACAATTTCTGACATTTAACCCTAATAAAAATTCCCTCATCAATTCCATCATCAATATTTTCCATAATTTCCTAATTAATAAATCTTATTTTTTTAACAGCTGAAAAAAACGTGTTTCTGTCAATTGGTTTAGTTATATTTCAGTCTTCTGTGATGTATAAAGTGTAATAGTGAGATGCAAACTTGAAATGATATGCATAAGAGAAGCTACATGTATCTAATTATAGATAAGTTGACTAACAAATAGCCTACCAGCATGTCAGAAATTGTAAGCAGAAACATATCTAAGTCCTGCAACCCCTTGTTCTGCAGTCTTTGACTGTAGCCTATAGCACATTTTCGATATTTGCGGGTTAGGGTCAGGTGCAGGTCTCAGATTTTCACTTTATCACATATAGTCAGGAGGTTGCGGATGGGTTATTAGCAATTGCGGCGGGTGTGGGTGAACAAATACCTGACCCGTGCACCACTAGTATGCACATGTACAGTATTTTCACATTACTATACTTACAGATTCTACTTACCCCTTTGACCTGTTGTCAAGGAGGACCATGACATAAAACTGGAGGCCATTGTTGGTACGATTAACATTGTTTATCAAATATTTTTCTGTGTTGTCTTATGTGAACACAGTCAGCAGGTAATGGCTTAAGTTATAATTGATTTTCTCTTGTGGAGAAATGTGGCTGCAACAAAAAAGAGGATCTCAAGACAGCGATGTCAAAGCTGAATGAAGACCTCAAATGGACTAAAAGTGTTGTAATTAATTTAATGAATGTAATACATTTTATTTAAAAAAAATACAATTAAGTTTTTTATAAACATATTTCTTGTTTTATGAACATGGAGGACTTATGTAGGAATGTGGAGGTTTTAAATCGTACAGTGCATACGGAAAGTATTAAGACCTTTGACTGTTTCCACATTTTGTTACGTTACAGCCTTATTCTAAAATGAATTAAATCATTTTTTCTCATCCATTTATACACAATACCCCGTAATGACAAAGCAAAAATAGGTTTAGACATTTTCGCAAATTTATAAAAATTATAAACTGAAATATAACATTTACATACAGCAGTAATATGTAGCAATTCAATAGTGAACATGTCGGAATGTGTAGGTTTTAAGTAGTAGATACCCAAACTCTCAGTAGTTAATCAATCATTAAGAAATAATTATGTAGTGATTTGAGTAGGAAATGTGTAGTGTTCACCAGTAGTGAAACATCCTAATTTATCACTCATTACTTCTTAAATTACTACATAAATCACTACTGGTGTCATGGCTGTGGGTAACTGGTGAAAGGAGTCAGGCGGAGGAGAGCTGAGAAGCATGGACAAGGGATTTAATAAAGAAAAACACCAGTACAAACACAATACTATGGTGCAGGAAAAAATACCGGTACCACGAATAAACGGGCGTAACAACCAAACCCGGCAACAATAATACCAGCCGTCAGATACAGCCTAACAATAAAACAAACACGCACACAAACATGGGGGAAACCAGAGGGTTAAATAATGAACATGTAATGGGGGGAATTGAAACCAGGTGTGTAGAAAACAAAGACAAAACAAATGGGAAATGAAAAATGGATCGGTGATGGCTAGAAGGCCGGTGACGCCGACCACCACCCGAACAAGGAGAGGGACCGACTTCGGCGAAAGTCGTGACAACGTGTTTACTACACATCTCAATAGCAATCAAGTAGTAAAACCAGTATGTTTGTGTAGATCTTGTGTATTAGTGATGAGTAGTAATTCAGTAGTACTTTTTCATGAGGGCCCCACAGGCCTCACAAGTCTCCCAGGTACTAGTTGAAAATAAGGGGTTAAATACATGTAAAAAATAGAAATAAAAACAAATGTTCCCTGATCTTTCTTATCTTTCAGAAATAGGACAGACACTTCAGAATTAACCTTATTTAGATTTTTGGTGGGACTATGTGTTGTTCCAGGTAGTGAATGTTATTAAATGTGTTTGAATAGGTTAATAGTGCTAAAGCCAAAATATCTAATTTCTTTCATATATTTTTTTTTTATACTACAAGGGGTCTTAAAATCAAAATCATAACTAAATGATCCTTGGTATCACCTTCTTAAAACAATTCCATATAGCTTAGTAGAACCCCCCCACCCCTGGCTAAGACATGGCTTAGACTCTTATGGGTTAATGGAGATAATTTTCCTGCTGGGCCAGTACAACCCAGCAAGAAACATGAACATGAAGGGATACTCTAAGGATAACATCCGCCCTGCAGGTAACTGATCAGATTTTTTTTCAATTCAAAATCAATGATCTTCTTCTGAATTGAATACCACCATGCCATTCATGCTGTTACGGTAAAGAGTCATGGGGAAAAGCGTCGGTATGCATGCTGCTCTTGCACGTCGGCTAAATTTACTAAATCCTTATTCCCATGTCAGCAGGCTCATTCTACCACCATTCTCTGTTGTCTCTTTCCAGTGTAATAAAAGGCTGTGCATTGTCAGGTGGTGGTGGTTGCAAGAAGAACAACTCTGGCTCAGGCACCTCTACCCAACCACCTTGCACCAAGACAAGACGAACTCTGCTATAGGAGCCATAAGGATCAGTCTTCTACTTTCAGCATGTCGGACCCTCAACGTTGGTCATGTTGGTCTGCAGCTACTCCACTACACAACAGGCCTACCAAACAACACAAATCATTCCCAATCACCTTCACTGTAAAAACAAATGATGTTGTACTTGTGTTTTATCTTTTTGACAACTAGATACTGTTTTGTATATTCTAAATAGAAAAATAAAGGTTTGCTTTATAAAACATCTGCGTTGAAATGTAATTTTGTCACAAGATAAACATACAACATTCCATCTTGAGACAGTTGGAGTTCACTTCATTCAAAACCAAGATGATAGTCACTAGGCAACAACATTATAGTCACTAGGCAACAAGATGATAGTCACTAGGAAACAGGGACACTGCTAGTCAGAGAAAACAGGAAGTAAAACCCTGCATCTAACACATTGAAATGATTCAGCATGATCATACTCATGGTTAATTTCATGTTCTTCAATTTCTCATAGTTTTTAATAGACCTTCAAGGTTTGTTTTGATGAACCAAAACACCCTAATGTGGATCTATTGGAAATTGTGAATTAATACAAGATCGCCAGTCTCCTGGGACGTATTTTTCCAATAATCAATAAACATGACACTGGTTTTCAATACAGCCAGAAGATGGCAGTAGATGATTGGAACGTTATTGTTCGCCGGAAGTGTTGGGAGTTGGCCTGTAATAAGGGAGTGGTATGGAGTCAGATCACACAATGGACTGCTTAGCAGCTGCCTCTAGTAGCAGGCCTCTGAAAAAGATTATGTCAAATGAGCATCTGTTTGGATGCTGTCCCAGAGATTGTAATATTTTGGTAACAGTTTTAAGACTGGTTTACCCATGTCCCATTACTCACTGTTTCATTATGGGTGACTGTAGTAGTGTCCAATATGCTTACATAAAACACTAGAAACGGGGGGCAATATTTATTTATTGAAATCCTTTATTGATTGATTCAAATCAATGTCACTACTATAGAGCTCATTTAAACCACTTAGAGAGAATCCCTGTTCTTAGAAAAAAGGAAAGAACACCACAGAAAAACACATTTGATTGGTTAACCACATTCATCTGATTAAAGACTCACTTGAAAGAGTGCAAATGTAATGTATTAATGAATGGACACTCCCAGGATTGATCAAAATGATTTGAAACATCTCATAAACATCTCAAAATATGCTGTCTCATCCAACCATAAAACTAGTTATGAGGCTGTTGCTAAGTGCTGTCTAGTAGGCCAGTATTTATTACAAGATATCTTAAATGTATTTACATTGTTTTTGGGAAAGAATGCATCTACTTTAATCTCAAAATCCCTAAATTAGTGATACAGTAGTATTACATCATCCCCCTCCAGAAGGCTATAAATCCAAATTGATCCAGTGACTCATCCTTAATCAATACAAACCCATCCCCCATTTTGTTCTACCATTACCACACCAATTACCTTCCATCTCAGCCACCATCATTATCCCACTCAGTCATTCAGCCAGTGGCAGTGATAGCCCACTACATAACCAGCATAGTATATTGCCAGCGATGTGATAGCCTGTTTTGATAAGTGTCACAGCGGAGGTCTGGACTTCCCCGGGCCACAGCTGATGTTCTCTGTGTATGCATCATCATCATCAGTAAGCTCAGTGGATGTGCTGCATAGTCTGGAGCTGAGTGTCTGGCAGCGTTAGCATCAGCTGTGCTTCCTGACTGACTGTTCTCCCAGTGGACCAGCCATGGAGACAGCAGGAGAAGAGAGAAAAGCACAGAAGGATAGCATGCATGACCAATCTCAAGAAAATCAATGGAAGAATGATGTATTCCCTCTCTGCATCTGGGCACTGTTCCATTATTCACAATGCAGCCTAGCCTACTCCCCCACCACTGAAGGAGTGCCCCTCCCCCTCTCGCTCTTACAATGGTGAATCCCACCCATTCACTCACAGATTGTTACTCTTCATTAGGGACGGATATGGTGATACACAGCTTACTACGCTATGAGAGATCGGGATCAGACACAGCCATTTATTGTAACAGCATTCCAGAGTAAATGTAAATACTGAGGAGAGTAACCTGATATGTCTGAATCACTGGGCTCCATCAGCAGACATACTGTACAGTACACAATCAGCGTGAGACACAGCTGTTCCTGTCCAACACCTGGCCTGCATTATTAACCACATGCCCATTCCTCCCGCTCACCCACAATTTTACTGTATAGGCCAGGCCAGGAAAGACCACCTCTGATTTCTGCTGTTCTCCAATGACCAAACTTTACAAAGATATCAGATATTCACTGGAAATTCTAAATGTTACCCAAATATTGCACATATAATTGTTGGTAGAAACCTCTTGTAAAGAGTAGGCATCTGTCTGTACCAATATGCTGAATAGCTAAGGAAGACTGGGCGTGGCAAGTACTTTACAGTGCTTTAGAATTCTACTGTCAATTTGTTGCAAATCAGCATACATTTAGAAATTGACTTGTGTGTACTAGTTCCTCGCTGCTAGAAAACACAGTACTTGAATAGCATCACGACATGCCCACTGCAACACAGTAACTATTGTAGCTGACACTAGCTAGCATTTGCATTCTGCCAGGGTGTCTTTTTGCACGGTCATGGTCTCTTTGTTATGTAACATGAATGTGGAGCTCTGTCTAACTCTTCCTCACACTCTACCCTGAGAAGAGTGTAGTCAAGTCATAGAGATACAGTATAACACTGATTCTGTTAAATCTACAGTTGTAATCATTTTTCTATTGGTGTAGTGTACCACTGTCTGCTACACTATCTGGCAGTACACAGAGGATGCAGTAGTCTACTGAAGATGTAGGGAAGATGCCGAGTCAGGGCAGGGTCATTTAACCATCAACCTACTGGAGAGCTCTAGTCTAGTGGGACAGCCAAGCTGCAAGTTGCTTTAAGCATATAATGAGGTGACATTATGTCCATAAATGTGTCCATATGTCCATAAAGAGCCGAGGACAGCTTTGCAGTAGACACGCTCAGCCTCACGTCACATGACATCACACAACTTAGCATACAGTCAGACTCTATTCCCCTCCAAAGTTAGATGAATAATTCATTTACTGCAGAGGGATAAAAATGGTTTGAATCAAAAGGAAATCTCACACCTCCAGTCCTGTCTTGAGGCTGTCTATTGTTGGATAGGCCCAGCCCTTGTCTTTCTGCTACTTTGTAGATTAAAACGGCTTAGATAGAAATAGAATGTGGATGTGTGTGCCCAGACAGAGGATGGTATGGGAAAGGTGTTGTATGAAACCATAATGAGCTGCTTCCACTGTATAGGATGTTACTCAGGAAATGTATTTGTGATTGATTCCCTTTGTCTCTCCTCAGGCTCACCTTCTTCCTGTCCTCACAAAGCCCCACTCTCTCCCCCTTTGTTACTATTAACACACCCACCCTTTCCCTGTCGTCTGTGACTAGACACTACCGTGGAGGAAGAATGCAGGGGCCATGAAGAAAGTGTGAGGAAGAGTTAGACAGAGCTCCGCATTCACTTTACATAACAAGGGGCGGCAGGTAGCCTAGTGGTTAGAGTGTTGGACTAGTAACCGGAAGGTTGGCAGATCGAATCCCTGAGCTGACAAGGTAAAACTCTGTTGTTCTGCCCCTGAACAAGGCAGTTAACCCACTGTTCCTAGGCTGTCATTGTAAATAAGAATTTGTTCTTAACTGCCTTGCCTAGTTAAATAAAAGAAGTATTATGTATACTGAGTGTACAAAATAATAGGCTGTGTGCTGTATCAAACTGAGAGTACACTGGATGATGACCCAGTTACAGAGTGAACACAGCAGTGATGTCTCTGCAAAGGCAGCCTATGCTGTGAGAATGGACTGTATGCACTCACTGTGCTGTAATGAGATTGAAACTGAGTATGGCTATTCATTCCACACAACTCTATACATGTTATGGATAGTGGTAAGACCTGAATGGGCATGGATCACCTCCACAAAGGTCTGTTCAATGGATATTGGTCCAAACTAACAGAGTCACCTGGGTGTCTCTCCTCTGTCCTTCGGCGCACAGCTATGCAGGAGGAGAGTGCTGGCGTCTCAGATACATTTTCCCCCTGGCACACATATTAATAACCCCCCCTACCCTAATTCCAGCACTCTTTAAAACAGGCATGCACTGCTCCCCTCCCAAGATCTTTCTCTGCTGCTGCCACACCCCTCCCTGTTTTGTTCAGCCTTCCAGACAGTGTCTGTCTCGCTGGTGTATAATAGCCCAACCTCCCCATCTCATGCTAAATTGGATTTCAGCTGTTTCATTGCACTATTTATGTGTTGTTTCATATTATATAATTAAGACTATGCCAGTACAAAGATTAATAGAATTTAACATGGAAGATTTTATTGGACTGTCTGTCACTTCATGACTGGACTATGTTGTGATCAGTAATACATACCAAGGAGATGGTTACAATGGGGCCCCAGGTCAGAGTCATCTGTTGGAAATGGTAATACATTGATGTTATATAAATCAGACATGGATTCATTCACAACAATAGACTATGTATATGCAGGATTTCGTCTCGATTTAGTTTAAGTATATTAATCCCGTTGTGAAGTTCTCACTGTGGCCTGTAAGGGGAAAGGAGCAGTCAAGCAGTCTGTCTGTAAAGCCCCGACACAGCCGAGGCAGCCATGTTTTACAATGCGCAAAAAGGGAGGCGCCCATATTCAGAAATATGTAACAACAACGATAAGAATTAGGGATATAAATTACTCTGGGTACATATAATCTAATCGAAGGTTACAGTATCAAAGGCTGTAGACTATGTTGTGTTATGCTAACAAAACAACTGACATATCTTCGATGACATATTAGATCCCTTTCTTGACAGAAAACATGTGACATGATGTTGGAATCATCTCATGTGACAAAATGTAAATCGAGAAACGAAATAGCTATGTTTCACCCCAAGAAACTGAAATAATTCTGCCAGGAATGGTTTCAACGTAACAATGAGCCACGTTGATTTATATTACATCTGTGAGGTTGTTCTTAGTTCTACAATTGTATGTGAAAAGGTTTCACCTATTTTAAATAGTCAACCGGTGCCTCTCTTAATCATGTACTCTGTGTGGCTTATTGGATCAAAATATGGTGAAGAAAGTATAGTTTAAAATGAGATATGATTTTAGCCGGCATAAAGACAAATCGTCAAGATTATGTGAGGATCACACGTTTGTGTATATTTTGATTGATAGACAGAAGAGGCCAATGAAAATCATTCTTTGTGAATATGGTTGGTCTATAGGTGTGTCAATAATTGAGCCTGAGAAATATTAACCAATAGATTTGTCAGATTTGGTGACATGGAATCTAAGGGGCGGGCACAAAATCTCTTATATAGTCAGGGAGACCATTCTTTTAGCGCACTCTAAGAAAGGAAGCCAAGCCACTGGTTTTTATTGGCACAAGAGTTGTTCTACCTTCAAAGTAAAAATGAGGGAAATCGTGCATCTTCAGGCTGGACAGTGTGGAAACCAGATCGGCGCTAAGGTTTGTCATCTGTTTTATTAATTTGATGCAAATCTTGCGATAAATAACTGCGTAAAATCGCAGTTTCTTTGTATGCGTGTCCAGTTAACCACACCCAAAGAACTGTATTGTTAATGGAAATGCAAGCAATTCATATTCCTAACCTATATTGATTACCGTTATTGTTTTGATGGGTGAGTGGGAAGAGGAAAAAAAAAGCGTTGGTAATTATTTTTATGCGCTACTCTATTTTTATTCGACCGGTTTTATTTGGACTGGAATGATCCTTAAACTATAGACTACTGGTGAGCGAGACAATATACATACATGTGTATTAAGAAATTGTTTTATTAAATGTAAAATTGATCGATTAAATGTGGGTATGGATAACTACTATTTACTCGCCCTACTGCAATGCGCAAAGGGGGAAGTAGGCCTCAGTGATGCCATATTCCAAGTAATCTGTTAAATAGCGACTACATTTCAGTTATTGTCGCAATAAACATTTCTTGGGGGTGGGAAATGGGACATTTGTTCAATCCCATATTATGACCCACATTCGTATCATTGATAGCACGCTGCGCCCGGTTTTTTGGCAGATGTGGGCGGTATTTCATCAAGTGACGTTTCGACATTTTCAAAACCATTGCTAATGGATTTCAGCCAATCGGAGGTCATGCCACGCGCGCGGAATTTTACGGGAGGGAGATTTTCATTCCAGATACCTAACCATACATTTTATGTACCTATAATGAACCATGCAATATAGTCGAATTGATCCATTGACGTGATCAAATGGCATATTGAAACAATCTAATTGCATAGGCCTACCACGCATTTGATTAACGGATCACACTTTGAATGGCATATTAGCCTACCTGATATGAATTATATTTTGCGCTGTAGACTAAATCCGAATGCTCTTCTTGCAGTTCTGGGAGGTGATCAGTGACGAACATGGCATTGACCCAACGGGTACATACCATGGGGACAGTGACCTTCAGCTCGACAGGATCAACGTCTACTACAATGAAGCCTCAGGTAAGCCTTGTTTGTCTAATGTAGAACCACATTTGTCAAATTCCTTATCCCTCCCAATTGATTATGTATGGTTCTGACATTGCTCTTTATTTTCCTCCTGGTTGTCTAGGTGGTAAATACGTGCCTCGTGCCGTGCTTGTCGACTTGGAGCCAGGGACCATGGACTCTGTGAGATCTGGACCCTTCGGCCAGATCTTCAGACCTGACAACTTTGTGTTCGGTAGGTCTCTCTGCTTCATATTTGTACAGTATTTAAAAAAAAAATTATATTCATAATGTCGCCTGTACATAAACTGAATAGAGTACTAGACTACAATAATTTATCCAATATCTTGTTTTGCAGGCCAGAGTGGTGCTGGAAACAACTGGGCCAAGGGCCATTACACAGAGGGAGCTGAGCTGGTGGACTCAGTCCTGGATGTTGTGAGGAAGGAAGCTGAGAGCTGTGACTGTCTGCAAGGTTTCCAGCTCACCCACTCACTAGGAGGTGGAACCGGCTCTGGCATGGGCACCCTGCTCATCAGCAAGATCCGTGAAGAGTACCCCGATCGCATCATGAACACCTTCAGCGTGGTGCCCTCACCCAAAGTATCAGACACTGTGGTGGAGCCCTACAATGCCACCCTGTCAGTCCACCAGCTAGTGGAGAACACTGACGAGACCTTCTGCATTGACAACGAGGCTCTCTACGACATCTGCTTCCGTACCCTCAAACTCACTACTCCCTCCTACGGAGACCTCAACCACCTGGTGTCGGCAACTATGAGCGGTGTCACAACCTGCCTGCGGTTCCCAGGACAGCTCAACGCTGACCTCCGTAAGCTTGCTGTCAACATGGTGCCCTTCCCCCGTCTCCACTTCTTCATGCCTGGCTTCGCCCCCCTCACCAGCAGGGGAAGCCAGCAGTACCGCTCCCTCACTGTGCCTGAGCTCACCCAGCAGATGTTCGATGCCAAGAACATGATGGCCGCCTGCGACCCCCGCCACGGACGCTACCTTACAGTGGCTGCCATCTTCCGTGGACGCATGTCCATGAAGGAGGTGGATGAGCAGATGCTGAACGTGCAGAACAAGAACAGCAGCTACTTCGTTGAATGGATCCCCAACAACGTCAAGACTGCTGTCTGTGACATTCCTCCCCGTGGCCTCAAGATGGCTGCTACCTTCATCGGCAACAGCACAGCCATCCAGGAGCTGTTCAAGCGTATCTCAGAGCAGTTTACAGCCATGTTCAGGCGTAAGGCTTTCCTCCATTGGTACACCGGAGAAGGTATGGATGAGATGGAGTTCACTGAGGCTGAGAGCAACATGAATGACCTGGTGTCTGAGTACCAGCAGTACCAAGATGCCACTGCTGAGGAGGAGGGAGAGTTTGAAGAGGAGGGAGAAGAGGAGCTGGCCTAAATGTTTGTAATTGTGCACATCCAAGCTGTATAATTCACTGACATGTCAGTCTTGACCTTTCCAGTGTTCCGTTACCTGTCATTTTGTTTTGTCACCTCTGCTATTCCTGTCATTTCTTGTCTGTACAGAAACATGTCAATAAAATTTCTTTTGTTTAATGTGCCGTATTCCTCCATTTAATGGTTGCTTCAATAATAGCCAGCTCAGTAATCACATGTCACACATTATTCTGACAACAACCAGTTTTTCAACTAGGCAATAGGTCAAGTGGTGACAACATTCAAATGACAAATGTATTGTAACCACAGTTTCATAATTGTAGTGCAGGTGTTGGTGCATTTATGAAGTCATTGATGTATGTTTTCTATACATAGTAAGATGAGGGGCTACAGTGTTCCCCAGCACAATTGTGCTAGTTCTCTGAGGCATAAGCTCAGGTTTTTGCATGTTTTGCCATGCCTCTGAAATCTGATTAGTGAGCTAAACTCATGGTAAATCTGTTTTGAATTAGCCATTCAAGCTATGATTTAGTCTGACATAACATGCACTAATAACCACGCTAGTTATCCAAGGACTTTATCCCCTGTGATGTTGACAGACCAAATTGGCAAGTAAAGTGGTGTTTTATAAACCCTCTAGTTCCTTATTTCGATGTTAGAGCGCACATAAATATACACATGTAGACTATCATGAAGTTTATTGCTAATTTGGCTGACAAAGTCAAAGGTGTAAGAGCAATATTAGAACATGCCTGTCCATTCACCATTTATGTATGACATGGGTTGAACTTGACAAACTAAAGTCTGCATTTACACAAGCAGCCCATATCTGGTGTTTTTCTTTCACTAATTGGCCTCTTGACCAAGCAGACCAGCTCTGAAAGATATCTGATGTAGGGAAAAATAATCTGAATTTGCTGCCTGGATGGGGCATTTTCAGCAACAACAAAAAATATATGTTGGATAGGGCATTTCGGTTTCAGTTGTGCAAATATCCTTGGCTGACACCTGACACAGTGAAAAGCTTATCTCTACTGAATTATGATTCAGTTGTAAACTAGCTGGCTGGTTAATACTGGGAGCCTATTGTATGTTGAGCCCTGAAACTGTTACGTCAATGTCTAATGCAAAGTCCCACAACTGCCCGGCACATTACTGAGGTAATGTTTTTACCAGCATGATTGCACACCTCAATGGTTTAAAATAGACAATAGTGGGACATTGAAATACAGTTGGAAAATATATGCTTTGGGAAAATATTTATTCAATAAGGGGACTTTTGGAGCGATCTGATTGTGGTCACCAGGTGGGGGTGTTTAAGATTTTATTCGTTTCCACAGGAAATAGGACAGGATACTGGTAGCCAATAGCAGTAGAGTCCAGCAACACACCTTCTTCACCTGGCCCTCCAAGTCCTGCTTCTGCCCAAAGCGGGACACAAAGCCTGTCTGCCATCAACAGAAAATGTGATTAGATCCCAGGAATTAAACAGAATTTAAGATTCACAACAACAACAACAGGACAACCTAACATTTTCAACTGTAGTCTAGTGCTCTATTCAATCACATCTGCTTTAGCCGACATCCTTATTAAAGCGATGTCCTTGTTTTGGCGATGTCGGAGGTGGATCTGCATTAGAGTTGTCAAATTCACAAGAGGCTCCTGGCATTATACCTAAAGCGGACATTGCCATTGGCTGCAGAGTCGCACGAAAATAAATCCCATGCAGCCAGCCTTGTTACCAAGTTTGAACCCTGGAATATGAGCTGTAATCTACACCTCAATTAGACTGATAAAAACCCTCATTATTTGATTTTATGATTTTATAATTGGAGTGTAATTATTTCTATATAGCTTACACTTTCTTGTTCTGAACTTCTAACGGGAGTGGGGCGGGTGTGGCTTCGTGACAATGATCGTAAGATCAGATGCTCACCGATTTGACGGCTCCAACGCCGCCAAAACATCCATTATGTGGCTGTCTGCCATCACTGGTTAACGCTTGATCTGATTGAATCTAGGCCATAGTCTTACTTTGATAGTGAAGAACCTTGACTAGTAAACTTACCCATCCACCCTTGTCCCGAATCTCTGGACAGATGACCCTCTCCACGTAACCCCCCACACACTCCTTAAGCTGGGGCAGGATTCCCCCCATGCCCCTCTCATGGCAGTGCAGGGCCATCTGGCCAGCCAGCACATACACAGACAGCACCGCACTCCAGGCCAGGTCCCGTCGGCGCCCCCCGGGGGTGGTGGTGGCAAAGTGCTCATCCAGGATGGCGGTTAGCATGGGACAGGCTGTGGCCTCGGTCACATCGTGGAAGACACGTGGCCAACGCCTGAAGAAGATGGGGAACCTAACTAGCAGCTCATCCCCAGCATGGCGCAGGGCTGCTGCTGTGGCAGTAGGGGGTGGGCCAATGTGGCCATCGGGCCCTGCGATCACATAGTTTATATAGTCATGTAACATCAGATAGGCCTCTCGTACCAGGGGGTCAGGGCTGTTTATGCCACCCCTGCTCTCTAGCCCCTCTGACTGACCCATCGCCTCCGGCTGACTGACACCCTGTCGCAAATCACAACGCTGTGACTTGCATTAGAGCAGTGGGCCGTTCACAGATGAACAGTCCCTGTGCCAAGTTGCCATCAGCCATCCTCTCAGCAATGTCAATTCCTCATCGAGGGTTAGAGATCCAATCACCTGAAACCACAAAGAAATCATCAACCTCTGCACTGTACATGTTGAACAGCACAGTGGGTAAAAAAACATGTAGCACTTATTATACCTTTTATAAACAAAACAAGTGGAATTCTTTTCAGTTAATGTTAGTCAAATCTGTGCATTTCTCCAACTCCATTATGATGTTTGTTAGACTAATATCGCATTACACAGACATATCATACAATATTTGAATATAACATTCTGAAATATCAACTAATACAGCAAATGTGCACATTTCCAATAAACAACACTAGCAATCAACAGAGAAAGTATTTAAAACTCACCCCTTCCCTTCCACCAAAACACAAGTGGTACCAAGACACACACACACACAAACACAAAAAGGAATTAGTGGTGCAGGTGGCGGAACAACAGCGGGTCCAAAGCAGTATATAGTTCAGCAGGAGTGGGTCGGCAACCGGTCCGCTCGTTGCTGCCTTTACCCAGGCTAAATTTAGAGGCCTTGTTGGAAACTGACACTGAACTCCTGCGTCATATGCACAATCATCAACCCTCTGACACACATCCCCATTCCAACACAAGCAAAGTTAAATATAGATCTTAGAGAGAGTGTGTGTGTGGCTCAGTGTAGAAACAGGTTCATTTGAAGTCTGTGAGATCATACTGGTGAAGACAGTCAAAGAGGAGGCAGGCCAAAATAAAGTCATCAGTTGATAGGTTTAATATTTCACTGAGCAATTTCACTGAAAACCATTCAGAGATGTTTCTTTTTGGATTCTGCCCTCATCAAAACCAGATTTCATACTGTGATGTTGTGCATACAGTTTTAGCTCTGGAACATTTGTCATTGATGTTTGATTGTGGTATTTTAATTCAGAGACCACAAACACACACACACTCACACAGCATCAAGATTAACATACAACAACAATCCTACTCCTTCACATACAGATTTAGCATAGATTGTGTTTCTTCCAGTGAGCTTCTTTCAGCCTGTCTGTAATCTGTGTGGTGCCAGTCAGGGGAATGTGGTAAGGAGGCGTAGGCTTTAAGAGGGGCTGAAGGCTATCCTCTATCCTCCAATGGGAGTCTGCCAATCTACCTATCTGTTCCTCCACCAGGAATAATGCTGACCAGTGGAGTGCAAGGCAATAAAAGCCGCATGCAAGCACTTGGACTTCCACTAGGATGCAGTGGTGTGTCACTAAACAGATTTGAGCTTGTGAGTTGCAGTCAGTATTGAACTGTAAATTATGGTTTTGCAATACTGTAGGTTTGTAATTGATTGAAATAACAGAGACCAGGAAATGGTTTCCTTTGTACTTCCTCCCCTGCAGCTTTGTATATACAACCAGTATATTGTAGGGCCATGGCACCAGCAACATGGAAACAATAATTTATCTTTAACACATTGTCAAGCATTTTGGGTTTCAATACATTTGTTTTTATTCTTGTGATTACGCATATTGCAACCAAATAATTGTCTGTTGATTTAAAGAGACAAAAAGAAAGGGTTCTTATTGCGACAGTGTATGGCTTAATGACGCACTCATGTTCATGTGTGCATCTACACTGGCCTGTGTGTTAACTATCTACGTACCCGTTAATCTGATGGAGCACTTGGGGATCAATCAGATGCACTCATTTACATTGACATTTTAGTCATCTAGCAGACGCTCTTATCCAGAGAAATTTACAGGCTCAATTAGGGTTAAGTCATGTAGTCCTGTTTACTCCGTTGATTTATAAGTGAAGACAAAGACCAGCTCAAGTAGCATCGTCAGCAGCTCCGTGTGTTTGCCCATCTGGCACATACTGTACATGTAGAAGGAGATATGAAAAATGACAAGTCCCCTCATCATTCCCCATAGATAGATGCCGTATGAGAGACGTGCTTTATTATTCTTCAACATTCAACAGACAATGCTAGAACGTTACAATGAGTGTGTAACATGGTTCCCCTCCTCAGAGACAGGAGACAGGGTGCAGGGGAAGTGACATCGTTGATAGTACCTGCTATCAGGGCTCTCATATGTTCATGTGGCAACATCTGCAGGGGGGGAACTTCCTGTCTAGAGTTTTACTGTAGGCTACAGGGCCCTTTGAAGTTGGTTCAGTCCCTGCCAGGGAAACTGAAGTGTTTAACCAGATGAAACAAAATCACTCTGACAGTTTCATCTGACAAGCTGATTACAAGATAATTGCTTTCCAACACCAGCTTTGGTTGAGAGCTGAAGTATTTGAGAGTACGTGAGTATGTTGCTTACTGTAGTTTCTATGTCCTTGGTGAAACAAAATAGACTACAAGACCAAAAGTGTGTGGACACCTGCTCGTCGAACATCTCATTCCAAAATTGTGGCCATTAATATGGAGTTAGTCCCCCCTTTGCTGCTATAACAGCCTCCACTCTTCTGGGAAGGCGTTCCACTAGATATTGGAACATTCAGACACAAAAGCATTAGTGAGGTCGGCACTGATGTTGGGCCATTCTGCTGCCAATCTTTGTCTATGTAGATTGCATGGCCGTGTGCTCGATTTTATACATCTGTCAGCAACGGGTGTGGCTAAAATAGCCGAATCCACTAATATGAAGGGTTGTCCACATACTTTTGTATATATAGTGTAGATATAGGATGTTTAATGTTTTGTCTTTCTCATACAAACAAAGGATATTGTGGAAAAATCTTGCCAGTTATGGACAATTTGATGAGAGCAAAAAATAATGATATTATTGTGTTTTACATTGCTAATTTTCATCCACTTACAGTGGGGCAAAAAAGTATTTAGTCAGCCACCAATTGTGCAAGTTCTCCCACTTTAAAAGATGAGAGAGGCCTGTAATTTTCATCATAGGTACACTTCAACTATGACAGACAAAATTTGAAAAAAAAATCCAGAAAATCACATTGTAGGATTTTAAATGAATTTATTTGCAAAATAATGGTGGAAAATAAGTATTTGGTCACCTACAAACAAGCAAGATTTCTGGCTCTCACAGACCTGTAACTTCTTCTTTAAGAGGCTCCTCTGTACTCCACTCGTTACCTGTATTAATAGCACCTGTTTGAACTTGTTATCAGTATAAAAGACACCTGTCCACAACCTCAAACAGTCACACTCCAAACTCCACTATGGCCAAGACCAACGAGCTGTCAAAGGACACCAGAAACAAAATTGTAGACCTGCACCAGGCTGGGAAGACTGAATCTGCAATAGGTAAGCAGCTTGGTTTGAATAAATCAACTGTGGGAGCCATTATTAGGAAATGGAAGACATACAAGACCACTGATAATCTCCCTCGATCTGGGGCTCCACGCAAGATCTCACCGAAGTAAAAAAGCCTACCATCAGTAACACACTACGCCGCCAGGGACTCAAATCCTGCATTGCCAGACTTGTCCCCCTGCTTAAGCCAGTACATGTCCAGGCCCGTCTAAAGTTTGCTAGAGAGCATTTGGATGATCCAGAAGAAGATTGGGAGAATGTCATATGGTCAGATGAAACCAAAATATAACTTTTTGGTAAAAACTCAACTCATCATGTTTGGAGGACAAAGAATGCTGAGTTGCATCCAAAGAACACCATACCTACTGTGAAGCATGGGGGTGGAAACATCATGCTTTGGGGCTGTTTTTCTGCAAAGGGACCAGGACGACTGATCCGTGTAAAGGAAAGAATGAATGGGGCCATGTATCGTGAGATTTTGAGTGAAAACCTCCTTCCATCAGCAAGGGCATTGAAGATGAAACGTGGCTGGGTCTCAGCATGACAATGATCCCAAACACACCACCCGGGCAACGAAGGAGTGGCTTCGTAAGAAGCATTTCAAGGTCCTGGAGTGGCCTAGCCAGTCTCCAGATCTCAACCCCATAGAAAATCTTTAGAGGGAGTTGAAAGTCCGTGTTCCCCAGCAACAGCCCCAAAACATCACTGCTCTAGAGGAGATCTGCATGGAGGAATGGGCCAAAATACCAGCAACAGTGTGTGAAAACCTTGTGAAGACTTACAGAAAACGTTTGACCTCTGTCATTGCCAACAAAGGGTATATAATAAAGTATTGAGATAAACTTATGTTATTGACCAAATACTTATTTTCCACCATAATTTGCAAATAAATTCATTAAAAATCCTACAATGTGATTTTCTGGATTTTTTTTTCTAATTTTGTCTGTCATAGTTGAAGTGTACCTATGATGAAAATGACAGGCCTCTCTCATCTTTTTAAGTGGGAGAACTGGCACAATTGGTGGCTGACTAAATACTTTTTTGCCCCACTGTATATCTGCCCCCCAAGACCACATGTACATGTATATCTCTCTCTTTCTACTGGTTCATTGCTTCTCTCCCTGCCGAGAGGTTTTCAGAGCTTCCCCAGCATCACACACACATTAACACATTCAACTGGTCTGAGACCAGAAATGTGGAATATTATAATTTGACTGCTTGATCGCATGTTGTTTCTCTGGGAAAATACAGGTCTTTGCTGGAACCTGAAAGAATCATGTAGAGCTTCACTGTGAAATGTGAAAGCAATGCTAAACTACAGGACTGTTTTGGGAGAACATGCATGGGAGAATCAGCTGTTCTGGACTACTGTGTGATCACGCTCTCCACAGCCGATGTGAGAAAGACCTTTAAACAGGTCAACATTCACAAGGCCACAGGGCCAGGCGGATTTCCAGCACATGTACTCCGAGCATGCGCTGACCAACTGGCAAGTGTCTTCACTGACATTTTCAACCACTCCCTGTCTGAGTCTGTAATACCAACATGTTTCAAGCAGACCACGATAGTCCCTATGTCCAATAACACTAAGGTAACCTGCCTAAATGACTACCGACCCGTAGCACTCACGTCTGTAGCCATGAAATGCTTTGAAAGGCTGGTCATGGCTCACATCAACACCATTATCCCAGGAACCCTAGATCTACTCCAATTTGCATACCGCACAAACAGATCCACAGATGATGCAATCTCTATTGCACTCCACATTGCTCTTTCACATCTGGACAAAAGGAACACCTATGTGAGAATGCTATTCATTGACTACAGCTCAGCGTTTAACACCATAGTGCCCTCAAAGCTCATCACTAAGCTAAAGACCCTGGGACTAAACACTGTGCAACTGGATCCTAGACTTCCTGATGGGCCGCCCCCAGGTGGTAATGGTAGGTAACAACACATCTGCCACGCTCATCCTCAACACGAGGGCCCCTCAGGGTTGTGTGCTCAGTCCCCTCCTCAACTCCCTGTTCACTCATGACTGCAAGGCCAGGCACGACTCCAACACCATCATTAAGTTTGCTGATGACACAACAGTGGTAGGCCTGATCACCGACAATGATGAGACAGCCTATAGGGAGGAGGTCAGAGACCTGACCGTGTGGTGCAAGGACACAACCTCTTCCTCAACGTGATCAAGACAAAAGAGATGATTGTGGACTACAGGAAAAGGAGGACCGAGCACGCTCCCATTCTCATCGATGGGGCTGTAGGGGAGCAGGTTAAGAGAGGAGCAGGTTCAGATCATCAAAAGGGTTTACAGCTGCACCATCGAGAGCATCCTGACGGGTTACATCACTGCCTGGTATGGCAACCGCTCGGCCTCCGACCGCAAGGCACTACAGAGGGTGGTGTGTACGGCCCAGTACATCACCGGGGCCAAGCTTCCTGCCATCCAGGACCTCTATACCAGGCAGTGTCAGAGGAATGCCCTAAAAATTGTTAAAGACTCCAGCCACCCTAGTCACAGAATGTTCTCTCTGCTACCGCACGGCAAGCGGTACCGGAGTGCCAAGTCTAGATTCAAGAGGCTTGTAAACAGCTTCAACCCCCAAGCCATAAGATTCCTGAACAGCTGATCAAATGGCTACCCAGACTATTTGCATTGCCCCCTCCCCTCTTCTACACTGCTGCTACTCTCTGTCATCATCTTTGCATAGCCACTTTAACTCTACCTACATGTACATATTACCTCAATTACCTCGACACTGGTGCCGCCACACATTGACTCTCTACCGGTGCTGTCACGCCCTGACCTTAGAGATCCTTTTTATTCTCTATTTTGGTTAGGTCAGGGTGTGACTAGGGTGGGTACTCTAGTTTTTGCATTTCTATGTTGGCCTGGTATGGTTCCCAATCAGAGGCAGCTGTCTATCGTTGTCTCTGATTGGGGATCATATTTAGGCAGCCTTTTTTCCACCTGTTTTGGGTGGGATCTTGTTTTTGTGTAGCTGCCTGTGAGCAGCCCAGAACGTCACATCTCGTTTCAGTCTGTATTGTTTTTGGTGAGGTGCATATTTATTAAACATGTGGAACTCTAAGTACGCTGCGCCTTGGTCCATTCATTCCAACAATCGTGACAGGTACCCTCTGTATATAGCCCCTCTATTGTTATTTACTGCTGCTCTTTAATTATTTGTTACTCTTATCTCTTACTTTTTGTTATTTAAATTTGTGTCTTTAAGTAATTTTTGATATTTTTATTACATTTTGTGTTTTCTTAAAACAGCATTATTGGTTAAGGGCCTGTAAGTAAGCATTTCACTGTAATACCTGTTGTATTTGGCTCGTGTGACTAATAACATTTGATTTGAAGAACATCTAGCAACAGGAAAGCTGTAGAAACGGCATACAAAGACAGCACAATAACATCCCCACAACTCATCCTCTGTCATCCACGGCAAATAGCCTCCCAATCAAGACAAAGAAGGAAAGGGAAACATTAGTCTTGACCAGTGGTGAAAATGAACACAGAGGATTTAAGATGGAAGATGAATCTTGTGACCTCTGCGTGCTACACATTGTAATGACTAGAAAAAGCAGAAACACAAACAGTTTTTTTCTCTATCAATTGGAACAATATGCTCCTTCCATCCTGTCTGTCTGTTATCTGTAATGCATTTGTACGTATATCTCTTGTGTTCAGGAAGTTTCTTATCTACACAGAACTTGAAACACTGAAGTTTTCTATAAAAACACTCAGCTCAATACAAAGCTGCAAGATGACTAAGAAAGGTAAAAAAGGAGACAAGTGAATGGAAAAACACCCTCTATACCTTTGTTTTGTGTGAGCCTCCTATCACCCTCACAGAGGGAGGGCTGGGCAGAAAGAGGAGAAATTGCTCTGAATTTGACAGTAATTGAAAATACCTATACCTCCCTATCTCTACCTGGCCTCAAACATCCACTCCCGTCTCCCTCCCCTGTTACTGCCTTTTATTCCAAACCAGTCTTAATGGCTTCCCTACCCAAACCTGTTCTCAGTCTCCCACCAGACTGAATTTATGCAATCGATTGAGGTCCATTTAGTGTCTGGAGGAGAGGTGTTCTGTGAGGAGAGGTGTTCACTTGTGTTCTGTGTCCCGCTGTCTCCCACCCCACCTCCATTCCGCCAATTGAAGGCGTTGATGCCCGCTATTGTTTCCCCCTCTGCCAGGGAGGAAATTAGGGACCCATCAGGCGTAGATGGAGGAAATTAGGGGACCCCTCAGGCGAGGTTAGCAGTTATCGATTTCTACCTTCTCCTCCAAAAGCTCTTCAGATACCAAGCCAAGTCCGAGAAGGTGTTAAAGCTAGAATCCTTCATTTCAAAAATAAAACGAATGTTTAGTTGTAATCATGTTTTGAGGCTATTCAGTGTTTGTTTACATTTACATTGTTTACAAATATTGGAGTAAAACAATGCTCATGAGGCTTTTATAAGTTATATTCTTCAAGAATCAATGGGTATATCTCATTACTTTAAAAGGTCCAAAAGTGGATGTAGCATCTAACGATTCTAGCTTTAGGTTCTTTACTGTAGATGCAGAAGCCACATTTCCTTCATGCTGGGACGATGACAGTAGAGAGATGAATGATGAACGTGTCTCTCTGAATGGTTATCTACCTGTGATCGCTGTCTGACTCGGCCTCTGCTTCTGAAGTTAACCTCCACAATCTTCACATTTTTCTTCATAAAGTTATGCAGGTGATCATATAAAATATATATATGTACTGTATCTCAGATATGGTGAGCTCTATGGGGGACAGTAAATGATATAGATAGAATACAGTTTTGAGGTCCAGGTCAGGTTAAGGTAGAGTGGGTGCTGAGCCTCCTAAAGTGGTCAACTGTTATTCAAGTGTCCTCTCTTTATATTACCCTACATTAGCAGTTAGACCCATTGGACCAACCAGCTTTAAACCTCTTCTCCACCTCCTAAACCTCTCCAAACCTGGATGAATTTAGCAAGCTATTCAAATGTATAACAGTCTCTACCAATGTGCTAGGACCTGGGCATACAGAAATAGAGCTGAGAGAATGTTCTGTTCATTGTTGAGGAGGGGTGAGAGTTGACTCTCCTGTGGAATATGAGCTGTCTCTCCATACCAATAACTCCCTCTCACTGTCAGACGTGTGACATGATGAGAGCTCACCCACTGGAATCTGTATCACTCTCAACCAGCACTGTCTGACTGTTTTTCACCACATTAACATGTTCAACTACAGATATACCTCTTGTTTATATAACGGAAGCCTCTACTCAATTAGAGCACCTGGGGTGAAAAGAAGAGCGGGCACACACACATACAGTGCCTTGCGAAAGTATTCGGCCCCCTTGAACTTTGCGACCTTTTGCCACATTTCAGGCTTCAAACATAAAGATATAAAACTGTATTTTTTTGTGAAGAATCAACAACAAGTGGGACACAATCATGAAGTGGAATGACATTTATTGGATATTTCAAACTTTCTTAACAAATCAAAAACTGAAAAATTGGGCGTGCAAAATTATTCAGCCCCCTTAAGTTAATACTTTGTAGCGCCACCTTTTGCTGCGATTACAGCTGTAAGTCGCTTGGGGCATGTCTCTATCAGTTTTGCACATCGAGAGACTGAAATTTTTTCCCATTCCTCCTTGCAAAACAGCTCGAGCTCAGTGAGGTTGGATGGAGAGCATTTGTGAACAGCAGTTTTCAGTTCTTTCCACAGATTCTCGATTGGATTCAGGTCTGGACTTTGACTTGGCCATTCTCACACCTGGATATGTTTATTTTTGAACCATTCCATTGTAGATTTTGCTTTATGTTTTGGATCATTGTCTTGTTGGAAGACAAATCTCCGTCCCAGTCTCAGGTCTTTTGCAGACTCCATCAGGTTTTCTTCCAGAATGGTCCTGTATTTGGCTCCATCCATCTTCCCATCAATTTTAACCATATTCCCTGTCCCTGCTGAAGAAAAGCAGGCCCAAACCATGATGCTGCCACCACCATGTTTGACAGTGGGGATGGTGTGTTCAGGGTGATGAGCTGTGTTGCTTTTATGCCAAACATAACGTCTTGCATTGTTGCCAAAAAGTTCAATTTTGGTTTCATCTGACCAGAGCACCTTCTTCCACATGTTTGGTGTGTCTCCCAGGTGGCTTGTGGCAAACTTTAAACGACACTTTTTATGGATATCTTTAAGAAATGGCTTTCTTCTTGTCACTCTTCCATAAAGGCCAGATTTGTGCAATATACAACTGATTGTTGTCCTATGGACAGAGTCTCCCACCTCAGCTGTAGATCTCTGCAGTTCATCCAGAGTGATCATGGGCCTCTTGGCTGCATCTCTGATCAGTCTTCTCCTTGTATGAGCTGAAAGTTTAGAGGGACGGCCAGGTCTTGGTAGATTTGCAGTGGTCTGATACTCCTTCCATTTCAATGTTATCGCTTGTACAGTGCTCCTTGGGATGTTTAAAGCTTGGGAAATCTTTTTGTATCCAAATCCGGCTTTAAACTTCTTCACAACAGTATCTCGGACCTGCCTGGTGTGTTCCTTGTTCTTCATGATGCTCTCTGCACTTTTAACGGACCTCTGAGACTATCACAGTGCAGGTGCATTTATACAGAGACTTGATTACACACAGGTGGATTGTATTTATCATCATTAGTCATTTAGGTCAACATTGGATCATTCAGAGATCCTCACTGAACTTCTGGAGAGAGTTTGCTGCACTGAAAGTAAAGGGGCTGAATAATTTTGCACGCCCAATTTTTCAGTTTTTGATTTGTTAAAAAAGTTTGAAATATCCAATAAATGTCGTTCCACTTCATGATTGTGTCCCACTTGTTGTTGATTCTTCACAAAATAATACAGTTTTATATCTTTGTGTTTGAAGCCTGAAATGTGGCAAAAGGTCGCAAACTTCAAGGGGGCCGAATACTTTCGCAAGGCACTGTAAATACACACAAACAGACACACTCTCTCTCGCTTATTGCTCTATCGCTCTCTCGCTCAAGGACAAGAGATACGGCATGTGATCACCTACAATCTGAAATTTAATACAAATAACAATTGTGACAAAGATCCAACAGAGTGTTGCATCAGCAGACACTTACAGAAACACCACAGTCCTTAACGTGAATTGACTTTTCCTTTTTCAACTCTATCCCACAATTACTCTGACAGCTTTGTTTCTCACCATCTATTTCTGAATTCCCACATCAATTACTGCTTGCGTTTTGCCCTTTAATCCTCCCTATTGATCATATAAGGCATTACATTGCAATGCATAATAACTGAAGTTTAGCCTATAGTTCCAGGCCTGTCAACAGAGGTAGAATATAGTTAGTGAGGGAATTCGAGCGCTATTTAAGGCTAGCCACTCTCAACCCCAACCAAGAAGTACTGTGGCCTCCTTGCCACAACCACAGAGCCAGTAGAGTAGGGATCATGGAGCGCACAGCGAGTATAAAGACCACATTTAGGACTCGATTCATTGCCTAGTGTTGAAGATCAGCGATGTAGCACGATTTACATTTAAAAGTAATTTCCTATTGAGCTCGGACATTGCCTTTAAATTTAATCGAGCCCTTACTTTGTATTTTCTTTATGAATCCCTCTCATGGGACATGTCCACAGCCTGAAGGCATACTAGGACCTAGGTGTGTGGGGCAAGCTGCATCCATCCACACTCTGATCCAGAAGGGGTCCGACAGTTTGATCTGCTCTGAGGTCATAATAGAAAATGTTGATCAGCAAGCTGTGCAAACACACAGAACCCGATTAGGCTTTGGGGATTTTGAGATTGGAGGTCTGTGGATGCTGCCAACAGGTCTGGACCTGTTGGAGTGGAACAAGTCAAATGTGAGTCTAAACTGAGCAAAGGGTAAAGGGTTATTACAATGTTGTGATACGTTAATGTCCCTTTATTTTAGGAGATTATGGAATTGTTGCATGATTGTATTGAATGTTTATCTAATGGAGGGCATTAAGAGGTATGCTGTTGAGTTGTTGATGTTATACTGATCCAGTTTGTGTTTTTGTTATTGCAAACATAGGACATACAAAGACCCGGTAAACATAAGATATAGCCTTTCCACTGCTGCTGTTGCTGACTTTTTTGTGGTGAACTGTGAGCTATGGCATCCTGAGACATCCTATGTGTCAAGAGGAAGAATGCTCTGAAGTTGTGTAGTAGAGACAATACAGTTGTGGTCACAGACGGTGAGGCCAGGTGGTCCTCTGGGTCCTGGCAGTGAGGTGGGGGGCGAGTAGGGAGGCGGGGGAGGGGGGGGGGGGGGGGGGGGGGGCTAGAAGGGGGGTGGGAGGGGGACTGGTCAGAGGGAGACATTATCCTGCTGCCTCACTGAACTCCAAATCAAACCAGATGGACTCATTTATGGCCAATTAGCTCCAGTATTGTGAGTGGAGTCTGACTCACCTAACACAATTATACCTTTTATCTTTATTCAGAGGAAAGCCAACAGCTGTAAAGCTAGATATGTTTTGGTGGGGATTTAACCACACCCCCCTAAGAGAGTTAGAGTCATGATTGTGAGCATGCTCATGGAGGCAGAAGAAGGGACTGGAAGACAAATAACTGAAGTTTGAGAACTGGAATAAGCAAGCAGAATATGTGTGGGGTCCGTGGGTGTATGAGCACGGGTAGCCATAGATACAGTGCATTCGGAAAGTATTCAGACACTTTCCCTTTTCCAAATTGTTTTACGTTACAGCCTTATTCTAAAATGGATTCAATTATTATCAATCTACACACAATACCCCATAATTACAAAGCAAAAACAGGTCTTTAGAAATGTTTGCTAATTTATAAAAAATAAAAAACAGAAATACCTTATTTACATAAGTATTCAAACCCTGACATTGAGCTCAGATGCATCATGTTTACATTGATCATTCTTGAGATGCTTCTACAACTTGATTGGAGTCCACCTGTGGTAAATTCAAATGATTGGATATGATTTGGAAAGGCACACACCTGTCTACCTAAGATCCCACAGTTGACAGTGCATGTCAGAGAAAAAACTAAGCCATGAGGTCGTAGGAATTTTCCATAGAGTTCCGAGACAGGATTGTGTCGAGGCACAGATTTGGGGAAGGGTACCAAAAAAGGTCTGCAGCAGTGAAGATCCCCAAGAACACAGTGGCCTCCATCATTCTTAAATGGAAGAAGTTTGGAACCACCATGACTCTTCCTGGAGCTGGCCGCCCGGACAAAACGAGCATTCGGGGGAGAAGGGCCTTGGTCAGGCAGGTGACCAAAAACATGATAGTCACTCTGACAGTGCTCCAGAGTTCCTCTGTGGAGATGGGAGAAACTTCTAGAAGGATAACCATCACTGCAGCACTCCACCAATCAGGCCTTTATGGTAGAGTGGCCAGACGGAAGCCACTCCTCAGTAAAAGGCACATGGCAGCCCGCTTGGAGATTGCCAAAAAGCACCTAAAGGACTCTCAGACCATGAGAAGCAAGATTCTCTGGTCTGATTCAACTCTTTGGCCTGAATGCCAAGCGTCACGTCTGGAGGAAACCTGGCACCATCCACCAAGCATGGGGGAGGCAGCGGCATTCTGTGGGGATGTTTTTTAGCAGCAGCGATTGGGAGACTAGTCAGGATCGAAGGAAAGATGAACGGAGCAAAGTACAGAGAGATCCTTGATGAAAACATGTGTAACGGATGTGAAACGGCTAGTCAGCGGTGGTGCCCGCTAAATAGCGTTTCAATCGGTGACGTCACTTGCTCTGAGACCTTGAAGTAGTGGTTCCCCTTGCTCTGCAAGGGCCGCGGCTTTTGTGGAGCGATGGGTAACGATGCTTCGTGGGTGACTGTTGTTGATGTGTGCAGAGGGTCCCTGGTTAGAGCCCGGGTATGGGCGAGGGGACGGTCTAAAGTTATACTGTTACACATGCTCCAGAGTGCTCAGGACCTCAGACTGGGGTGAATTTTCACCTTCCTACAGGACAACGACCCTAAGCACACAGCCAAGACAACACAGGAGTGGCTTCGGGACAAGTCTCTGAATGTCCTTGAGTGGCACAGCCAGAGCCCGGACTTGAACCCATTCGAACATCTCTGGAAAGACCTGAAAATAGCTGTGCAGCAATGTTCCCCATCCAAACTGACAGAGCTTATGAGGATCTACAGAGAAGAATGGGAGAAACTCCCTAAATACAGGTGTGTCAAGCATGATACCTAAGGAGACTCGAGGCTGTAATCGTTGCCAGAAGTTCTTCAACAAAGTACTGAGTAAAGGGTCTGAATACTTATGTAAATGTGATATGTTGAGGGGGGGAACAATTGAATCAATTTTAGAATAAAAGCTGTAACTTAACAAAATGTGTAAAAGGCAATGGGTCTGAATACTTTCCAAACGCACTGTCACTGAGCTGATTAACTGTTTGAAATGGGGTTTACAGAGTGTGCGGTTTGGATTCGGGATATTGGGGAAAGGGTCAAACATATCGATTGGGTTGAATGTACGTATAAATGTGGGATTATAAAAGGAAAGACTTGATATGAAAAACCACAAGGAGCCTGCATTTACAATAGTGAGTGGCCCCACACACTCAACACAAGGGTTGGTCTGGCGTTGGATATCCCATTGCTAAATGCTTCCACTGTGGAGGCAGAGGGATTGGTGGGAGTGTTTTGTTGCTGAGTGCAGTTGATGAGAGCGATTGAGCCCTGCATTGAGTCCTCTTTCATACCGCTCTCTCTCTCTCTCTCTCTCCTCTAATCGCTCTCTCTGTCACTTTCTCTGCCTTTGCTTGACTCCTTTCGTGATGGTCCACTTCACTTAGCCCATAAACAACGCCCCCATCCCCCTCCACACCTTCACATTTCTCTCCCCAATGAACACAAACCGGGCTCTGCTGCCTTTCCACCTCCAAGTCATACTGGACCGTTTGCCAGCACAATTATAATTAGTTGAGGAGCTGCAGCACAGCAAGACATTTCCCTAATAGGTCTTCATCCGAGCCATGTGTGAGTTCTGTAAGAACGTTATAGAGACTGTTAAAATGATCACTTATTCAAACAAAGTGGGATTTTATCCTGAGTATGATTCCCGCTCTGTTCTAGACAGAGTTGTCTAAATTGAGCTATCATAGTAACATAGCTGGGCAGAATGTGAGACAGAGACAGAGACATATGATATTACCAAGCTAAAACATGCAGTTTGCGGAATGTGCACATATAGTGGCTGTCTCACGAGCTGAGCATATCAGTACAGACAAATGTTGGTTACTGCAGTATTGGACATTACCTCCTAATGGTGGGGATGTTTGAAAGGAATTTAGGAGGGGACCTTTCAGTTTGTTGCAGTTGCACAGTCCCATGGGTATCAGCCACCAACCACGGCTGAGCTTCATGTGAGTGCCTCTCAATGAAACTGCCTTTAATTGTCCCTGCATTGTTTATCAACACTGCCAATCCCAAGTAGAGCGGAAAGACAGACCAATTTTCCCATTACTATGGGAGCAGAAAATGGAGGGGAGCCGAGGGTACTGGAGAGTCTTGCCTCTCATGAGAGCACTGCAGATGACTTCATCTCCAAGTTCAAAAACACATACAGGAGGTATGGTGTGAGGGGTGCTCACATATATACAAGAGGAGGCTGGTGGGAGAATCTATAGGAGGAAGGGCTCATTGTAATGGCTGGAATGGAATCAATGTGTTTGGTACCATTCCATTGATTTCATTCCAGCAATTAAAATGAGCGTGTCCTCCTATAACAACATGCAATCAAATACCTTTTTGACCTCCTTAAAAGCTAATGGTTCTCCACTACATTGGAATTGAGATGAATTTCTTTATGTGAAGGAATGTTTATTTAGACTATCAGATGCAACGACAGGGAACTATGGATTAGAATGTGTGTGTGTGTGTGTGTGTGTGTGTGTGTGTGTGTGTGTGTGTGTGTGTGTGTGTGTGTGTGTGTGTGTGTGTGTGTGTGTGTGTGTGTGTGTGTGTGTGTGTGTGTGTGTGTGAGAGAGAGAGAGAGAGAGAGAGAGAGAAGGAGAGACTGCCCTGACTTACGGCTCCATGCGGCTTATCAGAGTTACTCATTGACTTACACAATTATAGAACACACAATCACAATTATCATTAGCCACCGAGAACATTTTGTATTTTGGGGAACAATCGAGTCAACTTAATCGCCTTAATAGCTCTTATTGATGTCAAGCCCAATGAAGTACAGCACAATTCACAAAGCTTAAAGACTCTTGTCTGTAACATACTAATTCCATACACATTGTGCAAACAATTCACACAAATTGGTCTCATTTTCAGATATGCTTATCCCTCTCTCTCTGCAGTCACTGAGGTCATGAACAGTAGAGAATAAGCAAATAGACTGTGAGAATAGAAACCAAGATAGTAGAGTGACTGTTGGAGTGGAGTGACAGATCTCTTATCTTCTGCTACCTCGCTAAACCTTGACTGTGAATAGAAAGTTCAGTTCGACAACAGTTTGGTACGGCTCACACAGAAACACTGAGATGACAAACCACAAACTGACTTCATTAGTGGAGTGGAGAAACATGTATACAGTGGTTTGACTTGCTTGCCTTGAGCGTGTGACACACACTCACCCGCACACACATATCACATCCCCCCACGCACGCACGCACGCGCGCGCGCACGAACGCACACACACACACACACACACTACCATGGCCCCCTATTATCTGTGTGAGCGCTGATAAGGTGTAGAGGTGCCCCATGGTTCAGTGAGGTGGGTCTCCATGGGGGTTGGCTGGGGAGAACTCTGCCCTTGGCCCTTCGCTGGCATTTCAAATGTGGGGAGGTAACATGGAGGAGGGCACTCAGGCTCTGCTTATCATCCCAGAGACCAAGGCACAGACTCTCAGTAGAGCCATGGGGAGTTGGCTTTCTGCCCTACTGCACTAGCATTAAGCATCACCACCCTGCTTCAAGAAGACCTTTCCCCCAGCTGTTTGGCTGGGGCCTCTGCCAGTGTCACACACTCATAGGAAAACCACAGTCCCTTGCACACTATGAGGTGCAGACTGGCCCCTAAATCAGGTCAGCACATCTCTAACCCCAGTCTGAAATGATATCTCTCTCTGAAATGCCAGAGCACCCGACCACAGAGTGACATTTCAGCTGCTGCGCCACTTCTGATCGACATCATCCTCTCCTGCTTATGTACACTACGTGACTTCAGCTCAGACAAACCTTCATGCACTGACTAAAGTGGAAGAGTGTAATGGTAGAATGATACTACAGATGTAGAATCTTAATTTGCCCAATGGAATAGTAGGGGTCAAGCCCCATAGACCGGGAAAGCAGGGGTCCAACCCCATAGGCCGGGATAGCAGAGATCTAACACCATAGGCCGGGATAGCAAGGGTCCAACCCCATATGCCGGGATAGAAGGGGTCCAGCCCCATGGGCCGTGATAGAAGGGGTCCACAGCCCCATATGCCGGGATAGAAGGGGTCCAGCCCCATGGGCCGGGATAGAAGGGGTCCAGCCCCATAGGCCTGGAAGTCCGGGACCATACTGAGTTCAGTCCCAAAGTGGCAGTGCTCAAACTGTCAGAGCTCCCCTGGAAGGCTGGCTCTCTTATTTTAAGGACTTCAATTAGAAAGCTTGGCTGGGATGGTGTGAGTTAACTTTAATGGACAATTAGGGATAGTGTGCCTTGAAAGCATGCCCTCTTGAGGAGTGGGAGAAGGCCATTCATTACACATGGCTGCAAATCTAGAGCACAGTGTGCTGCTGGTGATGTAGAGAAGAATATCACATCTGTGAGCTATTATCAAAGACTACAGTGATACTGTATGATTGACACTCTAGACAACAATGGAAAAACTCTAACTTTAAGGTGGTGAATGTGAGGCCAAGGGAGTCAACCCAACCACACCACCAGAACACATTTTAGTGTTCAAAACTCAAACTGAACTATATACACTCAGTTCCTTGGGGATACAAATAGAGTGACGAGAGAGAATGATATACGATCTCAGTCATTCTTCTAAATTGGACAAATGTCCTTTAATGAGGCCCACTCGTCTGAGCTGTGAAAGACCTCCACAATAGGGTTGAATAGAGTTGAGGCCAGCATTGTGTGTGTGTGTGTGTGTGTGTGTGTGTGTGTGTGTGTGTGTGTGTGAGAGAGAGAGAGAGAGAGAGAGAGAGAGAGAGAGAGAGAGAGAGAGAGAGAGAGAGAGAGAGAGAGAATGAGAGAGCGAGATTGAGAGGGAGAGAACAAGAGAACAAGGGGGAGAGAGAGAGAGAGAACGAGGGAGAGAGAATGAGGGGGAAAGAGAGATGACGAGGGGAGAGAGAGAGAACGAGGGGAAGGGAACAAGGGAGAGAGAGAGAGAACGAGGGAGAGAGAATGAGGGGGAAAGAGAGAGAACGAGGGGGAGAGAACAAGGGAGAGAGAGAGAGAGAACGAGAGAGAGAGAACGAGGGAGAGAGAATGAGGGAGAGAATGAGGGAGAGAGAGAATGAGGGAGAGAGAGAGAGAGAGAGAACTAGGGAGAGAGAATGAGGGAGAGAGAGAACGAGGGAGAGAGAGAGAGAGAAAGAGAGAGAGAACGAGGGAGAGAGAATGAGAGAGAGAGAGAACATGTTGCATCTGCTCCTCATTAACAGAGTGCTAATGAATGCACGTGTGTTCCACCTGGCTCCAGTGAGAGGGGGTTGGAACGCGCACTAACTAAACCTGCCGACGAGGCCTTGGCCTTTCACAACATTTCTTCTGAGCAATAATAGAACTGTGTCTCAAGATGTAGAGACTATAGTGCTCTGGAACAAAGTTTTATGAAGTTGCCAGTAGAAGCTGATCTATGGTCATTTTTGGACTTCTCCTCTCACTGGTTAAAATTAGGATTAAGGGAGAGTAAGAGCCTCTGGTGTCCTAAGAGCCTCTGGAGCCTTTCAGTTGGGGACAGGAAGACAAGGGTGGAACTAACTAAATAAGGTCATCACTATTTATACTGTGTGAGAATAGACTCTTAAATGATCCGCATCCCACACGAAGTTCCATTTACAAACAGGTCACAGCTCATCTCAGAGCAGCATCTGTCCCCCGTCTCTCAGGTGAGAATTACGTTACTCCCCCTGGAGGTCTCCAGTCTGTCTTCTTATGTATCGATACAACACCCTGTGGGTTTACCCTAACATGGATCGCACCTGGGATAATCAGCATTACACCAGAGCGGCTGGAGCTTCAACCATTAGTCAGTATATAGGATTAGAAATAGTGTGTACAGTGTGTTTTGTAGTACTGTATGTCAAATCATTGGTATGTTCTGTGCTCCCCCATCCACCCCTCTGTCTCTGCCAACCATGGTAATGACAGCTGAATACATGCCTGCTCTTCATATTTTCAAATTGGCAGCATTCCGCTTCGCTCAGAACCTTAAGTGGTTGTTCATTTAATATGCAATCGACCCCTGTCAGTCTAAATGCATTTTATTGAAAAGCCTGTTTCCAAGGAAGGAGGTTGCAGGTTGTGGGAGTGAAGAGGAAAGAGAGGCAGGAGAGCAGGGTGAACTAGGATCATGATCTAAATGTGACAAGAGAGGTGGGAATACAACATATCATGGGCAGTTTTTCAAAGGGACAAACTAGATATGCCAGGTTGGCCCAGAGAGTAGATAGACTTACATAGGGACTCACATTTTAACATGTGAACCTTATAGTAGAGAGCACGGTAGCTACTGAGCAGAACATGCAGCTATGTTTACCTTATGCTCTTTGAGTCAATAGCCCTTTGGGTATGGGGTATAGGGTATGGGGTATAGGGTATGGGGTATAGGGTATGGGGCCTGTGTGTGTGGGGGGGGGGGGGGGGGGGGTGTTATCCTGGTGTTCAGGGTAGATTCAATTTAAAAGAGTTCAGGGTTATGAGAGGGAGCAAACACAAACATCAGCCTGCACAAACATGATAGCACAACCTGCATCATGAACATATACACAATCACACACACACACACACACACACACACACACACACACACACACACACACACACACACACACACACACACACACACACACACACACACACACACACACACACACACACACACACACATCCTCTATCTACAACCTGTTGTTAATATCAGATTAGGTAAAACCTTTGCTTGCACATCCATTCTGTTGTAGACGTGTGATGGGAGTAAAGTGAGCGTGTTATTGGGGGGGGTGGATTACAGGCGGTGTTAAGTCAAGCAGGAACCCTCAATGTTGCTAATTTATTTACAGATTTAATTAGATGGATAGCGCCCTCACAGATATAAGAAATAAAGGAGAGATGTTGCCAGCGTTACAGCACTTTAATTAGGGTCCCAGGCTCCTGATCCCTGCGCACTGCTGTCTGGGGAAGCAGTTCATTCAAATCCTCATTATTTTACTTTTAATTAGTTCCCCCCTCTTTTGTTTCCTTTCACCATATGGCCGTGTACCGTGGTCAAATTAACCTAATTGAGCTAATTAAGCCGATCAGTTTAATTATTCAAAGCGCTCTGATTGGGCCGGGAACTGTTCTCCACTCTCTATCTACCTCTCTCTCTCTCTCATTCTTGTGTGAGGCTCATATTTGTAAAGTTGTTTTTTCTTTGTTATTAAGCCTGTTCACTATTGTTTTAGCAGACAGGACAGTTTTATGGTCGCAAGAAGGATTTTTTGCATAGTTGCAATTCCTTAGGCAACAGTACATACTGTACATACTTGGCTTTTCAATAGATAATTTAACAAATAAAAAACAGATGGTGTTTTTTTACTGGAAACCTGCTACCATGAATGTTATGCATGTCTGTAGGCGAACATCACCTCAGCTTGCATGCCTGTCTATCAACACGGACGCCCTTTCAGCAGCCTCTGGCTCTGTTCCTGACGGTGACCACATGCACATACCTCTCTAACATACTGTATTCTCACTGGAACACATTTAACAGCAGCCAGACCGCTTGAGCTGAGAGGATTTAAATGGTGTCTGTGTGTCTGTCTCTTAACTCCAGCACATTGTCAGACTGCTCCAAACCCTCTCCTTGGCCTCTCGACAGATCATGAGACATATATGATCTTCCTGCCAGTCCTGCTGGTACAGAGACAATGGATCATCATCATCATACAGCTCGACACATCTTGGATCTGTATCAGAGGAGTGGCTGGGCAGAAGGACACCACTCAGACCCTCTCTTCCTCTTCATACGCTTGTAAAAAATATCCTGGCTCATCTTGGTCTCTTCACACAGTGTGAGGTGTAGAAGCGAAGGCAATTACACTCATCTGCATGTGTTAATATGATTAATGATTAATTTGTGAGTATAAACACTTTCCTATAACAGAAGCTAGGCTAGATGGTGAGCCACACACCTGCAACGTCTCTGGCTTTAAAAAACAACGCCTCCTGGCAAAGAGATTTTTTTAGGAGACCTGCTAATTGGCATCTGAAAATGCTGGGCTATTTAGTGATATGCAGACGACGCCTGATTGGTTTGAATGCAAAGTGTAACTTGTGGAGTGGTGGGCTTGAGATTTGATTTCTTCACTATCTAGATATGAAGATATTTGTAATTGTGATCATTTCCATAAGTTAATGAATTTGCGTGATGCTTTTCAATCAAACGTGGAATACATAATTGATGCAGTATCAGCACCTACCATGACAAGTGGGACTTCTGAAATAGCTAAGCACATTAAGGTGCAATTCTGATGGCTGCCATGCTCCTAGCAAAGGTGTGAAAGTACAGACCTCATTTGAAGCACAGCAGATGCTGTCATCTGATTCACTCAAACTGTATTTCTTAAAGCCTTAACCACTCAGGTCTACACACCCATGTCTGACTATACAGGCTACAGATTTGTCATATCCAGTTTCACAGTACATCAAACAGACAAATTCAAGGAAAGTCAAGCAAGTTAGCCAATGCAGATCCTAACAGAAATCAAAGCTCATTCTTTTGAACAACCAAGAGCAGCAGAGGGGGATTAGAACAGCTCTGGCTTGTGTCTTTTAATTGCAACATGGTAAACCGTCCAAGCATCAGATTGTTGTTGTGTTTTTTTTACCTACAGACAAGACACGCTGGCTGGATGCGTAGGAGCCCCTCCCTTTAATTAGGCCGGCTCCCAGATTAGTCTTTAATAAAGTCAGCCACGGGATATGGCCAAAGTTCAGCCTCCCAGGAGCAGGAACTGTAGCAGGCAGCACAGATACACCACTCAAGTTTAATTGCTTCTGTAAATGGTCAGGACTGTAGCCTTCTAATTCCATTCCTCAGGGTAATCAGGCATGCTTTCACCATACAGGGCTGAGGGGAGCTATGCAGCACAAACAGGGAGGAAATGCCACACCAACTGGGTAGTAGTTTACCATGTAATTCCGCAAGACTCGTGTCATGTGACCAACCAACTGCACATAGGCTTCAATTACTTCAGTTCAAGTCTTTTAATAGCATTTTTTGTCTCCATCTGATCATTTCACATATTGAACAGGCATCCATAATTCAATTGAATGAAACATTAATTCAGGAAATATAACTCTACTGGGAAACACACAATAGCATTATAGAAAAATAATGGACATTTATCTTCTTCCTTGACTTCAGCCCAATTCATATGATAGTTTAAACATCACAAAGGAACAGATGTGAGGCCATTGAGAGGGATTCTGAGTTCATTATCTAAGCGATGGGTTATTCTTGACAATAATGATAACCACAGCAATGCCACTATGACAGTGGACTCCACCGAAAAGCTTTTTTTTAATTTGCTTTATTCTTCCTGGAGAGGGTCCAGGCCATACCCTTAAAACTCATGGCAAGATTTGTCCACAAGCACCAAAGTTCTGGATGTGCACAGAATTGGGGGTCCCTTACTTACAGTACAACATGTAACCTCAGTCCTGAAGTAGTTAATGTGGTCCATATTGTCTTTGATGGGCAGACCAGCATTGTATCACACACGACTCACCATTACGGTGTATTTGTACACTGTCTCAAGCATAGATATGTACAACACATCTGACGTTGATCCTGCAAGTAAAAATAACCTCCTGGTCAAAGAGACAAGATGGTGGATGGTGATGAGGATCCCAAGTGGCGCAGATGTCTAAGGCACTGCATCTCAGTGCTAGAGGCGTTACTACAGAACCTGGTTCGATCTCGGGGTGTATCACAATCGGCCATGATCGGGAGTCCCATAGGGCGACGCACAATTGTCCCAGCATCGTCTGGGTTAGGCCGTCCTTGTAAAATAAGAATTTCTTTCTTCTTGACTTGTTTAAGAAAAGGTTAAATTAAAAAGGATCCACAACAACAGTATCAGGAGCAGGGATGGAGAGACCTCTGGAGACAAGGGAAGGATGAAGGCACACCGCACCGCTCTAACCACTCAGCACACCTACAGACAAGAGCAGGGGGGAATAGAATGTTCAGTACTGGACAGTAGTGTGTATGAAAGTGTGAAAGGCCTCATGGTCCTGGTCCCTCTCTCACCTTCTGGTCAGGCAGCACAGGGTTACTCTGGAGTGGGGGCAGGTGGCTGCTGAGCAGTGCAGCCTCTGGCCGGTCGTGCTCACAGAAGATGGTGCCGTTAACATAGTGGAAGCGGTCGCCTGGCACCAGTCTGTTTCTACAGGTGGCACAGGTGAAACACTAGGGATAAAAGAGACACAGGAGTTAGAATCCTCATGCTAAGTCCACACCTTACTCTAGTGGGCTCCCGAGTGGTGCAGTGGTCTAAGGCACTGCATCTTAGTGCTAGAGGCAACACTACAGACCCTGGTTTGATTCCAGGCTGTACCACAACCGGCCGTGATTGGGTGGTGCACATTTGGCCTAGTGTCGTCCGGGTTGTAAATAAGAATTTGCTCTTAACTGACTTGCCTAGTTAAACGTTAAATATATATATTTTTTTTATTGGGGCGTTAGCAAACGCTAAACTCCAACATACAAGGTAACTTTAGGATAGTGTATAAAGCACCTTGTTTCAAGTATACATCTATTGGTTTCACACAAACAACCTGTTACAAATGCACTGATGGTGACAGACACTAACAACAGTGAAACACTTACTGCCAGAGGGTCTTACCTTGAGATGGTACACATTGCCCTGTGCCCTCATAACCATCTCATTGGCCGGGATCGACTGGCCACAGGTGCTGCATGCTCCACTGTGCCCAAACAACCTGCAGAGCCAGATCAGCAGAGCCAGATCAGCAGAGCCAGATCAGTCTCAGTGCCCTAGCCTGGGAGCTAAAGTCTAGATTCTCCCCCTTATGTCCTCTCCCCAGAGTCAGATCAGTCTCAGTGCCCTAGCCTGGGAGCTAAAGTCTAGATCCTCCCCCTCCTGTCCTCTCCCCAGAGCCCCATTAGGACCTCACCTGATATAGTCGCTCCTACACAGGATCATGCCTCCTTTACTGTAGCAGGTGTTGCCAATGTCGCCTAGCTGTGCGTGGCAGCAGGAGCACTTGAGGCAGCGTGTGTGCCAGTAGCGCTCCATGGAGAAGAGCAGGAAGCGGTCTGCGATCTTCCCCCCGCATCCTGCACACGACCTGGGGGGTGACGCCACACCACCACCCAGCTGACTGTTCACCATGCTGAGCCCTCAGAAGCTCCTGAAAACAAAGACAATGTTGACACTTAAGCTACATTGCAAAGGTAGCAAGCTGTTACAATGACCTCATGGACAATGTAAGCAGGGAGCCTCCAATTATCTACTACTGGAAGGGGTCAGGATATCCAGAAGTCCTAACAGGTGACCATTAAAGCAAGCATGCATGGGCAACATTAATCCAAGTGTTTTAACTAGTATTTAGTCAACATGCTCATGTTTTACTATATCTTCAGAGAAAGGAATTCCCCACAACTTTACTTTCTGTATGTTTGCTAGTTCAAGAACATTACGCTACAGGACAAGCCAGGTAAACTGTAAACTGAGGTTTTAATAAATGATGCCCATATTATGTGGTTGGGTGAAGGATTTATTCCAAATACCAAGCAGACAAGGTATATCTAGCAAATGTTCATTTGCCTGCATCACAACTCACCAATAATGTAGAAAGTCCAACAAATAATATGTTCACTGGTTGAACAAAATAAGCTAAATTATAATAAAAACTGTAACATAGCATTTATAACACGTTGTATGACCTTTAACACCAGTTTAACCTGCCATTTTACCTGTCATTTACAGGTATCAAAATAAAAAACGACTGATTTATATTCCACAAGATAAGGGAGCTGTGCTATCTATTCATGCGGAACACTTTCCTATGTTGAATAAGGTCCTGGTTAGGAATAGCATTTTTTTATACAGGAAATCATACAGTGAAACACAGAAGTGTCAGTGATGCACGTGCAAGAAAAACAATAGCAGTCACAAAAAAAGGAGACTCGGAATGAATTTCGAACCATCACACAACAGCGAATCAAGATGAGGTGAAAATAGCCTGTATATAAATGTATATTTCATGGAATTAAAATTAAGTTGAACATTACGGTAAGTAATTTTGTCATCAAAATAGGCTGCTTATTAACGTATCATAGGCGCATTTAGAAGATAAGATGCTCACCTTGAAGTGCGTTCCAGAGAATTCAGACGTGGAGAAGTTGTTGTAAAAAAGCAGAAACAAAACAATGGACGACAGCGGATAATGTTTCAACAACAGTTAAATCTGACTGTGACAAACTAGCGCTTCTATGATATCCATATCCCACAAATAAAGCGACACATTTTCGAAAGATTTAAACAATGTCAAAAAGGAAAAAGCGCACGTTATCAAAGATACAATGTAATAAAATTAGTTTTAAAGAGATTGCATGCAACATATTTTTAAGTCAATTACATTGATCATCCGACTCTCAACTATCACTAGCGTCTTTGACAGCTACACTATTAACTGAATTGCGCAAGCGGGTATTTAATTCGCTTCTTGGTGACGTTTTTAACATGCAGTGTGCGCAGCCACTAGACTCTCAGGGGTGGGGTTACTGTCAAAATGATTTATGTGTTTGGAGAGGGCCATTGTACATTTTCTCATTAGATTGAACCAAACTAAACTGTTTCCAAATATGACAATCCATTCCACAATTCATATGTGCAATTAAAACGCGTAAACTGTCAATAACCACTTCCACCGTTCAATTAATATATTCGGAATCATACAAATTTGGTTTACTAGACATTACCATTTACTTTTAAGAGAAGTTTGGGCGAGATGTGGCAATACATTTATTTGAATATAGTTTATTTGAATAGTTACTATATTTTTGTGTAAGTTAAATTGTGTATTTCCGTATCATATATTTCATAGTAAATAAAGAGCTGGGGATCAACAATAAGAAAATAAAACTTTTTCAAATAAGACTAAATCCTAGTATTATTATTAGGGTAGGCCAAATACACAGTGGTTAAATTGACCTTGGGTCAAAATGAGAGCCCGGCTCAACCCTGACCCTAACCCTAGCTTCATGTCCACACCCTGGCTCAACCCTAACCCTAGCCATAAGCCTAACCTTAGCTTCAATGTCCTTGCCCAAGCTCAACCTAACCTGCACTGCTTACTAGGGGCCAGTAGAGAACAGTGTTCTCTTGTGTTGTAGGCCTACTGTCTCCTCAACAGTGGGCAATGAACAATGAGAACTTCAGTGTACTGGAAAACTATGCTGCAGAAAATGTCCACCCAGTGCTATTTTTTCCCTATCATTTTTGAATGTAAAGATATGCTTCAGAGTCATATGGCGGGACAAGTTAAATGTTGTGTTTAACACAATACATATCACAGATTGCAGCACCCGAACTGCTGGAATGTTTATATCTTGGTGAAACTCCTGTTTAGAGTGACATTTCTCTCCGGGAGAATAATTTTTGCAACAAAACAAAAAGGTGTTTTTAATGTACTTATATGACAGTTGTCTTCTGCAGAGGATGCTATGTTTTTTGGGGGGAGTTTCTTCTGCTCTGGTTAGCCTTCCACCCAGGCCCCCACCATACCACTACTTCCCACAGACCCTGTTTATTTCTGACATATTTCCTCTTCCTATGTTACGGCCATGCTGAAACTCAGTTTTCTGTGAGGCTGGACAACACCTGTAACTTCCAGTCTGGTGTCCAGGACAAAGTAAACTCCACCGCAGAAAGAGGCTACAGCCAAAACAATTCACAGGGGAGTGAACTACATTTATACACTGCCTTTGAGTAACGCTAATTTCACCGGATGCTTTGCTTTCATATAATATGTGTTAGTGTAAGTCAACTACAGTACATGACAAAGCTTCTGTTTAATATGGACTGGACCCTTATAAAAATCCATACCATGATATTATAACCCCATTTTAACACTCTTCCTTTGAACAATCAACTATCACACAGCCTCCCCATTCCTCATATTGCCATGGTTTTCACTGAAATGCAAGTGCGCCTCTTTGACAGCTGTTTTGTCAAACGTTGTCCTTGGACATCAGAATTTACAACACCAAATAGTCCCACTAGACAAACACTAGAGACCATAGTCTTTGGAGAAATGTGGTACAGTCAGAATGGATACAGCCAATAGGAGGATTGGGGCCTTTATCGCAGAGGATGACAGATAGTACTGCGGTTTCTATGGTGATGATGGAATGCCATGTGTGCTCTGTAGGGTTTTGTCTGTCAGTGGACCAGTGAACAAAATGCAAGGAGAATGTATTGGCTCATAAGAAATCAAACTGTCGAATACCCTTATCTAACCCTATATTGTATGATTGATGTGTCCAAACCTGAATTTCAAACGGATTACATTGAGCAGGTGAAAAGATGATACATTGAGATTATCCCAATACATTAAACAGTAGGCCCATGCTGTAACAGCCTCAGAGATGCCATTTAGGCAACTAGCACACTGGAAGTCAGTCTGTTCCGAGCCAGACCAGGTCTGTAGACAGTGGTGTGATAGACACCGGAGGAGGTCAGGGTGGAATAGATAGACAAGGAGAGAGATAGGAGACAGAGGGGGGAGGACGGGGTGTGGAATTTGGGAGGCTGCTGTGATGTTTGTGCTGCAGAGACCAGCCTGTATGTATAAAGACACAAGGGAACATGATCATGGCTAGAGTACTGACCCCGGCCACACTGGAGACCCAGCCTCTTCTCTCCGGCCCCAGCCCTAACCACAAAACAACAGTCTGGCTTTCAGCACAGCTCCCCTCTCTGGAGTAGTACTCGGCAATAAAGTACCTCTACAAGGTACAAGTCAGACTCACCACCTTCTGTGAGCCTATCCCAACTCAGGAGAGACTTTTGCTTTCCCCCTTACTGTAGCATCTCAGACCAACCACCCGATACTGTCATCTAAATCACCATCAACTAACACACCTCTCTGAGAAACACAAGTAAGACAGAGAGGGGCACATGTTGAAAGTTTTTATTCCATTTTTTTGAGTATTATTGATAAGAATTCAAACAATATAGAAATCTTAAATATATCAAATACAATTTTCCCTCCAGTACAAGTCTCTATACTATGAGGCAATAAAAACACACCCCGGAAAATGAGGTGATCTCCATCAATTGCCACTCCACGAAGAGTGAAGTCTGTACACTATACTCTGTCATATGACACAAATACACACATGTAAACACTCTGTTTCTCGCCCTTTCATTTTCTATCACACACATAAACACTGACCTTTACACAATGTAATATACAGTTAATTACAATCATTGATGAATTTGTAGAATGATATCCTGTCCTCTTTCTACCATCGATGTATCAGACAAAACACATCATGAATGTATGAGATTGCCCATGGTCGTCACTCATCACATCCTTACACATTCACTGGCCTCACTAATTTACACATCTCTATTATGACAAAAAGTGATATGTCTTTCACATACATACATATACATTCCTTTTCCCTTGTTCCTCTGTGGTTATAGAGGAACTTGACAATGTTAACAAATACAAATTATAAATAATGAGGGGGAAAAGCAGACAACCAAACTGATTAATTTACAAGTTCAAAATGACATCAAGAAAGTCACATCAGGCCATCCATAGTCTGTTGTGCTCAGTGCTGTCCCTCCCTCCACCAGAACAGTTCTGTGACTGTGTCATCAACAGGGAAGGGACACTGGACCTGGCTGTGGAGAGCAGTTGCTCCACATCCCTCATATCGGATAACTTGTGGCAATGTGTCAGGAAGCTTAAAGTGCAAGCGATAGTTCTGCCTGGTTGGATGGAGCGGCCACCTAGCCGAGGTTGTCTCTCCCATAGTCTGGCGCTGGTGCAGGAGGGAGAGGCTGGTGTCCAGGAAGGGACTGAAAGGCAGGGCTATCCCTGGGCAGAGGGTGGGTGGAAGATGGGGAGAGGTTAGCATGCAGTAGCCCTGTCTAGTGTGTTGAGGCTAGGGTTGGGCATCCTCCTAAGCCTGCCTCAGTGCCTGAAGTTGTGGATGTCATTGTGCAGGCTGACAGAGGGCCTTGAGGGGGAACTGTGATTGTGGCAGCTCTTCTTGCAGCTGCAGCTCTGGATCCACATGACGTTGCGTGTGAAGCCCTCTCCGTCGGGACATTGGAAGCGCAGGCGGACGGTGCGGGTCAGTGAAGGGGTGCAGCATCGCCCGTCCGCACAGAAGCCACAGGTGTGAGGCCGATGGCGGCGTGTTGTGGAGCAGCCAGCAAAGTTGATCCTGATTGGCTCCTGGGGGCGCACTGTACGCTGGCACTTCTTTACCCTCTGGACAGTAAACAAACAGAGTTAGACAACTGAGCTATGTATTCCACAAAAAAATATATATATTACAAAAGTTCTCATAATTAAAAGTGAAATATCAAATGTTATATGTGCTCTAAAGCAATTTCCCACATTAGGTAGTTGTTGTGGAATTGTTCGATTACTTGTTAGATATTACTGCACTGTCGGAACTAGAAGCACAAGCATTTCGCTACATTCACATTAACATCTGATAACCATGTGTCTCACTTTACCTTGATTGCTGGGGTAAGCGGCAGGTCACATTGGCGGACCTGACAGAGTCGTGTCTCTCTGACCAGCCGACACTCTGCGTTGTTATTGGTCACCCGGCTTGAGATGCCCATCCCGCACGTGGTAGAACATTCCGTCCAATCAGTGGTCTGAGGGAGGCATCTGGCGCTTAGCAACACCTGGGACCTGGGGAGGGACACCAACTCTGTGGAAGAAAAGGACAGAGTCATCAGCAAGATGTAGGGTAAGGCTTGGGAAAAACAAACATATAGGGCCGGTTTCTCAGCCTAGTCCTGTACTGAAAAGCCATGACTAGACAATCTGTGCCTGGGAAACTGGCCCTTTGGGTTAGGATTTACTGTACCTCTAAAGGTGACTCCAGTGCTGGCCTGATAGTGTGGCTGGGCCAGGGCTTGGGCCTGGAGCTGGTTGTTGATGTGGTTTGGGAGGGGTTGTGGGTCAGGTAGGGCTGCCTGTGGAGGTTCCTCTGGGTCCTCACTGATGTGGTTTTTGTCATCACAGACCCACTCCTCACAGCAGCGGCCCCAGGGCCGTGCCAGCCTTGGCTGGGAGCAGCGCCAGTCGGGCAAGGGTACCTGCTGGGGACAGAGTGGCATGCAGCCCACCACCCCGTCCATGCAGCTGCACTGGTGCTGGCAGCTGGGCTGGAAGTCCTCTCCATGCTGGTAGACACGCCCGTTGAACTCACAGGGCCGGCCCTGGGCCTCCGCTGGGGAGAAACAGAGACATTAGCAGCACTGTGGACTTCATACCCCTATGGTAGTGTGTTACCATGATGCTGAGCATTTGACAACTATCTACCTGGATCAATTTAATGATCAAAATCTTACTACAATCTGAAAAACACATACCCAGCTGCTACTCCCATACTGGCCCAACCACCTCATATCTCTCCCACTGATGTTAGGTGTGCTCCTGGTCCTTACCTCGGCACAGGCCTCTCTCTGGGTCTCCTCCAGCCCCCAGGTGGCAGTGCAGGCCTTTGATGTGGTCACAGGGCTGGCTGGGGCTGCAGTCCTGGTTGAACTGCCTGGCACACACCTTACAGCAGCCACAGGCATCTGTCACCCAACTAATGCCCGCTGGGCACGATGGCGGTGAGGGGCCACAGGAGCACTGGGTAGGACAGTCACTCTCTACCTGAGAGAGACAGCAGGGTCAGTGTTAAATGTGAGATAGGGTCGGCACAGCAGCAGTAGGGTGGAGGTGAGGGGAATGCATTCCAGGCTGATTTCTATGACTACTGATACAATTGTATATTGATCTCAGTGCCTTTCTTCATTGTAACAAAATACCAAAAAAGTTCAACAATTATTTTTGTAAAAAATATTTTTACATAGAAAAATAAAAAACAGAAACACAATGTAAATATGGTAATGTAAAGTGTAGAGAGAAAGAGTGAATGGGAAATAAATCAAATGAGGGCAGGAAGGTAAGAATGCATCTTTGAAACTCACCATGACAGCAGCACTAGAGAGGAGAACGAACAGTGTGGAGACGGTCCGTCTCAAACTAACCAGAGAAAACATTCCGAAGGTGTAGATTACACAATTTAAATTAGAGATAAAGATTCCGTCCTAGAGGTTGTTAATTCTAGAATAGATACCTAGTGTCTGTGATGATATACTGTCCAGAGCCTGCACCTGAGTCCAGAGGAGAGAAGTCTGTATGTCAGTTCACGTATTCCTTCATCTGTTTGAGCGCACTAAAAGGTACACCAGTCGATAGTGTTTCTTTGTTCTCCTGCAGTGTCTTTTCTCAGCATGGGTCAGCACTGCTCAGCTGGGTTAGCTCCACTTCATATAGAGATTCCCTCTGTGGTGCCTGTACTTATAGACATGGGCAGACCGCCACCTCCCTGTGACATCAGCTCTCCTCTCAAGGAGGAAGAGAAAGTGAATCAAGGGGGGATTGAGTGAGTGGAGTAGGAGAGGAAGAAATTGCACCATTGCTACATTACCATACTGAGAAACCATGGTTATATTATGAAACAACTCTGTAGGCACTTCAGTGCACTGACAGCTTACTATCATATGTCCCTAATGCTATTGAGAAACGACAAGAAAAGATCATTGCTGATAAATCCATAATAAGTAAGCTAAGTGTGGAGTGGCTTCAAATAGTATTTGATTTCTTTAAAATAGGTTGAGCATTTGATTGAAAAACACTGAGATTCGCGGTGACGTGGGGAGCAAGAAAACATCTTCCCTCTGGCTAGAAACTTGTTGCAGGTTTGAAAAATCAATGTAAAAAAAAACAACTTTTAACCCTACACTGTGATGTCACAGAGAAGCCTTCATTAGGACCTTTCATCTTAACTTTGTAATCACTGAACATAGAAACATGCCATTTTCCCATATGTAGACACTGGTATGGTGCTGGAGTTAATGAATATGAGGTTGAAAAGTAACACATTTGTCCTTTAAGTATTTGTATTTGAATGAACACAAACACTATTTGAACCCAGGGCTACGGGATTCCCATACTGTCGAGTGACACGGTAGCTACATTCTGGCATATGAGCGGTATTTGACAATGGGGGTCAGGTAAGACTGATGCTGTCAACAGAAAAAAACAAGTGCAGGTGTAACGGAAAAAACGAGTGGGGAATCCCACTCTGGCATAGAATCCACTTTAATAGGGGAAGTGGTGATGCAGATAGCAGAGAAAATCCCTGCGTACAACTCCTCTGGCCCCAGCCACCCCAATGAAACGCATTGCCCAGGGCAGGGCACATATCCTGTGTTCCCTCCATCTCTTTCCTAATGGCCACATTCCAGGAAACAAAGGCTCTTCTACAGGTTCCCATGTTTGGTAGGAAAAACGAAACATTCCCATTGTCATACCAGCGGGACATAAAAAGTGTTTTGTTCGAGGGCAGGAAGGCCCTGCATTAGGCCTTGGCTCTCATTGTTATGAAACACAGGAAACGGAATTTAGCACATTTGATGAGGCCACTGAAAACCTGCAGAGCAAGACAGAGAGGAGTGAGTGTGAATATAGCAAGCCTTTCACACCACAGGAGAAGGCAAAGAAAATAACTAGGACCTGTTTCTGTGGATCCTTGCTCAATTTGTCAGAACTGTCCTCACTTAACCCAGTTCACCTTGACAAAACCACAACACAGCTTCTTCTGCAAAAGCAGATCCCCCCCCCAAAAAATTCAAACGAAATAGAAATAATAATGGTTCAGAAAAAACACGTGTCTTAATCACATATATTTTGTACGTGTCTGAAAATCCAGTCTTTTTGGTCTGAAATTCTCAATTTTCTATAGGACATCACACATATTATTACTCAACCAGACCCATGTCATCTCCTCTTAGGTATTGTTCCTGTGGATACACTCCACTCCTCTCCACTTAAATTGATAGATGATCTTTTAGCAGCAGAAAGGAAATGTGTAACAAAATGCACCCCCAAAAGATATGTGGTTAGGTCTATGGGTGGAACTCGCTGTCATGGAGAGAATTATATCAATCTTTCAACATAGACAGCATAGGTATGAAGATGTCTGGTCAAAGTTCCTGTCATATCGTACTGGTCTTATTCTGTAACTTCTGGGTTTTTGTGTTTGATTGTTTATGTTATTTTTCTTAAGTGGTTTTTACATATTGTGTTCTTATTGAGACTCTTGAAATGTTTGCTTTATACAGCCAAAATGTACCCTTAACATGTGAATCTCACTACGCTCCTTTGTAAAGAATGCAAAGATACGTTGTGTAGGCACTTTACATGCTCTTTATGTGCTCTTTCAATAAAATTGATGTAAAAATAATATATATATAATACAAGTATCTTTGAATACAAAACCACTTCAGAAATTCAAGAATTGCAAGGAATGAACCAAAATGAAAAACCAAATATAAAAACCACCATGGATGTGTTGAGAGTTGAGGCAGCAGGAATCTCAGTGTGGATAAAGATCAGTGGTTGGGAGCAGAGGGGAAACACAGAGAGCAGGTGTTGCTACTAACCTGCCTGCCACTGATGTGAGGACGGAGGAGCACTGTGGAGAGAGGAGGAATGGAGGGAGAGAGAGGTGAGCCACAAGCAGCGCCTTACACAAACACCCAGACACCCAGGCTACTGGGCTGAAACCACTGGGACACTGGGGATGTTTGAGAGAGAGCACCTTTTTGGGGAGGGAGGGGTGGGAGAAGGAGGGCAGCTGTCTGGATTCCTGGCATTCCTGGCCCACAAAGGCAGGATGTGTGTGCTGGCCGTGGTTTGGCAAGTCCCCCCTGGCCTTCAGCCAGCCATTGTTTGTCAGATTGACAAACATTTCCAAAACAGGGGGGTCAGGAGCCCTGGCGATTTATCAATGCTGTCCCTTTCCAATCTACTCAACCTAGTCTCAATCTACTCAGCCTAGTCTCAATCTACTCAGCCTAGTCTCAATCTACTCAGCCTAGTCTCAATCTACTCAGCCTAGTCTCAATCTACTCAGCCTAGTCTCAATCTACTCAGCCTAGTCTCAATCTACTCCCCATAGTCTCAATCTACTCCCCATAGTCTCAATCTACTCTGCCTAGTCTCAATCTACTCAGCCTAGTCTTAATCTACACCAACAAACCTCCACCCAGATTTACTCCTATCCACTCCTGTGTCTGCAGTCTGACCCATCTATACTGTATGACAGTAGTTAGCAGCTTTACTATTTTGGAGGCTTTTATAAAGAGCTTGATTTCTAGTCTACTCACAGTCTGAAGATGATGGTCTGTGGACATGTTGATATTGTTGGCAGCCCTGATGCCTGTAAGTACCCTGTGTAGTGCCGAGAAGGGCCAATGATGATGTGTATACTCATGTATCATTGGTGAAGAAGTGGGTAAACAGGAAGTCTACAGTATCTACACAACACTCAGGAAGAGGTGTTCTAATGTCCTTAAGACTGACAGTCAGTAATCCAAACAGACCTGCCCTGAACACGTAAATCAGTGTAACTGGGTTTGTGGGTGTGAGTAAGTATTCCATACCGTATCATAGCAGACAGACAGTTTCTTCAAGTCAACTTTATCAGACTGGTGTACTGTATAATGAGAGTCCTCTAAAGTACTACAACTATTTTCTTCACTAAAAGTAGACAATTAAAAAAGACACTCGTACATAACTGTCTGACAAGTACTGCATGTGACTTGCATTCTGAGGTACAGTATATAACAGTGACTGTGGGAGCAACGTCACATGTAGTTGGGTAAACATCTACCCAGTGTAGAGTCAGCTGTGTACGTGTGATGCACCCTAACCCAGCTCATGACACCCGCTCTATAGGTCAGGCCTCCACTGAATTCCTCACACTAGTGTCCTAAAAACCTTGGCTGGTACACTCACACACTCAATCATCAGTAACCCTTCAAATGGTCCATTCAAAGAGCACTTGTTTGTTTGCTAAATACCCATAATTGTACATGTATAAGAGAGAATACTGATTATACAACAATTCTTTAAATACGTAGTTGAGCAAGACAGCTGTGAAAAGGATGATGTCAGGGGGCCTGGTTATTGGACGTATGGATCCACGACTGGGGGTAGACATCTGTGCATCTCTCCTCCAGTACGCTCCTCCACGAGGCCCCAGGGCAGAGCATGATAAGTAAACTTGTGCTAGCCTAATGCAGGTGTGGCGCTCCTGCACCCATTAAGAGACAAAAGGGCCTTATTTAGGCCTAACCTGATGGCTACCCAAGCAGGAGAGCAGAGGGAACCCATGGCCTGTGCATTCCTTCACCCAGCCTAATAGGAGTGATGAAAGCAACCAGGAGAAGAGACCCCCTCTGCAGAGCTCTCCACAGCACTGCAACAACCTGTCCATTGTGCGGCTGACTGACATGAGCAGGTGTGCTATAGTCAGGTACAGAGAGACAGGCGCACCTTTTCTGAGAGAGGAGAGGTATGCATGCCCACTGTAAATCAGTCAGCCCATGCTGTAACCCAAAACTACTGCAGAATCACCTGATAGTGCGAAGCACACCCACCTACACAAGGTTAGGAGTTTTGGAATAATTGCATGACAACCAGGCACAATACACATGCAATGCATAGAAAAATAAATAGAATCCCAGGACAGAACTACTAGGCTGTGACAAGACATTCATTATAAACCATCTACTGGAACTGAGAATCCAGACCACCTACACACAGTCCATTTCAAAATGAATCCTTCCTTTTACCCAATACACTGTGGCTACATATAGCCTACATCAATTGAAAATACTTTCTCCTCCCAATCCAAAAATTGAATCAGACAAACAGATTATGGGCCAAGGCAACCATACCTACTGACACTGCTTTTTGCTCCAGTGAACCTGAGGGTTCTTAAGCTGCACACTGCATATTACACTAAGTACACACAACAACAAAAAAAATAACTTGCATTTCAAAGGGACTTTAGTGTGGGAGTTGCTGGTGTAGCTGCCTGACAGAGAGTGTCCTGTTAGTGGGGAGGCGAGAGGGGGACGGGCTGTGTGGCACCATTACACAGTGGTGCCTATGATTCAGAGGGGAACATTTTATCGCAAAGAGCTGTAAACAGAAAGTTCCAGAGTTATCCAACAGGGATGGTGACACAAACACATAAAGCTTACTGTGACTGAATGGGCCACTAGGCTGGTAATAGCCTAGAAAATGTAACCCACCATACACTTGATATTTCATTAAATCTACAGCTGATGATAAAACAGCTACGTATGTACAGGTAAGGGAGTCAGGCCTACTGGATATTTACACTCCACTATCATAGTTCAGAGCATTAAGCAATACTTTCTTTAAGTAGTTAGATACTTTGTTATCCAGCAGCTTGCAGCAGGCACTAATATCTAATGACCAATATTCAGTGTTATGCCACCTAAAAATAGGCCAGTTTGTTTGCTCTGACATTCAACTTACTTGAGGTCATTCCTAATTAATGGCTTCTTTATACCCTGGTGCAGTGGTGTAAATACTTAAGTAAAAATACTTTGAAGTACTACTTAAGTAGTTGTTTTGGGTATCTGTAATTTACTATTTCACTATTTATATTTTTGACAACTTTTACTTTACTACATTCCTAAAGAAAACAATGTACTTTTTACTCCATACATTTATCCTAACACCCAAAAGTACTCATTACATTTTGCATGGCTAGCAGGACAGGAAAATGGTCCAATTCACGCACTTATCAAGGGAACATCCCTGATCATTCCTTCTGCCTCTGATCTGGCGGACTAACTAAACCCAAATGCTTTGTTTGTAAATTATGTCTGAGTGTTGGAGTGTCCCCCATGAAAAAAAAAAATCTAAAATGTGCCTTTTTGTTTGCTTAATAATCAATTTGAAATTATTTATACTTTTACTTTTTACTTCTGATACTAAAGTATATTTTTGCAATTACATTTACTTTTGACACATAAGTACATTTAAAACCAAATACTTTTGACTTTCACTCAAGTAGTAGTTTACTGGGTGACTTTCACTTTTACATGAGTCATTTTCTATTAAGGCATCTTTACTTTTACTCAAGTATGACAATTGGGTACGTTTTCCACCACTGCCCTGGTGAATTGAATCAAAACAGGACCTTTACAATAGGAAAAAATACCAAATCAAATCTATACAATAATGAACACGCCGCAGAAAGAGGCCTTTCCCTGATAGGAGATGATCTGGGGTTCAGGGTGTAAGAGAGAAACATGTTGAACACATCACTATTATAACTTGTTCATGTAGTACTTTCTGCTTTTAAAACCTTGCATTTTACAGAGAGAATTTAAGTAAAAAAGGGCATCAGACAGGTTCGGTTCAGCCAGTTCTTTCCTCAACCCAGCTTTGTTGCAGTGAGAGTCCGTGCTTAATAAGTACTGTTACTATGAGGCCCTCATAGGAGAAGCACCTGGCAGAGCAGCAGGAAACCTCTCCTGGGCGTCTACTCCACTAGCAGTAGCACAGCTAGCCTAACCTCCTGCACCAACACTGGACTTCACATCCTCTGCTACATTACAAACCACTGACTGCTGCTGCAGTCATAATTAGGCCAAGGACAGAGAGCGGAAATGAGCGCAGCTGGAGAGTCGAGGGGGTACCATCAACTATTCCATAAACAAACTGACTGAACCATAGCCCTAGCCCTATGATGTGATCTAACCCCAGAGCCCCTTCTTTCAGTTGTCATGGCGAATGTATATATTTGGGCTGCTGGACGGACAGGAGCCACGGTTGTGACAGAGCTCCCAAAATATGTGGAACCAAGTTTATCTTTTGTAGACGATTTTATCATAATAAAAACACATTTTAACTATGTTTTAAAGTGAAATATTTAGAGGTTGGCAATGGCAACTGATCAAAACAGCCAAATGGGAATTTCCTCGATGACTCTGCAGTGACACCTGGTGCCCTCTCATATCCATGAAGGTGGTGGACTCCATTTAAACCCTGTGGTGAGAAGCACTTCGAATCCTGATATGCAAGGCTACCATGAAGCTGACTAATGTCAAATAATCAAATACTGAATCATGACATAACTGAATAAGAATTGTTGATTGTTGAACAAGGATTAGGCAGTATAAATCATGTAAGTTAACATACACTGAGTGGACAAAAATTTTAATTAAGAACATCTTCCTAATATTGAGTTACACCCCCGCTTTTGCCCTCAGAACAGCCTCACTTCGTCGGGGCATGGACTCTACAACGTGTCAAAAGTGTTTCACAGGTATGCTGGCCCATATTGACTCCAATGCTTCCCACAGTTGTGTCAAGTTGGCTGGATGTCCTTTGGGTGGTGGACCATTCTTGATACACAAAACTGTCGAGTTCTTGACACAAACCGCTGCACCTAGGACCTACTACCATACCCCGTTCAAAGGCACTTAAATCTTTTATCTTGCCCATTCACCCTCTGAATGGCACACATACACAATCCCTTTCTATATTGTCTCAAGGCTTAACAATCATTCTTTAACCTGCCTCATTACCTTCATTTACACGGATTGAAGTGGATTTAACAAGTGACATCAATAAGGGATCATAGCTTCCACCTGGATTCACCTGGCCAGTCTATGTCATGGAAAGAGCAAGTGTCCTTAATGTTTTGTACACTTAGTTTTTATTGTTACGTTACCATGTTAGGCTATACTTGACATGAAAAAAAAGCAAGCCACCAGATGTATTTATCTAAAGCATAAGGATAGCTCTGGATTAAATATATGAATGTTCACAGGCATGATGAGTACATTTACTCCTGGATCTTAGTCCTGGATCGTTCAGTGTCCGTCTCTTCATATTCAAGGTTAACCATCTCCGTAGGTATCGGAGTTGAAGCTAGAGGGTGGAGGGGATGGCTGGGACCCTGAAGACCTGTGCCCTTTGTCCTAAGAGCTCCTACCTGGCCTCTCTAGGGATCCTAGACCTCCTTCAGCATCTCTCTCTGGACATAAGCCAAATTCATTATCCTCTCCTTGACAGTCTGTAGAATCACATGGAGATTAGGAAAATGATCTGAGAATATATTGCATATATGGACACTTCTGATGTACAAATGGACATGCATTTTAAAAAGTAGCAGATGAATACATACAATAACAAATCTAAACGTTAAAAACTGAGAACCATCCTATAAGGTAATGATATACTCACCACTGTAGTTTGAAGCTGTGTCCTGAAGGTACATCATGGAGTTCTGAGGAGCGACGGTGCCCTTGTTGCCTGGATCCACATCACTTAGGTCATCTCCATCTAGGAGCTTAAAGAACATGTCAGATCAGTTTCAAATGCAGGGACAAATTTTGGTTTTGATTGGTTCACACTGAGTGTGTTGGCTAGCTTTGAGAGATGTAGAGTCGGACAATTACTTGGTGCAAGGGGTTTTGACAGCTGAGGTTGGATCTGCTACAGAACTTGAAGGAACTGTTTGACACCAATGAGTTAAGGCACTTGGATATGGAGGCCAGTGGACCACCACCATGGCCACACCACATCCCATCCACACATTCCAGGCAGCGCCACACAGCTGGACCTGCAATGCACACACATCTTCCTCAACAACATTCTTTGCAATCCTTCTCTCTATTGGCATCACACCAAAAAACATATACAAGTTTGTTACAAATGAGCGGTTCTTTGATCACCTTGATCCATTCGATGCCAAATCTACAAATCTGTAAGTCTCTTTGTGACAGCATGACACAGCGTCCTGGCTTGCATACAATATGCAGCCTAGAGCTCCAGTGTGTTACCTTTGGACAGAGGGCTCCTTGGGTCGTGATGGAGCATGGCCTTTGGGATGGGGTAGAAACCAAAGCCTACTATCTGGCTGACAGTCATGTCCTCTGGGGGAAATGGCTTCTCTCTGTCACAGTTGGGTGGAAGGTTGTGCTTCCTCCACAGATAGGTCTGTCTTCTCAGACTATCCCAGTCAATGCCACCCCCACCAGTCTAGAGTAAGAGCCATGAAGACAGAAGAAAAAGGAAATAGAGCTAAAAAAAAAAAAACTCAACCAAAACAACAACATGGGTTGCCAGATTTACCTTATTCAAGTGTAACACTCTACAAAAATATATATATTTTCGACTAAACTAGCGGTTCCTCGCTTCATTTCCACCCACCAACAGAACATTACAATAGACAAGTGTTGTCTACAATAAGTAGCATACATCTCAGACAGTGTATTTGGCAATAATTCAGTTAAGTTTAAACTCTTCATTTATTTATCAACAGCTGAGCAGGAATTTGTTCCATTCTTCCTGGACTAAAGATTGGCTGTTCGAGGAAGTACGTGACTACTGACCACTCCCTACACGAGATGCTGAAAACAGAAAATAAACAGTTATAAAATCAGGCAGAAAAGCTGAGTTTAATAGGAGCTATCGGGGCCTGCATCTCCAGAACCAATGCCCAGTCTCACTCTCCCGTGACTCTCCCTCACTGTGGAGCCAAAGCAGGGTTTTCCCCCTCTCTCAACCACTCAGCAAGCCTGATGAGTATGGATTGAAAGGCAGCAACATGCTTCATGGCTGTTGGTTACATGTAAATTAAACAGCACTGGAGCCAGGCCTTTTAATGATCAGACAGACCAGTCATACTCAGAGCAGAGAATCATTATGTAAAAAGAGAATGCCCATGGGACAGTAGTATGATAGTATGTGTGACCTTGCTGTCCAGTTTGTACTTGTATGTTGAGAGGTCCTGCTGGGTGTGTCTTCTCAGTACCCTCTCCCTGACACTGTGGAACACCACAGGTTTGTTCCTGAGGAGGAAAGCACTGGGGATCCTGGGTGCTGGGAGAGGGTGTGGGCTGGTATGAGCCTGGGTCTGGGCCTCTTCCTCCTCCATCTTGGGGTCAGTGTCTGTGTCAGGCTTGGCCAGGGCAAGGTCTGTTGGGTGGACAGTTTGCTGTGCCACTGGGGAGCTCAACCCATGCTCACTTCTCGGCTTTGACGTCAATGTTGTCAGCTGGAACGGCACCCTCTTCCGCACATTCTTGGAATCTTGGACTTGAATTCTTGGATTTCTGTTCTATAATATACAAGAAAGACTAGTAAATGTAACTGGTTAACGAAATAGACCTATTCTTTAACACTAATGTAATACAAAGACAAATAACCTGTCACATACAATTTATGAAAGCCGTGTAAATATGGTACTCACAATTTTTGAGGTTTTTAAGGACGGAAGGCAAATGAGCTCCTTGACAGGTACATAGGGAGATTTAGGCCTGTGATCAAAAAAGGCAATTTGCATATCTGCCAAGTTTAACGCCTAAAAAGGTAATAGGCCTACAACATAAAAAGTACAGCACAAGGTGACTGAGTATGATGAAAAATAAAGATACAATCAACATCAAATACAATAAATCAAGTGACCTGTTTCGGGCTTGGCACTGCGGGATGTGATGGGGATTGGGTACCCACATCACTAGGGAGCCAGAGCCCCATGATGCACTGGAACAGCTGGCCAACTGATTGATCTGAGCTGTGCTGAGCTGCAATAATACCCACAACAAACATTACACTGGATCAGCTATACTTCGATCAATATTACTCACCATGGAAAAGTATAGCCTACAAAAACTCCATCTTTGGTTTTCAACAAAAGGTGTAAGACAAAGTCAGTAAGCCTTGCGTCTGACTTTAGGCCTACTGTCTCTGTGTAACTGTGACGAACCTTTACTTCCTTGTGTTGTTTATTACGAGGAATCTGGTCAACAGAGTTTAACCCTGGAACGTGAAGGTCTGCACTGCAAAGAAGAATTAGAGAGTAGGACGACCCCTATGCAAATCCATTGTTTAAACTTCAACTATAAATGATAACTCTGTTCTCTGTTTCAGTATACTGAATGGCAATATACTATATTGACTTATTAGGTTATTACTAACCTTGTGTTATGCTCCCGCTGCTGGACTTGTGACTGGCTGGAGAGAAGAGTTAGAGAGGCATCTGTGGCAAAATTCTCCTTGCTACGCGTCTTGTAAAGCAGCTTCCCTTTCGGGGTCTTTTGGCCCTCAGTCCACTCCGATACATTAACCACACTAAGGGTTGGAAACTCTTCCACTGAACAGCAAGAACAGCACTGTTAATCCACTTTGACATATGGTCCATATGAGACAGCAGCTGCTCAATGCATTTTGCAGTACTGCTGTGTGTGTTTGAAAGAGAGGAGAGAAATTGAATTGCAATACATGACTGCCTACCATCTACAGGGGCTCTGCCCCCATCTGATGTTATTTGCTTTATGTAGTGTGGGACGCCTTTGGCAATGCGCTGCTCCGACTCCCAGCAGCAAGGATGAGCGCACGTCGCCCAGAAACAGTGGGCCTCATCCAAAACCTCACTGGCAAGGCTGCCCATGGACTACACCTGAGTGAGAGAATGCAACCATGTAGCTTGTCCTGTAGTACATATACTGTTAGCCATCTAATGTCCATACTAGCATACCACTTAGAATGCATTCCCAATAATAGCTAGCTACATTGGTTCAATCTATGTAGCTAATGTGCTATTGTGAATATTAGAACAGAGCCGCTAACATTTTTGGAGAAGCACCTGGCCTTGTGATCTGTCTGTTTCTCGTCAATTGGAAAGAAACTACTTTTTTTTTTAAAGAAACTTAGTGTACTAGTAGTTAGCTAGCCAGCCAGCCATTTCTACAGTAACGTTAACTCTGCAATACTTATTGAGCAGAACCCCCAATCCGAGTGCAACGCATACGTACCTCGTGTAGTGCAACCTAGATAACGGAATGGAATAACTATGCTAGGCTAATTTAGCCAAATAAAAATAAACGTCGCTAGTCAACAACTCTGCTAGCTAGCTACCCAGGAAGAGCCAACTGTCAGAACTTGCGTTGCCAAGCAACGGCGAGACACTTCCATACTAAGTCTCCACCTGCTCGTCAGTTTTTACACTAACACCAATCCTCTGTTGGAGAATGCTCTGCATAGCGTTTCATACCCATTACTCATTTTAGGTATACTTTATTATATGGTGTTATGGTAAATGTGTCAACACCAAATTATGATCCAGTTTTGTCGATGTATTTTTAAACGTTTTAATTGCAGTAAGTATGCTATAATCTAGCAATATCAGCATTCATTGATTGCAGGTCGTTGGTTTGATTATGGATGTCATACCAAAATGATGCAGAAATCTCTGGTGCAATATCTTGTGGAAATACAAGAAGAAGAAAAAAATTCAAGAAAGAATATGTGGACATCTTTATGTTTTTTTTATTTTCTGGAATGAATCTCAGCAAACATTTAAAAAAATGAGATGTTCTTGAAGCATCAAGCCCTCATTATTAATACACAACAAGCAAACAGACATCTTAAATCAAATCAGATAAATGAACATCAAGCTACAGTAGTTAAAATACCCTAGACCATCTTTTCAGTCTCGAAGACCCAATGAAAACAACAAATTACAGGGCTAACGGATGGATTGACTTTGATTGCATGGGGGGGATTTCTGGTGGATTTCATCAGACTTAATTGATCAAAGGTGGCTTTCATGCAACAGCAATCAGGGCAGCCCTACAGATCTCAACATGGCACACAGATCTTTAACCGCAGTGTTCAGGGCAGTCTGACAGGACATCCTTCTCACGCACATTGTTCAGAGTTCCCTTATCTCAGACAGAGACTGAGTTCACTACATGTTCATCCAGGTATAGTCTCTTCTAGTACAGTGGAAATCATCTCTCTAGAGGATGGCCTTCAAGACTCATAAGACTTATCACTTCAGTTGTTGCTCAGCCCAGCCAGTCAAGATCTTCATCCTCTTCATCGCCAAACAGAGGGGCTGGGGGAGGTCGCCCCTTCAAGCTCTTAGAAAACATGGGGAAAGTATATCAAATGTGAGTTGTGTTCCGTAATCCTATGCTGACCAACCACAAAAAACGTATGAGACTGTTCGGAAATGAAGTAATTCAGAACAAGTTCCTGTCATAGACATTCAACAGCAGAGGAACCTGCCACTGAATTATATCTTGAAACCAGCTTTATGTTACCTGATGTACTATTCAGTAGGCCATGTAACAGACAAACTTTACTGACAAACAAGGGGAACAGAAGCAGTGTGTATAAATCTGAGAGAACTGATGTGGCTCTACTGATCCTTCCTCACCAGCTCATCATCCTCCTCCTCCTCAGTGGGTGGTGGTGGGGGTTTGGTTGGGGCTGTGCTCTGGAAAAATGTCTCCTTTCCATTTTCCTCTCCTACTCCCTCAGTCAGACTGAGAGAATAGAACACACAAATGAGAATGGACATAGAGTAGAGCAAGGAGGGAGAGCAGGGGGGGAGATAGAAGGCAGAGAGAGGTGCAGGAATTCATGCATATTAGCAAGGGACAACATACTTATTATGAACATAGATAAGGCTCAGTTGAATGAGACTGGGTTGTGTAGTTCACTAGTCTCTCTAGAAAACTCACCTTACTTTCCCAGGACTGTCATGCAGAGAGCTTGGTGGAGGTGGGGGCTGGGTTGGAGGACCTGTGGCTTTGGGGCTAGTTATTTCCAGTTCACCCACAGGACCCTCAATAGTCACACTCACTTTCTTCACCTCTGGGGTAATTACATCACCTTCTAACTGACATTCCTGTCCCATCTCAGAGGGCAGATTCTCCTCAGGGTTTATGTCAGTGGGTTCCGAAGCCTCTGTGGTGTTCTCTCCCAGTGGCTCGGGAGATGTTGGTCGTGGCTGGGTTGAGTGTGATTGCTGCTCTGGTTCTGTGTGGATGTCTGACGCTAGTTCCACCTTAGTCGGCTTCTCGGTCTCTGGTTCTGCCTCCAGACGAGCCCTCTCCTGCACATCTCTGGGGTCTCCCTCCCTCTGCCCAACGGCCTCACTAGGCTGCTCTGACTCTACCCACTGCTCCTCCTCTTCCTCTCCATTCACATGGACATCCTGTGGTGGTCTCTCCTCTCGAAGCTTCACATCACTGACCTCCACCACCTCTTCCTCTTCACTCCGTTGGGACGAAGGTCTCTCAGTAACGTTGAGCAGTTGCAACGTAACACTCTGAAGGGTCAAACACCAACATTAATTCACCCAAATCCCTTTCAGTCCATCTCCATTGTGAATAACACAGTAAGATATAACAGTCTCGATAATTGTCAAGCAGAGATGCAGTACCTTTATGGTGTTGACGATTATACTGAGCACAGCGCTGCCTGTGTAGGTCTCATGTAGGTCAAACTCCCCTCTCAGAGAGTGGAACACTCCGTTCATCACACGCTTCACCTGCCAGGGCACACAGGGCTAGGGTCAAACCATGAACTACAGGTAAGACAGACACTCAGCTGTGAAACATGTCTGTGTCCCTCTCACCTCCCCTGCAGTGTCCTCTTGGCCCATTTGCTCTGCCAGCCTCCTTTCCAGCACAGCCACTCGCCCCTCAAGCTTCTGTTTCATAGCTGATGACTGCTCCTCCAGGCCTGAATACTGAAAGAGAGGAGAACGAGAGAAAAGGAGAGAAAGAATGTGGGTGTGTGAGAAAGAGGACTTCATTATGATATGGAGAGAGTTAGCTGCTAATGCTAGACTAACATGTAAACACATCAGTACCTTTTCTTGTAGGACCTGCAGCTTCTCGTCCTGTACCTGCTGCTGTAGCAGGCCCTGCTCCTCTGAGTCCCTGGACTGCTTCAGAGCTGAGAACTGTTCGAATGCATTAGAGCCACTAAACTCTCACAGATTAAGCTACACAAATAATTTCCCAGCCTTACAACAATGGAATTCCAAGTTCTATAACAACAGTAACAAATCCCCCTTAGCCACACAATATAAAAGTATGTATTAACTCAGGAGTCCAAAGGGGCGTCAGGAGAGAGAAAGCTTTGTATACGGTATAATATGGGTTAGGCTGTTGACCTTTTCCTGTAGCTGGGTCAGTCTCTGCTCCAGTGTGTCCCTTTGCTCTACCAGTTCGGACATCTGACGCCCCTGCTGCTCCTTGGCTGAGGCCAACGCCTGCTCACACTTCCCCTTCCACTCCTCCTCCAGCTCCGCTTGCAGCTGGGCTAGCTGGAACACACACGCACAGTCAGCCGCACACGCACAATTACTCTTCACCCTCTCCCCATAGACATATTATTATACCTTGTACAGTACCTGTTCTGAGGCCGCCTGGCCAGTGCTGGTCCTGGCCTTGCGGAGCTGTGTCTTTAGACTGTCCATGTCCTGCTGGCTGCTCCTCCTCAGCTCCTCCATCTCCTCATCACACCGCTGCCTCTCCGCCTGCCACTTCCTCTTCCTGTCTGACAGCGTCTAAGAGAAGAAAGATGAAGCTACCCTTAGACACCAATCTAATTTCAGTTTTAGGTATTTTTCCCACACTATTGGTGAAGGTTATGGTATAGGAGTAAGGAGAACTGAGATCTGTAAGCTGATCCTAGATCTGTGCCTTTGGGCAATTTCTAGCGGAGACGTAAGCGTTGGAGGCTAAATCTAAAAGTTACGTTTTAATCTCACGTGCACAAGTACATGGTTACGATTTCTGGGCCTTTCTTTCACACTGCCTGATATAGAGGTCCTGGATGGCAGGGAGCTCAGCCCCAGTAATGTACTGGGCTGTCCCCACCACCCTCTATAGCGCCAGGCAATTGAGTGCAGTGCGGTTGCCATACCAAGCAGTGATGCAGCCAGTCAAGATGCTCTCAAGGGTGCAGCTGTAGAACCTTTTTTGAGAATTTGAGGGCCCATGCCAAACCTTTTCAACCTCCCGAGGGGGAAGAGGCGCTGTGCGCGTGGACCATTTTAAGTCCTTAGTGATTTGGACATAGAGGAAATTGACCCGCTCCACTACAGCCCCGTCGATGTGGATGAGGGCGTGCCCGCCATCCCATTTCCTGTAGTCCACGATCAGCTCCTTGGTCTTACTGACATTGAGGGAGAGGTTGTTGTCCCGGCACCACAGTGCCAGGTCAGTGATCTCCTCCCTGTAGGCTGTCTTATTGTCGCCAGTGACCTACCACCGTTGGGTCATCAGAAAATGGAGTGTGGAGTGCAATTGAGACTCCGTCGTCTATGCATCTGTTGGGGCGGTATGCAAGTTGGAGTGTGTCTAGGATGATGGAGTTGATGTGTGCCATAACCTGCCTTTCCAAGCACTTCATGAAGATGCCTGCCAACTGATCTGCGCACCTTCTGAGAACACGCCCTGGAATACCATCACGCCCAGCGCCCTTGCGAGAAAACAGCCCACAGACACTGTGCCATACTCACTCGTTCCAGACTTTCTTTGTCAATCTTCAGGTCCTGCAACTCCTCCTCCATGTTGTTTACTCTGAGCTCCATCTCTTTGCGTTTCTGCTTCTCTGTACGGTACTGGGCCTGGCCTCGCTCTGACGTCTCCTTTAGCTCTACTCACACCAACATAAACACACTCTCACTGACACCTTTCTAACCAATTTAAAATAAAAACATTGTGTTTTTAGCACATAATTATGTAAGAGTAGTGCAAACCTTCCAGTTGGGTCTCTAAGGAGGAGATGCGTGTGCAGTGTGTGTCACTGTCCTGCAGGGCAGAGGTCAGTTTGCTCTGCAGCTCTGCAGCCCTCTGCTGGTGAGATGTGGCCTCCTGCTGCAGCTGGGACACCCGCGCTGTACACGTAGCCAGCTCCTCTGTCAGACGCACCTGAGCGACAGAGACAAGTACTGTTAGTCAGCGGTGTTGTCGGTCTATACAATACACAGTCCAAAGGCAGGCTGTGTCCCAATAACCTAAACTAACTTATTTCCTTCATGATCACTAATCTGACTGGAAATAAATCAAGATGTTGGGAACTGTCAGTGTCCGGTCATTTATCTAATGGTCATGAAGGAAAGGCGACGAGGAAAGGAGCCCATCTCAGAGTTTTGGGACACAGCCATAGACAGTGCGAGCGGACAGTGGTGATGGTGATTGGCTGGACGTGATGAGTGAGAGACAGAGTTAACATGGAGCCTGACAGCATGATCCTGTGGGAAGAAGATGACTGGTGAATTATGATGACTGATGAGGAGGAAAGGGCTGAAGAAAAAAAAAGAAAAGTCAGCAAAAAGGGGGACGGGAAGGAGGATGAGTGGAGGAAGGTAGAGCTAACAGGCTCACCTGGCCCAAGCACAGGTCCTGAGGCCGTGCATGCTGGAAAGAGAGAGCAGTCACTACTAAAGGTCCTGAGAGGAACACAGCAGGACAAATAGCCAGGAGCTGCAGCAGTCATTCTGTTAGTCTAGTCCCCAGACAAAAACAACACTAATATCCCTAAAGCCATGTTAGATACAGTAATAGAGCCGTTAAGTCACGTGAGAATAATGAGCCCTGACTGTGAGAGTATAAGAGAAGGTTAGTTCCTCCTTGCAGTCTGATGACAGTATATACAGAAGAAGTACGGTAGGGTGGTGGTACTGTGATCTACCTTGTCCTGCTCAGCCTGCAGCACCCGGACCTGGTTGTGTTCACTGGAGGACTTCAGGGAATCATTCCTCTGCTCCATCAGCAGGTTACTCTGCTCCATGTATCTGGACAACAACAAAAGAGACAAGCCTGGCTGGACACGCAGAGAAAATCAACAGCTGTGTCTGAAATTGGTATGTGAATATGGTGCCATTTTAGATACCCCAATGTTAACTTCCGCATCAATGTCTGTGTCTTACCTCTGGTTCTGGTTGATGAGCTCCCCAATCTTGTGGTTCTGCTCCTCTACACGTGAGCTCTTCTCATAGACATCCTTCTTTAAAGATTCATTTTCCTGTACAGTAAATATAGTGAGATACAGTGAGAGAAAAAAACATGTAGACATTTTACTAAAGTGTTATTAGGGAATTAAATCCCTAACACCCCCCCCAACCAGACTATACCTGAATGATTCTTTGGATGTTGTGCATAATCATGGATGTTTCCATATTAACACTGGGCATAGCCAATGAGTGGCCTCCTTGCCTCTGAAGGTCGTCAACCTGTCAAATTGATGAGAAGTGAAAAACTGATGTCATACTGGAGGTGGAAATGTCTGATACAGAAAGATAAATAATAATAATATTGCTGACCTTTGACGCCAACTGGTCCACTTTATCGGCCACTTTGCCGACAGCCAATCGGATCTCAGTGTTGTGCTGCCGAGCTTCAGTCATGAGGAAGGAAGTGACCTCTCCAGTGCCTCCCATGTATGGCACTGTCTGGGTGGGGTAAATCTGGCCCATTTGTTGAAGTTGAGAGGGAGCCATAGAGGACTGTGGGTAGGCATAAGGCTATGAAAAAACATAAGACTGATTCAATGACGCAACAGAGAATGGAGGAAGATTCATTAGAAAGGAGGTTAGCCTTTAAGTCAGCTCTGCAGCCAATACAAAATAGCATGGAAATTAGTTTAAATGTTTGACAGTTGAATGATGAAAATGACATTTGTCATTCTCACCTGAAAGGCATGGGCGGAGCCTGGCATCACAGGCTGCGGAGCAGCAGTTGTCATAGCGACAGGCATCAAGGCAGAGGGTGGTGCCCCATGAGGGTAGGAAAGCACTGTAGGAAAAATACACATTATGTACAAACTGAGAAATTACACCCAGGGCATCAACAAACATTGACACACTGAAAAGAAAGTTTTATAGCAAATCAGTCTAAATGAGTCTTAAACTGATATTAGACAATTTATTGGCCAGCTAAACATGGAGAGTGATGACCCCAGCAGAGGTTGTGGGAAAGCACACCTTGCACTGGAGCTTGGGGGGCAGGGGAGATCTGCACAGGAGAGGGAGCAGCAGGGCGCTCCTTCAGTCTGGACACACTGGGGTCCTGAAGGAAAACACTGGTTATATCTAGCATCATTATATCAGCTCATATTCTGTAGGTGCAGCGATGTGAAAATACAATCCCTTGGACCCTCCATTTCACCTCCATTTCAGAGTCACTGGAGTCTGGCTGATAAGAGGGCCCTGCCATGAAGGGCAACATGGGCTGGCCCATCTTGGCCATGCGAGAGATCAGCTTGGCTTTGGTGGCATCTGGATTCTGGAGCCATGGGAAGATTAAGGAGTAGGTTATACCTCATCAGCCTGATAGAGCTTGGGTTACAAACAAGTCAGCTTTGAACATGTTATATTAAAGTCTAATGTTACTCAGAAGAGAAAGCACTCACTGTCAACTGTTCACTGATGGAATTCGACTTTGCCCGAAGTAGTGGTTCCCTGAAAACGAGAGGGTGAAAACAATGAAAGAAGGAAAAAGACAAGAAATGAGCTGGGAGATATGGTTATGAGTGTTCAGGAAAGCCTGTACTCTTACCCTGGTCTCCCGGGGCTTGTAGAAGGGGGCTGAGCGGGCCCTGCTGGGAGGTCCGGGCCCAAGTTCTCCATACTGGGGGCAGGTGAGGGGGCAGCAGAGTCCCGAGACCCAGCACTGGCACGGTCAGACACACTGTCCTTTGCCAACTTCAACTGAGGACACAATAGAAGAGCATGAGGAGACAAAGAAACTCATCAAATGTGACTTTTGGCTTAATGTTATCGGACAGTCCCATTTGAGAGATGCTGGACGTTCTACCCGTCGTAGCTCTGCCTCAAAGATAAGTGTGCAGTCTGCTGGGACACAGTTGGCCACTCCTTGGGAGCCGTCTCCCAGACTGGGGGGTATCACCACGAGACGCCGGCCTGACTTCCTCATACCCAGCATGCCCTCCTCCCAGCCCTGGCAATTAGAAAGGAGAGCGAGGAAGCTGTAAGTTCCACATGTCCCTACTATTCTTCTTGAGAACAGAAGCTGCGCCTATACAACCCAAATGATTCACCCATAGGACATCAATGACTCACCTTCATCACTTTTCCAGCGCCAAGTTTCAGTCGTAGTAGCTTGTCTTTGTTCAGGTTGGAGTCAAACACCTGAAACAATAGTTGAATATTACAAGACCACTGCTGTACCACTACATCCCAGGGCAAAGAGGACATACAGCAATGTGCAAAACACTGGTCTCTAATGGCACAATAAACAAAGCGATATCTTACCTGTCCGATGGCATGGTTTTGCAGGAGCCATCCTGTGTATGCCACCTCCAGGGAGTCTCCATTCTCAACACCCTGCCCCTCCCCTAGTGTCAGGTCCTGCACCACCACCATATCTAAGGAGGGGGCGCTGTTCACTTTTGCCAAACACACCTAAATCAAAGACAAGTTGCCAATTCAATCACTTTTATATCAGTATTAAATTAATCAAACTCAGAGTCCATCTGCTGTCCTTCACCTCTTTACAAAAGTCCACGGCAGCTTTGTCTGTGTCAAACATCAGGGACCAGTTCTGACGCTGGTCGTCATAAAAAGTGCAGTAGTTGCTGGGCTGAACCTGCAGAAGACAATGGGAAAGAGTAAGAGCTGAGATTCTTTAAGTGAAGCCAACTGGCTCGCTCCTCACTTGCTCAGATTCTTCTGACACAAACTCACCGTGAAGACGAACCCAACATGAATCGTGGCCGCAGTCACTTGTTTCTGTTGACTGGCGTACAGCAAGAGTTTGTACTATGAAAAAACAGACAGGGAACTTTTACGTCATTGTTAGCAAACGTGCATGATGATGAGCATGTTCAAAGAGACAGAAATCATTAACATTTATTCACATTTTAGAAAATAAAAGCACATCTCTGCTCACACCTCTTTGGTTGTGTGGTTACCCAGGACTGCAGCTCCAAGCTTTCCTTGTTTCTGATACTGTCCATTAAGACTAAACAAAAAGATGCACCATCAATTATAGAGTAAGTCATGAACTCAAAACAAATGAATGGGTCTCGTCACAGGACAAACAAGGCGGCATTTCAAGTCATTTGTACAGTTTAAAGATACTCACTATTTGAAAGCATGGATAGCTGTAGCCAATAATACTGCAGGAGCACCAGGAGGGCCAGTGGGTTTCTGGGCAGGAGGTCCTGGAAATTAAAACATGCTCTATTGTCAGTAAACACATCTCAGTTTCACCTGATCATGTTAACCTAACTTTGGTCATATTTCCTTCCATTGCTAAAATTGTTTTTACCTGGATTCAAGGTCTTCCTAGGCTGTTTAGGGGCTGTATATTGGAAGGATTCATTCCCCTGACTAGGTGCTTGGTCCAGTCCAAAAAGTGATGCCAGCTTTGCCCTGAAATAACACAGCAGGGATCATCAACTATATTCAGCCGCAAGCTGATCTTGTTCTTGGGCGGATGGTCTAGGAGGCGGAGCATACAGTGCATTCAGACCTCTTCACTTTTTCCCCCAAAAAAATGACATTACAACCTTATCCTAAAATGTATAAAAATAGATGTTCCTCAATCTACACAGAATACAGTGTAATGACAAAGCGAACAGGTTTAGAAATGTTTGCATATGTATAAAAAATATATATAATTTCTTTAGTTTTTTTAAATGTATTTACAAACATATTCACACCCTTTGCTAAGAGACTCGAAATTGAACTCAGGTGCATCCTGTTTCCATTGATCATCCTTAAGATGTTTCTACACCTTGGAGTCCACCTGTGGTAAACTCAATTGATTGGACATGATTTGGAAAGACACACACGTCTATCTATATAAGTTGACAGTGCATGTCAGAGCAAAAACCAAGCCATGAGGTAGAAGGAATTGTCTGTAGAGCTCCGAGACAGGATTGTGTCAAGGCACAGATCTGGGGAAGGGTACCAAAACATTTCTACAGCATTGAAGGTCCCCAAGAACACAGTGGCCTCCATTCTTAAATAGAAGAAATGTGGAACCACCAAGACTCTTCCAACTATCTCTGCAGCACTCCACCAATCAGGCCTTTATGGTAGAGTGGACAGACGGAAGCCACTCCTCAGTAAAAGGCACATGACAGCCTGCTTGGAGTTTTCCAAATGGCACCTAAGGAACTCTCAGACCACGAGAAAAAAGATTCTCTGGTATGGTGAAACCAAGACTGAACTCTTTGGCTTGAATGCCAAGCGTCATGTCTCGAGGAAACCAGGCACCGCTCATCACCTGGCCAATAACATCCCTACATTGAAGCATGGTGGTGGCAGCATTATACTGTGGGAATGTTTTTCAGCGGCAATGACTGGGAGACTAGTCAAGATCAAGGGGAAGTTGAACAGAGCAAAATAAAGAGAGATCCTTGATGAAAACCTGTTCACCTTCCAACAGGACAACGACCCTAAGCACACAGCCAAGACAATGCAGGAGTGGCTTTGGGAAAAGTCTCTGAATGTCCTTGAGTGGCCCAGCCTGAGCTCGGACTTGAACCTGATCGAACATCTCTGGAGAGACCTGAACATAGCTGTGCAGCGACGCTCCCCATCCAACTTGACAGAGTTTGAGATGATCTGCAGAGAAGAATGGGAGAAACTCCCCAAATACAGGTGTAACCAAGCTTGTAGCGTCATACCCAGAAGACTTGAGGCTGTAAACGCTGCCAAAGGTGCTTCAACAAAGTACTGAGTAAAGGGTCTGAAAATGTGATATTAGTTGTCTATAAATTTGCATAAATGTAATTATGGGGTATTGTGTGTCGATGGATTTGTGGAAAAAAAGTTTATTCATTTTAGAATAAGGCTGTAAAGTCACAAAATGTGGAACAATTGAAGGGGTCTGAATGCTTTCCGCATGTACTGTAATTACAACTCATTTGTAATGCAAATTGACCACAAGAAGCCCAAACAATTTCTAACCTTGCTTACATTTGTATAGAATCACATCTCTCTACAATGTGTGGGAATACTTTGAAACAGATTTCCAAAAGTAAAATCACTTGGAGCTGATTTGCAGTCTCATGTCCAACAAGTAAAAAATAAAATTAACACTCAAAACTAGGTGGAAACCAAATTATAATCATTATTATTATTACTATAATTTTTTTTTTAATCACCCGCAGGCTGCGAGATGGGGAACCCGGACATAGAGCAAGTGTTATTTAGGTTATTTCTGTAAGCCCATAATCTGCAGAAGCCCTATTAGTGTACCGTAATGAGGTAGGTCTACTACACTCTCCTAAGTCAAATTCAAAACAGATAAACACATATGTTCTATAGAGACAAAAAAAACAGCTCATTGGATAAAAAGCAAACGCTATTCTGTCAATTTAGTTGTTGCCGTTTCATTGTCAACAATTTTCTTGCTTACCGTTCCTGATTTCAGCTGACAACAAATTGAAGTGAAAAATGTATTTATATTGAGCACAGAGAACAAAAGCCCCATGCCCGGTTTATACAGCCACCACACACTGTATATCAAGACCCATGCCCACACAACAGAGAAAAGCTGCTCTTATGAGCCCTTTCATCTGAAAAAGACTGAGGATTTCCAAATCCCAAAGCAACTGCATCCAACAAGTGAAAATGCTAAAATTACTTGTTCATGTTAATAAGTCAAGTAGCCCATTTCCACATTTAACAGTTTGTTGAATCAAAGATAACGAAAACAACCTACATTCACAGTTGTGTGTTATCACAGCAGCTCTTACTACGATATAATAAATCGTACACACTAGAATAGCTTACATCATCAGGTATTGCACCATCATCTCTAACGATATGTTGCCATAACTGAAGCGTAAATACATCACAAGAACATTTACATGCTTTCCAGCAGAAGAACCATATCACAAACTCAAACCATGACCTTCCTCAACTTCCACAGACAGACCACAAGCGGCAAATTAATGCTTTGTTCATTATCGAGATGAAAAACATCAGGTTTCATTTTAATGTTTCCCTCCAGAGCAGGGCCATACTGACCCTTGGATCTCCCTCCAAAGGTAGTCATTATCCCTCAGAGCAGAAGACATGGTAGGCACCTTGAGGTCGGGGTCTTTGTTGCTGACGACTGGTGGTGAAGAATAGCCTGTTTAGCCACTTGTAAGAGACAGGCATGGGCCACAGACAGGCATGGGCCACCCAACAACACACTAAGTTTCAGTGTTGCCACTCTTAGCAATGCCCTCCTCTCCTTTCCCCAATGTCTTGCTCATCAATGCAGTCACACCACCATGGCAGATTTGACACCATATCACTGGAAGAGCTGTGGTGCTCTGGCTACGTCTGCAGTCCAGTTTGCTGAGCTGATGTGAAGGAGCAGGCAGCCCTCGCCCTACTGGCCCTAACTAGCAGCATGTGAGAGGAATTAGGAGCCACAACCCTAGCCTCCCCCTCCTCCACTGCTCCTGGCCCAGACAAGCTTTATTCCTCCAAATCATATTATCTGAGTGAACAATTGCCCCACTAACCAGGAAATGTTAGAGAGCAAAACAACATGCCCTAGTTGGCAGTTAGCCTGCATTGTTCAAGTGATTGAATAGATATGAACTTCAGATGAGACATAGCAGACCTATTAATTCAGCAACTGTGGTACCAAACCTCTTGAACTGAAATCGGGCTCACAGCCAAATGGAAAAACATATTGGGGTGAAATCAAACTACCCAAAACATAGGATATAGCAAATACCGTGACCTGCAACTGAACCAGTTGCAAGAGACACCTACTGTACATGCAAATCCAATGCATTACTGTCTCTGGGTGAGAGGTGGAGGACAAAGCCTGTCTCAGAACACAGGGCTCTAACTGGGGATGCGTGAAGTGTAAGGCGAGGTTACGACTTCGATTTATATTGTGCAAGGTACTAGCTCTAGCTAGACTAACTCAAATCCGTAAAATCAGATCGTATTGGTCACATACACATGATTAGCAGATGTTATTGCGAGTGTAGCGAAATGCTTGTGCTTCTAGTTCCGACAGTGCAGCAATATCAACAAGTAATCTAACAATGTACCAGACTGTGTGTGAATGGGCTTGACTACATCAAATTGTTGTAGTGAATTCAGGGGGTAGTTGGCTACAGTGTCAATCAAAATGATTTCGCAGCTAGCCATTTTCAATAGCATCGGTGCAGTTGTCGTCAGTAGGTGCAGTAACTAGCTAGCTCTGTGAAAATTATAGCTCAGCCTACTTCAATTCAGGAAGTGTCTAAAAAAAGCAAACAAGCAAGATATCTTAGCTTCCATTAGCTACAAAATAAGCACAGCTTCATGTCAAAGAAAAATGGTTTAGCTAGATTGGTATTAGCCAGTTAGCCTGACAGAAAGCAAACTCACCCTCCAGTAGGCGACAGAAAATCTCCATCCTCGTCATCAGCGGCAAACATTTTGAATGTATTTTCTTTCGTGTAGCAATAATACTTCTCAAATATTATGATTTTCTTGGGTTGATAAATATAATACTTATTGAGAAATAACGCTAGGACACCAACTAATCTCTCTTCCTGTTTCTTATGATCATCAGCTGACATATCACCTGATCCATGGTACTGTGAATTGTTCTGCTCCGGGGTAATGGCCTTATTGGAGGAGGTGCCAAGATGGCAGCTTGAACAGACCCTTTTTTTTTACCGAGCTCCGTACCAAACTTCAGAAAGATTGTGAAAAAAACAAGTTTACAGTCATTACTATTTTTATTTGTTCAAGATATAAGACTTTTACTGTTACTTGAATAATAATTGGATTATTTATTTCGGCATGTCTATACAAAGTCGTGACAAAAAAAGAAAGGAAGAAGTTAGCCGTTCTATTGCTAATCAACAAGAGAGAAACGTGCTTATGGACAACAGCCATAACTACGCTTGGCCTATGGATAATATCATGCTTTCGAATGCTGTTGAAGATGACGAATTCCCCTCTTTACCGGTTACTCCGTGCAAACCTCCACCCTCCAAAAAACCCAACATGAACTCTGACATAGTGGCCACCCTCTCCTTACTCATCAACCCCAGGTCTGACGCCATTGAGAAAAGGTTGGCACGAACACCATGGTTATCGAAGGCTTGAAAAAGACTGGAGTTTGCATGTGGTGAAATCAAGGATGTGAAAATGAGAGTGGCATAAGTTGAAAAAAGTGTGGAAAAGAATAACAATGTCTACCATAGACGTCTCACTGATCTGAAACAATACACAAGAAGATGGAACCTGAGACTACGGCTTGCCAGATGTGGAGAATGAAGATGTGCGAGGAGAGGCTATCCGCATCTGCAGAGAATAACACAGTTGGTGATACCATCGACGTTGTGCATCGCCTCGGCAAGAAGCAACAGCAAAACGATTCAAGACCAAGGGGTATCATCATCCTCTTCACTGCCAGATTCTAGAGGAATTCTGTCTGGAAAGCTGCTAGGAAGAACGCCTTCCTACAGAGCCATGGTATGCGTTTCGCCGAGCATCTCAGCCCGGGGGACAGAGAAAGAAGGAACAAGTTGTGGACAACGATCAAGATAGCACGAAATGAGGGAAAGGATGCTTACTTCGTCGGAGGACGAGGGTTCATCAACGGTTCAGAAATCCATATTCCTCCCTAAAATCTCACCAGAAGGAACAGGTTGATGGTTTCAGCCATGGTATTCTCATTTTCCTTATGTTGTTTACCTAACAAGCATCGGGTGGCTATTTTTCAGGAATACTCAGGTACTTCAATTTATTAGTTTGTTCTTGTATGAGCGGAAGTCCTATTTTGTTTACAAACTTACGAAGAAGATTGAAAGCTGTATTTATTTTTTGTGTATACAATAACTAAGATACTGTTTTAAAGGGCATACAGGTCTGCTCTGACTTTACCACGTTATTGTTCTATTTAGTTATTAATACTAATCCCCCCCCCCCCCCCAAAAAAAGGTCTTAGGAACATGTATATGAAAACATGTTTTATTCCTTTTTTTATGTTCAGTTTTCATATGCACATAAAATAGTAGGTACCCTTTTATTTAAATCATTAATTTGTATTTGATTTCTCAGAATAGTCTCTCTTACTACAAGAACCCTTGGTTTGGTTTTGAACATCATTTGAATTTCAAAGCCGGATAACGTCTAGCTCAAAGTTTATGCAATGAGCTATTTTCACTTTAAATTGACTTAAATGGTGCAGATCTCAGTTCCTTATCATTTATGTTCACTGCTCCTACGTCTTTGACTCATCCTACTACAGTTTATACCTTTATATAATCTTTGTTGTTTTGTCTTTGTCTATATTATCTCTTAATGCTAGGTGGTTACGAAACAGTGTGAAGCGTAAGGCCTTCTTTTTATTTGCTAAACAATTTTGAACAGATTTTTGCTTTTTTTAAGAGTCTCACTCAATTTCGGCTGATGCCAACTTCTGGAGGTCACAGTGGGGCAACGATATTTGGCTTTCCCATGGATCTGAATGCTCCGCTGGTGTCACTACAATGAACAATACCTTTGGTGGTAATATTCTACACTCGGAATATGAACCCTTTGGTCACTTTATTTGTCTTGTGATCAGTTACAATGACATTACACTCATTACTGTCAACTTCTACGGGTACAACACCAAACATGAGAATGATGAGTTGCTTGAATCTATAGAGAAACATATATTTAATTGGTTATCTACATTTCCCAATTCGTTATTATTGATAGGAGGGGACTTTAACATTACTATAGATAATTCAACTGATAGATGGCCCCCAGGTAGACCAACCAATCAGAATTTGGGTTTAATACTTTTTATGGAAAAGTTTCATCTTACTGATATATGGAGAGAGAGGTTTCCGGCTGACAGATCATTCACTTGGAGTAACAAAACAGGTTCAAGACAATCCAGAATAGATTTTTGGCTTATATCCAAATGTATTGATAGTGAGTGTGTTACTACAAATATTTGTACTACTCCCCTCACAGACCATAGGGCCATTTACATTGATATCAAAATATTTACCCCTGATATTAACCTTGGTAGAGCATCCTACTAGAAGCTAAATAGCTCATTATTAAATAATGATATAGTTAAATTTGAGGTTAAAGATCTGCTCTCACACTTTTGGGAAAAGGCTTGTGAAGAAAAATCTTATTGCAAGAACTGGGAGCTCTTTAAATTGGAGGTGACCAAATACCTTAGAAAATATGGTAGTAATCTTGCTAAGACCAGAAGAGCTGAGGAGGAAAAGGTGATCATTAAGATAACTTCCCTTTCTCAGAGGTCCCCAGCTGACCTCTTGGGGGAGGAGAAGATGGAACTCATTGAGTTCCAAAATAACCTGGATAATATATATATAAATTAAAAGCAGAAGGAGCCTTTATTAGATCTAGGAAAAAAATGGAGGAGGGAGAACAGAATTCATCCTACTTCTTTAGACTTGAGAAATGTCACTCTAAAAATAACACTATCCAGAAGTTAAACATTGATGGTGTTATTACAGATGACCAAAAAGTAATCGCTAAATACTGTAGCAATTTTTACAGAAAATTGTATAGCTCTACGTACTGTCAGGAATCCACAGATATGTGTTTTAACTCACTGAATAATGTTCACTCTATCAGTGATATAGAATCTAAACAGTGTGATGAACCCATCAAAGTTGAAGAGAATATAGAGTCTATCAAACATCTAAAGAACAATAAATCACCAGGTGTTGATGGAATTACATCAGAATTTTACAAATTATTTTCTGAAGTAGCTCCCTTCCTATTTGAAGTCTTTTTTAGAGAGTATTAAAAACAATGTTCTCCCTCCTACAATGAGTCAGGGGTTAATAACACTGATACCTAAGCCTAAAAAAGAAGTGCTGTTCATCGATAACTGGCGTCCAATTTGTCTTCTTAATAATGACTTTAAGATATTAGCCTTACTACTTGCAAAAATAATTAACGAAGTCCTGGATGCAATCATTGATGAAACACAGTCTGGCTTCATGAGGAACAGACATATTTCTAACAATGTCAAACTAGTATTAGACTTATCAAATTTGATTTGTCACATACACACGATTAGCAGATGTTAATGCGAGTGTAGCGAAATGCTTGTGCTTCTAGTTCCGACAATGCAGTAATAACCAACGAGTAATCTAACCTAACAATTCCACAAATACTACCTTATACACACAAGTGTAAAGGGATAAAGAATATGTACATAAAGATATATGAATGAGTGATGGTACAGAATGGCATAGGCAAGATGCAGTAGATGGTATAGAGTACAGAAATACACATGAGATGAGTAATGTAGGGTATATAAACATAAAGTGGCATAGTTTAAAGTGGCTATGTATATACTGTACTCATTTAAACTGCATTACATAAAGATGGCAAGATGCAGCAGTTTAAATGAGTACAGTATATACATATGAGATGAGTAATGTAGGGTATGTAAACATTATATTAAGTGGCATTGTTTAAAGTGGCTAGTGATACATTTTTACATCAATTTCCATCAATTCCGATTATTAAAGTGGCTGGAGTTGAGTCGGAATGTTGGCAGCAGCCACTCCATGTTAGTGGTGACTGTTTAACAGTCTGATGGCCTTGAGATAGAAGCTGCTCGGTCCCTGCTTTGATGCACCTGTACTGACCTCGCCTTCTGGATGATAGCGGGGTGAACAGGCAGTGGCTCGGGTGGTTGTTGTCCTTGATGATCTTTATGGCCTTCCTGTGACATCGGGTGGTGTAGGTGTCCTGGAGGGCAGGTAGTTTGCCCCCGGTGATGCGTTGTGCAGACCTCACTACCCTCTGGAGAGCCTTACGGTTGTGGGCGGAGCAGTTGCCGTACCAGGCGGTGATACAGCCCGACAGGATGCTCTCGATTGTGTATCTGTTGAAGTTTGTGAGTGCTTTTGGTAACTAGCCAAATTTCTTCAGCCTCCTGAGGTTGAAGAGGCGCTGCTGCGTCTTCTTCACAACGCTGTCTGTGTGGGTGGACCAATTCAGTTTGTCTGTGATGTGTACGCCGAGGAACTTAAAACTTACTACCCTCTCCACTACTGTCCCGTCGATGTGGATAGTGGGGTGCTCCCTCTGCTGTTTCCTGAAGTCCACAATCATCTCCTTTGTTTTGTTGACGTTGAGTGTGAGGATATTTTCCTGACACCACACTCCAAGGGCCCTCACCTCCTCCCTGTAGGCTGTCTCGTCGTTGTTGGTAATCAAGCCTACCGCTGTAGTGTCGTCCGCAAACTTGATGATTGAGTTGGAGGCGTGCATGGCCACGCAGTCTTGGGTGAACAGGGAGTACAGGAGAGGGCTCAGAACACACCCTTGTGGGGCCCCAGTGTTGAGGATCAGCGGGGTGGAGATGTTGTTACCTTACCTCACCACCTGGGGGCGGCCCGTCAGGAAGTCCAGTACCCAGTTGCACAGGGCGGGGTCGAGACCCAGGGTCTAGAGCTTGATGACGAGTTTAGAGGGTACTATGGTGTTAAATGCTGAGCTGTAGTCGATGAACAGCATTCTCACATAGGTATTCCTCTTGTCCAGATGGGTTAGGGCAGTGTGGTTGCGATTGCGTCGTCTGTGGACCTATTGGGGCGGTAAGCAAATTGGAGTGGGTCTAGGGTGTCAGGTAGGGGACATACTTGACTACTCAGACCTAATAACTGAGGATAGCTTCATATTATTTTTAGATTTTTTTATAAAGCATTTGACACAGTAGAGCATCAGTTTATCTTCCACTCCCTGGAGAGACTTGGCTTTGGGGATTTTTTCTGTAAGGCCATTAAGACTCTATGCAAATGGTAACAGCTCAATCAAATTGAAAAATGACACCTCACCTAGATTTGAGTTAAAGAGAGGAATTAGGCAAGGTTGTCCTATCTCCGTACCTGTTTTTATTAATCACCCAACTTCTTGCAAATTCTTTAAATAATAGTTCTGACAAGGTATTTCCACAGCTGGTAAATAAATTATTATAAGCCAGCTGGCTGATGATACTACACTTTTTCTGAAAGACGCTAACCAAATTCCCATATCGATCAATGTGATACAATCCTTTTCCAAAGCGTCTGGTCTATATCTTAACATTAATAAATGTGAACTCATAGCTGTCAAAGATTGTGTGACACCTTCATATTATGGTATTCCAGTAAAAGAAGAACTTACATATTTAGGCATAACCATTACAAAGGATCAGAAGTCTAGAGGCTTACTACATTTTAACCCTTTTATTAAAAAAACCCAGAAAAAGCTAAATCAATGGCTACAGAGGGACTTATCTTTAAAAGGTAGAGTCCTAATAACCAAGGCTGAAGGTATCTCTAGACTAACATATGGTGCTCTATCTTTATATCTTGACAGTTAAATAAGCAAGGAGATAGACCAGATGCTTTTCAACTTTATTTGGAGAAACCGTACCTATTACATTAGGAAAACTGTTGTAATGAACACTTATGAGAATGGTGGACTGAATTTTCTGGACTTTACTACTTTAAATAATACTTTTAAGATCAATTGGATAAAATAATTCCTAAGAAGACCAACTTCTATCTGGAATTTTATTCCTCATCATGTCTTCTCTACTTTTGGTGGCCTTAACTTCATGTTGTTTTGCAATTATAATATTGACAATATTCCAGTGAAACTTTCTGCTTTTCATCGGCAGGTTTTCTTGTCATGGTCCTTAATTTATAAACAGATTTTTTCTCCAAACAGATATTATATATGGAATAATCGGGATATATTGTATAAAAATACTTCTTTGTTTTTAGAATATTGGTTCCGAAATAATATCCTATTGGTGAGCCAACTGGTAAATGCAGAGGGTCTTTTAATTAGTTATAAGGAATTCTTATCACTTTACAAGGTCCCTGTAACACCTAAAGATTTTGCAATTGTTTTAGACGCCATTCCCTCAGGTGTTGCTCTGTTATTCAGGAATTTGTCAAGACCTGATCCTCAGAGCCTACCTAGTAGGACAGATTTGTTTATCTTTTGGTCCATTCAACAACAGAGCGATACGAGCCTTGTTTCAGCAGGATGTTGTATCTATCTATACCTTATGTCATGCCTTATTGGAATTAATTTATTGATACTATCTGTTGGAAAAAAGTTTGGATGTTGCCACACACTTGTTAACAAAATTAAGGAAATTTCCATTAAAATTATTCATAAATATTATCTTGCCAACCACTATATGAAGAAGTTTAAGGAAAACAAACATCAGAGATGTACTGCTTGGATTCTTTACATACGATAGAAATAAGCTGAAACATTTTTATGTAATTGATTTCATTCTTTTGGCCAAATTTCATATACACAAATGTAAATTTACAAACAAAAAAAAACACTTTCTTACCCTACAAAAAGAGATTGAACTGTATTTTAAGACAGTTAAATACTCTAACAAAAAAGCTGTTAGAATTGTAAGTGTATGTATGTCCCTTGAGGTCCTTGTCTAATTGTAATGTGATATTGTACCCCCTAGCTCGATTGTCCATTGTTTATAATCTATATATACTTGTGTTCCCTCATGTGCTTTCTGTATTGATTTGTTGTTAATAAAAAATGGCCTTATTTCCCGTTTACTACATAATGTAAATAACGAGTTGCACTCTGGGATCATTAGGGGTAAATGCCGTCTAATTCAAAAGGTAAACAAAGCAATTCAACATGTTTGCACTAAGAAATCGAGTAAAAAGTCGTGAAGGGAGCCACCCTTCCAACACCAGTTATAGAAGATAATGACGTCTCATACGTTGGCTACAATGTAGACGGTTTTCGGCGTCGAAAATCGATTATAAGAAACGTTTAACTTGTTAGTAACAAGGTTAGCTAGTCGATTATACTGGTAGCGTAGCTACAGTGCCTTGCGAAAGTATTCGGCCCCCTTGAACTTTGCGACCTTTTGCCACATTTCAGGCTTCAAACATAAATATATAAAACTGTATTTTTTTTGTGAAGAATCAACAACAAGTGGGTCACAATCATGAAGTGGAACGACATTTATTGGATATTTCAAACTTTTTTAACAAATCAAAAACTGAAAAATTGGGCGTGCAAAATTATTCAGCCCCTTTACTTTCAGTGCAGCAAACTCTCTCCAGAAGTTCAGTGAGGATCTCTGAATGATCCAATGTTGACCTAAATGACTAATAATGATAAATACAATCCACCTGTGTGTAATCAAGTCTCTGTATAAATGCACCTGCACTGTGATAGTCTCAGAGGTCCGTTAAAAGCGCAGAGAGCATCATGAAGAACAAGGAACACACCAGGCAGGTCCGAGATACTGTTGTGAAGAAGTTTAAAGCCGGATTTGGATACAAAAAGATTTCCCAAGCTTTAAACATCCCAAGGAGCACTGTGCAAGCGATAATATTGAAATGGAAGGAGTATCAGACCACTGCAAATCTACCAAGACCTGGCCGTCCCTCTAAACTTTCAGCTCATACAAGGAGAAGACTGATCAGAGATGCAGCCACGAGGCCCATGATCACTCTGGATGAACTGCAGAGATCTACAGCTGAGGTGGGAGACTCTGTCCATAGGACAACAATCAGTCGTATATTGCACAAATCTGGCCTTTATGGAAGAGTGTTATGTTTGGCGTAAAAGCAACACAGCTCATCACTCTGAACACACCATCCACACTGTCAAACATGGTGGTGGCAGCATCATGGTTTGGGCCTGCTTTTCTTCAGCAGGGACAGGGAAGATGGTTAAAATTGATGGGAAGATGGGTCTAGCCAAATACAGGACCATTCTGGCAGAAAACCTGATGGAGTCTGCAAAAGACCTGAGACTGGGACGGAGATTTGTCTTCCAACAAGACAATGATCCAAAACAAAGCAAAATCTACAATGGAATGGTTCAAAAATAAACATATCCAGGTGTTAGAATGGCCAAGTCAAAGTCCAGACCTGAATCCAATCGAGAATCTATGGAAAGAACTGAAAACTGCTGTTCACAAATGCTCTCCATCCAACCTCACTGAGCTCGAGCTGTTTTGCAAGGAGGAATGGGAAAAAATGTCAGTCTCTCGATGTGCAAAACTGATAGAGACATACCCCAAGCGACTTACAGCTGTAATCGCAGCAAAAGGTGGCGCTACAAAGTATTAACTTAAGGGGGCTGAATAATTTTGCACGCCCAATTTTTCAGTTTTTGATTTGTTAAAAAAGTTTGAAATATCCAATAAATGTCGTTCCACTTCATGATTGTGTCCCACTTGTTGTTGATTCTTCACAAAAAATACAGTTTTATATCTTTATGTTTGAATCCTGAAATGTGGCAAAAGGTCGCAAAGTTGAAGGGGGCCGAATACTTTCGCAAGGCACTGTAACTAGCGTTGTCTATCTGATTTCACCGTTGCTAACTTTACCATTGGAAGGTTGTCTTCTCACTCTACCTACCAATTGTCCAACACAATTCAACAAATGGAGCATTAAGTGATTATGTTTTATACCCAAGTCCAATGTTATAGACTTTCAAAATAAACACAAGCCATGGTGGACATGATGCTCTTCTGATATGGTATTGTAACGACCCTGGGTTTATAAGCGCGGATATCGACTGCCGCGGAGCGCGCTGGACTTCGGGCTATAGAAGGTCGAGGGTTCGAAACCTGCTCCCTGCCTGTTTCATTACAGTATATCACAGTATACAGTATATTGGCGATCGCCAACTACTGTGCGGGATGGAAACAGGATTCCCAAAAAGGATTCCCAAATGTACCAAATAATAAATACACTAAACGAAATCAAACGAACCTGATCCCTACACAGGCTCAATGGGGAACCTGGGAGGGCGGATCTTTTTGCGCCAGTACCCCTAGAAAGTCTCCAGGTGTAAAATCCTTAAGTCCCCATACCTTTTCTGCCACAGCCACAGTAATGTTCAGTTTGTTAGACTTGTGCTGTACAGTTAATAAATGTGGTAATGAATGCCACAAAATCCACCTTTTTAACACACAGGGTATCTCTTGACTGGCAGCAAACATTTTCTTCAGGCTGTGGTGCGTCCACGACCATATATCTTCACTAGCATCACTTATTTTTGTCGCCTCCACATTGGAGATTCGATTGTTAGAACGGTCAATCCCCACCACAATTTCAGCACAGTCGTCCTACACACAGTTCTTCAATATACTCTGTCCGTCTGCACACACTTGAAAAATGTACACATCCTTTACAATTCTTGCACTGCAATGGTTTGGGTCGAAAGCTCTTATAGTGCATCTTACATAACCAAGCTTCACATGCAGGACTGGCAGACTTACTTATTTTTCTCCATTCACCCATCGGGTCAGACGCCGGGCATCAACAACACCAGGAATTTTGTTCAGGTATTCAACCTGAACATCTGTCGTCAGCCCTTAGACCAGTGCTCTACTCCGAAGTTCAAAACCCAAAACTTCTGTTGTTCGGTTTCTTTTGAGGTGCACTGCAATCTTCCTCTGTTTTTCAGAAATACACTTAATCAAAATAAGACCAGTCCTGGTCAATCTGACAGACCCCTCTTTTCCCAGCACATAAAAGGACTTCAATATTTTCTACACCTCAAACTGGTTTCCCACAAATGCATCCTTACTCAACAAACGCATCCCAACAAGAATCGATTAATTATCATTCATAGACGTGTCCTCACTCCAATTTTAGACAATTTCCTTTTTGTTCCGTTTTTTGCGACCACTGTTGTCCTTTCAGACATTCATCTTCACCGACATTCCTCGATGTGCTGCTTTATTCGAACACAGCATCCACTTCCGCTAACTTTCTCATCTGCAGCTTTCCAACCAATCATCCAACCTTAATCCTTTCTCCCGATTGGCTCATCTGTAAATGCATTAGGTAAATGAGACTTAACCATGTTGTTGAGAACTGCTACAGACCCTTTTCCAGCAGTTGACACACAGACGTCATGCACAGATGCGCTTGACTCTTCGCTATCGCCATCTGTGCACGTTCAACATAGCCTAGATTTAAGTTTTTATTACTTCTAAACAAAATAACGTTTTGGGGTTTTCATACGGTTAAAATTATGATTGATTCTTGCTTGAACAGTCGCTAAGATTATATTTGGTTGTGATCTTTGCAAAATAACTATTTTAGATGCAGCTGTTTTTAGCTAGAATGTTATTGCTCATTGATATAGGCTGTAGCAAAAGCTAGCCAAAGAGTAATTTTACTTGTTGACTGTTTTTTTGAGTATAATACATTTGCGATGATGACACACACATTATATTAAGCAGGACATTCATACGTGCCGTAAAATCCAATTATAATCCAAAAGTAGTGTGAAATGCACTCATAAGCAACATGTAAATACAGTGGGGCAAAAAAGTATTTAGTCAGCCACCAATTGTGCAAGTTCTCCCACTTAAAAAGATAAGAGAGGCCTGTAATTTTCATCATAGGTACACTTCAACTATGACAGACAAAATGAGAAAAAAATCCAGAAAATCACATTGTAGGATTTTTTAATGAATTTATTTGCAAATTATGGTGGAAAATAAGTATTTGGTCACCTACAAACAAGCAAGATTTCTGGCTCTCACAGACCTGTAACTTCTTCTTTAAGAGACTCCTCTGTCCTCCACTCGTTACCTGTATTAATGGCACCTGTTTGAACTTGTTATCAGTATAAAAGACACCTGTCCACAACCTCAAACAGTCACGCTCCAAACTCCACTATGGCCAAGACCAAAGAGCTGTCAAAGGACACCAGAAACAAAATTGTAGACCTGCACCAGGCTGGGAAGACTGAATCTGCAATAGGTAAGCAGCTTGGTTTGAAGAAATCAACTGTGGGAGCAAATATTAGGAAATGGAAGACATACAAGACCACTGATAATCTCCCTCGATCTGGGGCTCCACGCAAGATCTCACCCCGGGGGGTCAAAATGATCACAAGAACGCTGAGCAAAAATCCCAGAACCACACGGGGGGACCTAGTGAATGACCTGCAGAGAGCTGTGACCAAAGAAACAAAGCCTACCATCAGTAACACACTACGCCGCCAGGGACTCAAATCCTGCAGTGCCAGACGTGTCCCCCTGCTTAAGCCAGTACATGTCCAGGCCCGTCTAAAGTTTGCTAGAGAGCATTTGGATGATCCAGAAGAAGATTGGGAGAATGTCATATGGTCAGATGAAACCAAAATATAACTTTTTGGTAAAAACTCAACTCATCATGTTTGGAGGACAAAGAATGCTGAGTTGCATCCAAAGAACACCATACCTACTGTGAAGCATGGGGGTGGAAACATCATGCTTTGGGGATGTTTTTCTGCAAAGGGACCAGGACGACTGATCCGTGTAAAGGAAAGAATGAATGGGGGCCATGTATCGTGAGATTTTGAGTGAAAACCTCCTTCCATCAGCAAGGGCATTGAAGATGAAACGTGGCTGGGTCTCAGCATGACAATGATCCCAAACACACCACCCGGGCAACGAAGGAGTGGCTTCGTAAGAAGCATTTCAAGGTCCTGGAGTGGCCTAGCCAGTCTCCAGATCTCAACCCCATAGAAAATCTTTAGAGGGAGTTGAAAGTCTGTGTTCCCCAGCAACAGCCCCAAAACATCACTGCTCTAGAGGAGATCTGCATGGAGGAATGGGCCAAAATACCAGCAACAGTGTGTGAAAACCTTGTGAAGACTTACAGAAAACGTTTGACCTCTGTCATTGCCAACAAAGGGTATATAATAAAGTATTGAGATAAACTTTTGTTATTGACCAAATACTTATTTTCCACCATAATTTGCAAATAAATTCATTAAAAATCCTACAATGTGATTTTCTGGATTTTTTTTTCTAATTTTGTCTGTCATAGTTGAAGTGTACCTATGATGAAAATTACAGGCCTCTCTCATCTTTTTAAGTGGGAGAACTTCCACAATTGGTGGCTGACTAAATACTTTTGTGCCCCACTGTAATAGTTTTTTTTTTACTGGCGTTCTATAGGAACTAGAACTTGTACCACACAGGACTGTTCTGCTAGCAGAGACAGGAATATGTTCCGGGATTCATCGAATGGCATTGAGGAGCAAACCACATCAGTCACCGGCTTCATCAATAAGTGCATCGACTACGTCGTTCCCACAGTGACCGTACGTATATAATCCAACCAGAAGCTACAGGCAGCATCCGCTTCGAGCTAAATGCTAGAGTTAACTCTTTCAAGGAGTGGGACACTAATCCTGACGCTATAAAAATCTCGCTATGCCCTCAGACGAACCGTCAAACAAACAAAGTGTCAATACGGGATTAAGATTGAATCCTACTACACCAGCTCTGACGCTCATCGGATGTGGCAGAGCTTGACAACTATTACGGACTACAAAGGGAAACCCAGATGCGAGCTGCCCAGTTACTCGAGCCTACCAGACGAGCTAAATGCCTTTTATGCTCGCTTCGAGGCAAGTAACACTGAAGCATGCACGAGAGCACCAGCTGTTCTGTACGACTGTGTGATAACGCTCTCGACAGCCAATCTGAGCAAGACCTTTATACAGGTCAACATTCACAAAGCTACAGGGCCAGATGGATTACCAGGACATGTACTCAAAGCATGCGCGGACCAACTGGCAAGTGTCTTCACTGACATTTTCAACCTCTCCCTGTCTGAGTCTGTAATACCTACATGTTTCAAGCAGACCAAAATAGTCCCTGTGCCCAAGGAAGTGAAGGTAACCTGCCTAAATGATTACCGCCCCGTATCACTCACGTCAATAGCTATGAAGTGCTTTGAAAGGCTGGTCATGTCTCACATCAACAGCATCCTCCCGGCTACCCTAGACCCACTCCAATTCGCATACCGCCCCAACAGATCCACAGATGACGCAATCTCAATCGCACTCCACATTGCCCTTTCCCACCTGGACATTTAAACTCAGTTTTTCACAATTCCTGACATTTAATCCTAGTAAAAAAATCCCTGTTTTAGGTCAGTTAGGATCACCAATTAATTTTAAGAATGTGAAATGTCAGAATAATAGTAAAGAGAATGATTTATTTCAGCTTTCATCACATTACCAGTGGGTCAGAAGTTTACATACACTCAATTAGTATTTGGTAGCATTGCCTTTCAATTGTTTAACTTGGGTCCAATGTTTTGGGTAGCCTTCCACAAGCTTCCCACAAGTTGGGTGAATTTTGGCCCATTCCTCCTGACAGAGCTGGTGTAACTGAGTCAGGCATGCTCGCACATGCTTTTTCAGTTCTGCCCACAACTTGTCTATAGGATTGAGGTCAAGGCTTTGTGATGGCCACTCCAATACCTTGACTTTGTTGTCCATAAGCCATTTTGCCACAACTTTGGAAGTATGCTTGGGGTCATTGTCCATTTGGATGACCCATTTGCGACCAAGCTTTAACTTCCTGACAGATGTCTTGAGATGTTGCTTCAATATATCCACAGTTTTCCTGCCTCATGATGCCATCTATTTTGTGATGTGCACCAGTCCCTCCTGCAGCAAAGCAGAAAGCTTTTCAGGTAACGTCGATATAGGACTCGTTTTACTGTGGATATACAGATACTTTTGTACCTTTTGTACCTGTTTCCTCAAGTTTCCTCCAGCATCTTCACAAGGTCCTTTGCTATTGTTCTGGGATATATTTGCACTTTTCGCACCAAAGTACGTTCATCTCTAGGAGACAGAACGCGTCTCCTTCCTGTGCGGTATGACGGCTGCATGGTCCCATGGTGTTAATACTTGCGTACTATTGTTTGGACAGATGAACGTGGTACCTTCAGGCATTTGGAAATTGCTCCCAAGGATGAACCAGACTTGTGGAAGTCTACAAAAAAATTGTTTAGGTCTTGGCTGGTTTCTTATGATTTTCCCATGATGTCAAGCAAAGAGGCACTGAGTTTGAAGGTTGGCCTTGAAATACATCCACAGGTACATCTCCAATTGACTCAAATGATGTCAATTAGCCTATCAGAAGCTTCTAAAGCCATGACATCATTTTCTGGAATTTTCCAAGCTGTTTAAAGGCACAGTCAACTTAGTGTTAGTGTCAACTTCTGACCCACTGAAATTGTGATACAGTGAATTATAAGTTAAATGATCTGTAGATCAACAATTGTTGGAAAAATGATTTGTGTCATGCACAAGGTAGATGTCGTAACTCAACTTGCCAAAACTATAGTTTGTTAACAAGAAATTTGTGGAGTAGTTGAAAAACGAGTTTTACTGACCTTTAGACAACCTAAGTGTATGTAAACTTCTGACTTCAACTGTATGTGAGAATTCTGTTCAATGACTACAGCTCAGCGTTCAACACCATAGTTCTCACAAAGCTCATCACTAAGCTAAGGACCCTGGGTCTTAACACTTCCTTCTGCAACTAGATGCTGGACTTCCTGACGAGCCGCCCCCCAGGTGGGAAGAGTAGGCAACAACACGTCAGCCTTGCTGATCCTCAACACGGGGGCCCTTCAGGGTTGTGTACTTAGTCCCATCCTGTACTACCTGTTCACCCATGACTGCGTGGCCAAACACGACTCCAACACCATCATGAAGTTTGCTGACGACACAACAGTGGTAGGCCTGATTACCGACAACGATGAGACAGCCTATAGGGTGGAGGTCAGAGACCTGGAAGTGTGGTGCCAGGACAACAACCTCTCCCTCCATGTGAGCAGGACAACAACCTCTCCCTCCATGTGAGCAAGACAAAGGAGCTGATTGTGGACTACAGGAAAAGATGGACCAAACAGGCCCCCATTCTCATCGGATAGGGCTGTAGTGGAACAGGTTGAGAGGTTCAAGTTCCTTGGTGTCCATATCAGCAACAAACTAACATGGTCCAAACACACCAAGACAGTCGTGAAGAGGGCATGACAACACCCTTTCCCCCTCAGGAGACTGAAAATATTTGGCATTGGTCCCCAGATCCTCAAAAAGGTCTACAGCTACACCATCGAGAGCATCCTGACTGGTTGCATCCCTGCCTGGTATGGCAACTGCTCGACATCTGACCGTAAGGCGCTACAGAGGGTAGTTCATTCTGCCCGGGACGTCACTGGGGCCAAGCTTCCTGCCATCCAGGACATATATACTAGGCGGTGTCAGAGGAAAGGCCAAGAAAATGACAGAGACTCCAGTCACCCAAGTCATAGACTGTTTTCTCTGCTACCACACGGAAGGAGTTAACAGAGCGCCAAGTCTAGGACCAAAACGCTCCTCAACAGCTTCTACCCTCAAGCCATAAGACTACTGAACAATTAATCAAATGGCCACCAGACTATTTTAAATTGACACCCCCCCATTTGTTTTGTACACTGCTGCTACTCGCTGTTTATTATCTATCCATAGTCAATTCACCCCTACCAACATTTACAAATGACCTTGACTAACAGGCACATTGACTTGTCCTCCACTAATTTACGCAGATCGCCCTTGTGTGGCAATGTTTGTAAATACAGAAAGGGGTCTATTGAGAAACTCTTTACGGTCGTGTTTCCGTTTGTCACACGGTTGTAGCATTTCTAACACAGCGAGTGCAGGTCCAGGGTCAGTTTATTCTGATGGGGTTATTGGGCTTATCCTACCAGAAAACCTGAAGCAAACAAAAATGACTTGATCAGCCCAATGGGGCACAATTACCGTTGCAGTATACAATGATAACCACTAGAGAGAACTGTTACTCCACTTCAATCATCCTAGTATTAGCAGAAGAAAAACATTTTAAAAAGACAAACCAGGTGAAAGCTATGATCCCTTATTGATGTCACTTGTTAAATCCACTTCAATCAGTATAGATGAATGAGAGGAGACAAGTTAAAGAAGGATTTTTAGCCTTGACAATTGAGACATGTATTGTGTATGTGTGCCTTTCAAAGGGTGAATGAGCAAGACAAAAGTGCTTTTGAACGGGGTCTGGTAGTAGGTGCCAGGCACACAGGTCAAGAATACACTGTTTCCCATGTGTATCAAGACAGGTCCACCACCCAGAGGACATCCAGCCAACTTGACACAACTGTGGGAAGCAATGGAGTCAATATGGGACAGCATCCTGGTGGAACGCTTTCAACACCTTGTAGAGTCCATGCCCCCAACGAATTGAGGCTGTTCTGAGAGGGGGCTTCCAAGTCAATATTAGGAATGTGTTCCTAATGTCTGGTACACTCAGTGTATACCACTAGTTAGGGGGGGGGGGGGGACACTGCAATTAGGATACCTACTCCATTGAGACATTTGGATTTGTCAGCAGGCTCATTTATTTAAGCACTATTATGAAAGGATGGGGGGGGGATGTCCCTATAAAAGCATTACACAAACCGCAGTTTTGGAAATGGATGCTCTTTTCTGGCTTTTGATGATGATTGAATAAAAGACAGATGTCAGGGATGAATGGATCAGCACCTTCAGTGGGGTCATTCAGATTGTGGCTTTCATAGGACTACATTAACAAATGGTTTTCCTGAAAAAGAATCTGTCATCAGGTTGAAAATAGATCAAATGAATATTAAATAAACATAAGACCACATCTCTTGCTATTAATGATAATGAATTGTAATATCCATGTCTTACTTCCTTGCCAAGTTCATTACAAGTGATAATCTCCACAATATAATTGGCCTATTCCTTGATAAAGGGCTTAGTGGCTATATCATTTTTGATCTGTCATAACAGTGCCATAAATCCATGTGATTGACAATTTGGAATCATGACAAGTTCATCCTACACAGAAAATTAATGGCGTTAGGAGTTGGTTTGATTGGTGTTGTTGAATGAAGCATGTACGTAATTGTACAAAACAGTAGGGCTAAGCAACAGAATTAATAGCATGGAATTGAATAAGTATAATCAGTACATGTCTCACTTTGATAGTAAGCAAATTATTTCATATTTCTGACGATAAGTACAGTAGCTAGGCTACATATTGGTAGGTGGATGACTTAAAGCACGTGTCAAACTCATTCCACAGAGGGCAGAGTGTCTGCAGATTTTCGCTTCACCCTTGTACTTGATTGATGAATTAAGGTCACTAATTAGTAAGGAACTCTCCTCACCTGGTTTTCTAGGTCTTAATTAAAAGGAAAAAACAAAAACCCGCAGACACTCGGCCCTCCATGGAATGAGTTTGACACCCATGATTTAAAGAATCATACCTGAGCAATAAATCATGTTTTGGCATGGCAGTTTGTTAGAATGGTATGCCACTTGGCTACAGATTTTTATACTGGATACATTTTCTTTATGCACTGATTGTACGCACTGATCTGTGAAACAAGAACATTACTACTTCCTGTACATTTCTGAAGAGCTTTTCTTAACTTAGAAATCAATTTCAGCACTAGTACGAAGAAAGCAGTCATATCAAATGAGAGAGATGATCTAAAGGTCAAATGTTGCATTTGTCACACTTAAGTTTTGTGATAACCAAGCTGAACATGTTTATTAATGTACCTATCCAATACCCACTCTGTCACGGGACAAATCAAAAAGCAAAAGAAAACACATACATACACACTGTCATATTAAATATATACATACATCTCATTTACTCTCTTACATGATTTACATGGGATCATTTTACAACAAAATTACTTTAGACTTTTTCGCATTTTAAGTATTTTCACATATTAAAAACATACAAAAATAAAATTAAAATTTTTCCTCAATAATAGTCCGATTTGTCCTGTACTAGGCAGCAGTCTGTGATTTCCTGTTCCGTTTCGCTCGACGGGTGGGTGGAAAACTGATAAACTCAAATTGTTTGATTCTGTCCATGTTGGGGAAAGGTAGTGGGCCCTTGTGTAGCCTCTTGATGAAATGGACCTCTCTCTGGTTCTCCCTCGTCTTGGAGGCTTTGATGGGCCTCCCTTTCCTGGTGAAAGCCACATACCAACCCTCATACTTGGCATTCTGGAAGGCAGTGTAATTGTTCTCCAGAACAATCTCTGTGAAGATACAATCCCTGCTTCTGCCATCAGGCTGTTGAAAGGATGAGAGAGTCAAATCCAAGTTTATAGGCACATACACAGTTTAGCACCACTACTAGAAGGCATATTAAAAACAACATCTGATTTGGCTACTTACAGTATTTCCCTCTGAACTACACTGCTATCTATTAATGTCCACGCTCCAAACAAAATTGAATACTTCAATATTGTAATGAAACACAGAACAGACTAATAACAATTACAAACAATGGGTACAAGACAAGCCAAATGGTAGCCTACACGACAAGGTCAAACCCATTGTATCTACATTTTGAGACAGTTTTGTTAAAACTGCAATGAAGATACCACATACTGTATCAGTACAGCCAATAACTAAGAGTAAACTAGGAATAGTGAAGAATATATTTAAAATTAGGTAAAAATTATTAGCAGCATATCCAAACCACACAACGATAACTATATTGTAGGAGTTGTGAGAAGTATTAGCAAACTATCCCTCTCTAACCTAAGGTTTTCAAAAGAGAGGAACCACTAGAAAGCTACACCCTTTATCTACATTTATTTATTCACTAGATTAAACCAGATCTTTTAAAATGATGATGACAGATGAAAATGATGATGCGAGATGAAACCCTTTATTTCTCATGGCAAGCAGACAACACTGAATACATATTTTATTTTTCCATTCAAGAAGTGGAGGGTTGACTCCTGACCAACCACCAAATGGAGTGAGGAGAGTTTCTCCCATGCCTTGAAACTGTAATGCTACATGAAATACAAGCTGGGTTGTCTCTCTGTCACCGACCCTATCCAGGCTAATGAATGACATTACAAATAAGTACCATTATAAAACAATATAAGTCACGTATATCTCATATTTTTCTTACTTTTTAACTCTACATTGTGGGAAAGAGCTCAAAAGCAAGCATTTCACGGTAGTCTACTACACCTGTTGTATTTGGCGCATGTGACAACTCGTCAGTCTGTTCTTGTTCTGAAAAATGAAGGTTATTCCATGCGAGAAATTGCCAAGAAATGGAAGATCTCATACAACGCTGTGTACTACTCCCTTCACAGTACAGGTGGGGCAGAACACTCCGGGATGCTGTCCTTCTAGGCAGAGTTCGTCTGTCCAGTGTCTGTGTTCTTTTTCCCATCTAAATATTTTTTATTTATTGGTCATTCTGAGATATGGCTTTTTCTTTGCAACTCTGCCTAGAAGGCCAGCATCCAGGAGTCGCCTCTTCACTGTTGACGTTGAGACTGGTGTTTTGCGGATACTATTTAATGAGGCTACCAGTTGAGGACTTGTGAAGCATCTGTTTCTCAAACTAGACACTCTAATGTACTTGTTCTCTTGCTCAGTTTTGCACCAGGGCCTCCCACTCCTCTTTCTATTCTGGTTAGGGCCAGTTTGCGCTGTTCTGTGAAGGGAGTAGTACACAGCATTGTACGATATCTTCAGTTTCTTGGCAATTTCTCGCATGGAATAGCCTTCATTTCTCAGAACAAGAAAAGACTGATGAGTTTCAGAAGAAAGTTATTTGTTTCTGGTCATTTTGAGCCTGTAATCGAACCCACAAATGCTGATGCTCCAGATACTCAACTAGTCTAAAGAAGGCCAGTTTTATTGCTTCTTTAATCAGGACAACCATTTTCAGCTGTGCTAGCATAATTGCAAAAATTATTTTCTAATGATCAATTAGCCTTTTAAAATTATAAACTTGGATTAGCTAACACAACGTGCCATTGGTTACTGATAATTGGCCTCTGTTTACATATTCCATTACAAATCAGCCGTTTCCAGCTACAATAGTCATTTACAACATTAACAATGTCTAGACTGTATTTCTGATCACATTTGTTTACATCCCTGTTAGTGAGCATTTCTCCTTTGCCAAGATAATCCATCCAACTGACAAGCATGGCATATCAAGAAGCTGATTAAACAGCATGATCATTATACAAGTGCACCTTGTGCTGGGGAACAATAAAAGGCCACTCTAAAATGTGCAGTTTTGTCACACAATATTATGCCACAGATGTCTCAAGTTTTGAGGGAGTGTGCAATTGGCATGCTGACTGAAGGAATGTCCACCATGGCTGTTGCCAGAGAATTTTAGATTCATTTCTTGACCATAAGCTGCCTTTAACGTTGGTTTAGAGAATTTGCCAGTACGTCCAACCAACCTCACAACTGCAAACCACGTGTAACCACGCCAGCCCAGGGCCTCCACATCCGGCTTTATTCACCTGCGGGATCGTCTGAGACCAGCCACCCGGACAGCTGATGAAACTGAGGAGTATTTCTGTCCGTAATAAAGCCCTTTTGTGGGGGAAACTCATTCTGATTGGCTGGGCCTGGCTCCCCAGTGGGTGGGCCTATGCCCTCCCAAACCCACCCATGGCTGCGCCCCTGCCCAATTGTGATATCCATAGATTTGGATCTAATGAGTTTATTTCAATTGACTGATTTCCTAATATAAACTGTAAGTCTGTAAACTTGTTGAAATTGTTGCCTGTTGCGCTTATATTTTTGTTCATTATACATAATGACAAACTAGGAAACAAGCACGCTGGAATTCTTACAACTTTGAAAGTGATGTGGATTTGATATCATACCTTTCCAACCAGTTTCCCCTTCCGGTTCATACAGAGGTAGCGTCCACTCTCTGCACCTTTGATCCGAACCCGACTGCCAAAGGTGTCAGTCTCTACAAAGAGACGTGCTACAACATCCACACAAATATCCACATGAAAATGATGTGATAAATCCACTAGGCATATGTAAATTCACTACATAACAAGTGTATTTTGGACACTCTCTATATCATATTCAAAAAAATATGGAAGTGGAATAATACAAACCTGTATAAAGGCAAAAATAAACTGTCTGCCATCTATTGGCTTCGAAAAAAATATATATGCAAAAGGAGATCCTAAAATAAACTGACATTCACTGGAGAGAGACCATCACAGCAGCCTATGTGAGATATTATGTGTTTCAGGTTTGAGACATTGCGAGGATTAATTAAGTGTTATCATTAATCATGTTTGAAGACAAAAGTAATGGAAGTGGAATTCAACAAATCCCAATTGCAGTTGTCCTATGGGTCAATTGATTCACCCCCTGGTTAATTAGGGTTAACAACTGGCATGTGTATTGGACCAGGACAAAAGACTTGGCCTGATTCGCCAGACAAGGGTTTAGATACAGTAGGCAGGCTAAATGAACATACAGCCCCACAGAGGTTCGGGCCAGCAATAGGTGGGCAAGTAGCCCAGGCTAGTCCTGCACACCTCTTCATAGACAAACAGCTCATTACAAATGCAGTCCTCATTAAAAAACTATTAACAAGCCTTTAGCCTTGTATGCATGGGTCTGACTGGTTGAAAACAGATACTTTGCCCAAATGCAGCCACCATTGTGTCATGGGAACAACTTACCGTAATTGTTGCCGTCCTCAGCAGTAGCGGCGACCCTCTTGCCCTGTATCTGGACGTGCTTCCCGCTGGTCCGGCTGTATAGTTGATAAACCCTGACCTGTCGCCGGCTAAGCTGGTCCGTCATTGCGCCCTGCTCCATCACATACTGGTTAAAATTAGGAGACGGGTGATTCTCCCCCTTTTTATGCAAAAGGGAAAAATAAAATCACATATAGAATTTTCTTCTAACCTCTATTTTTTTCTAAAATAAACCAACCACCGCCCGAGGAGAGCCTCACTGAATAACTCAATCCAAACAATAAAACATCCGAATGTGTAAATGATTTGGTAAAACAAAAGCCCATCATATAAAATACTGTGGTATCACAAAATATTGTGTGACGTTAGCCATATGAAGTGCATTCAGAAGCGAGAGGCCCACTTGAAAATAACAAGCAAGCACTTTAAATGATATTTATCATCACCCCAAAACTGGATGAATCAATGTTGTTTACCCGTTACTTCAACCCACAAAAAGCAATGTGATGACGTTGAATTAACGTGGAAAACGAATTGGATTTGCGACAAGTATTCAACATAAGGGCATTTCGTATTTTTTTCACCCTATTTTTAATCTAAGTAACATGGTGATATTTTGGTTGATTTCACGTTACCTAAACCAAATGTTAATCAAAATTAGACGTTGAACTACTGACGTCTGTGCCCAGTTTTTTTTTGTTTAAGAACAAATTCTTATTTACAATGACGGCCTAGGAACAGTGGGCTAACTGCCTTGTTCAGGGGCAGAACGACAGATTGGTATCTTGACAGCTCGGGGACTCAAGCTAGCAACCTTTTGGTTATTGGGCCAATGGTCTGACCACTAGACTACCTGCGCCCCAAACTGTCTATACAATCTGCGAGGAATCAATCTGCAATCTGTGAGGAACTGTGGAAGAGGGTTTACCTGAGCATGGCACCACAACACGAAGAAATGAAAAGATCTGCAAAATAAAATCACAATAAATAAAACATTATCACCAACATTGCAATCTGTTTTGATAAGAATATTTCAAACGGTAGTCTTCTTACATGTAAATACAGCGCTGATTTATTCCATACATTCTTTCATCCAATCGCAAATGTTTTTCTTCACAGAGAGCAAGTAGCCTAATATTCCCAACGGATCCAAAATAATCCAAGAGTTCCCTCGCATCCGCTTGACCTGTCCACTCCGTGTCTCTTGTTAGTTTATGAGTGTTATTCCATTCACACACCAACTTTCAGATGTGAAACACATTCTTCATAAATTCATATGAGAAACACATCATGGTACGCATATGGGGAAAATCATATACTCCAGTTACTGCATGTGTGTTGAAGTGTGAAAGTCTTCCTGAGAGTATCCAAAAAGTCTGCAACAAAGAGAGTCACCGAGATCCATCATACATTTTAGAGTCAAACTTCCAAAATCCACATGAAAAACTATTAGCCATTGCCATTTGGATGTTTATTTCAAGGGAAGAAAAGTGTCACCTATAGGCACTGTATCGCAATGTAGCCCCAAGTAATTACACGTTAAAAAAGCCCTCTTACTCAGCGCGTCTTGGCCTCTTGCTGGGCAGTGGTTAAATGTTGAAAGGCAGGTCCCTCCCACGAGTTGAGAGTTGGAGGTTTTGTATTGTGGGTGGGCAGGGCAGAGTTGACTGTAAAGTCGAAAATATTGGGGCAAAAGGTTTTGTAGCTCCCTGGTGCAGATGGTAATGGATGCACTTTGGGTATGTTTTACGCACAATATTGCGCATATTATAAACCTACGCAATTAACGACACATGAACCAACATGCAGTATGCATATCAGCATGAACTTCGTATGTTTGTTTAATTTTATGAAAATACACAAGATATAAAAAGACTGATCGGGTTACAAGAAACGTTTTAATTTAACCCTACATCTTGTTTTTCCATCTCTCTCTCGTGACGGATATAAAATGCGTTTTTATCAACTATGTTATAATGCATTTAGATCATAATTAATCACTGTATTCATAAGTGAGTAGCTTAATGTCACTTGAAGAGGTGTGGCAATGATGTGCCAAATACTCCATCGCTTTCACGTTCTTTCTCGTTGAGCAGTTTACTGCTCACACGTAAAACAAATCATTTTAACAATAGGCTGTGTCGTCATGATGCAACGGTAGTCTGGTGAGATAAGCCAATGTGTAGTAGCCTAATCAACGTCACTAATGGATGACTAACTGATGTTAACAGGATTCTTATTTTTCGCTGGTTAAACTGGCATTCATTGAATTAAGGTTTATTTTTTTCTAGGCCTTCACCAGTGTCAAAGTCGTCATCGAGGTTATGGTGATGTCTCTGAGAGACTTTGATATTTTCACTATTTATTGTTTCAGTGCAATACATGAGTTGTAATTAATGTTATATAAAATTATATTAGAATTTCTTTATTTCTTTAGTTACACTGATATCCAATACAGCACATTAACTACAAATATTCTTATACCTAGCAGCACAGATTGCAAGAGACAGTTTCACAATTGGAAAACCTCGCACTGTTATAGTTTAAATAACATTTTCTACCATTAAAGGGTACATTCAAACAGAACATTGTGTAATGTGGGCTCTGTGCAAGAATTTAGCAAGTCCCAGTGTTTACATCGTCCACCGCTCACATCACTGGCCCTCTGTTCAGCCAGTAGTTAAGCATCTCTGACAAGTTGTAGCAACAGCAGTTAAGCATCTCTGACAACTCATCCTGCTGAATGTGTGACAGGCAATGGTAGCCACTGACAGACTTCATAGCAGTTGATTCCACTTGTTAATGTCACTTCTTAAAAGTGGTCAGTCAGTCCATCCATCAAGTTGCGTTGGTCAAGCTGTAGTCTCTGACATAATCCAACAACAAACAATGTTTTTTTGTGTAAAATAAATAAATAAATAAAAACTAAGTTTCAGACAACCAAGGTAACATTCATGATTTGAGAGTAAGGAAACATTCTCCAAACACATTTGTATGTATACATATAGATGCACATACAGCAATACAGAAATAAACCACAATTTCTTATGCAGCAGTAATAGACACCACATCACCTGGAAAATCTATTTGCTTCTTCAAAGAATGTTTGTCAGGCATCTGTTGATATTTGATCCTGTCTTCAGCTTAGTCTTCTTGTAAAATTCAAATATACACTTTTTAAAGAATCTGACAGGTGTGGCATATCAAGAAGCTAATTAAACAGTATGATCATTACACAGGTGCACCTTGTGCCGGGGACAATTAAAGCCCACCACTAGTCCACCACACCTTTCACGCATAAAATGCAAATTTTTGGTTGCTCATCACAAGTAGTTTTGGAGACATTGCCATCCTTAATGTTTCATGTCTCTAGTATTTTGTATGTATATGCTAGTATAGTGAGTGGGTGATGAATATGACTGTGGTTCAAAAGGGTTATTACATACTGCTATACGTAGAAACACGACAGCGTGGGATGTTTAGCTCTTGTGACTAGACTCCAATTTTAGGAGCTAAGTAGCAGAAATTTGGGGAGTGGCTGAAGGGAGAGAGAGCTTTTGCAGTAGCTAGCCTCATCACTGTGGAATTCATCTCCAGCAGGCTGCCTTGCTCTGGTGTCAGCAATATTTTTGGGGAGTGGGATGTATAACGAAAAAAAGAGAAGTGGTTTCATGAAATGCCGCTCGTCTACCCCCCTCCCAACCCCCCCTCCCCCCAACACACATCCCCACTTCAGTTTACAAAGTGACGGTGAGATCTGAGGCCTTGCAACCTGATCTTATTTATTCATGTCTCCACTGGCTTTACTGGCGCTAAAGCTGTGATGGAAATAACCAGACTTTCACTGAAAAGCAGGCACCTACAGCCACCCACAGAAAAGGTACAGAATTCTTTGAACCTCAGGAGAGAGAGGGGGGGGGTGACTTTTTAAAAAGACTTGGGTGGAACGACAGAAACCCATGACAGGTGGGCAGATAGATCTGACTCAAGTGTCATGCTTCAATGTGAAACTGATCATATGTGATTATAAATGTATAGACACACCCATATTTAAACAGAGACCACCTTAGAGCATAACTTGTCTCCCAAAATCGGACAAATCAGATGTGAAAACGTTATTCCTCGTCATGCAGTGACCATGTTTTTTACCTACCTCAAATCAATTCATGTTTTGCTACCAGCTGACCAAAGGCTGCCTGCATAAAGTTATGTACAGCTTTAAAGCCTCACTATACAGTATCACTACATGTAATTACTTATTATTTTGAGCAACTTCGTCAACACATGACAATATTGATCCAGTATACTTCAGAGCTACTGTACCTCCAGTAACAAGTGAAAGAACGATTGGTGGTCTCCCAACAGCTCCAACTACATCGTAAAGATCTCCACCATAAAGAACAACTGGACACTCTTTTCTGACCCTGCAAAAATAGAGGCAAAGGTTTAGAAAGTGGGTGGTCCTCTGTATGAATGATAAAAACTCAAGATTGTTTCAGAAGATGAGCTTGGAGAATATCTGTGGATTGCCACTGTGGATGCTTGCACAGCAGTGGAGCTCCTCCACTCTAGCCACCCAAACCCCTGCTATAAGGTCACTCCGCAGTGCTCTGATGAGAGGGCTCCATACACTTATAGGAGGGCTCTCGCCATTGCTTGGTTGTCCAACACCTGTATGACAGAACATGCATACTTGCCTCTTATAGAATGTTCTGTTAGAGAGGACTTTTTCTAGAACTGTCATACTCAGACGTGAGAGATAAATGATGAGACATTTGTAAAAATGTATCAACATTTTACTAACGTAATTCACTTTAATCTAATTCCATTAATCCTATGTTTTTATTTATACATGTAGTGTGTGCTCAAAATGTACAGATTTGTGGATATTAGAAAGGCCTCTGACCCCTACGTATACCCCAACCATTTGCAAGCTGACCATTTGAGCTTGCCAAATTTGACACAGCTGACACAGGCAATAAATTTGAACTAGTTTCCCCACCCCCTTTATCTGTAATGAGCCTTGGCCTACAACCCTTCGCACACACACATGCACACACACGTGCACACAGAATTTGAATGGGTCCACAATTATTGCCAGCACATCAAAATATGATGTATGCCACGATATTAGAGTAAGTGCATTTGCTAGTATTGGAAGACACAGTACAGGCCTAGTCAAAACCCCATATAATAAAAATATACAGTACCAGTCAAAAGTTTGGACACACCTACCTATTCAATTTTTTTTTTTCTTGTTTTTTTTCTACATTGTAGAATAATTGTGAAGATATCTGAAATATGAAATAAAACATATGGAATCATGTAGTAACCAAAAAAGTGTTAAACAAATCAAAATATATTTTGTATTTGGGATTCTTCAAAGTAGCAACCCTTTGCCTTGATGACAGCTTTACACACTCTTGGCATTCTCTCAACCAGCTTCATGAGTTAGTCACCTGGAATGCATTTCAATTAGCAGGTTTGCCTTGTTAAAAGTTCATTTGTGAAATTTATTTCCTTCCTAATGCGTTTCAGCCAATCAGTTGTGTTGTGACAAGATAGGGGTGGTATACAGAAGATAGCCGTATTTGGTAAAAGACCAAGTCCATATTATGGCAAGAACAGCTCAAATAAGCAAAGAGAAACGAGAAGTCCATCATTACTTTAAGACATGAAGGTCAGTCAATGCGGATCATTTCAAGAACTTTGAAAGTTTATTCAAGTGCAGTCGCAAAAACCATCAAGCGCTAAGATGAAACTGGCTCCCATGAGGACCGCAACAGGAAAGGAAGACCCAGAGTTACCTCTGCTGCAGAGGATACGTTCATAAGAGTTACGAGCCTCAGATATTGCAGCCCATATAAATGCTTCAGGGTTCAAGTAACAGACACATCAACTGTTCAGAGGAGACGTGTGAATCAGGCCTTCATAGTCGAATTGCTGCAAAGAAACCACTACTAAAGGACACCAATAATAAGAAGAGACTTGCTTGGGCCAAGAAACACGAGCAATGGACATTAGACTGGTGGAAGTCGTTTGGTCTGATAAGTCCAAATTAGATTTTTTTTGTGAGACGCAGAGTAGGGGAACGGATGATCTCCACATGTGTGGTTCCCACCGTGAAGCATGGAGGAGGAGGTGTGATGGTGTGGGGGTGCTTTAATGGTGACACTGTCAGTGATTTATTTGGAATTCAAGGCACACTTAACCAGCATGGCTACCACAGCATTCTGCAGCGATACACCATCCCATCTGGTTTGCGCTTAGTGGGACTATCATTTGTTTTTCAACAAGACAGTGACCCAACACACCTCCAGGCTGTGCAAAGGCTATTTGACCAAGAAGGATTCCAAGCCATCTTGGGGGTGCTGCATCAGATGAACTGTCCTCCACAATCACCTGACCTCAACCCAATAGAGATGGCTTGGGTTGAGTTGGACCACAGAGTGAAGGAAAAGCAGCCAACAAGTGCTTAAGACTTTTGGAAAAGCATTCCAGGTGAAGATGGTTGAGAGAATGCCAAGAGTGTGCAAAGCTGAATCAAGGCAAAGGGTAGCTACTTTGAAACATCTAAAATCTAAAATATATTTTGATTTGTTTAACACTTTTTTGGTTACTACATGATTCCAGATGTATTATTTAATCATTTTGATGTCTTCACAAGAAAAACCCTTGAATGAGTAGGTGTTTCCAAACTTTTGACTGGTACTGTATATATATCTAAAATGGGATGCTCAACAGGTGAAACCCGAGTTGTTGATCCACGATTAACACCAACCATTTGCAGACAGGGTTTGACTGCTTCATCTGACAAGATCAAGAAGCTGGTAACATGTCAGGCTTCAAAACTAATAGAGTGACTCAGACAAGAGCGATTCACAGAGAGGCAATGAAAATAGCCGGACACTGTCCAATTCCAATGCCTGGAATCAGACAGGCCTGCCGAGGACGTCAGAGCATCTGTGTTATTTTTAAGGAGCAAAATGTCACAGAGCAATGAACATGCTCAAGGCACATGTGTAACAGGGTTAGGCACAAGGTCACATCGAAGCCCCATCACTTTCTGAAGATAGTCACTGTTGTTAATGTGACATAGATCAAGTGCTTTGAAGGTCCAACATTTAGAAAAAGGACAATATTAAGGAACATTTGATGAAGTTATTGCCAACACAGTATTGGTAGCAGCTGTTCCAATACCTTCATAAAAAAGTCCTTGTTTGAAAATTGCATTAATTTTTATGGAGATACTTTGAGGCTGTCCCTCAGTCTCTAACAGTCATAGGCAGTATTTATGAATCTTTGGAGAAATTCAGGAAAATCATGAGTCATTAAAAATAAAAACGATCAAATGTATTATTCAACAGTTTTTTTCAGACTCAGCAGAGCAAATCCCAGACTCCTCACGTCTCACGTGGCAGTAAGAAAATGGAGACGAGAGACTTCGGAGACGAGAGACTGCAGAAAAACAACATGCAAACAATGTGACCTCTAAACACTGGCATTAGGAAAAAAAAGCAATTTATTAGAAATTAGTTATGCATCCAGGAACAGGTGAAGGTGCTCCCCAAGGACACATTAGGCCATTATGTTTGACTGGTTTGGGGTTTCAAGGACTCACTGATAGGCCTTTTTAAGATTTATTTTATCTTCAGTTGACAGCAAAGACTTCAGGCGTATGCCACTGATGTCACTGGGCCAACACTGAATTTCTGAGTAAATTCCCTGAGAAATGTTGTAGGGGGATCCTTTAGAAATTCTCCTTGTTGTAGCAGAGGAAGGATAGAACACTAGTATACATTTATCATAGGTAGTTGATTCCTTTAGCAATATAACATTATAATATAAATGTTGTTTTCAAAGTAAACCATGTCCTTTGTTTTAAAAGCAGGAGAATACTTAATTATGATGAAAATATTTCATCTTTGAGAGGGAGAGGGATCAACTGCTGATAATATACATTTCCCTCTAGTTGATGATGCACAACACCAATCCTCAATGACTGTAGTCCTGCTGGGTCACCCCAGCCACTAATGGATAAATTGTCACGAAATAACTGTAGTACACACATGGTTGCCTAGCTGCAAATAAGACCCTAGGAAGCATAAACGTCAACTGACAGCAGCAATAGTCCCTGAGGACCTGACCCCTGACCCCTGCTCTAGCCCCTCAACAACATGTAATTTAATATTGTACGTTTTAATGTTGAAATAGTGCTAATAACGCAATGAAAATGTGCAAAAAATTGATTCTGAGTTATAGGTGAACATTCACCTTATTGGCTTTTGTATCTTGTGCAAATTATAAGCAAAACATGCATCTGCTTTTTTTGACATGATTTGTGAACTTGTTGATACATTCCAAACAGCCGGGGCAAAATAACATGGGGGGAGTGTTACATATTGCACCCCTGGATACAGTTTAGCAAGCTGTCAGTCATCTCCTAGTGATTGCATAAAATGTTTTGTGTGTCTCAACAACTTCCTGTACAGAACAGGACATACTGTACGTGTAGTATGATTGAAACTGTTTGCAATTTGATTGAAACTGTTTGCAGATAGACAATCATGACTGATGCATGTTTAAATGTGGAGCATGCTATGATGGTTCACATACAAGTAGAATGACATCATGAACATGCTTTGCATTGATTTAGCAGACTAATTCAGAACATCACATTCTGTAATTATGCATGCGCAAGTATAGGCGAATGACAGGTTCTCCGCCTTGCTTTTTTCCATCTGCTGCCTTGCCTCCCAACTGGTTCTGTCTGCTGCCGTGAGCCCTCCAGTAGCTGCCTGACTGTGGGCCCCAACCCCAGCTGGTGTGTGGCTTGGTGGAGTGCTGACTGGGGCTGGAGCAGCTGTCTGCTCCCTCCACCCCCTCCTCCTCTGATCTCCGCTCTGCAGTTCACACCTGATCACCAACGACTGCACTTCACAAAGGAATTTTCTATTTTCTCTCACCCCACCAGCAAGACAAGTGGTGCCCTACAACTCCCTGACTGGCGACACCCAAACCAGGCTGTGACACAACAACACGCTTGGTATTTCAGTCACACTTCCATGACTCAGTTGCCATGGGAGTAGAAGGCTATTCTCTGTCTGTTGGTGTGACTCTAGGCTGTAGACTTAAAAAGCCCTTCTACGTCAAATAATTGTCTGTGTGTCCGATGAGCAAATGATCTCTTCCCACCATGCAAAACATATTGAAATGGTATCATTACAGTCAAGAATTGTGGATGTAAAATGGTTGTAACGACATTATTTCAACCAGTTGAGTTGAAGCAGTTTAATGTCACAATAGCTGAGAAAATTCAGACCATATCTGACACTGACCCCTGAAATATCCCTGTCTAGAGATCACATGTCATCCCACTGGTCACTGGCCGTGAGAACCAAACTATCCTAGGTCAGCCATGCTGTCTTACCTGCCTGTGACCTCTGAAAGGGCTTCCGTTGAACCCCTTCAATCTCTCCTCACATATCTTTACTCTGAGCCCTGTGTCCCTCTCAAAGGCCTCTTCACATCCAATCTAACACGGCATCTCTGAACCCAGGGCAGGCCTGCTTCCCCTGACTGGTCTGTAGTTCTGCGGACGAGTGCTTACAGCCCCCTAGTCAGTCCTCCATCAGTCAGTCACATATTTCACAGACATAATGACAAAGTCAAACATCGGCTGGTGACACATGGCCTTAAAGAGGAGTTGAAGGCCGCTGCCAGAATGTGTGTTGGGGGGAGTGTGTGTGGTGGTGCGAGTGTGTCCTTTCATGTCCTTTCAGGCGATAGTTTCAACCTCATTAGTAAAAGTTCAATTGACTTTCATAGTCAAGCTCATTATTGCTCATCATCAGGATTTCTGCATTCAAAGTGAGGGAATACAAATCCTGCACAATATCCCCGCCAAAAGTAAAATCATTACTTAATTATATATATTTATGTTTCATGCATGATTGAAAGATTTCTTATCAAATGTGCAGTTCTTCTGAAGTCTTCACTCAAGCTGGTGAAGTTGAGAGTCGCAGTCATGACAGAAATGGAAATGAGATTAAGCAACGTTTCATATCAGAGATTTTTTTTAAATCATTCAGATGGTCTGCTGCTTGGAAAACAGGTCTCAGTAGGCAAAGCAAATCAATAGCTTACAATTCCATTGACAATGTCACACTAAAGTAATGGAAGTAATTGGCTTAACTTTGATGCAGGGGGAGGGTCAGAGGGTCACATAGGGAGCAGCGTAACAGGACACTTCCAAAGACAGCACTTAAACTCTACAAAAACACAAGCGCAGCTCCTGTTTCCACTCACCTGCACAGCCCAGCATCGAGGCCCTGTCTCCCAGCAAGTCACTACAGGACGGACCCCTCAATAAGCTGGGAACACATTTGTCGCTTTCACATATAAATTAGACATAGAATACATTCAATGAATCTCACAGTTCTTACTGTAGTTCATTAAGACAGGAGTTTTGCATCCCTGTGTCAAAGCACTGTCCATTTACTGTGTTTTTATTTTGCAATCGATGTGTGAAGTATAATGAGTGGTAGAAAGTAGAAACACAACCATACCGATCCCTAATCACAGGCATTTTGCTGATATCTTTTATTATGATAAGTAGCCTAAACTAGAGCAATGTGAAGTTTGAAATGAAATAAGTTTCCTAATATGGGTGATTGTTATTGGGAAAATGAATGACCCCAACCATCAAGCTAGTAGCGGTGCACATTAACGTTATAAACGTATATCGTCCTATATCATTATCGCATCAATTCAGAATTTATCTCGATATGGATTTTTGTCCATATCACCCAGCTCTAATGAGAATACTAAGTAAATGGCAATTTTTATATGGCATATATGATTGAAATTCCTGTCACAACAGCACAGATTTAGGAGCTATTGAAAACTATGAATCACGTTCCGTTTTTCCCCATTTGAAGTGACCCATTTGAAGTAATGACTAAAACCAAGTCATTACTATCAACCAACCAAAGAAGAATGTTCATGTAGGCCACCATAACGACAACAGAGTGGACCATTCTGTTAAAGTGACAGACAGCTAACCATTCTTTCCTCTTGTTAAAGTAACAGCATAGGTGCAGAGAGAGGCAGAGAGATGCACCTCTTTCCAAGGTGCTGCTGGGGTTCAGATGGTACATATCAACAGATGCAGAATGACTAGTCAACAGGCACAGAGATAAAGCCAGAGATTTGAGAATGGCTATGTTTGCATGTCAGTTCTGATAGCTTTCAACATTCCAGAGAAAATGTCTCCTTTCCTCACCACTCCCTCTGTTCTTCACCCTTCCACTCCCCCTGCTCCCCTGTTCTCTCTCTCTCTTTCTCTCTCTCTCTCTCTCTCTCTCTCTCTCTCTCTCTCTCTCTCTGTATCTCTCTGTCTGTCTGTCTGTCTGTCTGTCTGTCTGTCTGTCTGTCTGTCTGTCTGTCTCTCTCTCTCTCTCTCTCTCTCTCTCTCTCTGTCTGTCTCTCCCTCTGGGTTGGGCTGTCAGATTGAGCTGCAGACAGAGGGGTCCACAGCAGGGGTAAACTCAGCCTGTCCATCACTGGGCCCCCCATAGTTCCCAGTGTACCCTGTCACACTCCAATTAAACCAGAAGCCGCTCTGAGGGGCACCTTCTTAGGCAGGCTGCCGACAGCTATTTGAAATGGGACATAGGGACCTGCCTTAGCAATGTTTGTCTTTACACTAGCTATCACTTTGACACATAAATGCCTTTCCCTCCTTAACATGTTTAGTTAAGTCACGTTCAAAGTCAAACATATATTTTTGTCTGGATATGTCAACTGCATAATTTATTATCTTAGAGAGACACTGAGAAATCATACAGGTAAAAATGAATATGCATGGAGACACCCGACATACTACCTACATGACAATGATGAAAGGTTAACACATTTTATGTTTTGACATGTCAATCCTAGGGCAAATCAACGTACCACATGCTGCAAAAACAGTCCTACTCCAATCTCCAAAAACAGTCCTACTCCAATCTCCAAGAACTGTCCTACTCCAATCTCCAAGAACGGTCCTACTTCAATCTCCAAGAACTGTCCTACTCCAATCTCCAAGAACTGTCCTACTCCAATCTCCAAGAACGGTCCTACTTCAATCTCCAAGAACGGTCCTACTTCAATCTCCAAGAACTGTCCTACTCCAATCTCCAAGAACGGTCCTACTTCAATCTCCAAGAACGGTCCTACTTCAATCTCCAAGAACTGTCCTACTCCAATCTCCAAGAACTGTCCTACTCCAATCTCCAAGAACGGTCCTACTTCAATCTCCAAGAACGGTCCTACTCCAATCTCCAAGAACGGTCCTACTCCAATCTCCAAGAACTGTCCTACTCCAATCTCCAAGAACGGTCCTACTTCAATCTCCAAGAACGGTCCTACTCCAATCTCCAAGAACTGTCCTACTCCAATCTCCAAGAATGTTCCTACTCCAATCTCCAAGAACTGTCCTACTCCAATCTCCAAGAATGGTCCTACTCCAATCTCCAAGAACGGTCCTATTCAAATCTCCAAGAACGGTCCTACTCCAATCTTCAAGAACGGTCCTACTCTAGTCTCCAAGAACAGTCCAACTCCAGTCTAACATATCATGCTATCTTATAGGTCTTATAGGCAGATAGTGAGAGAAATGTGTCTTGAAATGACGATTCCTTGCCCAGCCTATAAGCTTTAGCTTTAAAGTGGGACAGACACTAGTTAAAATAACAAAATTAAATAGAACCAAAATTTGCATACAGTATTTTTTATCAAACACTGACAAATGTATGATACTTTGGAAGACATGTATTTCAAGTCTCAACAGTTTTCAGAGTCATGAAAAGAAGTATACAGGATTTTTTTTTCAAATCTACAATTCCTCTCCCTTTTGCACAAGTCCAACAAAGGAGGACGCCGCCAATGAATGACATCCTGTGAGGTACTGTATCCCTCGCCCAACCCTCCCACCACAGATTCTGACTGCCTCAATACACAATTGCACCTGAACCGTGAAAGGAAGGTGAAAATTAAGTCTACTTTGGGGCATAAAAAAACTGGCTTATCTCCCGGGTGGAACGATGCCCTCCTCATCTGACACACAAGGAGCCAGAGAGTTGACCTGAATGAGAAACAGCATGGCCTTTTACAAAGACCTGTTAGAAACAATTAGTCCTGACCGCAGGGTTTGATTTGGGCGGCTAATTGCTGGTTTGGACTGAGAGAGTGTGTGAGATAGCTGGGAAGCCCGGTAACTGTGAGGACCCTGGGGGTGACCGATGCTCAGACAATAGCTGCCTTTATTTCAAATTCAGGTTCTACAAGGTAGGTGTGCTCAAATGGCTTAATCATTCATTCAGAGCACACTGGAAAAGTCATTCATATTGTAAGATGGTACAACACTGTTTCAGGTATGCTCCGCTCCCCTGTCTTACCCCCAACATCTCTCTTTCCATGTCACAAGAAAATAAAAAACAATTACCTAAATTATAGTGATTTTGGGGGGCTTATGAAACAGGAATTTTTGCCTTCCAGTCCCAGGAGAAAGCTAGGGGAAACATGATCCTATTGGCTTGTCCTGTCGAGAGCACCTCAGAATCCTTCAGTCACGCTGTCTCAAAGGGTTGTTTTTAACTGAGGCATATTTTGACCAGTATACCTTTTTAACAAGGCCAATTTGACCAGGATACCTTTTTACTGAGGCCATTTTGTCCAGGATACCTTTTTACTGAGGCCAATTTGACAAGGATATCTTTTAACTGAGGCCATTTTGACCAGGATACCTTTTTACTGAGGCCATCTTGACCAGGATACCTTTTTACTGAGGCCAATTTGACAAGGATATCTTTTAACTGAGGCAATCTTGACCAGGATACCTTTTTACTGAGGCCATTTTGGCCAGGATACATTTGAATTGATGCCAATTTGACCAGGATACCTTTTTACTGAGACCATCTTGACCAGGATACCTTTTTACTGAGGCCAATTTGACAAGGATATCTTTTAACTGAGGCAATCTTGACCAGGATACCTTTTTACTGAGGCCATTTTGGCCAGGATACATTTGAATTGATGCCAATTTGACCAGGATACCTTTTTACTGAGACCATTTTGACCAGGATACCTTTTTACTGAGACCATTTTGACCAGGATACCTTTTTACTGAGGCCATTTTGGCCAGGATACATTTGAATTGATGCCAATTTGACCAGGATACCTTTTTACTGAGACCATTTTGACCAGGATACCTTTTTACTGAGGCCATTTTGGCCAGGATACATTTGAATTGATGCCAATTTGACCAGGATACCTTTTTACTGAGACCATTTTGACCAGGATACCTTTTTACTGAGACCATTTTGACCAGGATACCATTCCAAACTACTTTATGAGTGATGAGTGGTTGACACAAATAACAGTAGAACTTGTAAAATAATGGCCATGTGCTGGAGGACTAAAGGTGCCTTTTTCACCGTGTTTTTAGGTTCATACTTTCACCTATATGGCTGAGGTTTCACTCTTTTTTTTTCCTGCTCAAGAAGTCAGTCTTCACATACCAAGTACCCCCTACTCTACAATATCACCTGTTTTCTGCTCCTTTAATCACTTGAATAGGCATTCCTTCATGCAATTTACAACAGTCTATCATGTACCGGTAAAAGGGAAAGAATTTCAGAACAAAAGTGAAGCAATCCATGCAAGCCACAACTAACATCAACTGACATCATGTCCTACATAGAAACCGTAGTTAAACAAAAACACTTTTTCACTATAAATTCCAGCATACAATAGACGGGTTTGTAGACTTTAAGGATGAACCTTCTAAAAGTCACAAAGATTCCACAGCTTGACATGTGTGGCATGCAATATCTGTGTTAGTTCTGCTCCCTGTCTTACTGTATGCATCGCTTATAAGTAACTATTCACCAAAGCGTCAGTCTTATGTAGTTGTTACGGTAGATAAAACTACCTTTGTCTATCTGTGTTTTAATTAAATGTATGCTATTTGGACAAATGTAGAGTATTGACATAATTTCTTACACTTGGTTGATTAACTTCTTTATAAATTGTATTTATTTATTTTTGTAAGTGGCAAACAATTGTCACCTATATTATATTTTGTCTGCCTGCGTCAGTTGCCGATATGATGTATGCATGTCGTCAATGTTGCATCATTCACATCCATAAGGGATAATTTTCACCCTGACTTTCTCTATCACCCTACTGCATGGAGAAGGTCACTTCAAAGGCTTGCTTCAGTCAAAGGGGCAATAGAGGACTGGGGTCGACAAATGCACAAGTTGTAAAACTTAACAAGGTGTGAATGCCCTGCTGGTGCCCTGGCCCTCCAATGTGCAGCAGCAGCCTGTGTAAGTCCTTAGGGCCCAGCTACCAGGCCCGGGGGATGGGACATTGACAGTATTGTGTTTGGAAAGGAAACATCAGGTGGTTGGTGGTTGGACCAGAGCTGGCCCTGCAGGAGAGAGGAGAGGCCCTGCCTGACTAGCTGGACACTCTTGATTTATCTGTGCATTTCAGAATTATGTTCCTAACCTCTTCACCTCTCCGCCATTTGTGTTGTGTTGTCCCTCTGCTCTGTTCAGGCAATCAAGCACTGTGCATCTCACCCCTCACCCAACTCCAGTACATGTCACCAGCTCCAGTGTCATCTACAGTTCGGCATGAACGCCAAACCACACACTGTCTTGGTCAGAATGGAGCGCAAGCATCGGGGGAGGCTTGGCTAGATTCTGTTGTACTGCTGGATATTCTGGGACACATCAAACATACTGTATATATATATATTAAACTAATTTAGCTCCTAAATAATATTGTGAAATTCCCTTTACACCAGACCACACATAGTGTAACATACAGGAAATATCTTGGTTAGTGAGGATTTTGCAACTGTTACAATGTCGCATCGATGCATTTGCATCAATGTAACTGATTTGACCAAAAAATAAGACAATAAAAATATATGATCATCAACAAGCAGCACAATCTATTACCAGCAACATCAAGGACCATTATCAGAATCAATGTTTTCACTTAATTTTATTGAGTCTACCCGGATACAATCTTATAAATGACCTATGCCAATCTACTGTAACCACACATTAATTCCGCCTTTGAAGACAAGATGCACAAGCATTTCGCTACACTCGCATTAACATCTGCTAACCATGTGTATGTGACAAATAACATTTGATTTGATTTGATTTAGAAAGCACAGCTCCTCTTCATCAAAATGAAACCTCAACAAACACAACCTGAGGTAACTGGCTCACCAGTTTAAAAGAAATCAAACTCCTTTCAAAATGAATTATTTGACATCTGCAAGCAGATGAGCAGAATTATATGCCTAATTTGTATCGATCTGACAGCTGCATTTAACCCAGGTTGCCATGCTATATTGATGGATGATTAGTCTCACAGTCTCTGCTGTTGAAAGAAGCATGGACACCAATGAAGACAGATAGACATGGAATGTGGGTTACTGCTGGTTCAGTTGTGGTTGAATTAACCAGAGTTGGGTAATTGTTTCTCAAGGCATAGAGCAGGATATGCCTTTAGGTTGCCTCACGTGGAATTGTGAGAGAGTAGCACCCTCCACTGGTTCAAATTAGATAAACATTTCAAACGGAGCTAAAGTGACAGTAAAATGTTACATATGACTAAGAATTTAGGTCATAACTTTTTCAACAGTCTAGCATTTATATCGATCTCGATATTGAATTATTCCACTGTTTCAGGGCAGCAAAAACTGACCAATAGAGAGATCAAGTACAGAGCAGACAACATGTAAAACATTTGTACCAAACAAGTGTAGATGTTTTGCATCATCGTTCAAAAACAAAATATGTCAATGAGCTTGATATTCTTATGCAGCACCATTTTGCCCGATTCGTCAAACAAGTTGTGATGACACCATTGTACCTCAAGAGGGTGACTTATAGTGTACTTCATCCTAATGATAATTTCACAAAAACATCCCAGCTAGCAAATTTGGTTCCTTGGAAGTTGTGGGAAAGTAAGTCTTTGGTTTTCCATTTGTTCTGGGAACGAACCTGATCGGTAAAATATGTATATTTTTTTTACATTCTGAGAACGAAAGTGAAAATTTTGCCTGTTCTGAGAACAAACATTTTTAGGTTGAAGGGAGGTTCTGAGAATGTTTCCTGGGAGGTTTTATTATGTTCTGAGAATGGAAGTTATAGGTTATTTGAAATTAATTAAAAAACATTTTGAGAAAAGTTTTCAATAAGACAATAACACTGATAAATTAGTTTGGTCTAATGGTGCAATATACAGAAATCGCTCAGTCATTTTCTGCTCGGAAAAATTCTAATAGTTTGCCTAATTTCAGTTCATGTGACAAATCAAGCCGTCATTGTGTAGAGAATCATTGTACCATCTAAACCGCTTTGAAATATATATTCCATAACCAAAAATATAACTGGTGTATAAAACAGAAAGTAAAAGATGCAAAAATTAAACTTAAGAACAGGACGCATAGAAATAGCGCACATAGAACAGATCTACCGCTTCTATGAATTGCTTTCAATAAGAATGACAGCTTTAAAGCTGCAATATGTAACTTTTTAGGCAACCTGACCAAATTCACAAAGGAATTTGTGTTATAGAGCTGTTATTCTCATCGAAAGCAAGTCTAAGAAACAGTAGATATGTTCTTTCTGCACTATTTCTATGCTTCCTGTTCTTAAGTTACGTTTTTCTGTCTTTAACTTTCTGTTTTGTACGCCAGCTTCAAACAGCTGAAAATATAATATTTTGGGTTACTGAAAATATACAGTATTTCACAGCGGTATAGATGGTACAATGATTCTCTACACAATGACTGCTTGTTTTGTCACAAACTGAAAATAAGAAAACAAAAATTATTTTAGCAATTATGAACTGGTGGAGTGATTTTTACATAGTGCATCTTTAACTGTTTGAACTCTAAGTACACATGGAAATGAATTTGCTTAGTCATTCACGCAAACACATTTCTTTTTTATAATGGCATGGCATTACGCTCAAGGTCCTAAACGATATCATAACCCTCATCGATAAGAGGCATTACTGTGCAGCCGTATTCATCGACCTGGCTAAGGCTTTCAACTCTGTCAATCACAACATTATTTGCAGACTCAACAGCCTTGGTTTCTCAAATGATTGCCTCGCCTGGTTCACCAACTACTTCTCTGATAGAGTTCAGTGTGTCAAATCGGAGGGCCTGTTGTCCGGACCTCTGGCAGTCTCTATGGGGTATATTCTCTGTATACATCAACGATGTCGCTCTTTCTGCGGGTGATTCCCTGATCCAACTCTACGCAGACGACACCATTCTGTATACCTCTGGCCCTTCTTTGGACACTGTGTTAACTAACCTGCAGATAAGCTTCAATGCAATACAACTCTCCTTCCGTGGCCTCCAACTGCACTTAAATGCTAGTAAAACTAAATGCATGCTCTTCAACCAATCGCTGCCTGCACCTGCCCGCCCGTCCAGCATCACTACTCTGGATGGTTCTGACTTAGAATATGTGGACAACTACAAATACCTAGTTGTCTGGTTAGACTGTAAACTCTCCTTCCAGACTCACATTAAACATCTCCAATCCAAAATTAAATCTAGAATCGGCTTCCTATTTCGCAACAAAGCATCCTTCACTCATGCTGCCAAACATACCCTCGTAAAACTGACCATCCTACCGGTCCTCGACTTAGGCGATGTCATTTACAAAATAGCCTCCAACACTCTACTCAACAAATTGGATGCAGTCTATCACAGTGCCATCTGTTTTGTCACCAAAGCTCCATATACTACCCACCATTGCGAGCTGTACGCTCTCGTTGGTTGGCCCTCGCTTCGTAATCGTCGCCAAACCCACTGGCACCAGGTCATCTACAAGTCTCTGCTAGGTAAATCCCCGCCTTATCTCAGCTCACTGGTCACCATAGCAGCACCCACCCGTAGCACGCGCTCCAGCAGGTATATCTCACTGGTCACCTCCAAAGCCAATTCTTCCTTTGGCCTCCTCTCTTTCCAGTTCTCTGCTGCTAATGACTGGAACGAACTGCAAAAATCACTAAAGCTGGAGACTCTTACCTCCCTCACTAGCTTTAAGCACCAGCTGTCAGAGCTGCTCACAGATCACTGCACCTGTACATAGCCCATCTGTAAATAGCCCATCTAACTACCTCATCAACCATACTGTATTTTTTTTTTTATCTTGCTCCTTTGCACTCCAGTATCTCTACGTGCACATTCATCTTCTGCACATTCTACCATTCCAGTGTTTAATTGCTATATTGTAATTACTTCGCCACCATGGCCTATTTATTGCCTTACCTCTCTTATCCTGCCTCGTTTGTGCATGCTGCATGTAGACTTTTCTACTGTATTATTGATTGTATGTTTGTTTATTCCATGTGTAACTCTGTGTTGTTGTTTGTGTCAAACTGTTTTGCTTTATCTTGGCCAGTTCGCAGTGGCAAATGAGAGCTTGTACTAAACTAGCCTACCTGGTTAAATAAAGGTGAAATATATATACACCCTGTATATATATTTTTTATATACACTGTGGAAAATAAGCGACACCTGGAGGGTTCACAGGAACAGGAACAGGTGAAACAGATCAGGGCATGACAACTTCATCTAATTTGCATCTTATCTTTCTAAATTGAGACATGTATTAATGATATTTTATCCAAGTTTATAATTGTGTGATGTTGGTCGTGTCATTACACAAATTCTTGACATTTGACAATGTAACTGAGTACTAACAAATATCTTCCTTTGGACTTTGGAATTTGTTGTTGCCATTCCGGTGCATGCACTTCACCTTAATGTTATGTTCCTCTACTCCATGATGATGCCAGGGTATCCTTCATGGTCATAATTGACAACACACCACTCCCCTACGTGATTAAGTTCAATGGTGCCAGGTCACCATGTGGTGTCAGCCTTGTCATGAGACGCCAGCCTTGTCATGAGATGCAGGGAGCTGGTTCGATGCTGCAGGGTCACACAGAGTTGCCTCTTTGAGCTGAAAACAAGGACAGTCCAACATGCCACTATCCTTCTTGCACAGACAAGTAATGTCCCTGTATTTTATCTGGCCTGGTGAGACACTGATAACCTGATGAATCTTCATTGTTCCTTTAATGGCATCTAAGGCAGGCATCTGAGGTGAGAAGAGATAGCATATGATAAGATATAAAGAGTAACAAACACCTTATACATTTCAATACTCAACCAGCTACTGTACATCTATCACTCCAGTGTTTAATTGCTAAATTGTAATTATTTTGCCACTATGGCCAATTTTTGCCTTACCTCCCCAATCTTACTACATTTGCACACACTGTATACAGACTTTCCATTGTGTTATTGACTGTAAGTTTGTTTATCCCATCTGTAACTCTGTGTGGTTGTGTCTCACTGCTTTGCTTAATCTTGACCAGGTCGCAGTTGTAAATGAGAACTTGTTCTCAACTGGCCTACCTGGTTAAATAAAGGTTAAATAAATAAATCAGTGAGATTCAAACCTATGATCTTCTGTTCTCTATCCATGGAATTAGTTCACTGAGCACCAGGATGGAGCTAGCATGCCATCTTTTTAAAAAATCATACAAACCTGCTAATTTTAGTATATTCAAAACTACCCTTTTTCAAAAGGAAGCAAGCACTCTTTAAGATCAGGTGTGACCAATTAGTGGGTGCGGCCAACACACCCGAACACACTTAAGATAGAGGATAGAGAGAGTTTTGTTGCTGCTGAGAATGTTTTAACATTCTCTTAACTTTCTCTGAACATTACTAAAGTTTTCTTTCCTTTTTCTGGAAAGTTTTCTTAATGTTCTCAGAACAATATGAGAGCATGACTCAAAACAAAAACTGTGAGGAAGCCTGTAGGAAACATTATACTCAAAAATTCCCACAGAAGAAAAACGTTGCTTCTTAATGTTATTGGAACAATGTGAGAACATGACTTTAAATCGAACCATAAAGAAACCTATAGGAAACATTATGCTGAAGTACTGAAATTCTCACAGATGAACACTGATTCTAACGTTCACAGAACAATGTGTGAACATTACTTTAAATAGAACCATGAGGAAACCCGTAGGAAATGTTATGCCAAAGTACCCAAATTCCCACAGAATGACGTTCTTTCTTAACGTTCTCTGAACTATTTGAGAACGTTCCCAATGTCAAACCAGTTGTAAATGTAAATGTAAATTAAATGTAACCATGTTTGAACTTTTACGAAACGTTCTGTTAAAGTAAGGAAATACCAACAAAATAATGTTTTTTTGTCAAGTTTCTTAAATATGCAGAGAATGTTTTGGGGGGTGGAATTTATGTGGAAACATTGTTGATTATACCAGTTTTTGCCCAGTGGGATATGGTTCTCAGAACGTTATCTGCTAGCTGGGATTTTTTACATTGAGTGTGTGTGTGGTCCTGCTGTAATATTGTCAAAATATCAAAGAATGGTAGCACAGTGTAGTGTGTGTGTGTGTGTGTGTGTGTGTGTCTATGTGTGTCTATGTGTGTCTATGTGTGTCTATGTGTGTGTGTCCTTCCAGATTTCACTCTCACTCTGTGTATATTGTTCCCAGAGGAAACATCTGTAGCTTCAGATCAACTGCAGGGCATCATTACACCATAGCTGACTGACAATCTGCATGAATTACAAAATATAATGAGTGTCAACCACTGAAGGAACTGGTCTTGTGGATAAGAACATTCATGGGGAACTGAAGCATTTTGCTGGTCTTTAGGACATGTAGCGGTTTAGTTTATCATGGTGGTTGTGTCGTTGTACATAAAACCTGTTTGAATTATCATTCTCATTTAATACATATTTCTCACTCTCTGTGAATATCCAAATCATAATTATATTCGTTCCCCCATTAGGACTTTCATCCTACTAAACACTGTTATTCAATCCAATAATCTATTCTCCTGAGGAAGTTAAGGTACCATCCCTGGTATAGAGTCAATAGGCTATAGAAAATGGACAAGAAAACAAACTCCTCATGTAATCAGGTCAGGTGTTGAAAGGCCAATATATCTGGCCAAACCCACATCTGCACTTTCTCCCACACAAACCTTTCACATCACTCGTGCATGGGTTCGCATGTTAATCTTATGCATGTTCATTTTATGATTGCTGGCATCAGAAACTGATTCGGTCTCTGTCAGAAGCAGCAGCCTCATGAGTACCCGATACGACCAAGTCATAGCCCCGGCCGTGGTTATCCTGCTAATGGGAATAACAGGGATTATACTGGTCGTTGTCCCGATTGAAGACACGAGGGAAACTCATGGTAATAACGTTCTTTACATATTCTCAGATTTACTGGGGGAAAATGAAAGTGCACTGATTAAATTTGCACACATCTGTCGATGAGTGGCTGTAGCCAATTATTTCACGACATAGCCTGGATAAAACGAGCTACCTGGTGCCCAGTGTGTTGTTATTTACAGACGGTCTCAGACCACTCGTGGAACAGCTAAATGCGTCGTTAGATGTGTTTTTCCGCTACTGCATCACTTTATACAAAGACGATCTCCGCTAAACATAGTCAATATGTTAATCTGTCTCTCTGTGATCAGCGATAATTTCACAACAAAGGACTACAAATACCAATTTCACAATGTCTTTCCAATTTTTACAAACAATAGAAGGATAAAAATATGCTTCAAATGTAAAACCTAGATGACTGCATTAAAAGATAAATAGCCTACAGTATACTGTTGATCAGGATAACATTGAGGTGAGTGACTCATAAAACTAGGAAGGCAAACTGAATGTATTGACTTTTGCTAGGGGGCCGCACAGCTACTATGTCTCCCCCTTGCTAGATGGGCATCCGGTGCATATGGAGATTGACACGGGACAGCTATATCTCTTGTGTCAGACACAGTCTACAAAAAGACACTAAAACAACTTCCACTTCAACCAGCACACATCGTGCTAGACTTTAGCTGTGAAAGGCATCACGGAGGTCACGGTTCAGTTAAACTGACATATTGAAGAGCTGTCACTATGTGGTGAGAGCAGACTATCCATCACTACAGGAATGTTCGTGGCTAGAGATAATCACACTGGTCTGGCCATCAGTGCGTACAATGACACAGGCCTACCTGCCATTTTAAGGAAACATGGAGTTTTTACTGAAGAGCTGGGTAGCATGAAAAAACATTACAGTGAAGCTTAGCTTTAAGCCAGACAGCAAACCAAAGTTTCTGAAAGCACCCCTGCCAAGTCTACTTGCAGATGCACGTGGCTGAAAAGTAAAAGTAGCTGCTGGCCATTGTGACACACAAGGGGCTCTTCAGGTACTATCGTCTACCGTTTGGGTGATGGACCAGATGTTGATGGACCAGATGTTGAGTGGATTTCCAGGATTATAATGCTACCTGGATGACATCCTTGTTGTCCTGGAATGGATGAAGAAGAACATCTTCAGAACTTGGATGTGACCATACATTGAAGAACTACGGACTGCGAGTTCGTAAGAACAAATGTGCATTATTCCAATCATCGGTTGAATACCTTGGACACGTCATTGACAGGCTCCATCCAGGCTCCATCCAAGGTCAAGGCAATCTTAAATGCCAGAGCTCCTCAGAACGTCAGAACTACGTTCTTTCCTGAGGTTACTGAATTACTATGGACGCTTTATTCTGAGTTTAGCAACAAAGCTCAAGCTGCTGCATCAGTTGCTTTGTCAGGACAACATGGAAATGGACTCCGTAAGGTGTGGAAGCATTTGTGAAAACCAAGGAAACACTCCTGAAATCTGAGGCATTGACACACTTCGACAGGTCATTGCCCATCCAACTAGCTTGGACCACACACTGGAATTCTGTCACTTGCTGCACACAGCTATGACATCAGAACTGCACTGCAACACAGATGGACTTTCCAGGTTACCACTACCTGTGGTCAAACCAGAGTCATGCTAAGTGGACATCTTCTACTTCAGATAAGTGGAAAACGCACCAGTCACTTCGACACAATCGCGGAGAAACACCAGAAAATACTTGTTAGTACTGAGCTGTCAATTCAGTCCAGTTGTCTGCTGTGGGGGAGGAGAGTTATTATTCCGCCTTGGCTGAAGAAACCAGTGTTGCAGCTGCTACACTAGGGTCATTGTGGAATGGTTCGCATGAAGAAAATCGCACAAAGCTACTTCTTGTGGCCTGGATTGGATGGAAGCATTGAGGAGAAAGTGAAAATATGTTCCTCATGTCAGAAGGCTTGCAACATACCTCAACTTGCACCTCTTCATCCATGGGTTTGTCCGGAGGAGGTGTGGCAACGTATACACGCCGACTTCGCAGGTCAATTTGAAGAGAGAATGTTTCTCGTGGTAGACCATCGAGAAGCTTGGAGAAGTGTTTAGCCGGTTCGGTTCGGGTCGCCACTCCAACTCGTTAGCTTCAACGGACTGCAGCTAGTGTCCCAAGAAATTGCCATTTTCCTACAGGTGAAAGGCGTACAGCACATCAGGTCCGCTCCGTATCATCCATCTACCAATGGGCTGGTGGAGAGGGTCATACAGACCATGAAACATGCCTACACCTGTGCCAATGCCACAGTCTAGAGACTTTGTTGTTGATAGTCAGGTTGATTGCCGTTACCCTACAAGAGATAAGTGATGTTTGGACTTGGAGAACAAATCAATCAAATCAAATGTATTTATATAGCCCTTCTTACATCAGCTGATATACAGTATCAAAGTGCTGTACAGAAACCCAGCCTAAAACCCCAAACAGCAAGCAATGCAGATGTAGAAGCACAGTGAATAGGAAAAACTCCCTAGAAAGGCCAAAACCTAGGAAGAAACCTAGAGAGGAACCAGGCTATGAAGGGTGGCCAGTTCTCTTCTGATTGTGTCGGGTGGAGATTATAACAGAACATGGCCAAGATGTTCATATGTTCATAAATGACCAGCATGGTCAAATAATAACAATCACAGTAGTTATCCAGGGTGCAGAAAGTCAGCACCTCAGAAGTAAATGTCAGTTGGCTTTTCATAGCCGATCATTGAGAGTATCTCTACCACTCCTGCTGTCTCTAGAGAGTTGAAAACAGCAGGTCTGGGACAGGTAGCACGTCCGGTGAACAGGTCAGGGTTCCATAGCCACAGGCAGAACAGTTGAAACTGGAGCAGCAGCACGGCGAGCACGGCCAGAACAGACTCTCCCAACAGTTCATGAAGCAGGGGAAGAGTTGTTGTGTATTGGGATTGTGCCGCAGAGCATCATGGGAGTTGTGTATGTTGAGACCGAGCACGTTCCAGATAAATGGTTGAACTGATTCCCATCTCATCATTATTGAATTGTTATATGTCTCGTGCAACCCACGAGACATAACAGTTAAGGTAAGATTTGAATGGAAAAAGCTGATCCGAGAGCAGCAACGCCTTTCTTTCAATCCTGTCAGTACTGACACTATGCCTCAACGACGCACTTAGCGAATGTTCTCTCTAAAGGCACTATCCACTCGTCATAAATATCCACTCCCCATAGAAAATATGCATCGTTAAAACACTCATAAGTCTAAGTTCCCTTTCAGTCAGTCAATTTCGGTACAACATACTATAGGGAGTCGCACTCTCGCAACTTTGGATGAAGGATATACAATCAGGCCCGACAAGGTCAATATTATCCGCTCCTCGCAGGAAGTCCCGCCTTCCACACGTGATAAGCGTGAGGCTCGGATTCAAGCCTCGGTGTGAACCGGAACGTTTCACGCTACTAAATCAAATTATTGGAAAACGAGACTGTCTTACCTTGCACAAACTAAACTGTCCCAAAGTGGTAGAGCGTGCTCAACCCCTGGACATTGGGTGCTGAAGTTTGTACTTATTCTCATGTGTTTTCTAATCACAAACAATGAGTTATTCTTCAATTTGCTGATGCAATGAGTAAGATGGCTAAGAAAACGACAGACAACAATAATACATTTTTTTGTGATTGGTGTATATTCAATAGTTTTATTATACTTTTTAAAATATAGATGTTCCAATGGCATGCATCAACGACTGGCTTGTAGCCTATGTATTGAGGCCTGGAGATTCTAAATGTGTTTATGTTAATTAATGGTAAATTATTGTGAGACCGGCATCCTTTTGCATGAAAATAACCGGCTGCCAAAATGTCATGACCGCCACAGCCCTAGGTACAACACGTTTGGCCCTGCACCTTGTCAGGTGTGATTGTAAATCCTTCAACTGAAGTCGCGAGAGTGCAACTCCCCATAGTATGTTGTACCTTGTTTCCCTATAGTCATTGTTCCCACTAAGCTGCAGGTGCACGCAATACCCCCGAGACTGCCACAATGCAGAAATATCAGCCCACAAAGAGAAGTCTCAGGCCGTTGGCAGTAGGTGCACCCGATTCAGCTGCCCTGTGCGCTGGGTAGGAAAACTGTTTCCATTTTGAACCATTTCATGTGTCTGAAGGTACAAACTCTGCCTTCCCGGCCGGGACAGAGAGCATATCAAGTGCACTGAAGGCCTACCTCTGGCCAGTTGAATGGCTCAGATTTCCATGTCCTCAGTAACATAGCAGGCATAAAAGAAAGCTACAGCAAAGTTGATTCTGTGAGATTTCAAAACATTTAAATCCATTATTAGAGACTGTCAACGAATACAGCAAAGTGCTTCTGTTTTTATGTGTGAGTTCATGTTTAACTTCTAACTCAACACTGTGAACACTTTGTATTCAACACTTTTATAAGCCAAAGCCATAAAATTCTAATTCTTCCTATTTCCACTCAGCGCTACAACAAGCACTGCAGCAGTAATGAATGAGTAGGAAAGTGTATCTACTATATAGGCTTGCATCGTTATTTTTAGCGGCTTGGGTCTTTTTAATATCAGGGAGTATTTCACTTTCTCTGTTCATAGGAGTAACAACAAGAATTTGTGCATGAGGCAGAAATAATGCTGTGCAACTCAAGTTTCGCCATCAGCTGGACGACGTGGTCCCTTTTTGATCAGTTTCAGTAGAGGGAAGGGAGAAAGGAGGGATGTTGAGAGGCGGACCCTCAGTCTGCTGCTCTCTCCCTCCGCTGCGCCTCTCGACATCCCACCGCTGAGACTGACCATCAGATGCAGGCACCATCAGCCCAGTAAAATCAGTCAATTACTAATATACTAATACTCTTAGTAAAAGTATTTATCTTCAACACGCAATCTGTAGATTCTATTCGATAGATTCAAATTGTACGTTAAACATCATAGCATAATTGAAAGATATGTGTTGCATAGAAACACGAAGCGGGTGGCCAGCAGAGATAGATGGGGTGGGCTGAGGGAAGCTGAGGGTTGGGATGGGCTGAGGGAAGCTGAGGGTTGGGATGGGCTGAGGGAAGCTGAGGGTTGGGATGGGCTGAGGGAAGCTGAGGGTTGGGATGGGCTGAGGGAAGCTGAGGGTTGTGATGGGCTGAGGGAAGCTGAGGGTTGGGATGGGCTGAGGGAAGCTGAGGGTTGTGATGGGCTGAGGGAAGCTGAGGGTTGTGATGGGCTGAGGGAAGCTGAGGGTTGGGATGGGCTGAGGGAAGCTGAGGGTTGGGATGGGCTGAGGGAAGCTGAGGGTTGGGATGGGCTGAGGGAAGCTGAGGGTTGGGATGGGCTGAGGGAAGCTGAGGGTTGTGATGGGCTGAGGGAAGCTGGTATGTGGTTTGGTATGTGGAATTGGAGACATGGTCAAAAGATAAAGGAAGAAAAAAAAAAAAGTCCAAAAAGTCTAAATAAAACATAGCAAAAGTACATTTGAATGTCACTAAGTGGCAGTGTTTTTATAACTAATGCCGGGTTGCTTGAGGCTGATACCGTGCAGGTGTTTGCACACATGCATATACACACACTCTCATTCAAATAAACATATACAAGAACACACACATACATGTAATAGTACCAGACATGCACACAAACATATACAGTTGGCATTGCTGTTATGATTTCAGTTGCCCTTGATGTCCTTTGTTTTAAAATGTTTTGGTTGGTTTTTTTTTGCATTGTTGTTTGCTGTTTTCTTGTCTTTTCCTTTTTTCTCTTTAGTTCATTCTATTGGTTGTTGGTGCATTAGGGGGTTCTTGGGGTTGGGGAATGGCATTCATTTTATTTTATTTTTTTCCTGTGTGGGGGATCTTGGAGGGTTCAGGTTTCACAAGATTGTGATCATGAAAAAGGAAACTACGACATATTTTATATCACTTTCATGCACTTGCACCCTCACATAAGGATGGCTCTGTTTCGGAAAGACTGATACATGTTTGATAGTGTCTTGATGCTGTATTGTTTGTCCTTCATGTTCTAATAGTTTAATGTTACCCCTTGTGTTTTTTGTAATACATTTTTTTTTAAATAAGCAGTGCCTCACAAGTAGTTTTGTCCCATGGAATAAATGTTGTGGATGTTAATGTTTTTCCTCATAATCCTGGACTATCGGACCACCATTTTATTACGTTTGCAAATGCAACAAATAATCTGCTCAGACCCCAACCAAGGAGCATCAAAAGTCATGCTATAAATTCACAGACAACACAAAGATTCATTGAAGCCCTTCCAGACTCCCTCTGCCTACCCAAGGATGTCAGAGGACAAAAATCAGTTAACCACCTAACTGAGGAACTCAATTTAACCTTGCGCAATACCCTAGATACAGTTGCACCCCTAAAAACTAAAAGCATTTCTCATAAGAAATTAGCTCCCTGGTATACAGAAAATACCCGAGCTCTGAAGCAAGCTTCCAGAAAATCGGAACGGAAATGGCGCCACACCAAACTGGTAGTCTTCAGACTAGCTTGGAAAGACAGTACCGTGCAGTATCGAAGAGCCCTTACTGCTGCTCGATCATCCTATTTTTCCAACTTAATTGAGGAAAATAAGAACAATCCAAAATGTATTTTTGATATACAGTTGGCATTGCTAACAAAGCTAACTAAAAAGCAGCATTCCCCAAGTGAGGATGTCTTTCACTTCAGCAGTAATAAATTCATGAACTTCTTTGAGGAAAAGATCATGATTATTAGAAAGCAAATTACGGACTCCTCTTTAAATCTGTCCAGTATCAAGCTGCATACTGGACCCTATTCCAACTAAACTACTGAAAGAGCTGCTTCCTGTGCTCGGCCCTCCTATGTTGAACATAATAAATGGCTCTCTATCCACTGGATGTGTACCAAACTCACTAAAAGTGGCAGTAATAAAGCCTCTCTTGAAAAAGCCAAACCTTGACCCAGAAAATATAAAAAACTATCGGCCTATATCGAATCTTTCATTCCTCTCAAAAAATTTTGAAAAGGCTGTTGCACCGCAACTCACTGCCTTCCTGAAGACAAACAATGTATACAAAATGCTTCAGTCTGGTTTTAGACCCCATCATAGCACTGAGACTGCACTTGTGAAGGTGGTAAATTACCTTTTAATGGCATCAGACCGAGGCTCTGCATCTGTCCTCGTGCTCCTAGACCTTAGTGCTGCTTTTGATACCATCGATCACCACATTCTTTTGGAGAGATTGGAAACCCAAATTGGTCTACACGGACAAGTTCTGGCCTCGTTTAGATCTTATCTGTCGGAAAGATATCAGTTTGTCTCTGTGAATGGTTTGTCCTCTGACAAATCAACTGTAAATTTTGGTGTTCCTCAAGGTTCTGTTTTAGGACCACTATTGTTTTCACTATATATTTTACCTCTTGGGGATGTCATTCGAAAACATAATGTTAACTTTCACTGCTATGCGGATGACACACAGCTGTACATTTCAATGAAACATGGTGAAGCCCCAAAATTGCCCTCGCTAGAAGCCTGTGTTTCAGACATAAGGAAGTGGATGGCTGCAAACGTTATACTTTTAAACAAAACAGAGATGCTTGTTCTAGATCCCAAGAAACAAAGTGATCTTCTGTTGAATCTGACAATTAATCTTAATGGTTGTACAGTCGTCTCAAATAAAACTGTGAAGGACCTCGGCGTTACTCTGGACCCTGATCTCTCTTTTGACGAAGATATCAAGACTATTTCAAGGACAGCTTTTTTCCAGTGTTGAGGATCAGCGTGGCAGATGTGTTGTTACCTTCCCTCACCACCTGGGGGTGGCCCGTCAGAAAGTCCAGGATCCAGTTGCAGAGGGAGGTGTTTAGTCCGAGGATCCTTAGCTTAGTGATGTGCTTTGAGGGTACTATGGTGTTGAACGCTGAGCTGTAGTCAATGAATAGCATTCTCACGTAAGTGTTCCTTTTGTCCAGGTGGGAAAAGGCCGTGTGGAGTGCAATAGAGATTGCATCATCTGTGGATCTGTTTGGGCGGTATGCAAATTGGAGTGGGCCTAGGGTTTCTGGGATAATGGTGTTGATGTGAGCCATTACCAACCTTTCAAAGCACTTCATGGCTACAGACGTGAGTGCTACAGGTCTGTAGTCATTTAGGCAGGTTGCCTTTGTGTTCTTGGGCACAGGGACTATGGTGGTCTGCTTAAAACATGTTGGTATTACAGACTTAATCAGGAACATGTTGAAAGTCAGTGAAGACACCTGCCAGTTGGTCAGCACATGCCTGGAGCACACGTCCTGGTAATCCGTCTGGCCCCGCAGCCTTGTGTATATTGACCTGTTTATAGGTCTTACTCACGTCGGCTACGGAGAGTGTGATCACACAGTCGCCTGGAACAGCTGATGCTCTCATGCATGCCTCAGTGTTGCTTGCGAGCATAGAAGTGATTTAGCTCGTCTGGTAGGCTCGTGTCACTGGGCAGCTCGCGGCTGTGCTTCCCTTTGTAGTCTGCAATAGTTTGCAAGCCCTGCCACGTAAGACGAGCGTCGGAGCCTGTGTAGTATGATTCAATCTTAGCCCTGTATTGATACTTTGCCTGTTTGATGGTTCGTCGCAGGACATAGCAGGATTTCTTGTAAGCTTCCAGGTTGGAGTCGCGCACCTTGAAAGCGGCAGCTCTACCCTCTAGCTCAGTGAGAATGTTGCCTGTAATCCATTGCTTCTGGCTGGGGTATGTATGTACAGTCACTGTGGGGACGACGTCCTTGATGCACTTATTGATAAAGCCAGTGTCATGACGTTTCCCTCTTTGGGTACAGCAAGCCGCATCCCCCTCTCCCTGTCTCCTACACCTAGGCTGCTGTGGTCAGAGAGAGGTCATACATTCCTGGAGGAGATTATCTCCTCATGGCCACAGTATAGAGACAGAGTGAATTTTCATAGAGAACAAAGGAATTTCTTCCACCTCACAGAACTTGAGGTCTGAAAAACATTTATGTTCCGGAGAAGGTATAAAAGATCGGTTTCGAATCCAGCTATGAACTGGTCCGTTTGGTACAATTTGGTGAAACTCATAGGAGACAATACGGCCACATTACCATAACGCTGTTTATATAATAACCTCAGATATGAGGTTTACATCTAATTGTTGTATAAGATGAATGAGTGAGGATGATACTGTTTGTAAAATTGTGTAATGTGACTTTGGACTGTTTAATGAAGGAAACTCCAATTCCCTAAAAAGTTTCACTAAGTCCTTGGCACGCCCCCAGGGGTACAGACAGGACCGGGCATCATGAGACAGCCCTTTTCGATGTTCCGAATAAAAATGTTTCTCTCAATTACGAGAGGACAAAGGTTGCAGACCAGCTTACCTCGATAACGAGAGGGCCAAGGTTGAGACCAGACTGCTGAATCTTTTAACCATCCCACGTGGTTAAACTCTTAGACTATCGATACCGACAGAATAAGAACAAGTCTTTGATGTTAATTACTAGTCTGCAGCTAGGAATTCGGTATCATTGAACGGGAAGACCGACAACCGCCGAAACACATTCTATAACGACATGAATGAATGTCACTCTGAACTATCCATTCTAATCACGACAGAGAGAGAGAGAGAGAGAGGACGGACACTCTCCAACAGAAACAAACTTTTCAACAGAGATCCCGATGACACACTGAGCGTAAATATATATATTGATTGCAATTGTTCCCGAATGAGTGAGCGTTCATGTGCAAAGGATTAGCATTTCAATTGTTATAATTATCAACTCTGTAGTGACTTCTCAGCTGACCCCCACTCCCCTTTTGTCTAACAAGCCACCATGCCGGTTTAGCCCACTAGGGCATATTCCCCTATCATTTCTTGTAACCATATTTACTTTGTTTGTTTGTGTGTGCACTTCTGTGATTGTTTAGTTAGTTAATAAATAAATGATTTAAAACAATTGATTTATGGATGACTCATAGTGAAGACTGGGTTCGTGCAGATAACCAACAATTTACGACGTTTGGAATGAGACTAATGTGAGGTAAAATAATTAATTAATTAATTCAGAAGACTATTGATCAGATATGAAAATATCTGAAAAGTTATATTAGGAAAATTATAACTTTGTAATCTGAATATTTTCCTTGGTGTTCCGACTACCTAGTTAATTACAGTTACATGATTAATCAGTTTAATCGTGTAATACTAATTACAGAGAATCTTTGATAAAAACTAAAAGTCTTCATTTAATGATAGTAAAGACACAACACCAGTGACTGATGTGGTGTACTCCATGTTCCAGTCTGTGCTAGCAAAACAGTCCTGTAGTTTAGCATCTGCTTCATGTGACCACATTTTTATAGACCGAGTCACTGGTGCTTCCTGCTTTAATTTTTGCTTGTAAGCAGGAATCAGAAGGATAGAGTTGAGGTCGGATTTACCAAACAGTTATGTTTTGCGTAATTGGGATTCTTAACTGAGTGTTCCGGTTCTTTTCTATTGCCATGTAAGCTGTATGCCCTCTTCAGTTCTTCCTCTATTTCATAAGTTTGGTTTCAGTTGGGCAAGTGATCATAGAAAAACTCCTGAAATTATATTGCATCCATTCAGATACAGTAAGTTTACATTTCTTGCTGACATGAAAGAAAAGGTCATGCACAAGTCAAAATTTGCAGAAATGACATATACACTTTGGGGTATTCACATTCTGATTAATATTGTATTGTATTGTATTTTATTGCATTATATTTTATTGAATGTCTACCTACTCAGGGGGAGGGATATCCAGCTATGCAGGGGAACGAAGGGGTGCAGGGAGCAGTCTGGAACCCGGTCTGGAATAGGCTTTGCAGAACATCCCCAAATCCAGACACCGCTTCACTCCTGTGTATCTGGGAGCCACAGCCGGAATGAGGCTACTGAAGTGAGTGGAGATGCACAACATAACATTAGATGTAGTTTCAGATCAGATGCACAGTATCATAGCATCTTCTGTTCATGGGTTATGTGAGTTACCACCTTAGAAGGGCTTTACAATATGTTGGCTAATGTCAACATTTGTATAACTTTTTTTGTCTAGTTCTGTCCCCTCTTTTCTCTCTCTTTCCCACAGTATATCCAACCCCACAGAGTCAGAGCAGATACTGAAGGATGTAGGCAGCAAATTGCGTACTTATCCTTTTGACAGAGGGGAGACCATCTTGAGTGGACAGGAGGAGGGGGCATATGGCTGGGTCACTGTCAACTACCTGTTAGACAACTTTATCAAGGTGAAGTTTTCACAGTTTCAGATCCGGCATCAGAGCTATTCAAGAACACTGAGGAATGAATGTTAAGCAGTGTTGGCCATGAAGAATGATGAATTAGAAACATTGGTTTGTTTTCATTGTTTCTCAAGACAAACTGTCCCTTGTCATTTCCTTCTCATTCTTTCTTTTGTCACTTGGTATGGCTTTGTGGGGCGTTGGCTTAGTCCTGGCAGAGATACAGTGGGTGCTCTGGACTTCGGAGGTGCCTCCGCTCAGATTACCTTTGAGACCACAGACGTGGTGGAGGATAAGAGTAATGTCTTGGATCTACGTTTTTATGGTCGAGACGATCACCCCTACACACAGAGCTTCCTGTGCTACGGCAGGGACCAGGTCTTACGCAGACTGCTGGCTCACTTGGTCAAGGTAACTAACGTTCTCTTAAAACACAGTAGTATCACAAATGCAGATTGATTGAGTACATCACAAACCAAAGTGCATAGTAATGCTAAAACAATAGAACAATGTTAGGCTAAAATAGTGCATACTGTATAGGCACTTATCACGATATGACAACAGAGCTGTCTTTAGTCTGCTCTGTCTCTCAGACTCAATGTGCTGGGCCCCATATATCACACCCCTACTATCCAGCAGGTTTCAATGTCTCCATGAAGCTGGACAAGGTGTTTGACTCCCCATGCACGGCAGACCAAAGGCCCTCTCCCTACAGCCCCCAAGTCTCCCTGACAGTCACGGGCACTGGGAATTACCAGCAGTGCCTTGGCAATATGTCCAAGCTCTTCTTTCTCCAAGTGCTCCTTTGATGGAGCAGCTTCATGGTGAGGAGGATCCCCATGCAGGGATTACTCTTGAAGATCAATCAAAGGTTCAATCTATGGTTCACTGTTTCTTAGAATTGATCCCATTTTTTATTCAAATGTACATAATATCCTAATATTTTTTTTAACATACTTTGGTTAACAATCAGATTAATTTATTTTCAGAAATTCTGTCAGAATAATAAACTATTTTTCCATTTTCATTCTTAGGCTTGTTCACTGTAAGCCAAAGCATGTAGACAAACAGCCCACAGCCTCATGATATTTATGGGACAAGATAATTGTCTGGGAGTGGCCTTCGGGTGGGTGTCAGGGGTTTCTCCTACAACTGGAGTTGTACCTAGCTACCGTCCGTCCGACTCCCTCAGGGGAGGAGAGCGTGAGCGTCATCGTTTCCTGTCCGACGGGGCGAGCCCTGGAGTGGGCCAACGCAGTGTGGAATGGCCCAGACTCGGCGAGGGATTGCTACCCCGAGTTCACCCGCTGATTCCGGGCTGTGTTCGACCACCCACCAGAGGGCCGAGCGGCGGGTGAACGGCTGTTCCACCTGCGACAGGAGACGAAGAGCGTGCAGGACTTTGCCCTGGAGTTCCGGACCTTGGCCGCAGGGGCGGGGTGGAACGACAGGGCTCTGACGGACCACTACCGTTGTAGCCTCAGGGAGGACGTCCGCAGGGAGCTAGAGTGTCGGGACACCACCAACTCCCTGGATAAACTGATAGACATGTCCATTCGTCTGGACAACCTGCTGGCTGCCCGCGGGCGTCCAGAACGGGCCCTGTCGATTCCACCACCAGGCCCTCCTGCTCCCATCCCCATGGAGTTAGGGGGGGTTGCATTGAGGGGGACCGGAGGAGGAGTTTCCTCCTGCACCAGTTGTGGTCGGCGAGGACACACTGCCAACCGGTGCTAGAGGAGCTTGTCTGGGAGCACTACTCATTCACCCCAGGTGAGTCAGCATCAGACTCACCCAGAGCTTCCTGTCGGCCATATGTTTGTGCTAACGTCTTTCCCTGGGTTTTCTCCCTCTCTACAGCATAAGGCGCTAGTCGATTCAGGCGCAGCTGGGAACTTCATGGATCGTGGCCTTGCACTAAGGCTAGGGATTCCCCTGGTGTCGTTAGACCAACCTTTCCCCATGCACTCCTTAGATAGCCGACCATTAGGGCCCTTGCTTCTTTTTTTTGAAGAAGCTCGGACCAGTGGAGCGAAACTATGACATGGGGGACCGGGAGTTGCTAGTTGTAGTCAAGGCTCTGAAAGTGTGGAGACATTGGCTTGAGGGGGCTAAGCACCCTTTTCTCATCTGGACTGACCATTGTGATCTCGAGTAGACTGAATCCGCGTCAGGCTAGCTGGGCCATGTTCTTTACCCGGTTTCGTTTCACCATCTCGATCCGGCCAGGCTCCCAAAACACGAAGGCCGACGCACTGTCCTGCCTATATGATACCGAGGAGCGGTCCATCGAGCCGACCCCCATTCTTCCACCTTCATGTCTGATGGCACCGGTGGTATGGAAGGTGGACGCGGAGATAGTGAGGGCATCACGGTTGGAGCCTGCACCCCCTCAGTGTCCAGCAGGCGCTCAGTACGTGCCACGGGGTGTCCGTGACAGGTTAATTCGTTGGGCCCATACTCTACCCTCCTCGGGTCATCCTGGCATCGAAAGGACAGTGCAGAGTCTTAGGGGGAGGTACTGGTGGCCCACGTTGACAAAGGATGTGAGGTTTTATGTCTCCTCCTGCTCGGTGTGCGCTCAGAGCAAGGCTCCCCGACAACTGCCTAGAGGGAAGTTACAGCCCCTCCCTGTTCCACAACGGTCACACAGGGAAGTACTACGATCCTGGTCGTTGTGGATCGGTTTTCGAAGTCCTGCATTCTTATCCCATTGCCCGGTCTACCTACGGCCTTGCAGACTGTGGAGGCCCTGTTTACCCATGTCTTCCGGCACTACGGGGTGCCTGAGGACATCGTCTCTGATCGGGGTCCCCTGTTCACATCCAGAGTTTGGAGGGCGTTTATGGAGAGGCTGGGGGTCTCGGTCAGCCTGACCTTGGGTTTCCACCCCGAGAGTGATGGGCAGGTGGAGCGAGTAAACCAGGATGTGGGCAGGTTTCTGAGGTCGTAGTGCCGGGACCGGCCGGGTGAGTGGGCGAGGTATGTTCCATAGGCAGAGCTCGCTCAGAACTCCCTTCGCCACTCCTCAACTAACATGTCTCCCTTCCAGTGTGTGTTGGGCTACCAGCCGGTCCTGGCCCCATGGCATCAGAGCCAGACCGCAGCTCCTGTGGTGGAAGAATGGGTGCAGCGCTCAAAGGACACCTGGAGAGCCGTCCAGGAATCACTTAGACTGGCTGGGGGATGACAGAAAAAGAGCGCTGACCAGCACCGCAGTGAGGCCCCCGTGTTCGCACCGGGGTCCTCACTGCCCCTCCGCCTGCCCTACCGGAAGCTTGGGCCGCAGTGTGTGGGGCAATTTAAAGTCCTGAGGAGGATAAACGAGGTGAGGTATAGGTTACAACTTCCTACTTATTATCGTATTAACCCCTCGTTTCATGTGTCTCTCCTCAGGCCGGTGGTGGCTGGTCCCCTACAAGAAGGTGAGGTGCCTGAGGTCCCTCCGCCCCCTCTGGACATTGAGGGGTCCCCGGTGTACACAGTACGTGCCATTCTGGACTCGAGACGCCGGGCGAGCGGCCTACAGTACCTTGTGGACTGGGAGGGGGAGGAGAGGAGAGGTGCTGGGTACCGGTGGGGGACATTTTGGACCTTTCACACCTGAGGGACTTCCGCCACCTCCACCCGGATCGCCCGGCACCTCGCCCCCCGAGTCACCCTCGAGGCCGGCGGCGGCGCACTGCGGGAGCCACGCGACGTGGGGGGGGGTACTGTCAAGACTCCCACCAAAGTTGGCTCCCCTACTTGTTCGGGCGGTGTTCGGCGGTCGTCGTCACCGGCCTACTAGCCGCCACCGATCCCTTTTCCCTTTTCTGTTGCCAGGGGAGCGCATGGGACTGAGGAAGGCTCTGCCCCCCAAGGCCTGGTCTTGTCTCATCTTCCTTTTTGTCTTACTCATCCTCATTGCGCCTGGATATCTTCTACTTAAGACCTACCAAAAGAAGAAGGGCAGTGTGACGGCATCATCTAAGTATGTCTTCAGGACACATTTTGGTTCATTTTCTCACCAGTCAGAATATGTACTTTTTTGGCTGCCTTAACCCAGCGCAATTCTCAAATTCACGCTTTTAAACATTTTCGACCTGTTAAAGCAGCCGCTCTGCTATTTTCAAACCCTTGTGCCAGGGTTGTTAATTGACCTGTCTTATATCAACTTGCTTGCACTGGGGAGGGAGGGATGGAAATATTTGAAGTGCGCCAACGTGTCAACAGCGCTTTGGGGATATTCAAATACAGAACAAAATCTGGTTTTAGCGGTAGGGCAGTTGTCTATGGTATGGATTTCGCCAGCGAAGGTGCACAGTATCCTAATCAATAGAATAGCATATCACAAATGTTTAATTAAAATATCACTTTTGGGAGCAGCAAAACAGTCAACCCCTTTTTTCATTATATTGGATAATATTTATGTCCAGCTCCTGGGAAAAGTTTCGACGTGCGATGCCTTGGAATGAAAAATGTCAAGCCTATTTAGAAACATCAAGTTGTTAAAAGGCATTCTTGTTTCTCGTTTATCATTTAGTTGAAAAATGTATCTTCCAGTGTCCTCTGTTGAATTATGTTCACTGTCCGTGGCACTGAATCTGCTATTGTATTGATATTTGCCCACGTCTCGTAAACCCGACCCTAGGTGGACAGATACATTGTAGGAGGCAATCTGTCTGCCTATAGGGAGACCAATATTTGACTGATTGTTTACCTTTACAATTATATACGTGGCAAAGTCACCATAGAGACCATCTCAACGGCGAAGGTAGGCTAATCTTATTACGTTTGGTAGGCAATGTCTATTGCTCAGATATGCAATGCAATTTAGCCTATAGGCTACAGAAATTCAAATGCAACATTCCCATGTTGAAGCCCATAGCTGTTTTTAAAAAGGTATATGAAAAACTGGATACGTAAACATTTGTTATAACTAGGACTATTATAGAGTTACTGTATGCTTTTTAATAAAATAGTAGTCCCTATCTTCAATGGATAGGACAAACATCCATGCTCTCCCGACACAGTTTATGACAAAAGAACATCAAACAGCGTAAATACACAACTTGAAGCAACCACAGAAAGCTTTGGAGTAGGTTTTCATTGGCCAGTGAGTGGTCACACCTTCAACGTGTTAATTCATTCCTGCCTCTTTACGCTACCGCCAGGCGTTACGCCCATAATATTTTTGACACACCCAGGACTCAACTGCACCGCAAGAGTGCACTCAGAATTACGTTAGTGTTTGGTTTGTTAAAATAGAGTCCCTAGAGTTTCAATCATTCCAATGTCACACATTTCAGAGGAGGCCACAGAAGAAAAGCATATCCAAATTGACGAGGAGATGTATATTTAATTTGTAGTCAGATGTATTGATTGCCATTCAAACTACACTTTGTACAACTTTTGGTAATGATTAAGTGATTTTATGGCATGCACTGTAATTCCGAACCATTCTATCAGAGGTTAAAGTCAAAGGAAGCTGCTGAGGCGAGAATGGCTCATAATAATGAACAAAATGGAGTAAATGGAATGTCACCAAACACATGGAAATGATGTGTTTGATGTATTTCATACCATTCCACTTATTCCACTCCAGCCATTACTACGAGCCCGTCCTCCCCAATTAAGATACCACCAACCTACTGTGATTAAAGTGTACCTGCATATTCTACAATGCTGAAATGCAAGTGAGCCGTCTGAATTCATGAATGGTCTTTTTATGCTGTTTTTAGACTTTGTGTTGACTCAGGACTGTGTGTGTGTGTGTATGGCATTCACTGCTAGAATGTCATGTAATTTTAAATAAGCTAAGTTTATTTATTTTTCCATGTTGATAATCTGTCATTTTGACAAACCGTACCATGGAAAGATTGAAGAGATCATGTCCAATCAGGAGGGATCATTGTGAATAAGAAAGTTGGACAACTTCAAAATTGCCCATGCTGTCACGGATGCTATAATAGCACAGATACAAAGATGAGTCCTCACTCTATGTTCTGACTAGAGGGAGTACAGCTATGACTGAAAGTTACTTTTTGTGTCGCAGGTTAGGAGAATTTAAGCAGTAGGTTAGGATAATTAAAGTGGCAGGTTAGGAGACTTAGGAAAAGGATTAGGGTTAGCTAAAATGCTCTCCTAACCTCGTTATTGAAGTGACGAAAAAAGTTTCCCGTAACAATGGTCAGAGACAGAAGATGAGGAGAGGCACCCCACTCTCTGTTTTCTTTCCTGGTTCAATGAAAGTCAACTAGTTCATAAAATCACTCTATATACTCTGATTTCAGAGCACTCACATCTGAGTGTGCCAGAGCCTAGAATAAATGATGAATTTAAAAACTCGCAACACCTGTTGAATCTGACCAGTGTCAGCAAATGTCGGCAAAAAAACCTGTAATTAAATATTGCCAGCAGCACAGTAAGTCGCTAACGAACTATATGTTAGTGACTGTAACTGTACGTACAGTCCCCAACCAGAAGCCATGGATTACAGGAAACATTCGCACTGGGCTAAAGGGTAGAGCTGCTGCTTTCAAGGAGCGGGACTCTAATACGGAAGCTTATAAGAAATCCTGCTATGCCTTCCGAACCATCAAACAGGCAAAGCGTCAATACAGGATTAAAATCGAAGCGTATGACACTGGCTCCGATGCTCGTCGGATGTGGCAGGGCTTGCAAACTATTACAGACTACAAAGGGAAGCACAGCCAAGAGCTGCCCAGTGACACGAGCCTACCAGGCGAGCTAAATCACTTCCTATGCTCGCTTCGAGGCAAGTAACACTAAAACATGCATGAGAGCATCAGCTGTTCCAGATGACGGTGTGATCAGGCTCCCCGCAGCCAATGTGAGTAAGACCTTTAAACAGGTCAACATTCATGAGGCCGCAGGGCCAGATGGATTACCAAGACGTGCACTCAGAGCATGGGCTGACCAACTGGCAAGTGTCTTTTCTGGCATGTTTAACCTCTAACTGTCTGAGTCTGTAATACCAACATGTTTCAAGCAGACCACCATAGTCCCTATGTCCAAGAACACTAAGGTAAGCTGCCTAAATGACTACGGACCCGTAGCACTCAGGTCTGAAGCCATGAAATGCTTTGAAAGGCTGTTCATGGCTCACATCAACACCATTATCCTAGAAACTCCAATTTGCATACCGCACCAACAGATCCACAGATGATGCAATCTCTGTTGCACTCCACACTGCCCTTTCACACCTGGACAAAAGGAACACCTACAGTTGAAGTTTACATGAACCTTAGCCAAATACATTTAAACTCAGTTTTCACAATACCTGACATTTAATTGCAGTAAAAATTCCCTGTCTTAGGTCAGTTAGGATCACTGCTTTATTTTAAGAATGTGAAATGTCAGAATATTAGTAGAGATCATTATTAATTTCAGCTTTAATTTCCTTCATCACATTGCCAGTGGTTCAGAAGTTTACATATACTCAATTTGTATTTGTTAGCCTTGCCTTTAAATTATTTAACATGGGTAAAATGTTTGGGTAGGCTTCCACAAGCTTCCCACAATAAGTTGGGTGAATATTTGCCCATTCCTCCTGACAGAGCTGGTGTAACTGAGTCAGGTTTGAAGGCCTCCTTGTTCGCACATGCTTCTTCAGTTTTGCCCTCACATTTTCTATAGGATTGAGGCCAGGCTTTTGTGATGGCCACTCCAATACCTTGACTTTGTTGTCCTTAAGCCATTTTGCCACAACTTTGGAAGTATGCTTGGGGTCATTGTCCGTTTGGAAGACCCATTTGTGACCAAGCTTTAACTTCCTGACTGATGTCTTGAGATGTTGCTTCAAAATATCCACATAATTTTCCATCCTCATGATGCCATCTATTTTGTGAAGTGCACCAGTCCCTCCTGCAGCAAAGCACCCCCACAACATGATGCTGCCATCCCAGTGCTTCACGGTTGGGATGGTGTTCTTCGGCTTGCAAGCCTCCCCCTTTTTCCTCCAAACATAACAATGGTCATTATGGCCAAACAGTTATATTTTTGTTTCATCAGACCAGAGGACATTTCTCCAAAAGGTACGCTCTTCGTCCCCATGTGCAGTTGCAAACCGTAGTCTGGCTTTTTTATGGCGGTTTTGGAGCAGTGGCTTCTTTCTTGCTGAGTGGCCTTTCAGGTAATGTCGATATAGGACTCGTTTTACTGTGGATATACAGATACTTTTGTACCTGTTTCCTCCAGCATCTTCACAAGGTCCTTTGCTATTGTTCTGGGATATATTTGCACTTTTCGCACCAAAGTACGTTCATCTCTAGGAGACAGAACGCGTCTCCTTCCTGTCCGGTATGACGGCTGCATGGTCCCATGGTGTTAATACTTGTGTATTATTGTTTGGACAGATGAACGTGGTACCTTCCGGCATTTGGAAATTGCTCCCAAGGATGAACCAGACCTGTGGAAGTCTACATTTATTTATTTTTTTAGGTCTTGGCTGGTTTCTTATGATTTTCCCATGATGTCAAGCAAAGGAGCACTGAGTTTGAAGGTTGGCCTTGAAATACATCCACAGGTACATCTCCAATTGACTCAAATGATGTCAATTAGCCTATCAGAAGCTTCTAAAGCCATAACATAATTTTCTGGAATTTTCCAAGCTGTTTAAAGGCACAGTCAACTTAGTGTATGTAAACTTCTGACCCACTGAAATTGTGATACAGTGAATTATAAGTTAAATGATCTGTATGTCAACAATTGTTGGAAAAATTATTTGTGTCATGCACAAGGTAGATGTCGTGACCGACTTTCCAAAACTATAGTTTGTTAAGAAGAAATTTGTGGAGTGGTTGAAAAACAAGTTTTACTGACTCCAACCTAAGTGTATGTAAACTTCCGACTTCAACTGTATGTGAGAATGCTAGTCATTGACTACAGCTCAGCGTTCAACACTATAGTGACCTCAAAGCTCATCACTAAGCTAAGGACCGTGGGACTAAACACCTCCCTCTGCAACTGGATCCTAAACTTCCTGACGGGCCGCCCCAAGGTGGTAATGGTAGGTAACAACACATCCGCCATGTTGATCCTCAACACGGGGGCCCCTCGGGGGTGTGTGCTCAGTCCCCTTCTGTACTCCCTGTTCACTCATGCCTGCACGTCCAGGCAGGACTCCAACACCATCATTAAGTTTGTCGATGACACAACAATGGTAGGCCTGATCACCGACAACGATTAGAATAGGAATAGGTTTGGTCGTGCCCTCTTCACTACTGTCTTGGTGTGCTTGGACCATGTTCATTTGTTGGTGATGTGGACGCCAAGGAACTTGAAGCTCTCAACCTGCTCCACTACAGCCCCGTCGATGAGAATGGGGGGGGGGGGGGGGGGGTGCTCGGTCCTCCTTTTCCTGTAGTCCACAATCATCTCCTTTGTCTTGATCACGTTTAGGGAGAGGTTGTTATTCTTGCGCCAGGTCTCTGACCTTCTCCCTATAGGCTGTCTAATCGTTGTCGGTGAAAAGATTTGGCATGGGTCCTCAGATCCTCAAAAGGATTTACAGCTGCACCATCGAGAGCATCCTGACGGGTTGCATCACTGCCTGGTATGGCAACTGCTCGGCCTCCGACCGCAAGGCACTACAGAGGGTAGTGCGTACGGCCCAGTACATCAACGGGCCAACCTTCCTGCCAACCAGGACCTCTATACCAGGCGGTATCAGAGGAAAGGTCCTAAAAATTGTCATAGACTCCAGCCACCCTAGTCATAGACTGTTCTCTCTGCTACTGCACGGCAAGCAGTACCAGAGCACCAAGTCTAGGTCAAAAAGGCTCCTAAACAGCTTAATAACTCCACCTACATTTTCATATTACCTCAACACCGCTACCCATTGTACAGTGCCTTGCGAAAGTATTCGGCCCCCTTGAACTTTGCAACCTTTTGCCACATTTCAGGCTTCAAACATAAAGATATAAAACTGTATTCTTTTGTGAAGAATCAACAACAAGTGGGACACAATCATGAAGTGGAACGACATTTATTGGATATTTCAAACTTTTTTAACAAATCAAAAACTGAAAAATTGGGCGTGCAAAATTATTCAGCCCCCTTAAGTTAATACTTTGTAGCGCCACCTTTTGCTGCGATTACAGCTGTAAGTCGCTTGGGGTATGTCTCTATCAGTTTTGCACATCGAGAGACTGAAATTTTTTCCCATTCCTCCTTGCAAAACAGCTCGAGCTCAGTGAGGTTGGATGGAGAGCATTTGTGAACAGCAGTTTTCAGTTCTTTCCACAGATTCTCGATTGGATTCAGGTCTGGACTTTGACTTGGCCATTCTAACACCTGGATATGTTTATTTTTGAACCATTCCATTGTAGATTTTGCTTTATGTTTTGGATCATTGTCTTGTTGGAAGACAAATCTCCATCCCAGTCTCAGGTCTTTTGCAGACTCCATCAGGTTTTCTTCCAGAATGGTCCTGTATTTGGCTCCATCCATCTTCCCATCAATTTTAACCATCTTCCCTGTCCCTGCTGAAGAAAAGCAGGCCCAAACCATGATGCTGCCACCACCATGTTTGACAGTGGGGATGGTGTGTTCAGGGTGATGAGCTGTGTTGCTTTTACGCCAAACATAACGTTTTGCATTGTTGCCAAAAAGTTCCATTTTGGTTTCATCTGACCAGAGCACCTTCTTCCACATGTTTGGTGTGTCTCCCAGGTGGCTTGTGGCAAACTTTAAACAACACTTTTTATGGATATCTTTAAGAAATGGCTTTCTTCTTGCCACTCTTCCATAAAGGCCAGATTTGTGCAATATACAACTGATTGTTGTCCTATGGACAGAGTCTCCCACCTCAGCTGTAGATCTCTGCAGTTCATCCAGAGTGATCATGGGCCTCTTGGCTGCATCTCTGATCAGTCTTCTCCTTGTATGAGCTGAAAGTTTAGAGGGACGGCCAGTTCTTGGTAGATTTGCAGTGGTCTGATACTCCTTCCATTTCAACATTATCGCTTGCACAGTGCTCCTTGGGATGTTTAAAGCTTGGGAAATCTTTTTGTATCCAAATCCGGCTTTAAACTTCTTCACAACAGTATCTCGGACCTGCCTGGTGTGTTCCTTGTTCTTCATGATGCTCTCTGCGCTTTTAACGGACCTCTGAGACTATCACAGTGCAGGTGCATTTATATACGGAGACTTGATTACACACAGGTGGATTGTATTTATCATCATTAGTCATTTAGGTCAACATTGGATCATTCAGAGATCCTCACTGAACTTCTGGAGAGAGTTTGCTGCACTGAAAGTAAAGGGGCTGAATAATTTTGCACGCCCAATTTTTCAGTTTTTGATTTGTTAAAAAAGTTTGAAATATCCAATAAATGTCGTTCCACTTAATGATTGTGTCCCACTTGTTGTTGATTCTTCACAAAAAAATACAGTTTTATATCTTTATGTTTGAAGCCTGAAATGTGGCAAAAGGTCGCAAAGTTCAAGGGGGGCGAATACTTTCGCAAGGCACTGTATATAGTGCCGCTATTGTTATTAACTGCTGCTCTTTAATTAGTTATTCTTATCTCTTACTTTTTTGGTGCATTTTCTTAAAATGCATTGTTGGTTAAGGACTTGTATAAGTAAGCATTTCACTGTTGTATTCGGCGCATGTGAGAAATAACATTTGATATATAACATGAAAACAGCCAAGCCAACTCTGCTAGGGCGAGTAACATGGTCAGTGAGGTGTTCCCTTGTTTGTCTGGAAGTAGCTAGCAAGCTTGCCAACTTTAGCCAGTGAGCTTGGGTGTTTGATTGCCGTTGTGATGTCAGAAATCTCGGATCAACCCTTCTCCTCCGTCAGAGCTTCCAGTGTGCGCTCTAAACTGATAATTTAACAGCGAGCCGAATTTACAAACGACCCCAGAGCGGCGCACTGGAGACAATTTACGAATGCACCCTAAGTAGACCAGACCCAGCTTCTATGGGATACACACTCAGTTATGTAGACCGGAACGGGCTTTTTCGGGTGGTAATCTTTATTTATTCATAATCTTTGGTTTGCCAAGAAGAACCAAAGTTGAGAACTTGTAGTCAGTCATTCATTCATGAACGTATTGTATTATTAGCCCTGTGTTTATTTGATTAATATAGCTAGTTCTATTGTACACACAAAATGTTTGCGGGCCTGCCTGAGCTTGGGATATCTAATGGCGAGGATTTAAAAGAAACACTGACCAACTGCACAGAGCCTCTGAAAGCCATTGACCAGTTTCAGGTAAGCTAACCTGAAGTTAGCTAGCAGCTAGATAAAACAGGACTAAAAGCATGTTGATACTAGCGTATCGACAGTACAGTGGTTCAAACTATGTATTGTGCACATTGGTTACTATAAATATCAGTTAAGTTAGTGGTTAGTCAACGTAGGTCATTCAAATAACGTTAGCTAGTCAGTTAATGTTAGCTAGCAATGACACAGGGCATCGTTCGGCAGCGCTTCCACGGTCGCCCTGAATTAATCGTTCATTAAATCACCCCACTGGGGGAATTTTGTTTGGGAATGGCTTCAGTAAACGTAGGTAACATAATTTCCAAAGTAAACACGCTGCTGGAGTTATTTAGAACAATTCTTTCTATTCGCGCCTTCTAATTTCTCCAAAATATGAGTGCGCATGCGCGTGGACCCGAGCCTTTATTTAACCAGTCGGTTAAGAACAAATTCTTATTTACAATGACGGCCAACCCCTGTATGATGTCAAAGTGCTCTAAAGTCGTGTATTTCAAACGGAAAACGTTTTGCAACGAAAACCAGTGGTGTACTCATTACACCGATTCTGAAGCGTTTAATCCTAACGCTGTTGGGTTCTGGGGTGTATTCATTACGGAAACCGTTTACAATTTAACAGCCAAACGGAGTTTCAATTGGACAAATTCAGTTAGGTCCCCTCCCCGTTCCATTTGCTTCTGTATAAGACACGTTTTGCAACAGCGTCTGGAAGAAAAAACCCTGCAGACTTCTCCACTTCCACAATCGATAATTGAGATGTGCAATTTGCAACTTCACAGATTACTCAGATTGGAATGGCAACACGTGGAATCCATACAATTTAAAAAATAACCACTACTTCCGTTTAAGAACACAACAGCTTTTATATGATGTTGAAGAGCATTTGTCAAATCAAATCAATCAAATGTTTATTTGTCACATACACATGGTTAGCAGATGTTAATGCGAGTGTAGTGAAATGCTTGTGCTTCTAGTTCCGACAATGCAGTAATAACAAGTAATCTAACTAACAATTCCAAAACTACTGTCTTGTACACAGTGTAAGGGGATAAAGAATATGTACATAAGGATATATGAATGAGTGATGGTACAGAGCAGCATAGGCAAGATACAGTAGATGGTATCGAGTACAGTATGTACAAATGAGATGAGTATGTAAACAAAGTGGCATAGTTTAAAGTGGCTAGTGATACATGTATTACATAAGGATACAGTCGATGATATAGAGTACAGTATATACGTATGCATATGAGATGAATAATGTAGGGTAAGTAACATTATATAAGGTAGCATTGTTTAAAGTGGCTAGTGATATATTTACATCATTTCCCATCAATTCCCATTATTAAAGTGGCTGGAGTTGAGTCAGTGTCAGTGTGTTGGCAGCAGCCACTCAGTGTTAGTGGTGGCTGTTTAACAGTCTGATGGCCTTGAGATAGAAGCTGTTTTTCAGTCTCTCGGTCCCAGCTTTGATGCACCTGTACTGACCTCGCCTTCTGGATGATAGCGGGGTGAACAGGCAGTGGCTCGGGTGGTTGATGTCCTTGATGATCTTTATGGCCTTCCTGTGACATCGGGTGGTGTAGGTGTCCTGGAGTAAACTGTTCCTGTTGCAAAACGTTTAGCAACAGAATTGGTTCAAAGAATGCACCCCAGGAGAGTCCATCACAACGTTTTGCAATGGAATCCGATGAGCATCGGAGCCGGTGTAGTTACGATTCGATCTTAGTCCTGTATTGACGCTTTCCCTGTTTGATGGTTCGTCGGAGGGCATAGCGGGGTTTCTTAGAAGCTTCCGCGTTAGTCGCGCTCCTTGAAAGCGGCTGCTCTACCCTTTAGCTCAATGCAGATGTTGTGATTGGCTGAAATCTGTGGTATGTCAGACCGTATACCACGGGTAGGACACAACTTTTATTTGTACTGCTCAAATTACGTTGGTGAACCGTTTATAATCTAAATAAGGCACATGGGGTTTGTGGAGAGCAAGAGAAAATAATCAGTGTTGCAAGCAGTAGTTTTTCCATGTTAACGCTAGTAATGTTAGCTAGCAGGTGTTGTAGTAGTGTGAAAATTGCGGCTGCAGCAGCTGTTATCAACTTTAAGGGTAGATGTTTGTTAGCATCACCCTTTTCAAGATTGACTTTCAAACTTTGTTTACAAATTATCATCATCTGGTTCGTAGCACTGTTTTTTGTTGCAGCTCACTTGTTGTTAGCTATCTCTTTGAAAAGAATGACTGAGAAACGTTGTTACATTTAAACTTTAAATCACTGGTTAGTGTGATGAAAGCTATAAAATATATTTGCAATGGGAAGGAATAGCTGGTTTGTTAATTTCATTTTGCACATGACGTGGTTGTGCTTTCATATTGGTATGATTTCATGGGGCCTAATGGAGTGAATGGGCTGCCTATTCTTTAACATTATTTGATTCTGTGTGTGACTGCTGTCTCCTGTCTATCAGTAGTGTCTGTGTTTGACCAAAATTGTCTCCTTCAGAGCCATGGAGTGCAAAGGTATTATGTTGCTGTCCTTTCAGCACCATAAGCCTGTCACCTTTGATGTGACACTGTTGTTGTCACTATTGGTTATAGTGTGTTGGCTACCATAAGTTGGTAAACAGTGCATTATTTTATGCTGTGTGTCATGTATGCATGCCGGTTCTGTCTTTGTGTGTGCAACAGCCCGAAGCGCAGCCAGGCCTGTTTTGATTCATTCTTCATAATGTCATCAAAAAGTATTGCTCCTCCTTCACTAGAACAATAATGGTCCTACTAAAGAATATATGTCAGGCGTGTTAATGATGCTATGTTTTCTGTTATTTCCAAAGATTTTGTTTTGTTTGATACAACGTACAGGTCTTGATCATATGAAGAGGTAACTCCGGTGACCATTTTGCCAATTTATTGAAAGCAAGCCAATGTTACAGTTGCCTAGCTAGCTAATATTGTCAATGTACTAGCTCAGGAAGCTAGTGTTTCATTAGCTATCTCTGTCAGTGAATTTAATTTCAATGTTTTGGCACGATTGTCTCATTTCATGTAACTAAACTCAGCAAAAAAAGGAATGTCCCTTTTTCAGGACCCTGTCTTTCAAAGATAATTCGTAAAAATCCAAATAACTTCACAGATCTTCATTGTAAAGGGATTAAATACTGTTTCCCATGCTTGTTCAATGAACCATAAATATGATTGAACACGTTAAGACACTAACAGCTTAGACGGTAGGCAATTAAGGTCACAGTTATGAAAACTTAGGACACTAAAGAGACCTTTCTACTGATGAAAAGAAAGATGCCCAGGGTCGCTGCTCATCTGCGTGAATGTGCCTTAGGCATGCTGCAAGGACGCATGAGGACTGCAGATGTGGCCATTGAGACGCCTACTGTGAGACGCCTAAGTCAGCGCTACAGGACGGACAGCTGATCGGCCTCGCAGTGGCAGTGGTGTGTAACAACACCTGCACAGGATTGGTACATCCGAACATCACACCTGCGGGACAGGTACAGGATGGCAACAACAACTGCCCGAGTTACACCAGGAACGCACAATCCCTCCATCAGTGCTCAGACTGTCCGCAATAGGCTGAGAGAGGCTGGACTGAGGGCTTGTAGGCCTGTTGTATGGCAGGTCCTCACCAGACATCACCGGCAACGATGTTGCCTATGTGCACAAACCCACCGTCGCTAGACCAGACAGGACTGGCAAAAAGTGCTCATCACTGACGAGTCGCGGTTTTGTCTCACCAGGGGTGATTGTCGGATTTGTGTTTATTGTCGAAGGAATGAGCGTTACACCGAGGCCTGTACTCTGGAGCGGGATCGATTTTGGAGGTGGAAGGTCTGCCGTGGTCTGGAGCGGTGTGTCACAGCATCATCAGACTGAGTTTGTTGTCATTGCCTGCAATCTCAACGCTGTGCGTTACAGGGAAGACATCCTCCTCCCTCATGTGGTACCCTTCCTGCAGGCTCATCCTGACATGACCCTCCAGCATGACAATGCCACCAGCCATACTGCTCGTTCTGTGCGTGATTTCCTGCAAGACAGGAATGTCCGTGTTCTGCCATGGCCAGTGAAGAGCCCAGATCTAAATCCCATTGAGCACGTCTGGGACCTGTTGGATTGGAGGGTGAGGGCTAGCTCCATTCCCCCCCAGAAATGTCTGGGAACTTGCAGGTGCATTGGTGGAAGAGTGTGGTAACATCTCACAGCAAGAACTGGCAAATTTGATGCAGTCCATGAGGAGGAGATGCACTGCAGTGCTTAATGCAGCTGGTGTCCACACCAGATACTGAATGTTACTTTTGATTTTGATCCCCCCCCTTTGTTCAGGGACACATTATTCAATTTCTGTTAGTCACATGTCTGCGGAATTTGTTCAGTTTATGTCTGGTGTTGAATCTTGTTATGTTCATACAAATATTTACAAGTTAAGTTTGCTGAAAATAAACGCAGTTGACATTGAGGACGCTTATTTTTTTGCTGAGTTTAGCTGCAGGCTTAAAGACACATTCAATCATATAATTTGCATAGAAACCCAAATAAAATGTTGATGGAAAGATGTGTGTGTGTCATGTATGCTAGAATGAAGGTTTAAAAATGACAGCTGCATATGCGTATTAACCAATACATATGGCACAGCCTACACACATGGCATACCTTGAAATACAATCCTCTCTAAAAACAGCTGTACAATGTGCCTTGCAATAATATAATCAGAGTTTGATTTCTAAACTAGATCAGTTGTCAAATAGCAGCTGCCCAATCCCATAGTGGGTATGCATAATGTTGGATGCATTGGAATGTAAGATATGGAGAATGATAAAGGGTCGGTAGGATTATAGAAAAAGCATTTGGTAAATAGTTTGAGTTGCAAATACTAAATGTTCAGTGAATGTGAGTATATTTAGGTGGTTAGTAACTTTGGCACCATAAACTTTTAGAAGGTTATTAACAATTATCTATTATTCTAGTAACTATGACTGGGTGTGAGGCATGTTTCCATAATGTACATTTCATGCATATGCATTCGAACACAATCCCAAATAGTGTTTCACCATTTATTGAGTACAGAGACAAATAGCAAAGGTGTCTCAGGCAGTATTTGAATTATCTAAATATAGTGTAACCAACCATACTTTGGAAACTATACAGACCCCTTGACTTTTTCCATATTCTTTACAGCCTTATTGCAAAATGGATTTAAAATAAAATATATACACTACCCTATAATGACAAAGCAAAAACAGGCTTTTTGAAATGTTTAGACCATTTGCTATGAGAGTCGAATGAGCAAGGTGCACCCTGTTTCCGTTGATCATCCTTGATGTTTCTACAACTTAATTGGAGTCCACCTGTGGTAAATTAAATTGATTGGACATGATTTGGAAAGGCACACACCTATCTATATAAGGTCCCACAGTTGACAGTGCATGTCAGAGCAAAAACCAAGCCATGAGGTCGAAGGAATTGTCTGTAGTTGTCAGTTCCGAGACAGGATTGTGTCGAAGCACAGATCTGGGGAAGGGTACCAAAACATTTCTGCAGCTTTGAAGGTCCCCAAGAACACAGTGGCCTCTGTCATTATTAAATGGAAGAAGTTTGGAACTACCAAGACTCTTGCTAGACATTGACGCCCGGCCAAACTGAGCAATCGGGGAAGACGGGCCTTGGTCAGGGAGGTGACCAAGAAACCGATGGTCACTCTGACAGAGCTCCAGAGTTCCTCTGTGGAGATTGGAGAACCTTCCAGAAGGACAACCATCTCTGCAGCATGGTAGAGTGGCCACTCCACAGTAAAAGGCACATGACATCCCGCTTGGAGTTTGTCAAAAGACACCTAAATACTCTGACCATGAGAAACAAGATGCCATGATGGAACTCTTTGCCCCGAATGCCAAGCGTCTGGAGGAAACCTGGCACCTTCCCCATGGTGGTGGTGGTGGTGGCAGCATCATGCTGTGAGGATGTCTTTCAGCGGCAGGGACTGGGAGACTAGTCAGGATCAAAGCAAAGATGAACTGTGCAAAGCATAGAGATCCTTGATGAAAACCTGCTCCAGAGCGCTCAGGACCTCAAACTGAGGTGAAGGTTCACCTTCCAACAGGACAACAATCCTACGCATACAGCCAAGACAATGCCGTAGTGGCTTCGGGTCAAGTCTCTGAATGTCCTTGAGTGGCCCAACGAGAGCCCGGACTTGAACCCGAGCTTACATTTCTGGGAGACCTGAAAATAGCTGTGCAGCAACGCTCCCCATCCAACCTGACAGAGCTTTAGAGGATCTGCAGAGAAGAATGTGAGAAACTACCCAAATACAGGTGTGCCAAGCTTGTAGCGTCATACCCAAGAAGACCCAAGGTTGTAATCGATGTCAATGGTGCTTCAACAAAGTACTGAGTAAAGGGACTTAATACTTATGTTTTTGCTTTGTCATTATGGGGTATTGTGTGTAGATTGATGAGGAACAAATACAATTTAATCAATTTTAGAATAAGGCTGTAACGCACCAAAATATGGAAAAAGTCAAGGGGTCTGAATACTTTCCAAATGCGCTGTATATGTCACGTGTTGTGGCGGGCACAATCTTACAATGTTACAGTCCAGAAATGAGAGCTTTACCATCTATGCCAAAAGCCCGGGCCTTTGATGGAGACTGTAGAACTGTCATCAACGCATGCTTCAGTATTCTCCCTTCTATCTAGGATAATTTGTGTGCTCAGGCCACATATGAGTAAAATAAATGATCACGACAAAGGAATGTAGTTTGTGAGCTAGAAAATGAACATCCTAGCAGTCTGAGTCAGGTTGCTCTCCAATCATCTTACTCTAGCTATCGACAGGGATAATGTGGCATTTCTTATTTGTCAGTATGAATGAAATTAGTGGGTCCTGCCTTGATGACTGTATTCCCTTTACACTACTTAACCTATAGATTCGTTTTTTTTGTCTGAAATTATTACTTGGATTAAATTGATAGCTAAAACACTCCTTGTCCTGGAATGACATAGCTTTAAAATCACTAGCTATCTGCTCCTGCTAACTAGCAACTGATCTACTTGTTGTACCTAGCTAGCTAACTAACAAGCTAGCTACATTACTAAGGCTAATGCATTTTAAGTTGGGAGTCATTTTACAGCTAAATAGTTAGATTACAATTAAATAAAGACTCTTTCTTGAGCTGTTACCAGCTGTGTTTAGTACCTTAGATAAAGAGAATGTGATTGGCAGATGTGATCAGCAGAGATGGTATCTGGATAGTGAACAAGTTTTGATTGGTTTACAGTTTAGTAGTCGACAGCATTTGGCTGTCCAGCTAGTGAACATAAGTATTTAGAACAAATGTGCAATAATTGACATGGCCAACAAATGGAAATGTATTCAGAAGGAACATACACTATCTAAAAACCAGCTCCTCTTGACATAGATTGATAATTTCAAAACTAAAGCAAATGGCTTGCTTCAGCTCACCATCTAGTACATGTAATGATTACAATTTTTTTTTAAACTGTAATAATTTGTTACCAGCTAAATTATTGTAATCATTACTTTTTGTATTACTTTTAAATCCAGGAAGGATGTTTGTGAAGAAAATACCTTTTCTGTTTTCCTGAATGTTTTTCAATTCAGCATGAAAAAAGGCACACGTTTTTTAAGTTCGTTCCACTTGAGCAAGTCTGATCCACAAGCCCGAGACCACTATTTAGACTCATGGATCCTTTTGTCTTTTTCTAATGGCTCTTAAGGCAAAGGTAATCTGAAAGTAATTAGATTGGTATGGAGTTTGGGTAATCCCAAAATTCTGTTATTTATTACATTTCTAGACAGGTGAATAGTAACTAACAGATTACATTTAGAAAGTAACCCACCCAACCCTGGTAAGCAGGCTCCATGAGTAATGTTAGATTACACAATTATCCCTGCAATGATTATCAAATGTGTAACACCACCATGTCAGTGCATTGATTATTATCTCACCTTCATCAGTCTGTTTTTGGTCTGTCTGGGCTGTGTTGTTTTGCAGACAGAAAATGGCATTTTGTTACCAACTCTTCAGTCAGCTCTTCCCTTCCTGGACCTTCATGGAACTCCTCGGTTGGAGTTTCACCAGTCTGTCTTTGACGAGCTTCGTGACAAGTTGATGGAGCGAGTCGCTACTATCGCGGAGGGCAAGGATGAGGACCGGTGCGACATCTATGCTAGTAAACAGCAGGTCTTCATAGAGAAGTCATCAACCATTGTACATGTATTTTAGGCATTGAGTTTCTGGGTATTCCTGCTCCCTCTACAGTTATGGTAAACTTAAAGAGCTGCTGGAGAAGAGCTTTCCGCTGGTGAAGATGCCTTCCATTCAGCCAGTGGTCATGCAGGTGCTGAAGCATCTTCCAAAGGCAAGTCTCGGTCTTCCCACCTTCAAATCCAATCTGCATTAGGGGAAACAGCTCCACTGTTCTCCCCAGCTCCTTTGTTATAGTTTTGTTGTTGGAATAGAAGAGAGGAGCCTCCGGCAGCATGGTAAAGACAGGTACGTACTCCGCTGTTCAGTCTCCTGTGCAATGATGTCCGAGGCGGGGGAAAAAAAGTGTTTGTTGCTTGCAGTAACTTCTTTGTTTTAATATTCCAAACAGATGTAGCAGTTTCACCAATTTGAATGATTCTAGCTTTAAGTGAATGCACTTCTTTTTCAATTTATAGTTCTTTGCAAATCACATTAGCCATAAGAAGTGACTTGTTTTCCATGATTCTTTCTCCAAAGCACCTTGATCTCTACCACAGCTCAGTGTTTGAAATGTTCTGATTGAGTGTTTATTTTCCTATGAACAGGTACCAGAGAAAAAGCTGAAGCTTGTGATGGCTGATAAGGAACTGTATAAGGTCTGTGCTGTTGAGGTGAAGAGGCAGATCTGGCAGGAAAACCAGGCTCTCTTCGGAGATGAGGTCTCGCCCTTGCTCAAGCAGTATATCGTGGCAAAGGAGGCAGCACTTTTCAGCAGCGATCTCTCTATTCTGCACAACTTCTTCAGCCCCTCCCCCAAAGCAAGACGCCAAGGAGAGGTGAGCCACCCCAGTACATCTGGACCGTTTCATTACTTTTTCACTCCCAATAGATTCTGTTCACATTCCAATAAGCATTTGTTATGATTAGGGCCGTGAACCCATTATAACAAGTAGGGCTGTGATGATACCAGTATCACTATTATTTTTATGGCCAAAATGATAACACAACGCAGACCAAAATCTTTGGTTCTTTAAAAACCTGCTGTATGTAAAATATTGCATGCTATAGCTTGGAAAATAATTGACTGGATGACAGCATAACTGATTGTTTAAGATTGTTTTCCTAAAGAAGTTAAATGTGCTTAAGGTTTTGTTTCCTTGCCATGAAACTAACAAGTATCATCCCGGCCCTAATAACAAGAGTCCATAGTTTTTTCCATAGTTTTCCTCAGTCAACCATTTGTTAGTCTTTAAATTCAAGAGAGAGTTGGGTGTGCTTGAGACTAACCCTTTTTCTGTTTTAGGTAGTCTTGAAACTGACCCAGATGATTGGGAAGAATGTGAAACTATATGACATGGTGCTCCAGTTTTTGCGAACACTTTTCCTGCGTACTCGTAATGTCCACTACTGCACCCTGCGTGCAGAGCTGCTCATGTCCCTCCATGACCTGGACATCAGTGAGATCTGCTCAGTAGACTCCTGCCACAAGGTATGGCCTAACGCATGTGTACAGCATGTCTTCTGTAAGCAAACAGGAGTAGTATTGATTTCAAATATATGCAAATACGTTGGCGAATGTTCTGGATGCTTGTGCAGAGTGCTGTACGTCTATATCTTGGCAGTTCACCTGGTGCTTAGATGCCTGTATCCGTGAGAAGTTTGTGGATGCCAAGCGAGCCCGGGAGTTGCAAGGTTTTCTGGATGGAGTGAAGAAAGGACAGGAGAAAGTACTTGGGTGAGAGAAGAAGAATGGGGAAATGTGATTGAAAATGTCTTATTGCACCATTTTAGGATTAATAAAAAGATGTGACAAAAATGTTAATGGTCTTGCTTTCCAGGGACCTGTCCATGATACTGTGTGACCCATTTTCCAGTAACACCCTGGTTTTGAGTACGGTCCGAAACCTGCAAGAATTGCTAAGCCAGGATGCTCTACCCAGAGTAAGACATTCAATGTTGTCATTCGTGGCCTCTGTCGATGCTATGTGGAGACCTATTGCCACTACTAAAGAGATGTTTCTGTGTGAATGAACAGGACAGTCCAGACCTGATGCTGTTACTCAGAATGCTGTCTCTTGGACAAGGTGCTTGGGATATGATTGACAGCCAGGTCTTTAAAGAGCCTCGATTGGTATGCAGTAATTTCTTTCTATTAGTATTATTTTATAATCACTTATTTTTGTTCAGTGAGTTTACCTGTCTGTATTACATTACTTATGAGCTGCACAGCAACAATAGTTTGTTGTGCAGAGCAGGAAAACAACCTCTTTACAATGAACTACAGCTAGGTCCTCCCGAGTGGCGCAGTGGTCTAAGGCAGTGCTAGCTGTGCCACTAGAGAGTCGAGTCCAGGCTCTGTCGCAGCCGGCCGCGACCGGGAGACCAATGGGGCGGCGCACAATTGGCCCAGCGTCGTCCGGGTTAGGGGAGGGTTTGGCCGCCAGGGATGTCCTTGTCCCATCGCAAACTAGTGACTCCTGTGGCAGGCGCAGTGCACGCTGACACGGTCGCCAGGTGTACAGTGTTTCCTCCGACACATTGGTGTGGCTGGCTTCCGGGTTAAATGGGCATTGTGTCAAGAAGTAGTGCGGCTTGGTTGGGTTGTGTTTTGGAGGACGCACGGCTCTCGACATTCGCCTCTCCCGAGTCCGTACGGGAGTTGCAGCGATGAGACAACTAACTACCAATTGGATACCACAAAATTGGGGAGAAAAAGGGGTAAAATAAAATAAAATAAAATAATACAATGAACTACAGCTAGATGGCGTAGATGTGACATAACCAGCCAGGGCAGAGACTCATCATATTTGATTCTTTCCCTCTCAGGAACTGGAAGTTGTGACCCATTTTCTCCCAGCCATGTTGTCAGTACTTGTGGACGACTATACCTTCACTGTAGAGCAGAAACTCCCTAGTGAGGAGAAGACCTCCCTCTCCTACCCTACAGCCCTGCCTGATAACTTCAACAAGTAGTTACTGGGATGGGATGTCACACTGGGGAAAGGACATACTGTTACTTTGGTAGACGTGGCATGCCTGTAATTCAATTTTGTATATGTGTGTTGACATTAAGAACATTATCATGTAAAACAAGTAGTATTGATATTCTAAAATATACATTGAAATGATCAGTGTTATTAACAGTGTACATGAACCTGCTATATGTTTAATGAGGACAGACCTTGGTTCCAATACTATGTAGGGCATTTCAATTACTTTCAAAGATATTTGGAACTAAGTAAAGACAAGTAGTTGAATATTGGAATGTATTTGGAAATGCACTTTGAAAGTTTTGGAAAATAATCAAATACACTGAATCAAATACCATGCATTTAACTCAGGTATTTAAAAATAGTATTTGAAATACGTATTTAAAATACTTTCAAATAGTAGGCTATGTATTGAAGTATTTTCAAAAATAATTATATAAATCACTTGAAAATACTCAAATACACAGAAAATAAGTATTTAAATAACATGTTTAAATACACATGTATTTGAACAGAGGTCTGAATGAGGACCCTCTTTGATTAAAGTAAGTTCTCCCCTGCCCTAGGTACCTGCAGGAGAACAGGGTGGCTTGTGAGATGGGTCTGTACTACGCACTCCACATTGCCAAGCAGAGGAACAAGAATGCCTTACAAAGGTTACTTCCCGCATTGGGTAGGTTCTGCACTTGTTTTGCCACAGGTTAATATAAATAAATACTGTTAGTAAATTGTTGTTAACCTGGCTCTCACCATTGTTTTGTCTCTATCATGTAACTGCAGTGGAGACCTACAACGACATGGCCTTTGGGGACATCTTCCTGCACCTCCTGACAGCACACCTCACCTTGCTCTCTGATGAGTTTGGGACTGAAGAGTTCTGCTCTGCTGTGTTTGATGGCTTCCTCCTCAACTCTTTCTCCAGGTCTGTCTTTTCCTGGGACATACAGGAGATTACTGCAAGTATTGCATTTGAAATTAATGGAAATGTTACTAAACATTTATGAAATGTGTGAAATTGAGGTAGAGTACTGTACTTCCTGTACTAATGGTCATATATTTTACCTTTATCTCACATTACACCCTGACATATTTTTATGTGTATTCCAGTAAAGACAATGTCCACAGACACAACCTACGCCTGTTGCTTCACCTTCACCAGAAAGTGCTGCCATCTTGTGTGGAGACCTTAGTGAAAACCCTGGAACCCTCAAAACAGGTGGGCAAACTGCCATATTACATGAAATAGGTTCCAAAGGAGATTGAACAGGATCTTGAGCACTTACAAATTCGTAACACATTGTATAAATTGCAATTCGGGATTGCAGGATTATTACATGTTTTATTTGCATGATATCATACTAAATGAATGATGATGTAAACAATTGTGCACAATTTTCAGAGATCCGTTTTGGCTCATGAGCACTGCTTTCAAAATTACTGGCATAAATTATACAGAACCTTTCATCTTTAATTGAAACACCTAAATAACTAATGGTGTAATCATGCATTTTTGAAAACGTAATATTAACCACATAAGATCAATGATTGGGGTTATGTAAAAAAAAAAAATGTCTGTCGCTCACACTAGGTGGGGGCGGAGCCAGTCTAGGAAGATCCAATCACACAACATGATTGTTGTAGACACTCCACTTCCCATATAAGTGGCCGTAATGCGCTCTCATCTCACTTCTTTCGTCTTCCTCACGGAATTGATGTAGATCCTCTACGACTCTCCTAACGATCGACTTGGACCTCTGTCACCTGTGAACAGGTTAGCAGGAAAAAATGAAGGACTCCACCGCCAAGCATAGGACAGTAGCTTCTCGTCGAGAGGATTGAGCTCACAACAAAATCTACTCAGGTTTGAGGCTCACAGCTAGCCTTTGCCCGCTTAGCATCCTCCAGATGGCGTATGTGTCCGCAGCATGCTCTGTTAGGGCACTGTACGTTACCGCTCACTGATGGCCTGTCAAGGAGAGCTACAGGAGACCGAGCGGTCATTCGCTGTAGATGTTTCAAGGTCCCGCCCCAACGATTCTCCTGGAGGAAAGGGGGGTAAGACGGTCCTAGGGGTCCCTCCCCAGCAGCAGAGGGGAGCAGTGCATGGTTCACACAATGTTCGGCCCTGCCCCCTCCCGGGCTGAAGACTGCAGGAGGGGCACTCTGCTCCACCAGAGCGCGTTCCCAGTGCAGCGGCCGATCGTTTTTATATCAAAGCACAGAAAAGATGGAGCAGACCACTCTCCCCCGGAGTGTCCTCCATACCGTAGTGTTCACCTCAACACCCTTGTTGGTTGAGTCAGAGGCCAAAAGACAAGATTTCAGTTGCCACAAAGCACTGTCCCAGATTGTGTGCATTTTATTGCCTTTTCAAATAAAAATACCACTGTTGCACCAAAGCATTTCGCCAGGAGCACAGAACACATAACCAAAAGAGGACCACAGGGTGCTACGGCAGTGACCCACTTGCTACACTTCCATCCCTGGGTTCTAACCATGGTTATGAGAGGCTTCCGACTTCAGTTCAGCAGAGAACCGCCAAACTTAGAACAGAATGTTGGTTTCTGTAGTGACTGGCGACTCAAATACTAGAGCAGGAGATCTCCACTCTGTTGAGTAAAAGGAAGATCAGAGTAGTAGCAGCAGCAGAAGCCCAGAGCAGTTTCAACTCTCGTTACTTCCTGGTTCCCAAGAAGGGTAGGGCAGCACCCCATATTGGACCTACGGATCCTCATCAGCTATCTGAGAAAGTCCACGTTCTATAATGTTAGGCGAAACGTGTGGTCTCTCTTCATTCGTCAAGGCTATTGGTTCATTACAGTTGATTTGCAGGATGCCTATTTCCACAAGTGTGGAAAAGGACCTTGTGGCTGCCAAGGAGCCATGGTAAGTTGCTAGTTAGCATTAAACATATCTTATAAAAAACCATCAATCTTCACATAATCACGAGTTAACTACACATGGTTGATGATATTACTAGGTTAACAAGCTTGTCATGCTTTGCATATAATCAATGCAGTGCATGTTAATTTATCATCGAATCACAGCCTACTTCAACTTTGCCAAACGGGGGATGGTTTAACAAAAGCGCATTCGCGAAAAAAGCACAATCATTGCACAAATGTACCTAACCATAAACATCAATGCCTTTCTTAAAACAAATATACAGTATTTGTATATTTTTTAAACCTGCATATTTACTTAAACTAAATTCATGTTTGGAGGCAATATTAACTAGGGAAATTGAGTTACTTCTTTTGTGTTCAGTACAAGCAGAGTTAGGGTATATGTAACAGTTTGGGCTGCCTGGCTCTTTGTGAGAATTTTACATAATTATGACACAACATTGAAGGTTGTGCAATGTAACAGCAATATTTAGACTTAGGGTTGCCACCTGAACGGTTACGTATTTAACTGAAATAAAAAATATATATACATTTTTAGTATGATAATGATAGTTTCCGGATTTAACCATATTAATGACCTAAGGCTCTTATTTCTGTGTTTATTATAATTAAGTCTATGATTTGATAAAGCAGTCTGACTGAGCGGTGGTAGGCAGCAGCAGGCTCGTAAGCATTCATTCAAACAGCACTTTACCGCGTTTGCGAGCAACTCTTAGCAAAGCTTGAGGCACAGCGCTGTTTATGACTTCAAGCCTATCAACTCCTGAGATTAGGCTGGCAATACTAAAGTGCCTATAAGAACATCCAATAGTCAAAGGTATATGAAATACAAATGGTATGGAGAGAAATAGTCGACGCGTCATAATTCCTATAATAACTACAACCTAAAACTTATTAACTGGGAATATTGAAGAACTGGGAATATTGAACCACCAGCTTTCATTTGTTCTCATGTTCTGAGCAAGGAACTTAAACGTTAGCCTTTTTTACATGGCACATATTGCACTTTTACTTTCTTCTCCAACACTGTTTTTGTGTTATTTAAACCAAATTGAACATGTTTCATTATTTATTTGAGACTAAATAGATTTTATTTGTATTATATTAAGTTCAAATAAGTGTTCATTGTTCATTCAGTATTGTTGTAGTTGTCATTACTACAAATATATATATATATATATATATATATATATATAAATCGGCCGATTTAATCAGTATCGGCGTTGAAAGATCATAATCGGTCGACCTCTACTTCTGGCCCTAAAGCCCTTTCTGCCTTTTCTCCGGAATTGTCAAGTCCTAATCAGAAAGGACAATAGAACTACAGTGGCATACATCAACCTCCAGGGTGGCACCCAATCCCTGCGCCTCCCACACAAACTCCTGTTGTGGAGCAGCGCATATCGCCATTTGTTACGCCCCAGGCGCGACCCATGCCCCAGGCGCGACCCATGCCCAATGAACAAAGGAGCGGACTTGTTGTCCAGAGGGAATCCATCCCCACATATTGGCCAGAATATGGGAGAAATTAGGACAGGCGTCTGTAGATCGCATCACACAAAAACACACACTACCTGCTGTTCTTTTCAATGACAAGCAATGATGCGCTACTAGGGGTAGACGCGCTGGCACACCCATGGCCAAGAGTACAGCTTTACGCATTTCCCCCCTCTGTCTGATTCTCTCCAGAGTCAGAACAGCAGTGGTCTCTCATCCTGATAGCCCTTTTCTGGCCAGGACGGCTATGGTTAGCAGATCTCTCACTCCTGTTCGACCAGCCCTGGCAACTACCGGTACGCAATCTGCTGACCCAAGTGAACAGAATGATTTTCCATCGCAATCCGAACATTGGGGCTCTTTAGTCCTGGCCCATGAGAGGATTAATCTTAATGCGACAGGCCTGCCGCTGAAAGTCGTGGAAACTACAGAGCATTACAGCCCCTTCAACACAACAACAAGAAGTGCGGTGTGCTTGATAGACGGTGTGATCAGAAACAGATCCTTCCCTTTCTTTGCTCAATTCCAGAGTTACTCTGCCTCCTGCAGGACCTTTTGGACAAGGACAAGCCTTTTACACTGCAAAGGTGTACTTGGCCTGCAACATAGGCTTCGACAATGGTACAGCGGAGAAGTACCACCTCGTCCGTCATTTTAAAAGGGTGCCCAGTACCCAAAAGGCTAGTCTCATCCTGGGACCCTTCTGCTGTGCTTGAGGACATTTCACAGCAGCTGTTCATGCCGCTGGAAAGCATGGAAATGTTATTTATCTCGTTTAAAACTGCTTTTAGCCATTATATCTGCAAAACAGGTGGGGGAATTGCACGCTCTGTCAGTCCACCACTAGTGCCTGAGCTTTGCCCTGTGGTCATCCAAGTTTAGTTACCTTGCATCCTAACCCCGCTTTTGTGCCTGAAGTAAGTCGTGCTTATAATCGCCTCACTTTACAGCTGTTGACCTTTCACCCGCCGGCCTTGTCCTCCATGGAGGATGAGCGTCTCCACTGCTTGTGTCCAGTACGTCCATTGCATATCTAAATGCCCGGACGAGAGCCCTATGAAAGAGCGATCTGCTCTTTGTCTCTTGGGACCAATTTCTCACAAGTGTTTATCCCATCGGAAGATGGAGGCTATTTTACTGGCATATAACAGCAAGGGTTTACAACCTCCGAAGGGCCTGAGTGCTCACTCCAACAGACATATGGCTGTGTCACGGGCATTGTTCAAAAGCGTCTCTGTTCAAGAGGTCTGTAATGCAGGGATACCCCCCCATACCAACTGGACATCACTGTGCCCTCATTAGAGCATACGGTGCTTACTGTCAGGACTTCTGAGGGTTGATCCTGTCTAGACTTGGCTTCGGAGAGATTAGGAGCTCTACTGGAGTTGGCTACATTTTTATTTATTTATCTAGGTATGTCCGTTAAGAACAAATTCTTACTTACAATGACGGCCTACCTACATAAGGTTACTTGACATAACCCACGGTCTATGATATTATGAGTGAGGTGACTCAGTGTTTCCCTCACGCTCTGTGTAAGGAAGACCACATGTACATTTTAAGTCAGAAGTTTACATACACTTACATACTTATGTTGGAGTCATTAAAACTAGTTTTTCAACCACTCCACAAATTACTTGTTAACAAACTATAGTTTTGTCTAGTCGGTTAGGACATCTGCATGACACAAGTAATTTTTCCAACAATTGTTTAGCCGGATTATTTCACTGTATCACAATTCCAGTGGGTCAGAAGTTTACATACACTAAGTTGACTGTGCCTTTAAACAGCTTGGAAAATTCCAGAAAATGATGTCATGGCTTTAGAAGCTTCTGATAGGCTAATTGACATCATTTGAGTCAATTGGAAGTGAACCGTGGATTTATTTCAAGGCCCACCTTGAAACTCAGTGCCTCTTTGCTTGACATCATGGGAAAATCAAAAGAAATCAGCCAAGACCTCAAAAAACATTGTAGACCTCTACAAGTCTGGTTCATCCTTGGGAGCAATTTCCAAATGCCTGAAGGTACCACGTTCATTTGTACAGACAATAGTACGCAAGTATAAACACCATGGAACCACGCAGCCGTCATACCACTCAGGAAGGAGACGCGTTCTGTCTCCTAGAGATGAACGTACTTTGGTGCGAAAAGTGCAAATCCATCCCAGAACAACAGCAAAGGACCTTGTGAAGATGCTGGAGGAAACGGGTACAAAAGTATCTATATCCACAGTAAAACGAGTCCTATATTGACATTACCTGAAAGGCCACTCTGCAAGGAAGAAGCCACTGCTCCAAAACCACCATTAAAAAAGCCAGACTGCAGTTTGCAACTGCACATGGGGACAAAGATCTCACTTTTTGGAGAAATGTCCTCTGGTCTGATGAAGAAGAAAAAAATAGAACTGTTTGGCCACAATGACCATCGTTATGTTTAGAGGAAAAAGGGGGAGGCTTGCAAGTCGAAGAACACACTCCCAACCGTGAAGCACGGGGGTGGCAGCATCATGGTGTGGGGTTGCTTTGCTGCAGGAAGGACTGGTGCACTTCACAAAATGGATGGCATCATGAGGATGAAAAATTATGTGGATATATTGAAGCCACATCTCAACACATCAGTCAGGAAGTTAAAGCTTGGTCCCAAATGAACAATCACCCCAAGCATATTGCCAAACCTGTGGCAAAATGGTTTAAGGACAACAAATTCAAGGTATTATAGTGGCCATCACAACGCCTTGACCTTAATCCCTTAAATTTGTGGGCAGAACTGAAAAGGCGTGTGCGAGCAAGGAGGCCTACAAACCTGACTCAGTTACACCAGCTCTGTCAGGAGGAATGGACCAAAATTCAACCAATTTATTGTGGGAGGCTTGTGGAAGGCTACCCGAAACATTTGACCCAAGTTAAACAATTTAAAGGCAATGCTAACAAATACAAATTGAGTGTATGTAAACTTCTGACCCACTGGGAATGCGATGAAAGAAATAAAAGCTGAAATAAATAATTATCTCTACTATTATTCTGACATTTCACATTCTTAAAATAGTGGTGATCCTAACTGACCTAAAACAGGGATTTTTTTTCCTGGGATTAAATGTCAGGAATTGTGAAACTGAGTTAGCCAAATACATTTTTTTTTTTTTAAGGTGTATGTAGACTTCTGACTTCAACTGTACTTAGAAGTGAGATGAAAGTGTATTACAGCCACTTATATTTGGATCTTCCTAGATTGGCTCCACCCCCAGGCGATACCCATTGTGAGACTCCTCACTAATATTATCATAGAGCTGGGGTTATATCAAGTAACCTCACGTTTTACTGTTCTGAAAATTACATGTGGCTTATAAAATAGTTTTTCCTACTCAGGTCACATAGTCACGTCCCATAGTCAGGGCCATGGGAAAGCTCCTAGCCCTATGGCATAACGACTGTATTTCCATATTCTTCATTCTCTGTTCTCTGTGCTTGTCTGGTGTCCACAGAGCAGTGACCAGGTAAAGGAGCTGTACACCAAGCTGACCGAGAAACTGGAGGCCCAAAAGATAAGTCCTCCCCAGCCAGACGAAGCCCCCTCCCTGGACCTGGGGCTCCATCCTGTTAAAGTGCCCACTACAGCTTCCACTCCAACAACATCGCTCTGAGAGAGGAGGTGGGAGGGAGCAGCAAAATAAGGACACCAATTAGTCTGAAAAAAGGATGCTGATATTACATGTTTAATTTAGGTTGGCTCATGAAACCACAAAAAAAACGACTAAATGTAATTTCCTCTGAGTACTATGGTTAAGGTTTAGTTTGTTTTCTAATACTTGTTTTATTAAGATGTCGTATTTGAAGCAGTTTTCCAGCTTTAACAATGTAACTCAGTTGCCAATGTTTTTCAGTGTGAATTATTACTTTTTAATTTTAGAAATACGTAGTCTTGCTTAATTATTGTTGTAAGTATATTTTCTTATGTACTGGATCTATGAAGACTGAATGTCAATGTGTGTGTATGTACTGTTTGTATTGTGTCGGTGGTGACGCAAGCTTTAAATAAATACATTTATAAATGGTTAAAAAAAAGTTTATACTATATGTAGATGTGTGTGGACACCCCTACAATCTCCATAGACGAACATTGGCAGTAGAATGGCCTTACTAAAGAGCTCAGTGACTTTGTGTGGCACCGTCATTGGATGCCACGTTTCCAACAAGTCAGTTCATCAAATTTCTGCCCTGCTAGAGCTGCCCTGGTCAACTGTAAGTGCTGTTATTGTGGAAGTGGAAACGTCTAGGAGCAAGAACAGCTCAGCCGCGACGTGGTAGGCCACATAAGTTCAAGGAAACGGAACCGCTGAGTGCTGAAGCGGTAAGAAAACGTCTGCCCTCTGTTGCAACACTCACTACCGAGTTCCAAACTGCCTCTGGAAGCAACGTCAGCACAAGAACTGTTCGTCGGGAGCTTCATTAAATGGGTTTCCATGGCCGAGCAGACTCACACAAGCCTAAGATCACCATGCTTAATGCCAAGCGTCAGCTGGAGTGGTGTAAAGCTCGCTGCCATTGGACTTTGGAGCAGTGGAATCGTGTTCTCTGGAGTGATAAATCACTCTTCACGATCTTGCAGTCCCACGGAAAAATCTGGGTTTGGCTGGTGCAAGGAGAACGCTACAGGCACGAAAGCATAGTGCCAACTGTAAAGTTTGGTGGTGGAGGAATAAGGGGCTGGTTCTGGTTAGGCCCCTAGTTCTAGTGTTGGGAAATCTTAACGCTACAGCATACAATGACATTCTAGACGACTCTGCTTCCAGCTTTGTGGCAACAGTTTTGGGAAGGCCTTTCCTGTTTCAGCATTTGTATTTATTATGGATCCCCATTAGCTGCTGCAAAGGCAGCAGCAACTTTTCCTGGGGTCTGGCAAAATGAAGGCAGTTATACAATTTTAAAAACATTACAATACTTTCATTACAGAATTCACAACACACTATGCCCTCAGGCCCATACTCCACTACCACATATACAACACAAAATCAATGTGTACTTGTGTTTATAGTGCGTGTGTTTATAGTGCGTATGTTATCATGTGTTTGTATGCCTGTGCCTATGTTTGTGTTCCTTCAGTCACATTTCAGTCCCCAGCATGACAATCAGTGCCCGACCTCACTAATGCTCTTGTGACTGAATGGAAGCCATTCCCTGTAGCAATGTTCCAACATCTAGTGGAAAGCCTTCCCAGAAGAGTGGAGGCTGTTATAACAGCAAAGGGGGGACCAATTCCACATTAATGTCCATTAATTTGGAATGAGATGTTTGACAAGCAGGTGTCCATATACTTTTGACCGTATAGTGTCTCTTGAATTCCAAAAATAGTATAAAAAAATGGAAGTTGACAAGGGCAGCAATGACTCATACAGGAGTTAAAATATCAGACATACAGAATGTTGAAACTATAGCAGCCAGACCTTTTTTAATTTAATCTCAGACCTCACAATGTAGAGCAGCAGTGTAAAGTGTTACTTACACAACTTTTAAGTACTACTGAAGTATTTTTTTCTGTACTTTACTATTTATATTTTTGACAACTTTTACTTCACTACATTCCTAAAGAAAGTGATGTACATTTTACTCCATATATTTTCCCTGAAACCCAACAGTACACGTTACATTTTGAGTGCTTAGCAGGACAGGAAAAGGGTCCAATTCACGCTCTTTATCAAGAGAACACCCCTGGTCATCTCTACTGTCTATGATCTGGCGGACTCACTAAACACACATGGTCAATTTATAAATTATGTCTGGAGTGTGCCCCTGGCTGTCCGTAAATGAAAAAAAAATGGTGCTGTCTGTATGGCTTAATATAAGGAATTTGAAATCATTTTTACTTTTGATACTTACGTATATTTAAAACCAATACTTTTAAACCTTTACTCAAGTAGTATTTCACTGGGTGAAATTCACTTTTACTTAAGTCGCTTTCGATTACGGTATCTTTACTTTTACTCAAGTATGACAATTGGGTACTTTTTCCACCTCTGATGTCAAGTGACCACTGTAAAGAATATGGAGTCGATTCTTGCTGAGTTTCAGGAAGAGGGTGGCTTTTGGAGGACGCTCTTTATCATCTGCTCATTTGAGTCTTTAAGTGTGAAGGTGACTTTAAGCTGGCCTGGATCCCACTTGTTAATGAAGAAAGGGTCTGCTGTGTCCTTCGAACTGTCCTCTTTACTTGTGTCCTCTATTTTCCTGCCACTCGCACACCCTGCGTCCTTATGGGAGTCATTTGACACCATGCTCTTGAAGAAAGTCTCTTTTACTGGGTGACTTGTAGGTAGTGAGCTATACCTCTTACCCCCACCCAGCTGGCCCCACTCCCCCTGCAGACACAGGCCCTCTAGCTGAAGCTGCAGGGCGTCTGGGGAGCAGCTACGGACCTCCAGGCAGTAATCTGATGTTGCAGTCTCTAGGTGTTCATCATCCATGTGACCTCCGAACGTTCCTGATGTGTGGGCAGATCTATAGGAGGGAAACAATGATATCATGTTTGAGGGAAAGTGAATATTACCAGTTAGCTAATTCTGCGAGCCAAACAAACTGTGACCGAGTTGTCAAGGAAATGTCAGTGCTTGCCTTTGCCTGTCTTGACGTCTTCTCTGTGGCTCCTCAAGCATCACCTCATAGAAGCGCCTGAACACAGGAGCCGTGTTGTCACCCTGGTGGTATTTCTCTTGCACATTCTTCATAGGGTCTTAGGAGGAAATGTGATTTATCATCACATAACAAAAGGTGAAACAGTCTTGAACAACTAAATGTTTTATCAATGGTTACAGTAGAAAGTTTGAAGAATGTTTTAAATGAAAGAACGAACAATGTGATTTTACCTGAAGTTATGCCAGTACACTGGAATATACTTGGTCTCTGTGGGCCAACAGGTTTCAAAGGCTTCAAACCACCATTCCTCACATGGACTGATTTCCTGTACTGCTTAAGATCAATGCTCTTTAGGCTGGTATCAGCTCTGAGCTGACTCCGGCTGTCCTGCAGTGTGTCGGTCTTAAAATCATGTAAGTGTTGGGTCCTAGCAGTGTTTACCCGTGAGACATTGACACTCTGAAGGAAGAGACACATCATTGATGTTATCTTTCCTCTTTCCCCTCAATACTCATGAAAGAGTTTGTGTTAGCAAGAGTCAACTCACCTGTGATACTGCGCTTGGTATTCTAAAGGGCTTGGACATTCGGGAATTCCTGATCCTCAGTGGCGGCTTTGGGCCGGGGCAAGACAGTGCTGAAGTGCCGTCAAAAATAGGCCTAGCACCCCCAAGAAAGAAATTAATAATGTTTTAATTTCAATATATATAATGAGTCTAAATTTTTCTGTCTCTCAAAATCCTGTTCTCACAAACGAGCTCTGACTGCTCAGGGTCCAGCCTACATAACACCGTGCCTCCTCATTGGCTCTGACAGAATGTCTTGAATTTGAGTGGTTGAAAAATCCATCTGACTGATATGTCTTTGAACTATGTAAAATTTGCCTGTAGCTATCCCCTGATCCAGTGTCAGATCTTTTAAATCGCTAGCTAAATTAGTTTAAATCAGGATGTGTGTGTATCTGACCATTGATCTGTTTTACGACCCGATTCCTATTGTTTCAAAATTGTTGCACTGATTTGCAGATAGCTGTGTTGTTTCCTATAGCTATAACAGTAGGCTACTAGCTGTAAAATATTGAACCCAAGCTAATTGGCATTGGAGTCATGGAGGGCTGTTGTTTGGGAGTTAACCGTTGGTTTCTTGCAAACCCTAACATGATTTTCAATGACATGTTGAGTACATATGTAAATTCGAAGATATTTGGTGATCGAGGTCGACATCGTTCTCCCTCACCTCACGGACGTGATCGCGTGTGTGCATGTAATCCACCCCTATGCAGTGAACAAGCTACCCCATAGCTACCCCAGTGAAAAAATCCTGCCGCCACCACTGCTGATCCTGTTGATGTCCCATTCAGACAGCTCTCTTTGACTCCACTTGTCCACATTGACTGTCCCCGACCTGTTACAATGGGATACTAAGAACTCATCATAAAGAACCCTGAACGCATCGGAACGAACCGACATCACACATCTCCATGTAACTGTGTTACAACTGGAAAGGTGATAGTATCAGTTCCAGTTTCAATCTCACACTACATCATGTCTGGCCAGACTTGCATAGGCCTTCTCAAATGTACATCTCTAGCATTATTATCTTTTCATCTGGTGTGATTAATGTTAGTCTCTAATAGAATGTACAGTTTTGCTAGCCTACCGTGGATCAATGGAAAGCATTGATGTGTTCTCATGCTTTGAGGATGACTTGAAGCATGCTGACCTGCTTCTGATAGTATATCTTATCTGCATAACAAAATAATATAAGAGGAAGAGACATGGCTATAGTTTTGAAACAGTTAAATGTCAGATGATTTGCAAATTAGTGCCTCTGGCATCATGATTCACCTACCTGTTTTCTTCTCACTTGATTTGGAGTCTGTCTTGCTGTGTTGTGTCTGGCTACTGACCTGGGCTGTAGCAGTGCTTTACCAATGCATTGCACAAAATCCAGGGGCGTTCCAGAGCTTTTTTCTGGTGCCAGTGGAGTGGTTTGTTTGAGTTTCCACAAACTGGACATTTTTATCTGTCAAAACATTGAATGTGAGAAAAATGACAAATGTGTCTTTATAGCAGGTAGGCTACATGATTATACAGAATGAACAAACTTAGTATTTTTTTATTGTCTCAAATCTTAATAATATGATCATTATTGCTGCATTCTTGTGAATTCTTTGTCTAATTACCATAGCGACACCTATTCATTTAAAGTTCCTTGGTATTGCTATGGTAACTGGACAAAGTAAAGAATTTGGAATTCACAATGTAGAAATACTGATTCTATTCTTAGCATTTCAAGACATTAGACTCAAAATAGAATACAACAAATCTAAATGATTGGACTTATAGGAAAGACAAAGTTAGAATAATTGTTAAACATTTATTTAATAAAAAAATGTTAACTGTTTGTATATTTAAATCCATTACTCAAGAACTGTTCCAAGTTTTACACAATGACAACTGCCAATGCTACAGTAAGATTTCAAGCATGTACTGTAAGCATTCGGTGAAGTGGTTTCACATCCTGGCTATAATAAAGTTGGGGGTTTTGACTCTTATAACCACACAGGAAGAATAATTTGATCTAGCCCATATTTGTGCTTCAACACGTGGTTATGAGAAAGACCAATTCTGCTTCTGCCTGTATATATTACATATCATGGTTGTGTGCGACTACAGCAGACCAAATCCTCATATAGAAGTCAGGGGAAGTAATAACTAGTTTGTCATTCAGGACTTGTCCCACTGATGGACTGCAAGCGCGAGCTTAAGTAAGTAGCCTACTCAAAAGTAGATGTTATAACCTTTCATCAGGATCACAAGCTCCTCCATAATGCAGTATTTTCCTTTAAATGTGTCATTGTGTATAGATATTTTAACCTGCAACTAATTGGATTCTGATAAACTTTTCACAATTGTGTTCAGTTACACTTCCCTCTTGTTTTTTTGGACAGTGAGGCTAAAATGTGGAATCCAAAATGTTGGAGTATAGAGCCAAATGTAAACATTTTTTTGTTTGTTTTTAATATGGAGGGGAGTGTATGTAAGCTTGAAGTTGCTTTAAATCATATATTGTGCATATATTGATTGAATGTTCATTTTAAAATGTGGTTATGCTTTAAATCAGAGAGTTCTATTTGTTTTGTTAGAATTTTAAAGCTATTTTGTGACAGATGTGATGTCCCTGCGATAGTTGACTTGGGGTGAGATCTGTTCTCACTTCAAGTTCTACATCCTGTTTAATGTGTTTTCAGTTCTACTGTCTGACTACACTGAACACCACCTTTATAAGAATTAACAAGGACGCAACACACAATGTCTGCATCATTTATTGTACAAAATGTAACATTTCACAGTTTCTTTGTGGTCTGACTAGTAATCTAAGCAATTTGCTCTATTTTTTCTTAAGGTGAATGTTAATAGCCGGCATACCCCATTCATCCCATCCTAAAATGAACAGCACAGTGTCTCCGTCCGTGTTGCCTCTGGACAACAGAAGTCTCTCTGAGTCCTGTACAGTGGAACCCCAACACGTGTCCATCACTGTTTTCCTCCTCCTGGTTGTCCTGGTTGGTTTCTTCCTCAACAGTTTCAGTCTGTGGGTCTTCTGCTGCCGTATACCACAGTGGAGCTCTGGTACTGTCCTGCAGTTTCATTTGGCTGTCAGTGACACTGTTATCACACCAGTCGCACCATTAATGGCAACATACTTTGTTATGGGTAGCCACTGGCCCTTTGGAGCTTTTCTGTGCAAGCTGAAGATTGCCTTGCTGAGCATTCACTTCTATGGCAGTATCCTGTTCCTTACACTCATCAGCATTCATCGATACGTGGTAGTTGTCCAGTTTAAAAGGGGCTCCTGTATGAAACGAAAGGCGTTTGTTCAGAATCTGTGTGCTGGAGTCTGGTTGGTTTTGCTGGCTAAGGGAATTGCCTGTTTCTTCTTATTGAACACAAGCCCAATGGGAAACCGCACACAATGTCTCAGCATTCATCAGGAAAAATACATTGACGTCTACTTCGCCATCAACTTCATTATGCTCATCCCTGGGTTTCTGCTGCCTCTCTCAGTGGCAGTGACCTGCTATGTTCAGCTAGCAAGATCAATGTCTCGTATCAATATCAACATGTCCAAGGGCCGTGATATAAAGGCCAAGTCACGTAAAATGGTGGCCATGTGTCTGGTGATATTTGCACTGTGCTTCACTCCTCTGAACGTGATACGAACTGTGGCTGTCATATTAAAGAAGTACTTTCCAGAACAATGCAGTCTTCTCCTGCAGGTGGAGACTGCATACTATATCTCCTGGATTTTGGCTGGAGCAAACTGCTGCCTGGACCCATTGCTTTATTGTTTTGGATCACACAACTTTGTCAAGGCTATTCATAGGTCTCTCAGAAAATTTGATGTTAAGTTTAAAAAAGACCCGGCCACAAATGACCAGATCATCTATGATACTGCTATTGAGTCTCCCTCCATTGACTTAGAAGACATCCACACCCAGCATTCGAACACGTCTTGAATAAGGAACCTCATAGTAGTATAATCACATTGGCTTATTGTTTATTGTGTTTGCTCAGTGTCTTTTTCTTTTTTTACATAAATAGTATCTAACATTGACATGGGACCTGTGAAGGAAGAATGCACAGGTAAGTGCCAAAATAAAGGAAACACTTGAGTAAACGAGGGATACAAAGTATATTAAAAGCAGGTGCTTCCACACAGATGTGGTTGTTGAGTTAATTAGGTAATTAACATCTCATCATACTTAGCGTCATGTATAGAAATGCCCAGTTGCCTATGATTTTGGCTACAATGGCTAGTCAGTCAGTCAGTCACACACCAGATCTCAACCCAATTGAACTCTTATGGGAGATTCTGGAGCAGAGCCTGAGACAGATTTTTCCACCACCATCAAACAAACAGCAAATTATGGAATTTCCCGTTGAAGAATAGTGTCGCATCCTTTCAATAGAGTTCCAGACACAATAGAGTTCCAGACACATTGAAGCTATTCTGTCGGCCCGTGGTGGCCCAACGCCCTATTAAGACACTTTATGTTGGTGTTTCCTTTATTTTGAAAGTTACCTGAGGGTGATCATAAATGTATTATTTTATTGATGTGTTATAATATAATTAGATACTGTCATATGGCATACTGTAATTGTAAAACAAAACATGCTCTGTTTTAAACAAATTCAAATGTATATTGAATGCATTTTAAAAGGAAGATATTTTCCACAGTCTTCATTTGTAATAAGTCCATTTTAGTCAGTTATACTGTAGGGTTTTGTTTAAAGTCACTTTTTTTTGTGGTTTGATGATTGCATTGCTGATGACGAAAAAATATTGTAATTACTTTCCCCGCATCATGCAGGAAGTCACTAGAGGTGTTGTGAGAAGAGGTGCTCTCACTGTCCCATTCTGAGAGCAGCAAGTGTGACTGGTGTAATGCTTTACAAGGCTTGGTAAGGTCTCTCTTACGGGTTTATAATAGCAGGTTGTCTCTGACAAAGGCAGATGGTAGAGAGATGCACATATTTGCTTACTGTTAACAATATACAGTTATAAATTGAGAATTACAGTCTTGATCTTAATATCATGGTTCATAAATGTTTCGTTTTAGGCTACCTTTACTCACATTTCAGATGTTTTTGTTTAAATCCAGATCTGTACCTGGGTTTGTGAACTGGATATTCTTAGACAATCTTACCATTGTGAGATATAATTGTTGAGAGGCAGTGCAAGAAAATGTGGCAACACAGGAAAAGTTCAATGCAATAGCATCCTTTGACATCAGTCTATGAAGTGTTGCAAGATACAATAAAATTGTTTAAATGCATGAAAATGAGAAACAACATTTTGATATATTTTTGGGGGTAATAATTTTCCCATCCTAAATATTACTCTTCATAAATGTTTCCTTCAAAGGTGTTTCAAGAATATCTACTTCCACTCTACATCGATTTCTTCTCAAGATGACCAGCACAGAGTCACACTCCATGTCCCTCCAGTCCCTGACCACTATCCCAGCAAACATAAATGCCGACATAACCACCATCCAAGCCAACAGCAGTAACACTGAGCTCTGTACAGTGGAATCCCAACATGGTTCCATCCCTGTGATCCTAATCCTGGTCTTTGTGGTTGGCTTCCTCCTCAACAGCTTCAGTCTGTGGGTCTTCTGCCTCCGTATACCACATTGGAGCTCTGGTACCACCCTGCAGTTCAACTTGGCCCTGAGTGATGCCCTTGGCACCCCTGCAACTCCCCTGATGGCTGTATACTTAACCAATGGCAGCAACTGGACATTTGGACCATTACTGTGTGTATTCAAGATTGTCCTTCTAAGTGCACACTTCTTAGGCAGCATCCTGTTCCTCATGCTCATCAGCATTCATCATTATGTGGTGGTTGTCAAATTCAACAAAAGCTCCCATATGAAACAAAATGGGTTTGTAAGGAAGTTATGTGGTGGAGTTTGGTTGCTGCTTCTAGTAGAAGCTCTTGTCCTAACTTACTTTCTTCCACCCAGTAAGGAGGGAGATAAAACCCAATGTCTGACCATCCATCAGCATGATCTGACAGATGTGTACTTTGTCATTAACTTCTTCTTATTAATCTTAGGATTCCTTCTGCCTTTCTCAGTGGCTGCAGAAAGCTATCGTCGCCTGGCAAACTCAGTGTCTCAACTCAATATCAACTCAGCAAGGGGCCTTTCCGTTAAGATCAAATCACAGAGGATGATAGGTATCTGCTTAGTGATATTTGGGCTCTGCTTTCTACCACTCAATTTAGTGCGGACAATAGGGGTAGTGGTAAACAAATACAGTGAAGCTTGTACGATGCTTCGACATTTGGATACGGCATATTATGTGTCATTCATCCTGGCAGGTGTCAATAGTTGCCTGGATCCTCTGCTGTATTGTTTTGGGTCCCAGACGTTTAGAAAGGCATTTCAGGGTGGATCCTTCAGTGTGGGTCGGATGAACACTCAAAGAAGTACAACAGAGCTTTGAGTGAGTCGGAGACAGAGAGGTTATCAATTACACTGCAATATTATTGAATATATCACGTTCTATCTACAGTATGCTGCTTTCTCTGTTTCATATTCATGTCTCATTGATAATTATCTGGATTGGGGTCATATTGGGTCAACTTTTTAACTGTTAAACTAAATTGTTTTTTATTTTCCTTGTGTATGAATTGTTATCATATTTTGTAATGTAATTATTGTTTCTTTGACCTTTTGCTTTTATTTGAGAAAATAATAATGTATGAGGTTCAAAATGTACCTGTTCAAAATCCGGATTAAAAGAAAATGTACCTCTATTTGTCTATAGTTCTCATTTCACAAACTCACTAAGGTGGGAGTGTTGACTATCCATACAGTAAGCATATCAGACACCCTAATTTGTCTCAGTCTTGTAACCAAAAACAATGTTTTACTTAGCCAATTTCAATTTGATGAACGAAAATGACATGGAATTCAAATGGATTTACCCCAATCACTTTCTGACAGCACCCCTTTTGATTTGAATGAAACCATCCATGAAAACCATGAAAAACAGCCCAGACCATTATTCCTCCACCTAACTTTACAGTTGGCACTATGCATTGGGGCAGGTAGCGTTCTGCTGACATCTGCCAAACCCAGATTCATCTGTTGGACTGCCAGATGGAGAAGTGATTCATCACTCCAGAGAACGCATTTCCACTGCTCCATGCTTGGCATTGCGCATGGCAATCTTAGGCTTGTGTGTGGCTGCTTGGCCATGGAAACCCCTTTCATGAAGCTCCTGACAAACAGTTATTGTGCTGACGTTGCTTCCAGAGGCAGTTTGGAACTTGGTAGTGAGTGTTTCAAACTAGGACAGAGGTTTTATATACCCTACACGCTTCAGCACGCAGCAGTCATGTTCTGTGAGCTTCTGTGGCTTACCACTTCGCGGCTGAGCCGTTGTTGCTCCTAGACGTTTCCACTTCACAATAACAGCATTTACAGATGACTGAGGCAGCTCTAGCAAGGCAGACGTTTAACAAACAAACTTGTTGGAATGGTGGCATCTTTTAATGTTCCACTTTGAAAGTCACTGAGCTCTTCAGAAAGGCCATTCTACTGCCAATGTTTGTCTATGGAGATTGCATGGCTGTGTGCTCGATTTTATACACTTGTCAGCAACAGGTGTGGCTGAAATGGCCGAACCCACTCATTTGAAGGGGTGTCCTCATACTTTTGTATATGTACTGTATTTGACCATTGTAGAAGTGCTCAGAAAGTGACTTTTTGGACTTGAATGCCAAAACATTCAAGAGATAAAAGTGCTCAAAGTTGACCCTTTTTGCAAACTCCACAGTGCCTTGAGACATCAATGTCTTCATCGCTGGAAAAGATAAACAGTTGAGATTGATATCATTTAAAAGCTTACAAACACGGTTGTCAAACTATCTTATAATTTCTTTCTTCTTAAATGTTTAATAAAAGGGGTCACAAGGGGTACGCGCAATGCTGTCTGTCGGGTGTACCCCAAATAAAATGTGATTCACATGGTTTTTAATAAAAAAATGCATTATTCACATTTTCAAAAGTCCATTTATATTTTCCAATGGGGCCATATATTTAGGTGAGGTTTTTCTCTCGCCTGAGTAGCCTCGTTTCCCTGCCAAAAATAAAATTCAACCATCTAGTGTTCAGCGAAATAACAACATAATGTCAAATACAGGTAGCCTAATCAAATAATTCACATCCAATCACATTAACCGTTACTCTCTTGCAGGAATTCCACTAACTCCGTATGTAGCCAAACATAGCTGCTGCTCATGTTGGTATCTGTACTGATGGCGCAAAAGCCATGACAGGGAGACATAGTGGAGTGGTAACACGTGTGCAAGCAGTTTCTCCCGACTCCACTTAGGTACACTGCAGCATCCACCGAGAGCCTCTTGCTGCCAAGGGAATGTTTGACAGCTTGAAAGACATTTTGGACATTACAGTGAAAATAGTTAACTTTGTTAAAGAGAGGCCCCTTAACTCTTGTGTATTTTCTGCATTATGCAATGATATGGGCAGTGACTATGTAACACTTTTACAACATACAGAAGTGCGCTGGTTATCAAGAGGCAAAGTATTGACACATTTTTTTGAATTGAGAGACAACCTTAAAGTTTTCTTTACTGATCATTTTCACTTGTCTGACCGTTTGCATGATGATGAGTTTCTCACACGACTGGCCTATCTTGGTGATGTTTTTTCTCGCCTGAATGATCTGAATCTAGGATTACAGGGACTCTCCGCAACTATATTCAATGAGCGGAACAAAATTGAGGCTATGATTAAGAAGTTGTAGCTCTTCTCTGTCTGCATTAACAAGGACAACACACAGGTCTTTCCATCATTGTATGTTTTTTGTGTGTAAATAAACTCAAGCTTATGGACAATGTCAAATGTTATATAGCGAAACACCTGAGTGAGTTGGGTGCGCAATTATGCAGGTACTTTCCTGAAACGGATGACACAACAACTGGATTCAATATCCCTTTCATACCCTGCCTCCAGTCCACTTACCGATATTTGAACACGGAGAGCCTCATCGAAATTGCAACAAGCTGTTCTGTGAAAATTTAATTTAATCAGAAGCCACTGCCAGATTTCTGGTTTGGGCTGCGCTCAGAGTATCCTGCCTTGGCGAATCACGCTGTTAAGACACTGATGCCCTTTGCAACCACTTACCTATGTGAGAGTGGATTCTTGGCAAATGATTTAAGACTGAGACTCTCTCCAATACCAGCATTGCATAGTTATGGTGCATCCTTTCAAGCACACCCTTCTCAGTAACCTGTGGTGAGTTATTCACAATTTTCGATTAACAAATAAGATTTTATATGTAAGTTGGTTAAATAAAGAGCAAAATGTGTGATTATTATTATAATATTATTATTTGTGCCCTGGTCCTATAAGAGCTCTTTGTCACTTCCCACGAGCCGGGTAGTGAGAAAAACTCACACTCATTCTCATGTTTAATAAATGTATCGTATAGTGTGTGTGTGGCAGGTTTACAATGATGACAAAAAACAACATTTGAGAGTGCACTGACCCTGGTGCTAGAGGTGGTACGGAGCTGGAGGTTGAATGTTTGAAGAGGTAAGGGACTATAACATTTTGGGAACCACTGGTGTACCAGATCAATTGCAGTGGTATGAAGGGATAGGTCCATTCTATTAATTATATTTCTATGATTAAACGGACGCCCACCTTGTAATCAAGAGCATGTGTCTCAACCAATGGGGCACATAAAAATTTTAAAAAACTCAGATTATGTAAAATAGCTTCTAAACGAAACAATGCGAATATTTCAAGTTTACACGTTTATAAATAATTGACGTAAAAGGTAAAAAATTACAATGTTTATTAATAAACGTGTTAATGATATTAAACTCAAACGTTTATCTTTTCTAGTGATGAAGACGTGGATGTCTAAAGCTAGCGTGAGGTATGCAAAATGGGTCAACTTTGAGCACCTTTATCTAATTCAGGTCCAAAAGTCACTTTCTAACCACTTCTGGGAAGTTTCGTTTCAAACAAAAGGGGTGCTGTCAAAAAGTGATGGAATTCAAATGGATTTAACCATTGAAAAATATTATATGATATTTTGTTTACAGTAAAAAGGACACATGCACAACATTTAAATACGTATTTAACAGATACATGTGAGATACATTTTATGTGAGATATATTTATATATTTATATTTAATTTTTATTTAATACGAGACGCTAAAAAATAAAAAAGAGCTGTTTCCTGTTAGTGACGTCACGGTGGATCAACTTGGACAGGGAAGAAAACGCCACTACTGCGTAGTGAGCACAGGTGATTCAGTTGTCGGTGCCACCTTCTCGTGGTGGAAAACATGGGAAAACTCCAAGAATTCGACATAACTTTTAAAGACAATAAACTTGTTTATAGTCCTGGAGAGTCACTTTCAGGCACTCTGAAAATCACAACCACCGAAGCTCTGCTATGTAAAGGTAGGGTTCTGGAAAACGTCACCATTTAACAATCATTGCTAACTTTCTCTCACCTGTCGTGAATTTGTCGTCTCCTCGGACAAGGAAGTAGCGTTAGTGTTCCACTGAAGCAAACAATGGTTATGCAATTGTGATTTGTGACGTTTTATTTACAGTAGCCTACATTGTATCTTTGTATTATTTTCAGGTGATGAACGTGTACAACTAACTTAATGTGTAAAGAATTCAGGTAGACTGACTTGTATCATGTTCTTGGGAGGGCTTTTACTCGAACAGACACTTTCTTTAGATGTGTTTGAAGGAAAACAAAACCAAGGCGATAAGTCTCATTTGTTGTCAGGGAGGCAAATTGGACTCATTTTTGGGGTCTGTTGACTAACTTAATTTGTAATTTTACCATATCTAAAAAGTAAAACGATGCGAACAAGATTAGTCAAACTATTAACATTTATACAAATAATTCATTTGCAAGCATAGAAGGGGCAATGATCAACTCAAGCTGTGTGTGTGTGTGTGTGTGTGTGTGTGTGGTAGGATATAACATTGAATTGTTCAATGGGACAATATCTGTGTGCCTAATGAAAGGAAGGATCTCAAAGGGCTTTCCCTGTATCAAATAGCTATTGACAGCTGGTGGTCACCCTCATCCCTATCACCTGTTATAGTAGAACAAAATAATTAATCTATTCATCAAAATTGCACTGGGGGTGATCAAACATGTTTTGAGTTGGTCACACATTTTTTTATATATATATTTATTTATTTCCACTGCTGTTTAGACAGTAGGTGGAGTTAAAGAACAACCCCCGAAAAATATGTTCATGGTAAAACACATATTTTAAGATACATTTTCTCTGAACCTTATTGAACATGAGAACTAAATTGCCCTCTTAAAACACAGAAGATGTTTTGTGTCATGGGTGTTTTGGCTCAATGTCTTGTGTTATAGCTCCGGTTTGTTTACATTCCAGGTCAGGAAAAACAGATCAGGCTGTAGCAGCTTGAGTCATGCATTTAGATATGGAATACAGTGTCACTGGCTGCTCTGTTTTTAACTGATGTCTTAAGAACTTCATAACCAATACTGCAGTAACTTGGGAAGGTTATCTGACCTGTTTTGAGGACTTCACATTTGATTTTCACAACCGGTGGTACTCAACAATGTCACATTTTTAGACTCTGTAAAGTGGATCTTTGTATTTATTATGGATCCCCATTGGCAGCAGCTACTCTTCATGGGGTCCAGCAAAATGTCAGTTTCTACAAATTTAAAACATTACAATACTACATTCACAGATTTCACAACACACTGTGTGCCCTCAGGCCCCTACTCTACCACATATCTACAGTACTAAATCCATGTGTAGGTATTAGAGGTCGACCAATTATGATTTTTCAATACCGATTTATTGGAGGACCAAAAAAAGCTGACACCAATTAATCGGCCGATTTTATTATTTAAAAAAAATAATTGTAATGACAATAACAACAATACTGAATAAACACTTTTATTTTAACTTAATATAATACATCAATCAAATCAATTTAGCCTCAAATAAATAATTAAACATGTTCAATTTGGTTTACATAATGCAAAAACAAAGTGGTGGGGAAGAAGGTAAAAGTGCAATATGTGCCATGTAAAAATGCTAACATTTAAGTTCCTTGCTCAGAACATGAGAACATTTGATAGCTGGTGGTTCCTTTTAACATGAGACTTCACTATTCCCAGGTAAGAAGGTTGGGGTTATTGGAATTATAGGACTATTTCTCTCTCTACCATTTGTATTTCATATACCTTTGACTATTGGATATTCTTATAGGCACTTTAGTATTGCCAGTGTAACAGTATAGCTTCCGTCCCTCTCCTCGCCCCTACCTGGGCTCGAACCAGGAACACATCGACAACAGCCACCCTCGAAGCATTGTTACCCATCGCCGCAGCCCATGCAGAGCAAGGGGAACAACTACTCCAAGTCTTAGAGCGAGTGACGTTTGAAACGCTAGCCATTTCACATCGGTTACACCAGCCTAATCTCGGGAGTTGATAGGCTTGAAGTGATAAACAGCGCAATGCTTAATGCATTGCGAAGAGCTGCTGGTAAACACAAAGTGCTGTTTGAATGAATGCTCACGAGCTTGCTGCTGCCTACCACCACTCAGTCAGACTGCTCTATCAAATCATATAATTAAGTCTAACATAACACACAGAAATGCAAGCCTTAGTTTCCAGATTTGACCATATTAATGACCTATCATTTCAAAAATAAAATGTTTATTCTTTCAGTGAAATATTTTATCTAACGGGTGGCATCTATAAGTCTAAATACTCCTGTTACATTGCACAACCTTCAATGTTATGTCATAATTATGTAAAATTATGGCAAATTAGTTCGCAACGAGCCAGGAGGCCCAAACTGTTGCATATACCCTGACTCTGCGTGCAATGAATGCAAGAGAAGTGACACAATTTCCCTAGTTTAATATTGCCTGCTAACATGAATTTCTTTTAACTAAATATGCAGGTTTAAAAATATATACTTCTGTGTATTGATTTTAAGAAAGACGTTGATGTATATGGTTAGGTACACATTGGTGCAACGACTGTGTGCTTATTTCGCAAATGCACTTGTTAAATCACCCGTTTGATGAAGTATACTATGATTCAATGATAAATTAACAGGCACCGCATCGATTATATGCAACGCAGGACAAGCTAGATAAACTAGTAATATCATCAACCATGTGTAGTTAACTAGTGATTTATGTTAAGATTGATTGTTTTTTATAAGATACGTTTAATGCTAGCTAGCACCTTACCATGGCTCCTTGCTGCACTCGCATAACAGGTAGTCAGCCTGCCACGCAGTCTCCTCGTGAAGTGCAATGTAATCGGCCATGATTGGTGTCATAACATTGAAAATGCCGATTACTGATTGTTATGAGAACTTGAAATCGGCCCTAATTAATTGTCCATTCCGATTAATTGGTCGACCTCTAGTATGTATAGTGCTGATGTTATCGTGTGTGTATGCATGTATGTTCCAATGTTTGTGTTGCTTCACAGTCCCTGCTATTCCATAAGGTGTGTTTTAAAAAAAATCTGTTTTTTAAATCTAATTTAACTGCTTGCGTCAGTTACTTGATGTGGAATAGAGTTCCATGGAGTCATGGCTCTATGTAGTACTGTGTGCCTCCCGTAGTCTGTTCTGGACTTGGACTGTGAATAGGCCTCTTGTGGCATGTCTTGTGGGGTATGCATTGGTGTCCGAGCTGTGTGCCAGTAGTTTATTAAACAGATAGCTCGGTGCATTCAACATGTCAATACCTCTCATAAATAAAAGTAGTGATGAAGTCAATCTCTCCTCCACGTTCAGCCAGGAGAGATTGACATGCATATTATTAATATTAACTCTCTGTGCACACCCAAGGGCCAGCCATGCTCCCTGTTCTGAGCCAATTGCAATTTTTATAAGTCCTTTTTTGTGGTACCTGACCACACGACTGAACAGTAGTCGATGTGTGACAAAACTAGGGTCTGTAGGACCTGCCTTCTTGATAAGAAGTGTTATTAAGTGTTGTTAAGAAGGCAGCACATTGATTTATTATAGACAGACTTCTCCCCGTCTCAGCTACTACTGCATCAATGTTTTGACCATGACAGTTTGCAGTCTAGTGTTACTCCAAACAGTTTAGTCATCTCAACTTGCTCAATTTCCACATGATTTAGTTGAGGTTTAGTGACTGTTTTGTTCCCAATGCTTTTAGTTTTTGAAATATTTAGGGCTAGCTTATAACTTGCCACCCACCTTGAAACTAACTGCAGCTCTTTTTTTTGAGAGTTGCAGTCATTTCAGTAGTAGTAGCTGACGTGTATAGTGTTTCGTCATCCGCATACATAGACACTCTGGCTTTACTCAGTCAGTGGCATGTCGTTAGTAAAAATGTTAAAATTCCTGATTCTAACTGGATTATATTTGATAGGCTTCCATTAAAGAACACCCTCTGTGTTCTGTTAGACAAGTAACTCGTTATCCACATTATAGAAGGGGGTGTAAAGCCATAACACAAGTTTTTCCAGCAGCAGACTATGATCAATAATGTGAAAAGCTGCACTGAAGTATAACAAGACAGCCCCCCACAATCATCAACATGCTCTTAACAAGTATACTTGTTTTAATGTTATTCAATTGTCGTTATGGGAAGTTAAGTTTAATTTTAACTTGTATAATTTAGCTGAATATCAGAGTACTGAACTTTATACTTCCACGGGGGTTTTTGATTAGTTTTTACTTGGCTGTCCTTCTCCAGGACGGTGTGTTATTGGGCTCCATCCAGAATTATGATTGATTGAACTATTAATTAATGTGGGTCATAACCCACTACTGGCCAAGAGCTGTTTCCAATCCCCTCTAGGACTCCCAGTTAGCAACCTTTAATTGATGTGCTCATTTTATTTGTTTATTTAACTAGGCAAGTCAGTTAAGAAAAAAATATTATTTACAATGACGACCTAGGAACAATGGGTTAACTGCCTTGTTCAGGGGCAGAATGACAGACTTTAACCATGTCAGCTTAGGGATTCGATCTAGCAACCTTTCGGTTACTGACCCAGCACTCTAACCACTAGGCTACCTGCCACCCTATTGGCTTGTGTGACTTTGGTGTGTTTTGAGTTTCACTGCCAGGTATGTGACTTACATAAGAAAACAGACTGTTCAAGTGTGTTGCTTTGCGTCACGCCAGAAACTGTTTTGTCTGTTTGACTTGTCTTTGTTTTAGGATCCCTCGTTATTTGAGTTTGGTTTTTACGAATATGTTCTGTGTGACATGTTACGTGTTTGCAGGAAAATTTCCCTCAATGTAAACTCTCCTCAAAGGCCTGTGAATAATTGATTGCTGTGGTCTGCATCTGCCAAACAAATGGCAGATACAAACATTCTAGGGACCTTAAGTTCTCTTCTTTTGTTGTGAAGTTAATAGTTCTGTGTATTATCCCTGCAGATATCAAAGTGAATTGCCAAGGCTTCTGTGGTGTCACCAGCAAGAGCAATGACACAGCCTGGATGGTGGAAGAGCAGTACTTCAGCAGCACGCTCTCTGTGGCAGATAAAGGTGCTGTCAACTGGTTCATTACCTGCTCACGTTTACAGTTATAGGCCACATTCACCTCCCTTTTCCACTTCTTACTGACACTTCAGTTATGGTGTAACTGTTTCTTTTGAAATGACACGTACACACCTTCCAGTCAGTCTTTGTTTTTGTAATGATTTTCTTTTATCACCTACATATGCAAGAAGGATGAGATAAACAAACATTGAATCCCTATTCTGAGAGCTTCCCCTTCTACCCTGAAAGTTGAATGTGATTCATAGAACAGGAACAACAGACATTGTTAATGGACAGAATGTTTTCCAGACAGCTGATCTGGTGCTTATCTTTCTTCCTGTCTCCCAGGAACCCTGAAACCGGGAGATCACAGTTTTCCGTTCAAGTTTCTCATTCCATGTAAGGCCGCTGAGTGATGGAGCTTTGCAGACCTATGCACCACATCCTTTAAAATATATGGGTTTTCCTCATGTTTTATAATCGGACATGCCCTGGCATGTGAGTAGATACTTTAGTTTTGACATGGCTCGTTATCAGCAGAAGTAATATGAGGAATGTAGTACAGTTCCTGAATCTCTACATTAATGATTGAGGATGTGGATTACCATGGGGACCGTTGACATGTGTCTAGAATGGCGCTACAAATGACTGCACATTGGCAGAGTAATTGATGTGAGCCTCTAAAATAACTTACTCTTGGCCATGAGGTTGAGGTAACAATTTATGTTAAGGTAGCGGAAGACACATTTCAGTTGAATGCATTGTTGTACAACTGACTAGGTATCTCCCTTTCCCTTATAGAAGGGCTATAAGTAGTTCATAAATGTTTCATTATTAGCGCATACATACATGCAGTACCAGTCAAAAGTTTGTACACACCTACGCATTCAAGGGTTTTTCTTTTGACTATTTTCTACATTGTAGAATAATAGAGAAGACATCAACTATGAAATGGTTACTATCAACTATGTAGTAACCAAAAAAGTGCTAAACAAAAAAAAAATATATATATATATATTTTAGTTTCTTCAAAGTAGCCACCTTTTGCCTTGATGACAGATTTACACACTCTTGGCATTCTGTCAACCAGCTTCACCTGGAATGCTTTTCCAACAGTCTGGAAGGAGTTCCCATGTATGCTGAGCTCTTGTTGGCTGCTTTTCCTTCACTCTGCGGTCCAACTCATTCCAAACCATCTCAATTGGGTTGAGGTTGGGTGATTGTGGAGGCCAGGTCATCTGATGCAGCGCTCCTTCACTCTCCTTCTTGGTCAAATAGCCCTTATACAGCCTGGAGGTGTGTTGGTTTATTGTCTTGTTGAAAAACAAATGATAGTCCCACTAAGCACAAACCAGATGGGATGACATATTGTTGCAGAATGCTGTGGTAGCCATGCTGGTTAAGTGTGTCTTGAATTGTAAATAAATCACTGACAGTGTCACCAGCAAAGCACCATCACACCACCTTGCTTCACGGTGGAAACCACATGTGGAGCTCATCCGTTCACCTACTCTGTCTCTCAAAGACACGGCGGTTGAAACCAAAAATCTCAAATTTGGACTCAACAGACCAAAGGACAGATTTCCACCTGTCTAATGTCCATTGCTTGTGTTTCTTGGCCTAAGCAAGTTTCTTCTTATTGGTGTCCTTTAGTAGTGGTTTCTTTGCAGCAATTTGTCAAATTTGTCAATTTGTCTGTTACTTGAACTCTGAAGCATTTATGTGGGCTGGTAACTCTAATGAATGTATCCTCTGCAGCAGAGGTAACTCTCGGTCTTCCTTTCCTGTAGTGGTCCTCATGGGAGCCAGTTTCATCATAGTGCTTGATGTTTTTTGCTACTGCACTTGAAGAAACGTTGAAGTTCTTAATTTTCCGTATTGACTGACCTTCATGTGTTAAAGTAATGATGGACTGTCGTTTCTCTTTGCTTATTTGAGCTGGTCTTGCCATAATATGGACTTAGCCCTATTTGGTAAAAGACTATCTTCTATATACCACCCCTACCATGTCACAACACAACTGATTGGCTCAAACACATAAAATGTACTTTAACAAGGCACACCTGTTAATTGAAATGCATTCCTCATGAAGCTGGTTGAGAGAATGCCAAGAGTGTGCGAAGCTGTCATCAAGGCAAAGGGGTTGCTACTTTGAAGAATCTCAAATATATTTGTTTAACAACTTTTTTGTTTGTTTACTGCATGATTCCATATGTGTTATTTAATAGTTTTAATGTCTTCACTATTATTATACAATGTAGAATATAATAAAAATAAAGAATCCCTTGAATGAGTAGGTGTCCAAACTTTGACTGGTTGTATGTCTGTTAAAAAAAATAATTCTGTAATGAACCATTTTAATGCGTTTGTTGAGATTGTGCCTCCTTTTCCCCTTGTTGACTAGTATGGTAGGGACTGAGAGCATTGATACCCTGAGATGTGTTAGCTGAACTGCTTAGTTCCCAATTTCACCTGCTGTTTCAAGCCACCTGTTATCTTTGTTATACTATCCTCTGTACTGGTATGACCGTGGCTTCCTCGCTTATGTTTTGTCTCATGGTCATTCATACTAACAATCTGGTATGGCCTACTTCTCTTTTTTTGTTTCAAAGTATGACTCTTGATTATTGGACCGTTACACTTTGCATGCTAAGGAAATGAATCCGATAGATCATTATATGAACTATATCACATTCTGCCTTATCTATGCAATAGCTCACAGGTAGAGGAGCCCTATGATAACATAAACCCTCCGCTCATTACTTATTGTTAAGATCTGTCAGACTGACCGACAGACTGCCTGTCCAGTTGAGAAGGGATTCACTTTCCCTCTGACAAAGTTATATTTCATAACAATGTAGGTGATCCATACCACAGAAACCCAAACCAACCTAACTGGTTCTCAACTGTCCATTCTGATTTGAAACTTGCATCTGCTGTTCAATGTACACTTAGATACAGGCCATTTGTGTTGCCACTATTTTTGCCTATTCTTGCCACCATGAAAATACATCCTGTGCTAAATAACTACTCCTTCCATTCCCATATAGCCTCTGTTCCCACATCCTTTGAAGGAAACTATGGAAAAGTTATGTACAGAGTGAGGGCTTTCATTGACACTCCTCGCTTCTCTAAGGACTATAAGGTGGAGAAGCCTTTCTACCTGCTGAGTCTCCTCAACCTCAATGATGTACCTGACATCCATGTGAGAGCTCCCTGGCTGATTTTGATACCTTTTCACTTTATCAGAGATCCAAACCTCAGACACTGGAGATTGGTGAATCTGGTCTTAACTTTATATTTCCCACCTGTTTCCAGGGACGTAGTTCATCTTCCATTACTAAGAAGTTCACCTACCTGCTGGGGGTAAAGACAGGAACTGTGGTGCTGAAGGCCCATAGTGACATGAAGGGCTACACGCCTGGTCAGGTCATCCAACTGACCACAGAACTCCACAACCAGTCTGGGAAAACCACAGGGACTGTGGTAGCCTGTCTCATTCAGGTATAGAGTACTGACCTAGTCTTCAGTGCTTGAAATAAAGCAAGGCTAAGGGAAGTGTTTCAACAACGTGTGGTTGTGTTAATGACACTATAAAGCTGCAATGGGGTAATTCTTGTCTCAGGTGAGATAAAAAAGGGATTGCTTTATTTTAGTCACTCAAACATTATCTACCCTATTTCTGTGTGCTCATCTCCAACAGAAAGTAACTTACCAGACAAAGAAGCCTACCATTGACTTGAGGACTTTAGTGCAGGTGGAGGGTGCTGGGGTGAAGGCTGGCAAACAAGCTGAATGGAAGGAGAAGATTATTGTACCTCCTCTGCCCCAGTCATCTCTGGCTGACTGTGGTCTAATAAACATGGAATACTTTATTCAAGTAAGCAACTTTTCTCTTCATGATAACATTCCTCTACAGTGAAACCCTTTTTCTCTACAGTTTAGCACCCATGTTTTGATAATACCTTCTCCTCTTTACTCCCTGGTACTTTAGATCTCCTTGAAATCTCCCGAGGCTTCGTTTTTGTTGCCCATCCACATTGGAAACATCTCAGTGGATACCACGTCAGCACGACCCTCCAGACCCCCTCCTCCAACCACCGATCCTTCTCGCTCCTCCGCAAACCCTGCCAAGCTAGAAAATAGCAGACGCTCTGAGCCGTCCTCCCAAGACAAAGAAACTCCTACTACCCCTTGCCCTTCCCACCACCCAGCCCCAAAACCTGTTCCCAGAATCAGAGTCTCCACTTCCTCCCCTGCCTCCCCCAGTGCCCCTCCAGCTGAGATGGACTATCTGGTCATGGGCGCTAAGGGGCAGGTGACCGAGGCCCTCCCAACTGAGAGCCACTCCCAGCTTGGTTTCTTGAGTTCTCAGGCCACTGTCTCCCCCAGTGCCTTCAGCTATGCCCCAGGCCTCACCTTCTCCCAGAACCAGTCCCAGAGTGACGCCACAAACCCAACGGGACCTTTGTTCTGTGTGTCCACAGGCGCCACCATCCCATTCTTCTCTGAGGGCAGTACCAACCCCAAGCCTACCCTCTACCCACTCCTGCCTCCTGAGTACAGCACCTCAACACTCCCACATGGTCAGTCTTACACTCCTGTAGTGACTGGCGGTGCTAATGCTATTTACTTTTTACTCAGTTATCTTATTGCACAGTTTGATATTTAGTATTTGGGTAAGGTGTTTCTATTATTGTCATCTCAATGTATCAGTTGTGGCAGGTTTGAGAGTCTTGGCTAATATCCATTATGAATGAGTCTAATTGCCACACCTTAGACAGTTATGTCTTTGCTTTGTAAGTTTTGCTGTGACCTCATGTAGTTAGGTGGGTCTTGTGTAATAATGTCTTTGTCTGCTAACTAATATCCGCTGTCCTCTGTTACAGAGGCTCCTCCCAGCTATGTCGAGAGCTGTAGCAGCAACACATAAAACAACGTCATGACACAGGAGAGACTGCTGGCAACACTGAACATGACAACCAACCTCCCTTCTACTCGATCATGCTGCCAGATAGACCTCTTAAGTACGTCAGCCCAGGTTAAGCAACACCTTTTTTATGATTACTGATTGCTTTCACACATTGTTTGCGCTTTCAGGACAGTAATGTTTTTACATAAACAATTTTTATAGCTGGAGACACATTTTCAAAGTTAAGTCAGGGTAGAATTAGTTAAGAATATGTTGAAATTGTATTTTTTTTTTTTTTTTACTAGGCAAGTCAGTTAAGAACAAATTCTTATTTACAATGACGGCCTACCCCGGCCAAACCCGGACGAAGCTGGGCCAATTGTGCGCCGCCCTATGGGACTCCCAATCACGGCCGGTTATGATACAGTCTAGAATCGAACCAGGGTGTCTAGTGAGGTTCTAGCACTGAGATGCAGTGCTTTAGACCGCTGTGCCACTCGGGAGCCAAAACACCTATGATTGAAACAAGTGAAGATCCATGAAGCCCACTAGCAACTGCCCAGGCTATGTTTTATGTAACCTGTATGTTTATTTATTGTTTTCACTAAACTGTCTATTCATAGACAATTCACTATGTTCTATATCCAAATAATGTTTTATGCATAGGAAATACAGTGCCTTGATACTCTACAATGCATAACCTAATAAAATTGTGTTGTATGTTTAGCCATTTTTGTTTTGCTTTGTTTACTATGCCAGGGTAATTGTACATCTCTAGTTTTAGGCCCATTTATCAGTTGTAAACATGAAGGGTCTTGCACTCCAATATAGATGTCTGCTCGACAGGGATTCTTGCAAGTCGGTACAATTCTTGTCTGACAGGGAAACTTTATTTTTATAGTTGCACTTTTTAAAGCATAATCATATTTAGTGGAATTGTAAGGTAAAGCTGTATGCCTGGAAATGCCCTTGTCTGGAGCAGAGCATCCAAATTTCAAACTGTCCAGAAAAGTGTTTAAAATTCTAAAATCTCTCTCCCAGATAAATAGGAATTTTTATTCAAATGTTTTTTAAACGAGGTTTTCGAGTCAAAGCAACCGAGGAAAAACTAAATTGCTACTTTGTATACTACTTAAATGAAGAAAAAAACTATTTTTGTCAACTCCGTCTTGATTTAAAAAAGTTTATTTAACTGAATTGCCTAGTTAAGAACAAATTCTTATTTACAATAATGCCTAGGAACAGTGGATTTACTGCCTTGTTCAGGGGCAGGACAACAGATTTTTACATTGTCAACTTGGGGATTCGATCTAGCAACCTTTCGGTTATTAGTCCAAAGCTCTAACCACTCGGCTGCTTCCCCAACGGCGTTAACTCTGACAGAGTGCTGACATACTGGTTGTTTTGGGGGGGATTGTTGACATTTTACAAACGTTTATTGACTTTTTAGAAGCAACAATATGTCTGTTTTGAGTATCTGTCAACTCTGTTAGAGGCTTGTCAACTCCATCACTGATGGATAAACCTCTTAAGATTAGAATATTTTTGTCAATATTCAGGAAAAATATTTTGATGCTCCCGCCTGCTGTGTACTGAAGTCTTAGCTAGCTAGCACAAGGTGTCCATCGCTCCTGCCTGTCAAACACCTGCTGTCGTTAACAGAACCTGCTGTCATTTATAGAGCTGCGGGAAAGCAGTGCCGTGTGGTCTGCTCTATATATATATCTATCTCATGATGACTAAAGGGGCTCTGTTTTGAAGCCACTGTGCCTCCATCTTGGCACTTCACCACAATTTTTTGGGGAAGCTATGGAAATGCATTTATAAATGTCTACCTTTTTGTTTTTGCCATGTCTTTTCTATTACAGACACATTTAATGCACACTTTTAACGATATTGTGAGCTAAACATACTTTTTTATTTGTATAAAATGTATAACATTTTCCTTAGTACATTTATAACTAAGTAAAACAATATATTACTGTCCCCACTGCTACAACAAATACTTAAATACATATAATTTTGTCCTTAACGTTTAATTGAAATACTGTAGAATTCCATTCATTACTATGGAGGACTGATTTTTCTGGGCACTGCCAATATGGCCACCCAGTGGCTTCAAAGTCTCTCATTGGCCAAAACATAGCATCAGCAATCCAGGGTGTATAAACATCTAAACTCAGCAAAAAAAAGATACGCCTCTATTTCAGGACCCTGTCTTTCAAAGATAATTCTTAAAAATCCAAGTAACTTCACAGATATTCGTTGTAAAGGGTTTAAATACGGTTTCCCAACAATTAATGAACATGGACCTGTGGAATGGTCGTTAAGACACTAACAGCTTACAGACGGTAAGGTCACAGTTATGAAAACTTAGGACACTAAAGAAGCTTATCTACTGACTCTGAAATATGCCCAGGGTCCCTGCTCATGTGTGTGAATGTGCCTTAGGCATGCTGCAAGGAGGCATGAGGACTGCAGATGTGGTCAGGGCAATAAAGTGCAGTGTCCGTATAGTGAGACGCCTAAGACAGCGCTACAGGACGGACAGTTGATCGCCCTCGCAGTGGCAGACCACATGTAACAACACCTGCGCAGGATCAGTACATCCGAACATCACACCTGCGAGATAGGTACAGGATGGCAACAACAACTGCCTGAGTTACACCAGGAACGCACAATCCCTCCATCAGTGCGCAGACTGTCTGCAATAGGCTGAGAGAGGCTGGACTGAGGGCTTGTAGGCCTGTTGTATGGCAGGTCCTCACCAGACATCACCGGCAACAACGTTGCCTATGGGCACAAATCCACAATCACTGGACCAGACAGGACTGGCAAGAAGTGCTCGTCACTGACGAGTCACGGTTTTGTCTCATCGGGGGGATGGTCGGATTAGCTTTTACCATCGACGGAATGAGTGTTACACCGAGGCCTGTACTCTGGAGTGGGATCGATTTTTGGAGGTGGAAGGTCTGTTATGGTCTGGAGCGGTGTGTCACAGCATCATTGAACTGAGCTTGTTGTCATTGCCTGCAATCTCAAAGCTGTGCGTTACAGGGAAGACATCCTCCTCCCTCATGTGGTACCCTTCCTGCAGGCTCATCCTGACATGACCCTCCAGCATGACAATGCCACCAGCCATACTGCTCGTTCTGTGCATGATTTCCTGCAAGACAGGAATGTCCGTTTTCTGCCATTGCCAGCGAAGAGCCCAGATCTAAATCCCATTGAGCACATCTGGGACCTGTTGGATTAGAGGGTGACGTCTAGGACCATTCCCCCCAGAATTGTCCGGGAACTTGCAGGTGCCTTGGTGGAATAGTGGGGGTAACATCTCACAGCAAGAACGGGCAAATCTGGTGCAGTCCATGAGGAGGAGATGCAATGTAGTACTTAATGCAGCTGGTGGCCACACCAAATACTGACTGACTTTTGATTTTGACCCCCCTTTTTGTTCAGGGACACCATTATTCAATTTCCATTAGTCACATGTCTGGAACTTGTTCAGTTTGTCTGTTGAATCTTATGTTCATACAAATATTTACACATGTTAAGTTTGCTGAAAATAAACACAGTTGACAGTGAGAGACGTTTCTTTGTTTGCTGGGTTTAGTACTTCATTTGTAAATTGGGAGGTGCCGGTGTTGTGCCGAAAAGTTCCCTCCTGCCAGAATCCCCCCCCCCCCAAGCACTCAATTCTTCATTGCTGTTACTTGCAAGTTGGGATTTCTGATCAAGTTAGGCTGTGTTTCACTTTATTTTTTATGTCTGTGTGATTGCGGGGGAGGAACTAGTAATGTCTGCAGTTTTTGGTTTGGCTATTTGTTTCAAGTGTATTAGTCTATAAATAAATCTCTACCAAAATTCGTTATCTCTCCCATGTCTTATTTTACTAGTAGTTGTTCTGAAATGTTTATTGCTTGCCTACATTTTACTACTTCCTCTGTTTCAATATAACACATACTTTAATTTCAGTTGCCTATCCTGATGTGGAGTTTGTTCTATAGAAAGTATTTGACTCTGGAGTGTGCTACAAAGTATTTGACTCGAGCCACAAAATTAAGGAAATTAGAAGGGGGTGGGGAGGATTTCAGCAAGGCTATTTTCTTGCCTGCTGAAATTCTGCCCTCCCATTTTGTAATGTTTAAGAAAAAAATGATAATACACAGTAACAGAAAAACATCAAAGTTAAGTTTTAACAAACATTAAATTAGAAATACAAATTTCCATCTTTGCATAATAAGATATAAAATGACTAAATCAAATATAAAAAGACATAACAAACAAATATTGGAAAGCTGCAACAGCTCGACTGAACATTTTAGTACACTTTTTATGGAGGGTTTTCCAGGTGATACCGTCAACTCAAGCCTAACCTAGTCTTGACAGGCAGCGCAGACACAATCCTCCAATGATGTTATGGTTTTCATACAGGACTGGTGGAACCATCGTGGGCAGTGGTCACAACCAATCTGAAATTTATGATAAAATGTTTATTTAAAACATTAAATACATTTTCTTGAATTACAATTTATTTCATTATCAGACACAGCGGATGATACTACCTCTAGAAATATTACTGCTAAAACATTCGTACTCCTAAAAATGTGCCTTTAAAATTTTTTTTTTAGAAGTGAACAAGCAATTACCCAGTTAGTGTCTTCCTCATTATTGTCCACCTCCCCACAGAAGTGGCACAGTTGGCTCAGGTCATCTAGCAAAACATAATGTCAAGTAGTTCATTCATCTTTACATGTGTTTTTCTGGGCAAACAGGGAGCAAGGGAATAGTATAGGTTTCTTGTAACATAATTATTTAAATACATGTGTTGTAGTGGCCATCTAGTCAGAAGTTGGATCAAAGATAACCTTGAAAGATCCATATAAATGTTTTGTTTTTTCTACAATTATATTAAATTAGAAATGGAACATACCAGTGTTTAAGAGGAGAGTGACTGCTATTTCTTCTCTCATGATGTTAACATCTTCGTCCGTATTTGAAAAGACAATCTACTCCTCCAGAAAACATTCAGCTAACTGGGTAAAAAAATGTGATGGCCATTTCATTTTCCCCAACAAAATTGTTACACTTAAGATTCTAATTCGCAAGTATACAACGACATAGCTATAATATAATTTGACAGTTCTGTTTTGCCATTTAGTCAGTATACTTTCACTAGGTTAATTGTACATGAATTATAGTCTCAAACTTACTTTCAAGGCAAAGACCCCACAAGAAGTAACATCTTGTTGGCATGGGTGTGGAAGGGTACCACACGCCCATCTGGAGATATTACACCCCTTCTCTCTCAGGAATGATCTGAACATATGTTAATAAAAGTACAGCATTTTGAAAAACTTTATTGATTACAATATAGAGATTAATAACAGAGGAACCTGAGAATGCAGGGATTCCAGCAGGGTGTGAGTTGAAGTAGTCAAATCGAGCTGACAATGGCTGGAATGCAAATTACGAGATCATCTCGGTTATCTAACATCTGAGAATGGTCAGGCATTCCCTCGCATTCCCTCCGTCTCGTGTGCTGTCATCCAGGTGGAAATGTCACCTGCATATCTGATGTAGGAAAAGAGATGAGGGAAATTGAGTGTCCTGTGAATATGTTTACATATATTTAAAAAAGAAAAAATGATTTCACCTTTATTTAACCAGGTAGGTAAGTTGAGAACAAGTTCTCATTTACAACTGCGACTTGGCCAATACAAAGCAAAGCAGTTCGACACATATAACAACACAGAGTTACACATGGTGTAAAACAAACATACAGTCAATAATACAGTTGAAAAATAAGTCTATATACAATGTGAGCAAATGAGGTGAAATAAGGGAAGTAACAGCAATAAATAGGCCATGGTGGCGAAGTAAATACAATATAGCAATTAAAACACTGGAATGGTAGATTTGACAGATGAGTGTGCAAAGTAGAAATACTGGGGTGCAAAGGAGCAAAATAAATAAATACAGTCGGGGAAGAGGTAGTTGTTTGGGCTATTTATAGCTATTTACAGTGATCTGTGAGCTGCTCTGACAGCTGGTGCTTAAAGCTAGTGAGGGAGATGTGTTTCCAGTTTCAGAGATTTTTGTAGTTCATTCCAGTCATTGGCAGCAGAGACCTGGAAGGAGAGGCGACCAAAGGAGGAATTGGCTTGGGGGTGACAAGTGAGATATGCCTGCTGGAACGCGTGCTACGGGTGGATGCAGCTATGGTGACCAGCGAGCAGAGATAAGGCGGGACTTTACCTAGCAGGGTCTTGTAGATGACCTGGAGCCAGTGGGCGAGGGCCAGCCAACGAGAGCGTACAGGTCGCAGTGGTGGATAGTATATGGGGCTTTGGTGACAAAACTGATGGCACTGTAATAGACTGCATCCAATTTGTTGAGTTGGGTGTTGGAGGCTATTTTGTAAATGACATCGCCTAAGTCGAGGATCGGTAGGATGGTCAGTTTTACGAGGGTATGTTTGGCAGCATGAGTGAAGGATGCTTTGTTGCGAAATAGGAAGCCAATTCTAGATTTAACTTTGGATTGGAGATGTTTTATGTGAGTCTGGAAGAAGAGTTTACAGTCTAAACAGACACCTAGGTGTTTGTAGTTGTCCACAAAATTCTAAGTCACAACCATCCAGAGTAGTGATGCTGGATGGGCAGGCAGCTGCAGGCAGCGATCGGTTGAAGAGCATGCATTTAGTTTTACTAGCATTTAAGAGCAGTTGGAGGCCACGGAAGGAGAGTTGTATGGCATTGAAGCACGTCTGGAGGGTTGTTAACACAATGAAGTATACAGAATGGTGTCTGCGTAGAGGTGGATTAGAGACTCACCAGCAGCAAGAGCGACATCATTGATATATACAGAGAAGAGAGTCGGCCCAAGAATTGAACCCTTTGGCACCCCCATAGAGACTGCCAGAGGCCGGGACAACAGGCCCTCAGATTTGACACACTGAACTCTGTCGGAGAAGTAGTTGGTGAACCAGGCGAGGAAATCATTTGAGAAACCAAGGCTGTTGAGTCTGCCGATGAGAATGTGGTGATTGAAAGCCTTGGCCAGGTCAATGAATACGGCTGCACAGTATTATTTCTTATCAATGGCGGTTAAGATATCGTTTAGAACCTTGAGTGTGGCTGAGGTGCACCCATGACCAGCTCTGAAACCAGATTGCATAGTGGAGAAGGGATTCGAAATGGTCGGTGATCTGTTTGTTGACTTGGCTTTCGAAGACCTTAGAAAGGCAGGGTAGGATAGATATAGGTCTGTAGCAGTTTGGGTCTAGAGTGTCCCCACCTTTGAAGAGGGGGATGACCGCAGCTGCATTACAATCTTTGGGAATCTCAGACGACACGAAAGAGAGGTTGAACAGGCTAGTAATAGGGGTTGCAATAATTTCTGCAGATCATTTTAGAAAGAAAGGGTCCAGATTGTCTAGCCCGGCTGATTTGTGGGGGTCCAGATTTTGCAGCTCTTTCAGAACATCAGCTGATTGGATTTGGGAGAAGGAGAAATGGGGAAGGCTTGGGCGAGTTGCTGTGGGGGGTGCAGTGCTGTTGACCGGGGTAGGGGTGGACAAGTGGAAAGCATGGCCAGACGTAGAAAAATGTTTTTTGAAATTCACAATTATTGTGGATTTATTGGTGGTGACAGAGTTTCCTATCCTCAGTGCAGTGGGCGGCTGGGAGGAGGTGCTCTTGTTCTCCATGGACTTTACAATGTCCCAGAACTTTTTTGAGTTTGTGTTGCAGGAAACAAATTTCTGCTTGAAAAAGCTAGCCTTGGCTTTTTTAACTGCCTGTGTATATTGGTTTTTAACTTCCCTAAAAAGTTGCATTTCACGGAGGTTGTTCGATGCTAATGCAGAACGCCATAGGATGTTTTTGTGTTGGTTAAGGGCAGTCAGGTCTGGAGAGAACCATGGGCTATATCTGTTCTTGGGTCTAAATTTCTTGAATGGGACATTCTTATTTAAGATGGTGAGGAAGGCATTTAACAAAAAATAACCAGGCATCCTCTACTGACGGGATGAGGTTGATATCAAATCAAAATAAAATGTATTTATATAGCCCTTTGTACATCAGCTGATATCTCAAAGTTCTGTACAGAAACCCAGCCTAAAACCCCAAACAGCAAGCAATGCAGGTGTAGAAGCACGGTGGCTAGGAAAAACTCACTAGAAAGGCCAAAACCTAAGAAGAAACCCAGAGAGGAACCAGGCTATGAGAGGTGGCCAGTCCTCTTCTGGCTGTGCCGGGTGGAGATTATAACAGAACATGGCCAAGATGTTCAAATGTTCATAAATGACCGGCATGGTCAAATAATAATAATCACAGGCAGAACAGTTGAAACTGGAGCAGCAGCACGGCCAGGTGGACTGGGGACAGCAAGGAGTCATCATGCCAGGTAGTCCTGAGGCATGGTCCTAGGGCTCAGGTCCTCCGAGAGAGAGAAAGAAAGAGAGAAAGAGAGAATTAGAGAGAGCATACTTAAATTCACACAGGACACCGGATAAGACAGGAGAAGTACTCCAGATATAACAAACTGCCCCTAGCCTCCCGACACAAACTACTGCAGCATAAATACTGGAGGCTGAGACAGGAGGGGTCAGGAGACACTGTGGCCCCATCCGATGATACCCCCGGACAGGGCCAAACAGGAAGGATATAACCCCACCCACTTTGCCAAAGCACAGCCCCCACACCACTAGATATCGTCAACCACCAACTTACCATCCTGAGACAAGGCCGAGTATAGCCCACAAAGATCTATGCCACGGCACAACCCAAGGGGGGGTGCCAACCCAGACAGGAAGATCACATCAGTGACTCAACCCACTCAAGTGACGCACCCCTCCTAGGGACGGCATGAAAGAGCACCAGTAAGCCAGTGACTCAGTCCCTGTAATAGGGTTAGAGGCAGAGAATCCCAGTGGAAAGAGGGGAACCGGCCAGGCAGAGACAGCAAGGGCGGTTCGTTGCTCCAGAGCCTTTCCGTTCACCTTCACACTCCAGGGCCAGACTACACTCAATCATATGACCCACTGAAGAGATGAGTCTTCAGTAAAGACTTAAAGGTTGAGACCGAGTTTGCGTCTCTCACATGGGTAGGCAGACCATTCCATAAAAATGGAGCTCTATAGGAGAAAGCCCTGCCTCCAGCTGTTTGCTTAGAAATTCTAGGGACAATTAGGAGGCCTACGTCTTGTGACCGTAGCGTACGTGTAGGTATGTACGGCAGGACCAAATCAGAGAGATAGGTAGGAGCAAGCCCATGTAATGCTTTGTAGGTTAGCAGTGTAGGGAGGTTAGCACTGGAGTAATATGATCACATGTTTTGGTTCTAGTCAGGATTCTAGCAGCCGTATTTAGCATTAACTGAGGTGTATTTAGTGCTTTATCCGGGTAGCCGGAAAGTAGAGCATTGCAGTAGTCTAACCTAAAAGTAACAGAAGCATGGATTAATTTTTCTTCATCATTTTTGGACAGAAAGTTTCTGATTTTTGCAATGTTACGTAGATGGAAAAAAAGCTGTCGTTGAAACAGTCTTGATATGTTCGAGAGAGATCAGGGTCCAGAGTAACGCCGAGGTCCTTCACAGTTTTATTTGAGACGACTGTACAACCATTAAGATGAATTGTCAGATTCAACAGAAGATGTCTTTATCCTTCCAGGATACCCGGTCCAGGTCGATTAGAAAGGCTTGTTCGTTGAAGGCGGTCGTTTGACCGCTGACCCATTACGGATGCAGGCAATGAGGCAGTGATCACTGAGATCTTGGTTGAAAACAGCAGAGGTGTATTTAGAGGGCAAGTTGGTTAGGATGACATCTATGAGGGTGCCCGTGTTTACGGCTTTGGGGTTGTACCTGCTTAGGTCCATTGATAATTTGTGTGAGATTGAGGGCATCAAGCTTAGATTGTAGGATGGCCAGGTTGTTAAGCATGTCACAGTTTAGGTCACCTAGCAGCACGAGCTCTGAAGATAGATGGGGGGGCAATCAGTTCACGTATGGTATCCAGAGCACAGCTGGGGGCAGAGGGCGGTCTATAGCAGGCGGCAATGGTGAGAGACTTATTTTTAGAGAGGTGGATTTTTAAAAGTAGAAGTTCAAATTGTTTGGGTACAGACCTGGATAGTAGGACAGAACTATGCAGGCTATCTCTGCAGTAGATTGCAACACGCCCCCCTTTGGCCGTTCTATCTTGTCTGAAAATGTTGTAGTTAGGGATGGAGATTTCAGAGTTATTGGTGGTCTTCCTAAGCCAGGATTCAGACATGGCTAAGACATCCAGGTTGGCAGAGTGTGCCAAAGCAGTGAATAAAACAAACTTAGGGAGGAGGCTTCTAATGTTAACATACATGAAACCAAGGCTTTTACAGTTACAGAATTCATCAAAAAAGTCATCCACTCCAAAGAAGTCATCCACTCCTATTCCAGGGCCTGGATTCACCTCTACATCGCCAGAGGAACAGAGGAGTAGGAGGATAAGGATATGGCTAAAAGCCATGAGAATTGGACATCTAGGTCGTCCGGAACAAAGAGTAAAAGGAGCAGGTTTCTGGGGGCGATAAAATAGATTCAAGGTATAGTGTACAGACAAAGGTATGGTAGGATGTGAATACAGTGGAGGTAAACCTAGGCATTGAGTGATGATGAAAGAGATATTGTCTCTAGAAATATAATTGAAACCAGGTGATGTCATCGCATGTGTGGGTGGTGGAACTGAAAGGTTGGATAAGGTATAATGAGCAGGGCTAGAGGCTCTACAGTGAAATAAGCCAATAAACACTAACCAGAACAGCAATGGACAAGGCATATTGACATTAAGGAGAGACATGCTTAGCCGAGTGATCATAAGGGTCCAGTGAGTAGTGAGGTTGGTTGGAGTAACAGCGATTCAGACAGCTAGCCGGGCCATGGGTAGCAAGCTAGCAGAAGATGGAGGTCTGTTTTTAGCCACCCCGTGCGTTTCCGTCGGTAGATTAGTGGGTTCCGTGTGGTAGAGGGGACCAATCCAATTGTCAAAATAGTTATAGTGGCCCAAGAAGATTGTTCGATGGACCTGTTCAGATAGCAGCCGATATGCTCATGACAGCTAACGATTAGCGGGCCGCAGTTAGCAGATGGGTGTTCAGGTTACGTCGCGATGGAGGGGCCAGTTGAATAACTCCCTCGGGCAGATAACGTCGGTATTCCAGTTGTGAAGGCCCGGTGGGGCTCCGCATCGGCAGTAAAACGGGTCCGGATAGGTGATTGTAGCCCAGGAGTGGCTGATGGAACGCTTCAGCTGGCTAGCTCCGGGATAATTGGTGTTTGCTTCGGAATCGACGTTAGCCAATAGTCACTTGGATAGCAGCTAGTTAGCTGCAAGATCCAGGTGTAAATGTCCAGAGCTTGCGGTAGAAATCCGGGGATATGGAGAGAAAATAGGTCCGGTATGCTCTGGTCTGAGTCACGTTGTACAAAACTGGCGATAGCTTTCTGAGCTAAAGGATAGCTGATGACCCCTAGCCGTGGTTAGCTGAATACTAACGTTAGCTAGTGAGTTGCCTAACTCCTGGCTAGCTTCTGTTGTGGATTTCGGATACGAGGTGAATAATACTTTTGAAAAAAACAGATCCTCACCACATTTGGTGAGGCGGGTTGCAGGAGAGTGTTTTGAAGTTGAGTTTTTAGAAAAAATATATAAAAAGATATGCGAAGAAAAATACAAAAAGATACAAAACATATATACACAGGACAAGACGAGGACAAAAGACGTCTGACTGCTATGCCATCTTGGAACCCTTGAAGAAGCTATAGAAATAGAATATAAACGCAATAGAAGCGTTGTTTCTTGTACTATTGTCTCTTGTGTCTTTAGAGGACTGTTTCACTTTGATGTCCTTTTTCTTCTGTCCTTATTTTGTCTTTCTTTTCTTCTGTTAACTAGATATTCTTTGTTATTCTTTGTTAGCTAGCTAGCTTCTTCCAGGAGAGTCCCTAGCAACAATATGTACTGTACATGTGTGTATGTGCATATATATCTTGGACTATATATATATATATATATATCTTTTTTTTTCTTCTATATTATCATTATTGTGTTTTGTGGTTGAGGGGTATATTATTGTAAAACAATATTTGGAAGTTGACCAAATATTTTGGTAGCCTGTATTTGATTTGATAGTCTGTATTTGAAATATTGCGAAAGGCCTGTTTTGTCTGCATGCTGTTTGTTCACTGACAGCTTTGCCGGTCGTTCCCGACTGCAGGCTATTAATTGTTATTGGGCTACAATCCACAGCTAGGCTATCCATCTCTGTGGCTAAATTATAGGACTTATCATGGTGTAGTAAGCTATTCTGAATTTGATTTCTTTCTGAACAGACAGCTGTAATTCCATAACCATAAAATGTATTTCAATTTATCAGGCGTGCTGCAGTATATTCAGAACCCTTCACGTGGCTATTATTCCATAAGGAAATAAATCAAATTGTATGTCACATGCGTCAAATACAACCTCACAGTGAAATGCTTATGTACAAGCCCTTAACCAACAATGCAGTTTTAAGGGGGAAAAAGTGTTAAAGTATTTGTTAAAAAATGAATAAATAAAATAACAAATAATTAAGGTGCAACAATAAAATAACAGTAGAGAGGCTATATACAGGGGGTACTGGTACATAGTCAATGTATTGGGGCACCAGTTAGTCAAGGTAATATGTACATGTAGGTAGAGGTAAAGTGACTGCATGGATAATTAACAGAGAGTAGCAACAGTGTGAAAATTGGGGAAGGGGTGGGGACAATGCAAATAGTCTGGGTAGCCATTTGATTAGCTGTTCAGGAGTGTTATGGCTTAGGGGTAGAATCTGTTGTGGTAGCCGTGCGGTAGCAGAGAGACAAGTCAATGACTAGGGTGGATGGAGTCTTTGACAATTTTTGGGCCTTCCTCTGACACTTCCTAGTATAGAGGTCCTGGATGGCAGGAACCTTGGTCTTAGTGATGTACTGGGCTATAAGCATTACCCTCTGTAGTGCCTTGCGGTCAGAGGCTGAGCAGTTGCCATACCAGGCGGTGATGCAATTAGTCAGGATGCTCTCGACGGTGCAGCTGTGGAACTTTTTGAGGATCTGAGTACCAATGCCAAATCTTTTCAGTCTCCTGAGGGGGGAATAGGCATTGTTGGGCCTCTTCATGACTGTCTTGGTGTGTTTGGACCATGTTAGTTTGTGGGTGATGTGGATGCCAAGGAACTTGAAGCGCTCAACCTGCTCCACTACAGCCTCGTCGATGATAAGGGGGCTGTGCTCGGTCCTCCTTTTTCTGTAGTCCACAATCATCTCATTTGTCTTGATCAAGTTGAGGGAGAGGTTGTTATCCTGGCACCACACTGCCAGGTCTCTTACCACTGCCAGGTCTCCCTATAGGCTATCATCGTTGTCAGTGATCAGGCCTACCACTGTTGTGTCGTTGGCAAACTTAATGATGGTGTTGGAGTCGTGCTTGGCCATGCAGTCATGGGTGAACAGGGAGTACAGGAGGGTGACTGAGCATGCCCCCTGAGGGGCCCCTGTGTTATGGATCAGCGTGGCAGATGTTTTGCTACCCGTACCACCTGGGGGCGGTCCATCAGGAAGTCCAGGATCCAGTTGCAGAGGAAGGTGTTTAGTCCCATGGTCCTTAGCTTAGTGATGAGCTTTGAGGGCACTATGGTGTTGAATGCTGAGCTGTAGTCAATAAATAGCATTCTCACGTCGATGTTCCTTTTGTCCAGGTGGGAATGGGCGGTGTGGAGTACAATTGAGATTGCATCATTTGTGGATCGGTTGGGGTGGTATGCTAATTGGAGTGGGTCTAGGGTTTCTGGGATAATGATGGTGTTGTGAGCCATGACCAGCCTTTCAAAGCACTTCATGGCTTCAGATCTGAGTGCTACGGGTCGGTAGTCATTTAGGCAGGTTACCTTGGTGTTCTTGGGAACAAGGACTATGATGGTCTGCTTAAAACTTCTTATATGACAACAGCCAGTGAAAGTGCAGAGCACCAAATTCAAACAACAGAAATCTCATAATTAAAATTCCTCAAACATACATGTATTTTATACAATTTTAAAGGTAATCTTGTTATTAATCCCACCAAAGTGTCCAATTTCAAATTGGCTTTACAGCGAAAGCACCACAGACGATTATGTTAGGTCATAGCCAAGCCACAGAAAAACACAGCCATTTTTCCAGCCAAAGAAAGGAGTCACAAAAAGTACAAATAGCGATAACATTAATCACTAACCTTTGATGATCTTCATCAGATGACACTCACAGGACTTCATGTTACACAATACATGTATGTTTTGTTCGATAAAGTGCATATTTATATAAAGAAAATCTCAGTATACATTGGCATGTTATGTTCACTAGTTCCAAAAACATCTGGTGATACTGCAGAGAGCCACATCATTTTACAGAAATACTCATTATAAATGTCGATGAAAATACAATTGTTAGACTTGGAAGTATAGATACACTTCTCCTTAATGCAACCACTGTGTCAGATTTCAAAAAAGCTTTACGGAAAAAGCAAACGATACAATAATCTGAGTACAGCTTTCAGACAACAAAGCAGCCAAAAAAATATCCGCCATATTGGGTAGTCAACATTAGTCATAAATAGCATTATAAATATTCACTTACCTTTGATGATCTTCATCAGAATGCACTCCCAGGAATCCCAGTTTCACATTAAATGTTTGTTTTGTTCGATAATGTCCATCGTTTTTGTCCAAAGCTACTTTTTAGAGTTTTTTTGTTTTTTTTCCCCCTCTGGTTGCACATTTAATTAGGTCAAATGGGTTTAAGTTTCCCTGCATTATAGTCCCTGGCTACTAGGAGCGCCACATCTGGATGAGCATTTTCTTGTTTGCTTATGGCCTTATACAGCTCGTTGAGTGCCGTCTTAGTGCCAGCATCGGTTTGTGGTGGTAAATAGACAGCTACGAAAAATATAGATGAAAACTCTCTTGGTAAATAGTGTGGTCTTGTTGGGCCTCTTCACGACTGTCTTGGTGTGTTTGGACCATGTTAGTTTGTTGGTGATGTGGATGCCAAGGAACTTGAAGCGCTCAACCTGCTCCACTACAGCCCCGTCGATGATAAGGGGGCTGTGCTCGGTCCTCCTTTTTCTGTAGCCCACAATCATCTGCTTTGTCTTGATCAAGTTGAGGGAGAGGTTGTTAATGCTAATCATGAGATACTCTTCCTTAGTCGAGCAAAACCTTGAGACTTCCTTAATATTAGATTATGTGCTTTTATTTACAAATACACACAGACCCCTTGTCATACCGGATGTAGCTGTTCTATTTTGCTGATGGACTGAAACCCCCGTCAGCTGTATGTTATCCATGTCGTCGTTCAGCAACGACTCAGTGAAACATAAGATATTACAGTTTTTAATGTCCTGTTGGTAGGATAATCTTGATCGGAGCTCATCCATTTTGTTGTCCAATGATTTAACGTTGGCTAATAGGACTGATGGTAGAAGGGGAATTACTCACTCGCTGTCAGATACTTACAAGGCACCCCAACTTACGTCCCCGATATCTATGTCTCTTCATGCGAATAACGGGGATTTGGGCCTTGCCGGGTGTCTGAAGTAAATCGAGTCCGACTCGTTAAAGAAAAATTACTTGTCCAGTACGAGGTGAATAATTGCTGTCCTGATATCCAGAAGCTCTTTTCGGTCATAAGAGATGGTGGCAGAAACATTATGTACAAAATAAGTTACAAATAACACGAAAAAACACACACAATAGCACAATTGGTTAGCTACTGTTTTATGGTCTCCTATCTCTTCCTGCGCCAACGCAGGAGAGAATACATCATTGGTCGTAATTTGTTGCCACAAACCTTAACCCTAACCACACTGGTAATCTTATTCCTAACCTTAAATTAAGACCAAAAATATAATTTTTGTTTTCTTAAATGTTTATGATGGCCAATTTTGACTTTGTGGCTGTGGTAACTAGTGACAACTCAGTGCAGCCTGCTTCTTCTTCTTCTGTGGATGTCTACCGCCAGTAAACTATAAAGTTGCATTTACCGCCACCTACTGCGCCCCCGCAGCCCTCATGTGTACTGGAAACATACCTTAACAATGGATCAATAGAAGTAAAAAGAAGGGCTCCTGCAGATGTAATGCCCTTTATCAGAAAAGCAGGTTTTAGGGCCTTTAAGAGCGAAAATGTATTTTCCCCATTCTCTCTTTTTTTAAATTATTTTGAAAATTATATTGCAAAACAAAACATTCAGGTAAAACAAGAAGACTTTAAATACATACACATAAAAACATAAAAATAAGCAGGGCAATTGGATTTACTCAGAAAAAATCGAATTATGATTCAAGATGTCATTATTTTTGTTATTAACTAGGGATGATGTTTTAACTAGATGATTGAATTTGATCTGAAATTGGTAATTTTGGCATAGATTTCTGGAATTTTTGTTTTTGTATAAAGTATTTGACAAAAAAAAACAATATGGATTTCCCTCCTTTTAGTTTTCGTATCCAGTAGTGGGCTGCAATACACCTTTTCAGAATGTAGTCTGCCCTAAAACCCCACCGAAGAAGATATTGTTCAATGTGGTTGTAAAGTGAAAGGTCTTTGCTGGAGCTATACCACACGTTTAGTTATACAAATATTTGGCTATACTGCGTAAGATATCTATGGTACTGCTGTGCCACACTCTGGCTGGCTGATGCGCTGCTCCTTCTGAAAAGTAGACACACATGTCGACTGAGCATGCTCCATCTGGGCTGTGCAGAAGGAACCAATAGAACAGCAGCTATTGTCACATGACCGTGGCTGAACGTGTGCGCCGGGTGGGGAAAGGAAGGGGAAGCAGTGTACTTTGGCTCGGTTCTTTTTCCCTGCCCCCCGTCTTACTCTCGCTCAACAACTAAGGCCATCGAGAAAGCAGGTATGAAGCTACTCTATTTTTCTAAACTTTTTCAAGGGCCTTGTTCTAGATCTTACTTGCATTTGCTGTACTTTGTGTGTTTTCCTAGTAGTTTGAGATTTGTTTGTTTTGTTTTTCTCAACCTTTTACCTTTTTTTGTGAGTGATTTACGGATTTGAAGGTTGGATTCTTACAGTACAGCATCATTTGTAAAAATACTAAGGGGGACTAGTGAGTGATTCAGTGATTCATTAATCACTCTCACACTGGCCTCATTTACCCCTACCATTCTTTTACATGATGTGCTTATCCAGAACAATTTACAGGAGGTTAATTTGGGATTAAGTGCCTTGCTCCATAGCACATCAACAGCTGTTTCACCTAGTTGGCTTGGGGATTCAAACCAGCAACCTTCCAGCTACTGGCCCCACGCTCTTAACCATTAGGCTATTTGCCTTCACCCTATTCCACTTAATGGTACTAACAGCTGTAATCTTTTAGGTGACGATTTTGGAGAGGCCAGAGTATTCCTGAAGGAAAGCCATGGAGCGCAGGGGAGTCAGTCAGGAATCAGAGGCAGGGAAAAGACATCCTAACCCCCGCTCTGTGACACCCACAGGGGCCAAGGGGAAGAAGGCTCTGAGTGCTAAATCGCACGTGAACAAAAAATCCAAAGCTAAGATGACATCTGTTCACGGCTCAGTCGCTGGGTCCAATGGTTTTATTCTGCATAAAAAACAAGCGAGGGCAACCCCTCAAAGGAAAGGTGGTTCACCCCATGGACCAAGCAAAACCCCTCCAACTCCTGCAGACAGTGGTAGAGAAGCTGTTATAGCAGGGATCTCAGATGTACAAACTCCTAGTTATCCATGTCTGGACCCTGCCCCAACATCCAGTACACAGTGTGCATGGAAGACTATGGGCAAACCTGCCTGCAATCCGGCAGCACTGAAGGTAATGTTCATCCAACCCCAGTCCATGATGTTTCATGCTTTTAAATGACTGGTGTCTGAACTCATAAGAGTCTGTTGTGAAGCGTTTAAGCAGGGACGGAGCAGAGTCGAGCATGGAAGTCTTGGGGATGGAAAAGACAATGGCACCTTCCCACATCAAGCTACCTCCGAGCTGTAAAGGAAACAGGGTTGTCTCTACCAAGTCACAGCCAGGTTAGTCTGCCTTGCTGGTAAGACTGTTCTTCTATCTAAACTGTCTCATATCTCCACTCTATGTAGTGATGGCACTTGTAGTTAGTTGGCACCTGCACTAAGTTGGGACTAGTTATGACATACTGTACTTGCCTGCTTGGACCACCTTCTGCCACATCACCGTCCCAATGTGTCTGCAGGGTCTAGGAAGAGGAAGAGGAAGATGGGAATGTATAACTTTGTCCCTAAGAAAAAATCCAAGGTGTTGAAGGTTAGAGACCCATCTACTCTATTGTAAAGATTTGTGTAGAAATGATGAACTTTGTTTCGCTCTAATAGTGTCTGAATGATTATCCTCTTCTCCCTGCAGAAAGAGAGCTCATTTGTAAAGGCAGGGCAAGAAAGCGGCAGAGAGAAGAGAGTAGACCTGACGCACAGAGAGATTTGTGAAATAAAAGAAAGCCAAGCACTGTTAGCCGAGCAGTGTGAAGAAAAGGCAACTGACGTAAGCAAAGGAAACAAAATGGAGGAAGAGGACAGCTGCAGTAAGCAGGAATACACTGAACTGACTTTAGAATCTCTGGATCTGAAAGCCCAAGAGGAGCTGTTCTCTCCTCCTCTCTCAGGTAAGTTTACCCAGAGATGGTTTACACATTTCGTCATGAGTTATTAAATGATTCTTGTACAATACATTACTATGCTGTACATTCAATCTGTTTTGTTGATCTGGATGTGTTATTTTGCAGGCTTTCCAGCTGATGGTGAGGTGACAGAGACAGACCTGTCTGAAGAGCTCCCTCTGTGCTGCTGTCGCATGGAGACCCCATGCAGTGGGGAGAGCCTGTCCCAGACTGAGCACACCTGCATGGCCACAGAGAGTGTGGATGGCCTGGTAAAGCTGACCTGCTCTGAAGCGAACTTTCCCTAGTCTTGCGCTCCAGATTTCTGCCCCAAAGTTTGAAGTAGCCTTGGGACAAAGTTAACCGTTCCCAGCCTTTGTGTGTTGCACTCCGTTTTTTCTTCTTCTTCTATCAATCCCTCCGTTCATCTCTTCACTACAGGTGAGTCGGTGTCAGAGGAGTGTGCTGAAGTATGAGATGATGCGTCCCTCCAACACAGTGCATCTGCTGGTTTTGTGTGAGGACCACAGAGCCGGCATGGTCAAGCACCAGTGCTGCCCTGGCTGTGGCCTCTTCTGCAGAGCGGTAAGTGGAGGGATGCAGCAGGGATCAACCAAAATAGACCTGGCTGGCTGGTCACACCAGTCGCATTGCTTTATGATGCATGTTGGTTGTTCATTCTTAACACTCCTTTGCCTTTTTAATATCTGACTATTTAATGTATGTTATGCAGGGGAGCTTCATGGAGTGCAGACCGTATGGCAGCATCTCTCACCGTTTCCACCGTGGCTGTGCCTCAGTCATCAAGGCCCAGAGCTTCTGTCCCCACTGTGGAGAGGATGCCACCGGGGCCCAGGAAGTCACTGTTCCCAAAACCATCTCCAATCCTGTCACTGTTCCCAAAGCTGAACCTGTACTTCCTTCTGTGCCAGCTGTTCCTGCTGTTTACCCTGTGGCACTTCTTCCCGTTGTGTCCACCAGGCCCCTCATTCACAGGGCAAAGAAGACCACTGAGCTTGAGAGGAGTCTGGACACCTCCCCCAACAGGCAGTTTAGGCTTGACTCTTCCATTCTCAATATTATCCCCCTCTATCTTTGTGTCTCTTGTAGTATCTTTTTCTCTTTGCATTAGTGCGAGCATGGAACATTTGCTAGGCTATTTAGGTTCATATGTAATGCTAATGATTGCTGTATGCTGTTTTGCACTAGCCTGAAGAGGGAGATGTTAGGTGATGGAGAGGAACCAGCTAAAACGTCACTGGAGAGCATCCTAATGGCCCTGGATGATGAAAAGTAAAGTTACAAGGGGGCTATTTTTAAAGTCTTTCCTTATTAAACGTTTAACAATTTGGATGAGATAATACTATATTATACACAAAGCAGGTCATTATTGTTTCATGTCAATGATGAATATAATAGCACTCTTACAGATGCTGATACAACCCCCCGCCCTCTCTCTTTTGTGTATAGTATGAGGCCGAAGAAAGTAAAGTATCACACAAAGCAGCTGTACATCTCTGCCCATCACGGAGAGCTCCAGAAAGTCATCCATCTGCTGGGTATGTACACACCACATCTCCGCTTTATAAGCCTAGTTACTTCCTACATGGAGGCAGCTCTTCTAATATTTTAACTTCAATGAAAAAGATCACAATAACTTACTGATTTATTTTCATGAATGATATTATATGATCTACTTTATTGTCCCAGAGGAGAAAGTTGTTAATTACCCTTTGAGTCATGTTGACAACTTTGTTCCAGTGGATGGAAAAGACCCCAACTACCTGATGTACAGCCAGAACAAGAGGACCCCTCTACATGCTGCAGCATCTGAAGGACACCAGGAGGTCTGTCACATGCTCGTCCAGGTGAGGAGATGTACTCTGACATGTAGCAGGTATTGGCTATCTTTTCACAATATAATCACTTGGTGTACAAGTGTGGCAGATGGCTAAGTTAGCTTCACTACTGCATTCCTTCAGAGATTTGAAGTACTGTCCCCCACAACAAGAACATGTCTTTGCTTTTCTGGGTCAGTATTGATGGTGCTTCTTGAGAATGTTGTGTTTACTGTGCAGAGGGTTGATGTTTTGCGTCCCAAACTAACAGAATTCCCGCTCCATTATACTGTGTAAGTATACATGGGTGAAAGGTTTCAGATTTCCTATCCCCCCTAGGCTGGAGCTAACCTGGACATGTTTGATGAGGAGCAGAGAACCCCCCTGATGGACGCCTGCGAGAACAACCATCTGGACACAGTCAAGTACCTGCTGAGGGCCGGGGCAGCGCTCAGCCATAAGGTCAGTGTGTGGAGCATAGCTCATTGATCACCCCATGGATAGCCATGATCTTCTGTTAACCCAACCAGCATTGTTACCGTTCATATCATCTCCTGTGGGCAGATTCTGTGTGAAGACCAAGAGAATCTGGCAGAAATAAATGGGATGCGTGAGATCCGAACAACATTAGTTCTGTGTTTTGTTTTGTTTTTTTGTCACTGGTTATTTGGACGTATTAGGATTAGGGAAGATGGTGCTTAAACTGCTTCGCGCGTGTGCCCACACGGATTGTGGGCACACGCGGGGGGGTTCCTTTTGCGAGGGTGGAGACTTCGTTTTTGCCGGAACTCTCAATTTCTTACACATATGAGCACAGAAATGAATCATGCAGCAGCTGTCCAAATTATGCTAAATTGACAAGACCTTTGCTAAATGAGCTGGTTTCTGGTGGAAAGTGATCAAACTGTTTTAAGTCCATGACACGCACATGTCTAAAACTATTTACCAGATACTGTAGCAGCTCAAGATCTGTGCCTCTTTAAATAGTCATTTAGAAAAAGACTGACTAACATTTTCATCTTCTCCTGTCAGGATATCAAGGGCTCAACCTGTCTGCATCTGGCTGCTAAACTTGGACATTACGATGTAGTTCAACATCTCCTGTCCAAGGCATCCAAGCAGGTCAACTGTCAGGTATGTACAGATCCATGCCCTGCTCCCTCTTCTACTGACAGGTCCTGTTGACATTTTAACTGCTTCATTCAAACCTCCACTCTTTTATCCATGCATAATTCATGTGTACTCTCAGCAAGTGTTTGGCAGGATGAGTTGGAGGTCAGTGCTGTTGGAAGTCAGCCCAGTTCAACAGTGTCTATTAGGATGTTAAATATGTTGTGGGTAGTATTAAATGGATTGTAATACTCCTGACCTTAACAGGAAAGTTAGACTGAGATGATCGTGATTCCAGGGGATTTACCATGTTTTGCCTTTCATTTTAATGCCTACAAACTGTTAGTAAAGTTAAGCCTTTTCACATACATGTACAATAAAGGAATCTAAAGCCACCTTTTATATCCATTGGTAGAAGCATACCTCCAATATTCAAATAGGCAACAGAATGCAAAGCAACGATTGGTTGTGCTTGGTTTCAGGATGACGGTGGGTGGACCCCCATCACCTGGGCTATAGAGTACAAGCACAGAGAGCTGGTCCTATTGCTGCTCTCCAGAGGGGCTGATGTTAACATCCGAGACAAGGTCAGTACTGTATAGGATGCATACTGTTCATCCTACTGTACATCTCATCGCAACACCTTACACCTACCTACCTTCTGTTCTCACACCTGTTACAGCCTGGGGAGGGAGGCTAGACACAGGCACGGTTCCAGTACTCACTGACATGTGGGATGGATCCCATGGGGTGCATGTGTTTCACCTACAGTATATGTTGTAATCTAAATTAAAGGGATACTTCGGAATGTCACCTTGGGAGCACACTTACTAGTCCACTTACTTTCTTGAGGAAGGAACTACTTAAGTCATAGCAATAACTATTGAAAAAAGAGAATATATCAACTGGTCTGTATAAGGATAATTTATTCCTCAGACATTTGTATACCGTAGGTGACATACCTGTGTATTGTTACGTTTTACATAAAAATATTTGTAATTTTTTTTTTTGTATTTTTTTTTTTAACCTCTGTGGTGTTTGGGGAAGGTATTCTTCTGGCTATGTTTTCCATGTTGACCTATGACCCCTCTCTAGGAAGAGAACATTTGCCTCCACTGGGCAGCCCTGTCTGGCTCCAATGACATCGCTCAGATTCTGCTTGATGCCAGATGTGACCTCCATGCAGTCAACGTCCATGGGGACTCAACTCTACACATCGCTGCCAGGGAGAATCAACTGGAATGTGTGACGTGAGTAGTACACCGGTCTCTGTTCTCCCAGAGCTGCAGCATGACACCAGATTGTTCTTGAACGATAGCCTATCCCACCTGGATATATAGATCATAAGCGCACTAGCCTGCAATGAGCGCAGTTTTATATATATTCACACACACTCACATACGAGACTGTGACTGCTCTAGCCTGGCCAGTGGGGGGCAGGCATGCTGCTGAACCATAGCCTTGCTGGGGGTGTGAGAGATTCTAACCATATCCAGTATGATGTCTGCTCCTCCAGACTGCTTCTGTCCCAAGGAGCAGATGTGAACCTGAAGAACAGAGAGGGGGAGACCCCTCTGGACTGCTGTATCTACAACTCTAAGGTGTGGGTGTCCCTGAAAACTAATAAGAAGCTGACAGATGCCAGGAGAAGCAGGGACAGTCATAGAGAGAAGGTCCTTAGCAGGTAGAACAACATGGTCTAGCTTATGGAGGGAAGAGGGAACATGAAGAGGTCAAATACAATGTAATTACTGTATATGTGTTGATTATTTGTCGTCCTCTCTGTCTTCTTCAGGGACATCTCTCGGGGATATGAGGCAGTCCCCATCGCCTGTGTGAACGGGGTGGACAGTGACTCCTGTCCTGATAACTACAAATACGTCCCTGACAGCTGTGTTACCTCCCCAATTAATATAGACAAGGACATCACTCATTTACAGGTGAACCTCCAGTGCTCTGTGAAACACAGTCAATGTCCAATCCCATCGTGTTCTGCTTCATAAGTTACTGTGGGCCAGAACAAGTGACATACTTACTCTTGACAAGTGTTGTTTAAGGAAGATCTCACTCCTCCTATTTCAGCATTGTGTATGTACAGATGACTGCTCTTCAAATACCTGCATGTGTGCCCAGCTCAGCCTGCGCTGTTGGTATGACAAAGTAAGTACATAACTACATCAAGGCAAAGTTATTGCTCTTATGTATTTCAAATGGACATTATGGACTCTTGCAGCTCCCATATGATGTGTTAGCTGTGTTATATTAATGTGTAAAGTGTGTTGCTTGTGGTTGCTCAGGAGGGGCGTCTGCCTCTGGAGTTCTGTCAAAAGGAGCCTCCGGTCCTGTTTGAGTGTAACCACGCCTGCTCTTGTTGGAGGAGCTGCAGGAACCGTGTGGTTCAGAATGGACTTAGGTAACAGAGCCTCCCTTACCCACCAGCATCCTGTCTACCTTTTTTCTGTTGAATACAGTATTTCAGCCAAGCACGATAACATTAGTTTCAAATATGGCTTCGGTGTAACACTGCACAGTCATATCTGACAAATATATTTTTGTCTATTTCCTGTACGGTACTTGTTATTAGTTAGTTGGACTGGATCTTGTCTTGTCTGTTTTCAGGGCTCGGCTGCAGCTCTATAAAACCCAGAGGATGGGCTGGGGTGTGAGGGCACTGCAGGATATTCCTCAAGGAACTTTCATTTGCGAGTGAGGCCCTGAATGTTATGGAAGACATGCTTGAATTCAAGCGTTTGGAAAAGTGCCTAACCATAACTAAAAATGTATTGTTTTAATTGTAGTTTCAGAATCAGGAAGAACACTTACAATGTATGTTTTTAGCATACAAATTACATGAGCCAATATTGATGTCATGAACAGATCATGTTAAAGCGGGAAGTATGTTTTTCATTTTAATGTTGTGGTTACACAGATTATATACAGCGGGATCTTTATTGTGCAGGTATGTGGGTGAAATTATTACTGATGCCGAGGCAGATGGCAGAGAAAATGACTCATTCCTCTTCACCCTGGACAATAAGGTGATTTTTCATTTTAAGTCTATGAGAAACTCACATTTTTATTGGCCAATGGGGTATTCTGAAGTTGAGTGTAGTATTGTTACTGTAGCATGTTTGTACAGTGCTTTTGTATACCAATGGGAGGTGCTCCAGAGCACACAATGCCACAGAGTCCGAGACAACATTATTTTGATACATGTTCCTCTTACAGCACTTCTCTAGTGTGTTTGCTTGTTGGCTATTTGTTACACTGAAACATGTACAATTTAATGACTGTATGCTACTGCCTCACAGGAGGGATCAACATGACAGCCTTTACTAATGTGTGATTCTATTAAATTCATTGAGTGAGTGATTGCTTCATCTACTGTCTTGCAGGTGGGTGATGTGCACTGTATTGATGCGCGACTCTTTGGCAACATTGGCCGGTTTATTAACCACCTGTGTGAACCTAACCTGCTAGCAGTCCGAGTGTTCACCATGCATCAGGACCTTCGGTTTCCACGCATTGCCTTCTTCTCCAGAAAGCCCATTCAGTCAGGCGATCAGATTGGGTGAGACGCATAAAACAATAATTACATAGATGGTGAATTTTCTACGTTGTATTAATGTCAGGCTATAGAATCAATCAAAATACTCTAGCAATAGGCTCCAGTACATGTGCATTGATGGCTACCCTGTGTTCCCCATTCAGGTTTGACTACGGTGATCACTTCTGGAAGGTCAAGAGCAAGTATTACAGCTGCCAGTGCTTCTCTCCAAGGTGTAGACACTCGTCAGCCACTAGAGCCCAGAGCTTAGAGAGGGTGACCAGCCCAGCCCCAGCCCAACAGTCATGTGCCCATACTGCCGTAACACAATCATAACACCCCTATGCCACCTCGGTCCTCCCCCAGCCATGGTGGGGATCTTTCTCTCCCTTATCACCACTATGACTCCTTTTTTAAATGTAGACTGATATGAAATGTCATTTTAATGGCTTTGCAGACAGAAATCAAATGCTAAGGGTAGCCTAGCCCTAGACTGTGACAAATGCTCACCTTTTCCATGTATCTTTTTTTAATTAAGTGTGCAATATAGTAATAAAGTGCATTATAAAACATTTAATTGTCGGATTTGTTGATGGGTATTCCAGTTTACAAGAAATATGGGAGATGCCAATGAATAATGGCCTATAGTAGGATAATGTAAATATATTATTTTATCCATAAATAATGTAATATGTCAATTATAGTATCCTAGGGATTGAACACTTTTGACAGCAGTGATGACAGATACAGTTAGGCTATAGGCTGGTATTGAATTTGATGTTACTTCCACCCATTAAGCTATATATTTAAAGGCACTTGAAGCACCACACAAGACAAGAAGCAGGCACGTAGTAAATTGTGTTAATTTTTGCATATTGAAAAATAACATGATACAAAGCAGATTACAGCTGAGTGTTTAGGGTTTACCAAAGAATAATCTGCTGTAGCCTAGGCTACCCCTATGGAGCGATTTCAGTGCCTACAGACATATTTTTGAATTTGTAATGCACAAATTGAATCATGGAATTCATAATTTTAACTGAAATGAATTAATATTGCATTCAGTTTTAAACTTTAATTGAATATTCAATATTTATATATTCAGTTTCAATATGGTAGATATTGTGTTCATTGTCTGTGTATCAAGTTTACAAGCTATTTCAAGTTTATCAAAGTTTAATTTATTCAACTTCTCAGACAAGTTCAATTTATGAATTCAATTTGTGCATTAAACATTCAAAAATATGACATTTTAATTCAATGTCCTAATGCAAATTCAAAATTATAATATTCAAATTCAATTTCTGTTGCCACTGAAATTGCGCCATATATCCCAACAGGTCCAACACCCATGATAATCCAAAGCGCAATGTTACTTGAATGGGAGGGCGGATGCCCTCTGATGGGGAACAGAAAGCATATACATGTTCCAAAGTCTCAGATTTCAGGAATGGGGTCATAATAATTTATAGCCAAAGCAGTTCAAACGTTAGAGCCTAATTCACGGGCTCCATACTGGCGCAGCGGTCTAAGGGACTGCATCTCAGTGGCGTCACTACAGACCCTGGTTCTATCCCGGGCTGTATCACAACCGGCTGTAATGGTTTGCAAACTTGTTACAGATATATATAAATACTTAATTTCAATATTAAATTACATTTAAATGTAATGCAATATTAATTCAGTTCAGTTTAAAATGAAATGAAAGTTACACTTATGAATTCAATTTGTGCATTAAACATTCAAAAAATATTGCATCCTAATTCAATATCCAAATAAAAATGCCAAATTATAAGATTCAAATATAGTTTCTGTTGGCACTGAATTCTGCAGGTCATATTAAGACTATGTGAAGAGTTATAGACCTACAGTCAGTGTCCACATTTCATTTCACCCATCTCAAAAGTAGGCTACAGTTCCCTTGACGTGCCTCAGACCTATTTCAAGTCCCGGTCTTGTGACTGTCGAATTTGTATAGCGCCTCACAATCATCACACGTAACATAGCCGGCACTGCTATCATATTTTTTTTACCACTTCACTAAATTTTTCCCGAACATTACTTTTTTGGCCCTCCCTTCTCTTTATTTTCAACTCTCCGGTTCGCATCTTTTCTCTTATTGAAGAGACATTGTCCTTTCTGCCTCAGTGGATCTACATTAACTTTTTCTGCAGGTTCTCAAAAGCGATTGGTGTGTTGGATATTTGGCGCGTAAAGTAATGCCGGAAAGTTTAGGTTAACGCACTAATGTCAGATGGCCCAAACAAATTATGACCCAACCGTCACCCACCAGCCCTTCATCCACACAATATGTCATGACACTATTAGTCAACTCGCACATCACTAATGCCCAGGACAGCAACATTCCAGGAGATAGCGGATGAAAAAATAAATACATTTTTGGGGGGAGTGGCTTCATTATTTCAACATTTTGCATTGTTTGACGCGATTTCTCAAGAAACCGTGATTATTCTGATCAGGGAGAGAGAGAGGAGCTGATTCCTTCTTTCTCCCTGGTGCTATGGATACAGAGACCGTACAGGTGGAGCCACTGCCTGGCGTCTTTTTAGTCACGTGTGTCGATTCATAAGGAGTACTGGCTGGAGAAAGTGGTTACATTATACATTGCCAGGGAGTGATTTAGCGGAAGCAGAGGTGCCAACCCCGTGTTTTCTCGTTACACCGTGCCCGAATTAATAGGGAGATTAATGGAACGGATCATGTGAGGTATCTCGTTTTGATAAAACACGTAGGAGGTAATAAAACATATTAACTTGAACGCGCAATGGCAAACCAATCGATTCGGAAACACCAGATAAATGCATCTATTTTATGTGGACCGTATTGTAAGTCAGCTATGCAGTCATAGACTTATGTTATGCGAATGAGGCGAATTGTTATCGCTCGACATGTGTTAAACTGGATGTTTTTTTTAAAGCTTATAGCCCAGTGAAAGAGGACATATAATATATATATATAAAATATATATATCCATTCAGCCAGAAGAACACTAATGGACAAATATGTGACATGGAAATATAAACTTTATCCTTCATTTTTCATATCATTTGGACATCTGGACAATTGACATTATGGGAAGTAACAAGGCGGAGACAACCAAACCGAATCTCTGAAGAAAAATAATTGTATTTGTTGAATATTCTCTTGAACATTCCACACACCGAAAGGATCGCGTGGCTGGAACAACTGTGTGTGTTGTGATGCTTTTTCTCTATCTTTTATCTAGTGTCAGTTTAGATTTTTTGAGTAAGATTAGTGCGATTCTAGAATGGCTCGCTTCGAAGAGGAACTATCTAACCGGCGTGGAGGGGTCTGTCAAGCGGGCCCACCAAGAGGGGCAGGTAAGCCAGCAGGCCCCCCAAGCGGTCCTAGGGTGTACAAACAATCAATGGCCCAACGAGCCAGGACAATGGCCATTTACAACCCCATCCCTGTCAAGCAGAGCTGTCTTACTGTCAACCGTTCTCTATTCATCTTTAGTGAGGACTGTATCATACGGAAATATGCCAAAAAGATTACCGAATGGCCATATCCTTTTTTGCTTAAAACAACCTATTTCTGGTACCAGTACATTATTTGTTTATAAGCTTATCAATGGGATTTAATGTCAACGTGATTGCGCACAGGGGGCAAAGTTCTAGACTATAGGGCATGGTTTTAAGTGAATTTGTTGTAGGCTGTAATATGGCATGGAGGAACAACAGCTGTTGACTTTGTAATACAGTATAACCCATCTCAGTAGGCCTATATAGCCTATAACCACTCTCGGATGAGAGGACCCACTACAATGGAGTAATTGGTGATACTGCTCAGCCGGATATTTTGACTGGATTTTGTGAAGCACCATACATGTATAAGTGATTAGGCCTACGCATTTTACGTTCTACTTTCCTAATGCAATCGATTCCGGTATATGGGCTAAGTAAACAAGCCTATGTGATAGTCTGCCCAGGGGACTATGCCATTGTTACATATCAAATAGCTGCGGCATCGCCCCATTTGTTTCTGGGACCAAGTCTCTCCTAGCAACCAAAGCAATTTTGGTGTTTTATATCACTAACCTACAGTAGCTACTGTGTACACGTTTCAGCACCAGCGCTCTCCAAGGTGCTAAATTTACCCACGCGCAAAATGCTGCTCAACAGTACATGGGAAAATAGCGGGAAGGCTGTTTATTAAACACAGACAGGCTATTTTGCGTGTGTGTCCTATCAAAGCAGTGATCCATAAGAATTATGTGCTGGTCGATTTCTCTCAAAGTCAAACATAGAATGATCATGTTTAGACACTAACTCCGGTGTAGGCCATTATTGGTAGGCATTGGAACAAAAATAGGGATAAACAAAAATGGTCCTTTATGTCCCATAAAATGCTCTGGCAGTGTTGACCACCTGTTGATATGAGTGAGATATGTTATAGAATTTTCCAAATGAGGGATATCAATATCCTCTACAGCTTGTCAAAACTGTGCATAGAGAAACAGTCACTATTTCATGAGATTTGATTAATTAGCCTTTTGAGGTATTGCAATTAATGTGCATACATTTGTTTTATGGTATCCATTACTTGCATAACTGCTTGGTTAACTCTGGTGCTGAGTAAACACTTCTCAGCCTTTAGCTTACCTGTGTATTTCCAAAACACTCTGCAGTATTTCTATTTTCTCCCTTGAGTTAGATTCTAGGGTTATGGGGCCATTGTAGTAGCCCTAGACCAGTGAATGATGTCACATTGGCTGTTGATGTACTGTAGCCCATTGGCTGAGGTGAGGTGCTAGTCCTCTGTGCACCAATGTTTCCAGAGGAGAGATATAGCCTCCATAAACAACCATGCAATTACAGGAACAGCAGCAACTGACAAATCACTCCGTTTCTCTCAGTTACAGATGTATAGTGTTGCATTCTGAGATCCAGTCCAACTCAATTAAGTTTTGGTAGCTTATTACTGCACCCATTGTCATTATGCTTCAGTTCTTGTAAAATGTATGGTACTCTTCTGTTAAGCAGCTTTTGCATGTGGTAATTGCAGAATATTTCTGTTTTCTTCTAATGTATTGCAGATGGTATGCCTAACATTTATACAGTGTGTTTTTCTTAACCGTCTCACTCCATTTGAATACCTGATCCTGGCCACCATTATAGCCAACTGCATCGTCCTTGCCTTGGAGCAGCACCTACCAGCCAGCGACAAAACCCCCATGTCAGAGCGCCTGGTAAGCAACCATCACATGGGTTACATGTACCATACCAATATTATATCATATTTGGTTGATTATTGGTTAACTGTACTCCTCTCGCCAAGGGAATGATAGGTGTCAGTCATTATATTCTCACATGCATGAATACTATCTACATACTGTACTAGTATTACAGAGTTGAATGACACGTTGTGCATGTTACCCATGAAGGCTTTTGGTTTCTCACCAGTTGTGCTTAGTCAGGTCACCAGTATCACACAGAGCTGCCTTTGATTCCCTGTTCACAGCCACTTTAGGCTCCCTATTGAACTCTGTTGTTAAGTCGTGCCATTGAAAGGGTAAATGCTGTGAGCTCCTCTGTCCAATCAAATAGACTTAGCTGCTTGGGGCAGGCTGGTTGTTTTAAGAATGAAATGTCACTCCCTTCAGGGAAAGTGCCTCACCCTCTTATTGATCCACTCCACCAGATGGGCCAAGACTCTGTCAGATGTGACTCACTCTGTCATGATATGAAGCCATCAAATTGCTTTTTAACTCACATTCAGTCCATAATTGTAAAATCATGTCCACAAAATCATATTCACAAACTAATGATGATGGATATCAATGGTTACAGTCTCACCCTCTTGTCTTAACAGGACGACACAGAGCCCTATTTTATTGCAATATTTTGTTTTGAAGCTGGCATTAAGATCATCGCCCTTGGTTTTGCGTTTCACAAAGGCTCCTATCTTCGGAATGGCTGGAACGTAATGGACTTTGTGGTGGTACTAACAGGGTGAGTACTGAGATAATGGCTTATGCTAAATGTTCACAATGGCTTCAAACTGACAAACCTGATGCTCAGTGGATTAATGAGGAAGCACAATTTTAATGTATGTAAGGTAATTTTACATTTCTAATGACATCACGCAGAACTGGAGACAGGGAATGACTGAATTTCTAACCCTGATTGGCTACATAATCCTGTTATTTTAGCCATAACTGTATGATTGAATATGAAGCAGTAAAATAACCTATGTGATTTCACATGTGTAGTTTCATGTTATCATACATATATTGTTTTACATGTGGTCACCTGTTATCACATTAACTTTACACATGATCACATGAAAATTAGTTTTTGGAAATTCATGTGGTTTTTCCATAAGGGAACTCTTGTCTAGAATAGATATTCAGGAAAACAATACAGGATGTTATAATGAACTATACCATAAATGGTATCTTTGCAAAAAAAAACAATAGGGCCACAAGAACAGAAGTAGAAGTGGTAGCACTGAGAGAAGAGATTGAGTTTAAGAGCTAGTATGTCAATGCAGCAATAGGAGTGGAACTATGGGTGGCGGAGGAGTATGAGGTAACTACTGTAGGCCTTTACTGAGTAACTATGGGGGGGAAAGGATGGAGGGGTAATGACGAGGATACTGTTACGCTGGAGAGATTCCCAGGGGAGTTGCTAGCATCACTAAGGGGAGTCCTGGCTTTCTGTTCCTTAATAAAGGCTCTGAGATTTCTTTGGCCCATCTATTGGGGCTTACGTAAGTTTTGACACGTTGCAATAAACAGATTCTCTGGAAGGCCTGCTCCACCCACTGGAGGTAATGCTTAGTGTTCAAACCTTTTGTTCCAACTCAGTGCACATAGGGGGAAACAGCCAACTGCAATGTAATAAGCCCAATTCCTGAAATTGGTCTCGTTTCAGAGTAACATTCACACAAAGCCAGGTGTGAGAGAGGGCTGTAGAGAAAAAGGTAGCTTGCAGCTTATCTGTCAATACAGTGTGTCGTTAGGATTATTGACAGCATGTCGTTAGGGTTATTGACAGCCTGTCGTTAGGGTTATTGACAGCCTGTCATTAGGGTTATTGACAGCCTGTCGTTAGGGTTATTGACAGCCTGTCATTAGGTTTATTGACAGCCTGTCGTTAGGGTTATTGACAGCTTGTCGTTAGGGTTATTGACAGCCTGTCGCTAGGGTTATTGACAGCGTGTCGTTAGGGTTATTGACAGCCTGTCGTTAGGGTTATTGACAGCCTGTCGTTAGGGTTATTGACAGCGTGTCGTTAGGGTTATTGACAGCCTGTCGTTAGGGTTATTAACAGCGTGTCGTTAGGGTTATTGACAGCGTGTCGTTAGGGTTATTGACAGTTTGTCGTTAGGGTTATTGACAGCATGTCGTTAGGGTTATTGACAGTGTCACGTACTCTACTTGGACCTGTCACCATCACTGAACACACAGGGCATCATTCTGGCTGGCTACCTCACATATTCACTGCCACTACGTGGGGATAGGGCTGACTGGGGGGGATGGAGGGAGGGAGAGGGTAAGAGGGGAGGCAGAGCTGATTAAATTGGGACAGAGCAACCTGGCATGATAACCGTAATTGAAGGGCTGGGTGGTGGATGAGAGCCATTACAGGAGCAGTCTGGCTCTGTTATCAGTGCCATGCTACAGTGAGTGATTGACCCATGTTGTCAGTCTCTGATAGCGATTGGATCACTATGTGCTGCATGCACACCAAAGCACTGCCCGCTATCCCTTCAGTCAACTACAGGTTGCTACTAGCAGGAAATCAATCCCCATAGTAATGACTAACTCACTGATTATCAAGGAAACCCATTCTTTTTTTTTTGTGTGGGGGGGGGGGGGGGGGGGGGGGGTGGATCAGCTTTAATATTGTGAATAGATTGTACCTTCCATCAATGTAATTGTCTGCATCATTTAGGTTAGGACATGTACTTTGTGCATGTGCAAGTAATTTTTCCAACAATTGTTTACAGACAGATTATTTCACTTATAATTCACTGTATCACAATTCCAGTGTGCCTGTAAACAGCTTGGAAAATTCCAGAAAATGACGTCATCGCTTTAGAAGCTTCTGATAGGCTAATTGACATCATTTGAGTCAATTGAGGTGCACCTGTGGATGTATTTCAAGGCCTACCTTCAAACGCAGTGCCTCTTTGCTTGATATCATGGGAAAATCATGTACAACGTTCATCTGTACAAACAATAGTATGCAAGTATAAACACCATGGGACCACGCAGCCGTCACACCGCTCAGGAAGGAGATGCGTTCTATCTCCTAGAGATTAACGTTCTTTGGTGCGTATCTATATCTATATCTATATCTGTATCTATATCCACAGTAAAACGAGTCCTATATCGACATAACCTGAAAGGCCGCTTAGCAAGGAAGAAGCCACTGCTCAAAAACCATCATAATAAAGCCAGGCTACGGTTTGCAAATGCACATGGGGACAGAGATCGTACTTTTTGGAGAAATGTCCTCTGTTCTGATGAAACAAAAATAGAACTGTTTGGCCACAATGACCATTGTTATGTTTGGATGAAAAAAGGAGGAGGCTTGCAAGCCGAAGAACACCATCCCAACCGTGAAGCACGGGGGTGGCAGCATCATGTTGTGGGTGTGCTTTGCTGCAGGAGGGACTGCTGCACTTCACAAAATAGATGGCATCATGAGGCAGGAAAATTATGTGGATATATTGAAGAAAAATCTCAAGACATCAGTCAGGAAATTAAAGCTTGGTCGCAAATGGGTCTTCCAAATGAACAATGACACCAAGCATACTTCCAAAGTTGTGGCAAAATGGCTTAAGGACAACAAAGTCAAGGTTTTGGAGTGGCCATCACAAAGCCCTGCAGTTTAAATGCACTGTCAATTTAGTGTATGTAAACTTCTGACCCACTGGAATTGTGATACAGTGAATTATAAGTGAAATAATCTGTCTGTTAACAATTGTTGGAAAAATTATTTGTGTCATGCACAAAGTAGATGTCCTAACCAATTTGCCAAAACTATAGTTTGTTAACAAGAAATCTGTGGAGTGGTTGAAAAACAATTTTTAATGACTCCAACCTAAGTGTATGTAAACGTCCGACTTCTACTGTATGTAATAAAGATGACCATTTATTTGACAAATGTTGGAATTGTTCTTCCACTCTGACATTGCATAGTATTTTGTGTAGATTGTTGACAAAAAAATGACATTAAATCCATTTTCATCCCACTTTGTGACAAAACAAAATGTGGAAAAAGTCAAGGGGAGTGAATACTTTTTTAAGGCACTGTGTCTACCTCTCTGTGCTCACACCCAGATCAATAGTGTATGGAAGCAAACACACAGGGGTTAGAATCACTTCAGCACTCTTCTTTATGACTGTGTGGATCAACGCAGCAGCAGTGTGTGTGTGTGTGTGTGTGTGTCTCACTCTGTGTGTGTGTGTGTGTCTCACTCTGTGTGTGTGTGTGTGTGTCTCGCTCTGGGTGTTGAAGCAGAGTGCTCCCAACCCAGCTGTACTGTGATGCAACTCCGCCTGTCAGCCCAGAATTCTCCTTATTTAGTTTGAAGCTATCATTGTGTTCAAGTTGCCTCAGTTTTTTTGTTGTTGTTTTATGATCTTATATTGTGGTTGTTCTACATTTCTGCCAATATATATTTTTTTGTTGCAGCAGTTGCACTTCCTGAACTAATCTCTTGGTTTCTCTATCCTCTATCCAATCTCTTGGTTTCTCTATCTATTTACAGTCCTTGCGGGGTATATTATGTTGCTGTTCAACCCTCAATGGACTTTTACTTGTCAATACTGGTATACTTTTTTGGTTGAAGTTATTGGATTGACCATTGGGATGCTTTATGAACAGCTCTATCATGGCTGCAGTTGTGCAAAGGCTATCATAAATTGTCAGACGTTGTGGAAAACTTATATTTAAATCAAACTTATGTGCAGGTTTTCAGTGAAGTACTGTCATTTTCTGAGTATGTTCTTGCATGTAGTGTACAGATCACTTAACACAGTACATCCTAGATGTCTGAGAGACAGTGGATAAGCACTGTGAATAACCTGAATTGAACATTTGAGCGCGACGACTGTTATCTTGCTCAAAGACGTGAACGGTGATGACTGAGGTTTTAGAGAGAGAGAGAGAGAGAGGGAGCAGTGAGCTCTAGAGTTGATGAATGTGGGGCCTGTAGAGAGAGGGGGGGGGGGGGGGCAGTGAGCAGAAGAGCTGAGGCAGGTATTCCCAAACTGGGGTATGCGTACCCCCAGGGGTACACACATTGCCGACGGGGGTACACCAACTAAAAATATGATTCACATTTTTTTTTAAAGAAGACATACATACATACATACACACACACACACACACACACACACACACACACACACACACATACATACATACATACATACAGTTGAAGTCGGAAGTTTACATACACCTTAGCCAAATACATTTAAACTCAGTTTTTCACAATTCCTGACATTTAATCCTAGTAAAAAATTCCCTGTCTTAGGTAAGTTAGGATAACCACTTTATTTTAGGAATGTAAAATGTCAGAATAATAGTAGAGAATTATTTATTTCAGATTTTATATGTTTCATCACGTACCTAGTGGGTCAGAAGTTTTCATACACTCAATTAGTATTTGGTAGCGTTGCCTTTAAATTGTTTTACTTGGGTCAAACGTTTGGGGTAGCCTTCTACAAGCTTCCCACAATAAGTTGGGTGAATTTTGGCCCATTCCTCCTGACAGAGTTGGTGTAACCGAGTCAAGTTTGTAGGCCTCCTTGCTGTCACACACTTTTTCAGTTCTGCCCTCACATTTTCTATGGGATTGAGGTCAAGGCTTTGTGATGGCCACTCCAATACCTTGACTTTGATGTCCTTAAGCCATTTTGCCTCAACTTTGGAAGAATTCTTGGGGTCATTGTCCGTTTGGAAGACACATTTGCGACCAAGCTTTAACTTACTGATGGATGTCCTGAGATGTTGCTTCAATATATCCACATAATTTTCCTGCCTCATGATGCCATCTATTTTGTGAAGTGGACCAGTCCCTCCTGCAGCAAAGCACACCCACAACATGATGCTGCCACCCCTGTGCTTCACGGTTTGGATGGTGTTCTTCGGCTTGCAAGCATCCCCCTTTTTCCTCCAAACATAAGGTTGGTCATTATAGCTAAACAGTTCTATTTTTGTTTCATCAGACCAGAAGACATTTCTCCAAAAAGTATGATCTTTGTCCCCACGTGCAGTTGCAAATCGTAGTCTGTTTTTTTTATGGTGTTTTTTGAGCTGTGGATTCTTCCTTGCTGAGCAGCCTTTCAGGTTATGTCGATATAGGACTTGTTTTACTGTGGATATAGATACTTTTGTACCTGTTTCCTTCAGCATCTTCACAAGGTCCCTTGCTGCTGTTCTGGGATTGATTTGCAGTTTTTGCACCAAAGTATGTTAATCTCTAGAAGACAGAACACGTCTCCTCCCTGAGCGGTATGACGGCTGTGTGGTCCCATACAGTTTATACTTGCATACTATTGTTTGTACAGATGAACGTGGTACTTTCAGGCGTTTGGAAATTGCTCCCAAGGATGATTTATTTTTATTTTCCCATGGTGTCAAGCAAAGAGGCACTGAGTTTGAAGGTAGGCCTTGAAATACATCCACAGGTACACCTCCAATTGACTCAAATGATGTCAATTAGCCTATCAGAAGCGTCTAAAGCCATGACATAATTATCCAGGCTGTTTAAAGGCACAGTCAAACTTAGTGTATGTAAACTTCTGACCCACTGGAATTGTGATACAGTGAATTATAAGTTAAATAATCTGTCTGTTAACAATATATATATATATATATATATATATATTTATATTTTTTTCTCTCACCTAAGTAGCCTCGTTTCACTGCCAAAATAAAATTAAACCATCTAGTGTTGAGCGAAATAAATACAAGTAGCCTAGTCAAATAATTAACATCCAATCATATTAACCGTTATTCTCTCGCAGGAATTCCACTAGCGGTCCGTATGTAGCCAAACGTAGGTGCTGCTCATTCCATTTGCTCAAAAATTGATAAATGGTTAAAAAAGGTAAGGCCCGCGTCCATAGAGACACATACCAGCTCTACTGGTAGTACTGCTACTACCAGCAGTACTATACCTGCACCTGTCGACGACACAAGTTGTGCTTCCACGAGCACATCCAATGCTAGCACCAGTAATTTTACATTTGTTGTTAGCCCAGCTAGCGTGGACACTGGCGGTTGTGAATCTGATATAGCCGAAGAGCTACTGCCCCCTTACCCGGGAAAGCACCGAACAACAGACAGGGACTTTGGACCATTGAAGAGGCGCAAATATGATGAACTACATTGATTTGGGCTTCACTTATATTGGGAGTAGTGCCTTTCCTCAGCCACAGTGTGTTATGTGCAAAAAAACTATCTCACAACTTGATGAAACCTTCACTCTTGTGCAAACATTTAGAAACAAACATGCCAATTTGAAAAATAAGCCACAGGGTTTTTTTGAATGAGAATTAAGATGACTTTCAGGTAGTAAGACATGTATAAAAGCAACAGATAACATTAATAGGAAGGGGCTAGAAGCATCTTATATGGTGAGCTACCGAGTGGCTATGACAGGCTGACATTACTGCTTCGCATACAAGCCAGTGAATGATATGCGTTACAGCTGGATGAGTCAACAGACATGGTGGACCTGGCACATCTCCTGGTATTTGTTTGTTACGTTTATGGGGGGTCAATTAAGGAAGACATCCTCTTCTGGAAACCAGGACAACAGGAGAAAAAAGTACTGGACAGCTTTGTGACATCAAATGAACTTTGGTGGTCAAGATGTGTTGATATCTGTACTGATGGCGCAAAAGCCATGACAGGGAGACATAGTGGAGTGGTAACGTGCGTGCAAGCAGTTGCTCCTGCAGCATCCACCGAGAGGCTCTTGCTGCCAAGGGAATGCCTGACAGCTTGAAAGACGTTTTGGATACAGTGAAAATGGTTAACTTTGTTGAAGCAAGGCCCCTAAACTCTTGTGTATTTTCTGCATTATGCAATGATATGGGCAGCGACCATGTAACGCTTTTACAATATACATAAGTGCGTCGGTTATCAAGAGGCAAAGCATTGACACGTTTTTTTGAATTGAGAGATGATCTTAAAGTTTTCTTTACTGACCATAATTTTCACTTGTCTGACCGCTTGCATGATGATGAGTTTCTCACACGACTGGCCTATCTTGGTGATGTTTTTTCTCGCCTGAATGATCTGAATCTAGGATTACAGGGACTCTCCGCAACTATATTCAATGAGCGGAACAAAATTGAGGCTATGAATAACAAGTTGGAGCTCTTCTCTGTCTGCATTTACAAGGACAACACACAGGTCTTTCCATAATTGCAGCTGGTAATTGTTGTCTCTAATTGAAATCAAATCAAATCAAATCAAATTTTATTTGTCACATACACATTGTTAGCAGATGTTAATGCGAGTGTAGCGAAATGCTTGTGCTTCTAGTTCCGACAATGCAGTAATAACCAACGAGTAATCTAGCTAACAATTCCAAAACTACTACCTTATACACACAAGTGTAAACGGATAAAGAATATGTACATAAAGATATATGAATGAGTGATGGTACAGAGCGGCATAGGCAAGATGCAGTAGATGGTATCGAGTACAGTATATACATATGAGATGAGTATGTAAACAAAGTGGCATAGTTTAAAGTGGCTAGTGATACATGTATTACATAAAGATGCAGTAGATGATATAGAGTACAGTATATACGTATACATATGAGATAAATAATGTAGGGTATGTAAACATTATATTAAGTAGCATTGTTTAAAGTGGCTAGTGATATATTTTACATCAATTTCCATCAATTCCCATTATTAAAGTGGCTGGAGTTGAGTCAGTGTGTTGGCAGCAGCCACTCAATGTTAGTGGTGGCTGTTTAACAGTCTGATGGCTTTGAGATAGAAGCTGTTTTTCAGTCTCTCTGTCCCAGCTTTGATGCACCTGTACTGACCTGGGTGAACAGGCAGTGGCTCGAGTGGTTGTTGTCCTTGATGATATTTTTGGCCTTCCTGTGACATCGAGTGGTGTAGGTGTCCTGGAGGGCAGGTAGTTTGCCCCCGGTGATGCGTTGTGCAGACCTCACTACCCTCTGGAGAGCCTTACGGTTGTGGGCGGAGCAGTTGCCGTACCAGGCGGTGATACAGCCCGACAGGATGCTCTCGATTGTGCATCTGTAGAAGTTTGTGAGTGTTTTTGGTGACAAGCAAAATTTCTTCAGCCTCCTGAGGTTGAAGAGGCACTGTTACGCCTTCTTCACCACGCTGTCTGTGTGGGTGGACCATTTCTGTTTGTCTGTGATGTGTACGCCGAGGAACTTAAAACTTTCCACTTTCTCCACTACTGTCCTGTCAATGTGGATAGGGGGGTGCTCCCTCTGCTGTTTCCTGAAGTCCACGAGCATCTCCTTTGTTTTGTTGACGTTAAGTGTGAGGTTATTTTCCTGACACCACACTCCGAGGGCCCTCATCTCCTCCCTGTAGGCCGTCTTGTCGTTGTTGGTAATCAAGCCTACCACTGTAGTGTCATCTGCAAACTTGATGATTGAGTTGGAGACATCCATGGCCACGTAGTCATGGGTGAACAGGGAGTACAGGAGAGGGCTGAGAACGCACCCTAGTGGGGCCCCAGTGTTGAGGATCAGCGGGGTGGAGATGTTGTTACCTACCCTCACCACCTGGGGTGTCCCGTCAGAAAGTCCAGGACCCAGTTGCACAGGGCAGGGTCGAGACCCAGGGTTTCGAGCTTAATGACGAGTTTAGAGGGTACTATTGTGTTAAATGCTGAGCTGTAGTCGATTAACAGCATTCTTACATAGGTATTCCTCTTGTCCAGGTGGGTTAGGGCAGTGTGATTGCGATTGCGTCGTCTGTGAACCTGTTGGGGTGGTAAGCAAACTGGAGTGGGTCTAGGATGTCAGCTAAGGTGGAGGTGATATGATCCTTGAATAGTCTCTCAAAGCACTTCATGATGACGGAAGTGAGTGCTACGGGGCGATAGTCGTTACCTTACCTTTCTTGGAAACAGGAACAATGGTGGCCCTCTTGAAGCATGTGGGAACAGCAGACTGGGATAGGGATTGATTGAATATGTCCGTAAACACACCAGCCTGCGCATGCTCTGAGGACGTGGCTAGGGATGCCGTCTGGACCGGCAGCCTTGCGAGGGTTAACATTTTAATGTTTTACTCACGTTGCCTGTGGTGAAGGAGAGCCCGCAGGTTTTGGTAGCGGGCAGTGTCGGTGGCACTGTATTATCCTCAACGTGAGCAAAGAAGTTGTTTAGTTTGTCTGGGAGCAAGACATCGGGGTCCGTGACGGGGCTGGTTTTCTTTTTGTAGTCCGTGATTGACTGTAGACCCTGCCACATACCTCTCGTGTCTGAGTCGTTGAGTTGCGACTCTACTTTGTCTCTATACTGACGCTTAACTTGTTTGATTGCCTTGCGGAGGGAATAGGTCATGTTTCCGGTTGCCTTGCCCTGAGTAAAAGCAGTGGTTCTCGTTTTAAGTTTTGCGCGAATGCTGTCATCAATCCACTGTTTCTGGTTGGGGAAGGTTTTAATAGTTGCCATAGGTACAACTTCACCGATGCACTTGCTAATAAACTCGGTCACCGCATCAGCGTATACATCAATGTTGTTGTTTGACGCTATCCGGAACATATACCAGTCCACGTGATCGAAGCAATCTTGAAGTGTGGAATCAGATTGGTCGGACCAGCGTTGAACAGACCTGAGCACGGGCGTTTCCTGTTTTGTTTCTGTCTATAGGCTGTGAGCAACAAAATGGAGTCGTGGTCAGATTTGCCAAAAGGAGGGCGAGGGAGGGCTTTGTATGCGTCACGGACATTAGAGTAACAGTGATCCAGAATTTTGCCAGCCCGGGTCGCGCATTCGATATGCTGATAAAATTTAGGGAGCCTTGTTTTCAGATTAGCCTTGTTAAAATCCCCAGCTACAATAAATGCAGCCTCAGGATATGTGGTTTCCAGTTTACATAGAGTCCAATGAAGTTTTTTCAGGGCCGTCGATTATAAACGAAGAGAATTCTCTTGGTAGATAATGCGGTCGGCATTTGATTGTAAGGAATTCTAGGTCAGGTGAACAAAAGGACTTGAGTTCCTGTATGTTCTTAAGATCACACCACGACTCGTTAATCATAAGGCATACACCCCCGCCCTTCTTCTTACCAGAGAGATGTTTGTTTCTGTCGGCGTGATGCGTGAAGAAACCAGGTGGCTGTACCGACTCTAACATATCCCGAGTGAGCCGTGTTTCCGTGAAACAGAGAATCTTACAATCTCTGATGTTTCTCTGGAAGGCAACCCTTCCATTTTGTCTACCTTGTTGTCAAGAGACTGGACATTAACTCTCTCTCCAGAGTCTCCCCTCCTCTAAAATTCTAACAATAGGAACAGGTGTGGTTGCGGTTGTTCTACACTTCCCCACAGTGCAAGCAGTAGCAACAACAGATTCACTACCAGATGTGTGATACATGTAAGGGTTTTGAATCATTGTGATGTTGTGCTGAGAATTGAGCAATATCACAAGCCTAGCAGGAGCTGCAGCTCTGAGGTAAGGCTTTTACTGGCATAGCTTGTTAGAAGTGAGAGGAGATGGGGATAGGAGATTGGGCCAAGTGCTGTTGTTAGGGCTAATGCAGAATACGGGGCAGATATTCATCAAATGAACTGTGTGGTTGTAGTGTGTTCTAATCAGCCAGCCACTCTCAAAAGTAACAGCAATGGAACAAAGAGCTGAATTATTAATGGTGTTTCACTGTGTGGATGAATACGCCCAGTTAGTTGGGGTGTGTGTTTGATCCACTGTGAAAAGGTTTAGCATATGCTTTATAAACCATTGACTATTACAAAAAATATTGTAACGGTATATTAAATGGCTGTAAATAAATGAAAGGCAGTGGGACTTCTTTTCTAGATTTGGGAGTAAGTAATTTGAGCCAGTTTGCTACAGCAGGTAAAAAAATCCTGCAGCGACAGGAAGTGTGAATTATTATGTAGATTATAATTAATGGACATTTTTGTATGGTTTGAAAATCAAGTCTGACATTTCAAAGTAGAAATTACAAACTTCAGAAGCCTTTTTTAAGCCTCAAATACACTACACGTTTAAAATGTCCTGCAACAGGGTGATCAAACTAAGATCCTACATCTGTACCATCATAGCTACCTTCTTCAATACTTCTGCAATAGATGACTGCCCGGCTCAGTGAAGCGTCAAAAGGTTGTTGCGTCTTAACCCCACCAATCCTGACCCACCTTTCTCAGAGGCACTTTGCTCTTGTCCTCAGCTCAATGTGAAGGTGATGATGAAGCTCTTAACTTGATTTTGTTCTGCTGACTGCACTGGTGGCTTGCTGTGTGGAGTGTAGCGGTAAAGGACCTGGCTGAGACGGACTAGCTTTGTTCCAAGCATTGCATTAGGTGCCATTTATTAAAGTGGGTGTTATTTCAGGATACGAGCTATTACTCTCCAATGTCAATTGTGCAGTGACACCTATGAGCTATGTGGAATTGGATGCGTTATCATGCACTGTCCCCTTGCAGAGTGAACCCAGGTATAGCCCAGAGGTGCTATCTGTTACTCCTGTACTGCAGTGGCGTAGCGCAGTTTCGTGGGGCCACCTACAAGGACGGAGCAAGCCCCCCCCCCTCCCATGGGGCAGAGACAATTGTGCAGTATTATAGGAAATCTCATGCTATTTTACACATTTTGCCACGAGGCTGAGAGAAAATATTGCAGTTTTAGAGGTCAGGGATTCTTGAAAGAAAGAACAATCAACTTTTTTCTGCAAATACTGTATTTGTCTTAATATTACCAACATTTAAAATATATGTTTTTATAGACCAAACTATCAAACCATGTAAAGAAACAACCTCCTAATACATTTTCTTCTTCAGAAAATGCATCTTCCTTCAGAAAATTCTTTAAAAAATGCAGGCACCATAAAAGGGATTTTATTTTATTTATTTATTTTATTTATTTTAATTATTGTTGTGTGTTTGAAGGCCTTGATTTTTTATTCTAAGATTAGATTGTTTAAATATGTAATACACATCTCCAAACATATTTTTGTTTTGTTTTATAGCACTATTAAATATTCCAGGGCTAGTTTCTTTAGCATTTTGACGTTTTTCTAGATTTTCTAAAAAACAACATTTATAAAGCAAATATTATCCCTTACACGTAACCCAAACCGGCTGCACGCATGTGCCATCGTGCTCCATAAATGTATTTTGTCCCTCCACACCAAACGCGATCACGACACGCAGGTTAAAATATCAAAACAAACTCTGAACCAATTGTATTAATTTGGGGACAGGTCGCATTAAAAGCATTAAACATTTATGGCAATCTAGCTAGCTAGCTTGCACTTGCTAGATAATTTGTCCTATTTTAGCTAGCTGCTGTTGCTAGCTAATTTGTTCTGGGATACAAACATTGAGTTGTTATTTTACCTGGAATGCTTAAGGTCCTCTACTCCACCAATTGATCCACACATAAAACGGTCACCCGAATCGTTTCTGGTCATCTCTCCTCCTTCCAGGCTTTTTCTTCTCTTGACTTTATATTGCTATTGGCAACTTTCATAAATTAGGTGCATTACCGCCACTGACCTATTTCGTATTTAAGTCACCCACGTAGGTATAACCAATGAGGAGATGGCACGTGGGTACCTGCTTCTGTAAACCAATGAGGAGATGGGAGATGCAGGACTTGCAGCGCGATCTGCGTCAGAATTAGAACTGACTTCTATTTTATCCCTTGGCAACGCAGACGCTCATGCGACCAGTGTGGGTGCAATAATTGAATCATATAGATTTCTAAATTTATTTTGCAACGCTCGCGCACGTGACACGAGCGGTGTAGTCAGCCTGTTAGGTCTAGCACAGAAAACACTAATTGTTTAATGTTGCAGAACATTGATTAAAATATTTTTGGGGATATTGACAACAAAATATTGAGTTGACAAGCCACTGACAGAGTTGACAACAGATATATTTATGCCTCTAAAAATAAAAGTTCAATACAAACATTTGTAAAATATGGAAAATTATACATTTGAAAATCCCCAATAAAAACATAACCATTCTATCAGCTCTTTCAGCACTCTGACGGAGTTGACATTAGACACACAAAAAAATGTCATTCAAGTGGTATACACAGTAGCAATTTTGGTTTTCCTCAGTTACTTTATGGCTCTAAAACCTAATTAAATGTAACACACAGTACCAGTCAAAAGTTTGGAGACACCAACTTATTCAAGGGTTTTTCTTAATTTGTTCTATTTTCTACATTGTAGAATAGTAGTGATGACATCAAAACTATGAAATAACACATATTGAATCATGTAGTAACCCAAAAAGCTTTAAACAAAGTTTAGATTCTTCAAAGTAGCCACCCTTTGCCTTGATGATAACTTTGCACAGTCTTGGCATTCTCTCAACCAGCTTCATGAGGAATGCTTTTCCAACAGTCTTGAAAGAGTTCCCACATATGCTGAGCACTTGTTGGCTGCTTTTCCTTCAATCTGCAGTCCAACTCAACCCAAACCATCTCAATTGGGTTGAGGTTGGGTGATTGTGGAGGCCAGGTCATCTGATGCAGCACTCCATCCCTAATAGCCCTTACACAGCATGGAGGTGTGTTGGTTTATTTTCCTGTTGAAAAACAAATAATAGTCCCACTAAGCGCAAACCAGATGGGATGGCGTATCGCTGCAGAATGCTGTAGTAGTAGCCATGCTGGTTAAGGGTGCCTTGAATTCAAAATAAACCACTGACAGTGTCACTAGCAAAGCACCACCACACCACCTCCTCCATGCTTCACGGTGGGAACCATACATGCAGAGATAATGCATTCACCTACTCTGCGTCTTACAAAGACATGTCAGTTGGAACCAAAAATCTCAAATGTGGACTCATCAGACCAAAGAACAGATTTCCACCGGTTGAATGTCCATTGCTCGTGTTTCTTACCCTAAGCAAGTCTCTTCTTCTCATTGGTGTACTTTAGTAGTGGTTTCTTTGCAGCAATTATACCATGAAGGCCTGATTCACAGTCTCCTCTGAACAGTTGACTTTGAGATGTGTCTGTTACTTGAACTCTGTGAAGCATTTATTTGGGCTGCAATCTGAGGTGCAGTTAACTCTAATGAACTTATCCTCAGCAGAGGTAACTCTGGGTCTTCCTTTCCTGTGGCGGTCCTCATGAGAGCCAGTTCCATTATACAGTGCCTTGCGAAAGTATTCGGCCCCCTTGAACTTTGCGACCTTTTGCCACATTTCAGGCTTCAAACATAAAGATATAAAACTGTATTTTTTTGTGAAGAATCAACAACAAGTGAGACACAATCATGAAGTGGAACGACATTTATTGGATATTTCAAACTTTTTTAACAAATCAAAAACTGAAAAATTGGGCGTGCAAAATTATTCAGTCCCTTTACTTTCAGTGCAGCAAACTCTCTCCAGAAGTTCAGTGAGGATCTCTGAATGATCCAATGTTGACCTAAATGACTAATGATGATAAATACAATCCACCTGTGTGTAATCAAGTCTCCGTATAAATGCACCTGCACTGTGATAGTCTCAGAGGTCCGTCAAAAGCGCAGAGAGCATCATGAAGAACAAGGAACACACCAGGCAGGTCCGAGATACTGTTGTGAAGAAGTTTAAAGCCGGATTTGGATACAAAAAGATTTCCCAAGCTTTAAACATCCCAAGGAGCACTGTGCAAGCGATAATATTGAAATGGAAGGAGTATCAGACCACTGCAAATCTACCAAGACCTGGCCGTCCCTCTAAACTTTCAGCTCATACAAGGAGAAGACTGATCAGAGATGCAGCCAAGAGGCCCATGATCACTCTGGATGAACTGCAGAGATCTACAGCTGAGGTGGGAGACTCTGTCCATAGGACAACAATCAGTCGTATATTGCACAAATCTGGCCTTTATGGAAGAGTGGCAAGAAGAAAGCCATTTCTTAAAGATATCCATAAAAAGTGTTGTTTAAAGTTTGCCACAAGCCACCTGGGAGACACACCAAACATGTGGAAGAAGGTGCTCTGGTCAGATGAAACCAAAATTGAACTTTTTGGCAACAATGCAAAACGTTATGTTTGGCGTAAAAGCAACACACCCCCACTGTGGTGGCAGCATCATGGTTTGGGCCTGCTTTTCTTCAGCAGGGACAGGGAAGATGGTTAAAATTGATGGGAAGATGGATGGAGCCAAATACAGGACCATTCTGGAAGAAAACCTGATGGAGTCTGCAAAAGACCTGAGACTGGGACGGAGATTTGTCTTCCAACAAGACAATGATCCAAAACATAAAGCAAAATCTACAATGGAATGGTTCAAAAATAAACATATCCAGGTGTTAGAATGGCCAAGTCAAAGTCCAGACCTGAATCCAATCGAGAATCTGTGGAAAGAACTGAAAACTGCTGTTCACAAATGCTCTCCATCCAACCTCACTGAGCTCGAGCTGTTTTGCAAGTAGGAATGGGGAAAAAATTCAGTCTCTCGATGTGCAAAACTGATAGAGACATACCCCAAGCGACTTACAGCTGTAATCGCAGCAAAAGGTGGCGCTACAAAGTATTAACTTAAGGGGGCTGAATAATTTTGCACGCCCAATTTTTCAGTTTTTGATTTGTTAAAAAAGTTTGAAATATCCAATAAATGTCGTTCCACTTCATGATTGTGTCCCACTTGTAGTTGATTCTTCACAAAAAAATACAGTTTTATATCTTTATGTTTGAAGCCTGAAATGTGGCAAAAGGTCGCAAAGTTCAAGGGGGCCGAATACTTTCGCAAGGCACTGTAGTGCTTCATGGTTTTGGCAACTGGATTGACCGACCTTCATGTGTGAAAGTAATGATGGACTGTCATTTCTCTTTGCTTATTTGAGCTGTTCTTGCCATAATTAGGACTTGGTCTTATACCAAATAGGGCTATCTTGTGTATACCACTACTACCTTGTCGCAACACATTTTTTATTTGTTTTATTTAACTAGGCAAGTCAGTTAAGAACTAATTCTTATTTACAATAACAGCCTACCAAACAGGTCTATCAAAGGTTGAGAACTTAACAGACCAAGTGGTCTTGGCGCACTACAGTCGTGGTCAAAAGTTTTGAGAATGACACAAATATTAATTTTCATAAAGTCTGCTGCCTCAGTTTGTATGATGGCAATTTGCATATACTCCAGAATGTTATGAAGAGGGATCAGATGAATTGCAATTAATTGCAAAGTCCCTCTTTGCCATGCAAATGAACTGAATCCCCCAAAAACATTTCCACTGCATTTCAGCTCTGCCACAAAAGGACCAGCTGACATCATGTCAGTGATTCTCTCGTTAACACAGTTGTGAGTGTTGACGAGGACAAGGCTGGAGATCACTCTGTCTTGCTGATTGAGTTCGAATAACAGCCTGGAAGCTTCTAAAGGAGGGTGGTGCTTGGAATCATTGTTCTTCCTCTGTCAACCATGGTTATCTGCAAGGAAACACATGCCGTCATCATTGCTTTGAACAAAAAGGGCTTCACAGGCAAGGATATTGCTGCCAGTAAGATTGCATCTAAATCAACCATTTATCATCAAGAACTTCAAGGAGAGTGGTTCAATTGTTGTGAAGGAGGCTTCAGGGCGCCCAAGAAAGGCCAGCAAGCGCCAGGACCGTCTCCTAAAGTTGATTCAGCTGCGGGATCGGGGCACCACCAGTACAGAGCTTGCTCAGGAATGGCATCAGGCAGGTGTGAGTGCATCTGCACGCACAGTGAGGCGAAGACTTTTGGAGGATGGCCTGGTGTCAAGAAGGGCAGCAAAGAAGCCACTTCTCTCCAGGAAAAACATCAGGGACAGACTGATATTCTGCAAAAGGTACAGGGATTGGACTGCTGAGGACTGGGGTAAAGTCATTTTCTCTGATGAATCCCCTTTCCGATTGTTTGGGGCATCTGGAAAAAAGCTTGTCCGGAGAAGACAAGGTGAGTGAGGGACCAAAGCGCAGCGTGGTGAGTGTACATATTCCTTTATTTCAGATGACGCTGACAAAAACAATAAACAATACAAAACGACCGTGAAGCTTAAGGGCTATAGTGCTACAAACAAAGACAACCTCCCACAAACACAGGTGGGAAAAAGGGTACCTAAGTATGGTTCCCAATCAGAGACAACGATAGAGAGCTGTCCCTGATTGAGAACCATACCCGGCCAAACACAAAGAAATAGAAAACATAGAATGCCCACCCCAACTCACGCCCTGACCCAACCAAAACAGAGACATAAAAAGGATCTCTAAGGTCAGGGCGTGACAGTGAGCGCTACCATCAGTCCTGTGTCATGCCAACAGTAAAGCATCCTGAGACCATTCATGTGTGTGGTTGCTTCTCAGCCAAGGGAGTGGGCTCACTCACAATTTTGCCTTAGAACACAGCCATGAATAAAGAAGGGTACCAACACATCATCCGAGAGCAACTTCTCCCAACCATCCAGGAACAGTTTGGTGATGAACAATGCTTTTTCCAGCATGAAGGAGCACCTAAGTTTCTCGGGGAACAAAACATTGATATTTTGGGTCCATGGCAAGGAAGCTCCCCAGACCTTAATCCCATTGAGAACTTGTGTCAATCCTCAAGAGGCGGGTGGACAAACAAAACCCCACAAATTCTGACAAACTCCAAGCATTGATTATGCAAGAATGGGTTGCCATCAGTCAGGATGTGGCCCAGAAGTTAATTGACAGCATGCCAGGGTGGATTGCAGAGGTCTTAAAAAAGAAGGGTCAACACTGCAAATATTGACTCTTTGTATCAACTTCATATAATTGCCAGTAAAAGCCTTTGACTCTTATGAAATGCTTGAACTTATACTTCAGTATTCCCTAGTAACATCTGACAAAAATATCTAAAGACAATGAAGCAGCAAACTTTGTGGAAATTAATATTTGTGTCATTCTCAAAATGTCACTTTCATTAAAAGATGTGGAACTACATGCACGCTGCGCCTTGGTCGATTTATGACAGGGAGTTTGAGGATAGCGAGCGTGACACCCTGCTCATTCCTGATTAATTGAGGATTTTAGACACATCTGACGGAGTTGACCAAATCTCCGGACACATCTTTTAGGATTCACAATTTTAAATCACAGAGGGCTATTGCAAGAAATTACTGTTGTAGTCGGAAGTTTACATACACTTAGGTTGGAGTCATTAAAACTTGTTTTTCAACCACTCCACACACTTCTTGTTAACAAACTATAGTTTTGGCAAGTCGGTTAGGACATCTACTTTGTGCATGACACAAGTCATTTTTCCAACAATTGTTAACAGACAGATTATTTCACTTATAATTCACTGTATCACAATTCCAGTGGGTCAGAAGTTTACATACACTAAGTTGACTGTGCCTTTAAACAGCTTGGAAAATTCCAGAAAATGATGTCATGACTGTAGAAGTTTCTGAAAGGCTAATTGACATAATTTGGGTCAATTGGAGGTGTACCTATGGATGGATTTCAAGGCCAACCTTCAAACTCAGTGCCTCTTTGCTTGACATCATGGGAAAATCAAAATAAATCAGTAAATTGTAGACCTCCACAAGTCTGGTTCATCCTTAGGAGCAATTTACAAACACCTGAAGGTACCACGTTCATCTGTACAAACAATAGTGCGCAAGTATAAACAGCATGGGGCTACGCAGCCGTCACACCGCTCAGGAAGAAGACGCGATCTATCTCCTAGAGATGGCCGTACTTTGGTGCCTAAGTGCAACTCAATCTCAGAACAACAGCAAAGGACCTTGTGAAGATGCTGGAGGAAACAGGTATACAAGTATCTATATCCACAGTAAAATGAGTCCTATATCGACATAACCTGAAACGCTGCTCAGCAAGGAAGAAGCCACTGCTCCAAAACTGCCATAAAAAAGCCAGACTACGGTTTGCAACTGCACATGGGGACAAAGATTGTGCTGTCGTGTCTTTACTATCATTAAATTGAAGACTTTTAGTTTTTATCAAAGATTCTCTGTAATTAGTATTACGCGATCAAACTGATTAATCATGTAACTATAATTAACTAGGAAGTCGGGGCACCAACGAAAATATTCAGATTATAAAGTTATAATTTCCTAAAATAACTTTTCAGATATTTTCATGTCTGATCAATAGTCTTCTGATTAATGAATTATTTACTTTACCTCACATTAGTCTCATTCCAAACGTCGTAAATGGTTGGTTATCTGCACGAACCCAGTCTTCACTATGAGTCATCCATACATCAATTGTCTTAAATCATTTATTTATTACTAACTAAGAAATTCACAGAAATGCATAAACAAACAAACAAAGTCAATATGGTTACAAGAAATGATAGGGGAATGTGCCCTAGTGGGCTAAACCGGCATCGCGGCTTGGTGGACAAAACGGGGATTGGGGGTCAGCTGAGAAGTCACTACAGAGTTGATCATTATAACAATTGAAATGCTAATCCTTTGCACATGAACGCTCACTCATTTGGGAACAATTGCAATCAATATATATATTTACGCTCAGTGTGTCGTCTTGATCGCTGGTGAAAAGTTTATTTATTTTGTAGAATTGTCCGTCTCTCTCCCTCTCCCTCTCTGTTGTGGTTAGAGTAGATTGTTCAGAGTGACATTCATTCATTTGTTATAGAATGGATGTTTCGGAGGTTGTTGTTATTCGCGTTCAATGATACCGAATTCCTAGCTGCAGACTAGTAATTAATATCAAAGACTTGTTCTTATTCTGTCGGCAAAGATTCAGCAATGGTCTGCAACCTTTGTACTCCCGTGATTGAGAGAAACATGGTCTACTTGAGAATTTCTCTAAGTTGGGTTTTATTCGGAATTGCAGAAAAGGGGCTGTCCCAGGATGCCTGGCCCTAACTGGGCTCAGGGGCGGTCCTCTGATTTAGTTCAACTCAATAGGGAATTGGAGTTTCCTTCATTAAAAACAGGCCAAAATCACATCACACAATTTTACAAACAGTATCATACACACTCATTCATCTTATACAACAATTTGATGTAAACCTCATATCTGAGGCTATTATATAAACAGCGTTATGGTAATGTGGCCACACCGTCTCCCATGAGCTTCCCCAAGTTGTAACAAATGGACCAGTTCGTAGCTGGATTCTTCACCGATTTTTAGACCTTCTCCGGGAACATGAGATATGTTCAGACTTCAAGTTCTGTGAGGTGGAAGAAATTCCTTTGTTCTCTATGAAAATTCACTCTGTCTCTTATACTGGGTGGTCATCAGGCAGGGTCTTCTCCTCAGGAATTTACGACCTCTCTCTGACCACAGCAGCCTAGTTGAAGGAGGCAAGGGGGAGGCAGGGAGAGGGGGATGGGGCTTGCTGTACCCAAAGAGGGCAATGTCATGACAGTACTTTTTGGAGAAATTTCCTCTGGTCTGATGAAACAATAATAGAACTGTTTAGCTATAATGACCATCATTATGTTTGGAGGAAAATGGAGGCTTGCAAGCCGAAGAACATCATCCCAACCGTGAAGCACTGAGGTGGCAGCATCATGTTGTGTGGGTGCTTTGCTGCAGGAGGGACTGGTCCACTTCACAAAATAGATGGCATCATGAGGCAGGAAAATTATGTGGATATATTGAAGCAACATCTCAGGACATCAGTCAGGAAGTTAAAGCTTGGTCGCAAATGGGTCTTCCAAATGGACAATGACACCAAGCATACTTCCAAAGTTGTGGCAAAATAGCTTAAAGACAACAAAGTGAAGGTATTGGAGTGGCCATCACAAAGTCTTGACCTCAATCCCATAGAAAATCTGTGGGCAAAACTGAAAAAGCGTGTGTGAGCAAGGAGGCCTACAAACCTGGCTCAGTTACACCAGCTCTGTCAGGAGGAATGGGCCAAAATTCACCCAACTTATTGTGGGAAGCTTGTGGAAGGCTATCTGAAGCGTTTGACCCAAGTAAAACAATTTAAAGGCAATGCTACCAAATACTAATTGAGTGTATGTAAACTTCTGACCCACTGGGAACGTGATGAAAAAAATAAAAGCTGAAATAAATAATTCTCTCTACTATTATTCTGACATTTCACATTCTTAAAATAAAGTGATGATCCTAACTGACCTAAGACAATGATTTTTTACTAGGATTAAATGTCAGGAATTGTGAAAAACTGAGTTTAAATGTATTTGGCTAAGGTGTATGTAAACTTCTGACTTCAACTGTACATAAGATCATTTTTCAGTTAATATCCATTATTGTCAGTGTTTTCAATTTGAACACCTTTTTTTCGAGTTTTATATTGGGTCCTTTGCATAGAGCCGGCATGGACATTAATAATATTTGAGGTATTTCTAAAATTCCCTAAAAATAAATATTTTCCTTTATAAAATTCCCCTAAATGTAAATTGTAAGCTAAAATAATGCAACAAAATCTTAAATTTTTTTGAACTATAAAAATAAAACTGCAGGATAAGGATTGTCACAACTAAAGAATCTGTTAGCAAATGTCCTGTTATTCTACACATTTTGCCATGAGGTTGAGAGAAATGTTGTAGTTATAAAGCTAACTTCTGGTAATTCAAAAAATGTCTGTCGTTGCTTATGATGTGTTTATATGCTATCTGGGCGGCCCGACCTCCAGGGGGACCCAACCTAAGAAATAAATCAATATAAGAATTTTTTGGGGGGGCTGTGGAGTGTGTGCTATGTCAGTGCTTTAACTGTACTGTAGGTGGCCATCATTCCTCATGGGGGAGAATGCAAAACAACTCTGATTGTTTAAAATAATTGTGTTAATTCCTTATTTATTTATTGAAGTTGCATTGAGATTGGTATCTCTTTTTCAAATGAGCCCTGGAGTGGATTATTTATACACTTCATTAACATGATCCTCTGACCTTCTAGGCCAGGGATCATCAACCGGTGGTCCCCCAAAGTTTTCTGAGCAATATGAATTCGTTTTTTTGGACATACAAGACTGTCAAATCGCTAGGAATTCAACTCAAAACTATTTTAATTTAGGAAATCTATTCCCAAGTATTTCCACTCATATATAGAGACAATGAGATTGTCTACCAGTGTAATCAAGGTTTAAAATAGTTATTTTTGTCAAATACAATATCTGTTTGTTTTTCTTGCGTCAATTTGCTGAGTACTAATGATTTATAATTATGTTCTGGCCATCCGACCATCAAGAAAGAAACGTCCCAGGGCTGAATCTAGTTGGTGACCCCCTGTTGTAGGCCCTCACTTTAGAGGAATAAGAAAGGTTAAGAAATTAAACTGTTCCATAGGCAGGACATTGTAGTATCCCATTACTGCTACCATATTCCCTTCTCAGCACAATACAGGATTTAACTGCTCCTTTAACTGTGTGAGAATTTATGGATACCTCAAATAAAGATTATCATCACTTTACTTGTCTTTTACCTCTTCTACTGGTGTTGAAGTTGTCAGTGTGTCGTCAGGGTCTATTTTATTGCTTTATTTCTACATTTTATGCCTTTTTAAAATGTATCTTCTACCACTTGATTAATAATAATGTTTCACTGCAACGGCTTTGGAATTGCAATGAACTGAGTCTTGAGCTATAAGAATCATTCCAACGAAAGGCAAGAGACTACCTGAAGTAAAAGCCTTTTGAGATGAAGACCTATGAGCATGAATGAAGTCATGGCATAGCAGCAGTTCCTTCTGTACGGATAGCTGAGGAATGCTCTGTCTTAACCATGGCTTCATATAACAAATGCGTTCTACTGGACTGACAAATTATGAAATGTTTGGTATTATGTTATGGTATGGTTGAATTCCCCCCAGATCAATTGGGCCTGGAGTTATTTCAGGGTCTTTTGAACAATTGTTAGTCAGCGACATTTATATATTGGAGTTACAGTTTTCATGGCTATTGAGCCTTGATGCGGTCTTCCAAAAAAATCCACCACACATGATCAGCATAGTAACTGGGGTGGAAAGAGAACCAGCGATCTTACGTCATTCATTCAACCTAATGTAACAGAGCCATGTGCTGCCACCTACAGAGTACTGTGTGTTGGTTTAATCCAGTATTTATTGGAGTGGCATGACATATTTCAGAGAAAGCTAGTGGAATGTGGGCCAGCTGGCTGAGGCTGTCCTGCTGAGTGGAGCTCCCATTGGAACCAGTGCCACTGCCACCTCTCAGCTGTGCTCTGTGTCTGATGGAACAGAGCCGTGTGTGTGCGTGCATGTGCACACACAGGCTCTGATGGGAAGGGTGTCTTCACAGGTAGACTTACCTGTAGATATTTTAGTCTGGGTTTAGGTCCTCCTGAAGCAGCATGAATAGTGCTTTACATTTATGTGGATGACATTAAGTACTGAATAGGGAAAGCTAAACTATTACATGATCTGTGCTCTCTTGATTATGAGGGTTTGAACATTCATTTACAATCATGTTCTTTCGATTTTATGAGTGCATACATGCTCTTAGCGACATTGTGTAATGGGCCTGCGTGTGCGTGTGTAGAGTGTTTTATGGGCTAGATGACTGGAGTTGATGTCTCCTTCCGTCACAGCCTCTCCAGTCACAGCCCTCTCCTTCCATCACAGCCCTCTCCCTCCTCACACCCATCATTTCTATCAGACTATAGCCCCCCGGTGCTAACCACATCTAAGGGCAGACTGTGAGAAAACAGCCTTATACCAGGAAGTGAGATGGTCCTAACCAGGAAGTCATGATGCATTATTAAGCTATTAACAAGTTGGGGTTGGAAAAGATACCAATTTATTAGTGACATTGTCTGGGATCTGACCACCATGATTTCTGTTTTTGTTTGCTCTTCTAATGTTTCACAGAAACACATCAGTAACCACCTGACTAGTGAAGAATTTAATCAATTCTGATTAGGAGTTGGGACACTCTCAGGTCTGGAGCATTTCCAGACGCTCTTTTCATTACCCAACACAAATCACTGGCCACTGGATAAGAATAGCTGTTCTTCTTCATTTTGACTTCTTCAAATGTCACAGGAAATGGAAGAAGTTGAATTAGAGAGGAGAAAGCGAGGGGGCTGCTGGTATGGAGGGAGCTCCTGGACTCGCACTCAGACAGGGACAGAGGATCGATGTCAGGGGGACGGGTCTCTCTCTGGCTGGCTGGTTCTCCCTCCCTGGGGAAGGTGATTGATCTAGAGCAGGGATGGGGAACTTTGATAAACTCATCATGAGGGTCCACAGATGCTTGCAGGTCCGCGAACCCACATCGATTCTACACAATTTTACACATTTTGTCATGGGGTGTAGAGAAAATGTTGCAGTTTTAAAGACAATTTCCTGTAATTCTACACATTTTGCCATAGGGTGGAGAGAAATGTTTGCAGTTTTTAATATGATATCTGAGTGAGACTGACTAACAAAATCAACGAGGGCCCCCTGGCTGGTAAGCTAGTTTTAGCTAGTTTTAGTTTGAACTAACTTAGCAATTACATTTTTTTTTGCTGACAAAAAGTATACACGTTTCATTTTAGGACCTTTTAGGGAAAAACATATTAAGAAGTAAAATGTATACATTACCAGTCAAAAGTTTGGACACACCTACTCATTCTAGGGTTAGGGTTACATTGTAGAATAATAGTGAAGACATCAAAACTATGAAATAACACATATGGAATCATGTAGTAACCAAAAAAGTGTTAAACAAATCAAAATACTTTTATATTCTTCAAAGTATCCATGTTTTACCTTGAAGACAGCATTGCACACCATTGGCATTCTCTCAACCAGCTTCATGGAATTCATTTCAATTAACAGTGTCTTGTTAAAAGTTAATTTGTGGAATTTCATTCCTTCTTAATGTGTTTGAGCCAATCAGTTGTGTTGTGGCAAGGTAGGGTTGGTATACAGAAGATAGCCCTATTTGGTAAAAGACCAAGTCCATATGGGACCCGTTTCAGGAATCTAGGGTCACTACTTCACAGAAGAGCTGTTTGAAGGTAATATATTTTTTTTAATCAAAATTTGTTTTTTGGCAGAAATGTCTTCTCGAACATGTGAACTTTCATGTGCCTTAATAACAAACTTGTATGCCATCTCTAAATACAAATACAATTGTTAAATTACGACCCTAGTTGGTTTAGCCAAAGAAAAAGTCAGCAACCTTTCTGTTAGCCATGACTGGCTGAGATAATGAGTGGGCTGGACATGCTGAGAGATGAGTTTGGATTGGTCTGCCATATAGCACGCTTCTGTCTATTTGAACTTGTCAGTATGCCTAGGTAATCCTGTCTAACGCTGCTTTAAAAAAAAACGTGTTGTGTATTAGAACTGCATAAGTTTTGCTCTCCATTTTCTGGAGGACTGAGAATTTGAGTATGATAGCCAAGGAGATTGAGAAAATGGATTACATCTCTGGATTACATCTTCAAACTAAGGGCAGCCATGGCATTCAACAGGAGACGCGTCCAACCATGAATGATGTATAAGGGTAAGATAGTCTAGCAAGCTACATTTTTAGATATGACATGTTTCTAATCTTGGCAGAAATAGCCATTTGTTTGGCTAGCTATAGCCTAGTGTTAGCTAGCTAACATTGAACCTGGTTGGTTAGCTATGTGCAGATTCATGCAGGGTGTAATGTCATGAGTTGTGATTATGGTTCATTGTTTACCTAGCTAGCTGGCTAGTTAACGTTACGTGTATGACCTTTTTATTCGTATCTCACAGCTATTTGCTTGGCTAGCTATAGCCTAATGTTAGGTAGCATCTCAACATCAACTGTACAGAGGAGACTGCATGAATCAGGCCTTCATTGTTTAATTGCTGCAAAGAAAGCACTAGTAAAGGACACCAATAAGAAAAAGAGACTTGCTTGGGCCAAGAAGCACGAGCAATGGGTCTTCCAAATGGACAATGACACCAAGCATACTTTCAGAGTTGTGGCAAAATGGTTTAAGGACAACAAAGTCAATGTATTGGAGTGGCCATCACAAGCCCTGACCCAAATCCTATAGAACATTTGTGGGCAGAACTGAAAAGGTGAGTGCGAGCATGGAGGCCTTACAAACCTGACTCAGTTACACCAGCTCTGTCAGGAGTAATGGGACAAAATTCACCCAACTTATTGTGGGAAGCTTGTGAAAGGCTACCCAAAGCGTTTGACCCAAGTTAAACAATTTAAAGGCAATGCTACCAACTACTAATTGAGTGTATGTAAACTTCTGACCCACTTGGAATGTGAAGAAAGAAATAAAAATCTGAAATAAATCATTCTCTCTACTATTATTCTGACATTTCACATTCTTAAAATAAAGTGGTGTTCCCAACTGACCTAAAACACGGAATTTTTACTAGGATTAAATGTCAGGAATTGTGAAAAACTGAGTGTCAATGTATTTGGCTAAGATATATGTAAACTTCCGATTTCAACTGTAGGTACTCAGACCCTTTACTCAGTGCTTTGTTGAAGAACTTCTAGCAATAATTACAGTCTCGAGTCTTCTTGGGTATGACACTACAAGCTTGGCAGATCTGTATTTGGGGAGTTTCTCCCATTCTTCTCTACAGATCCTCTCAAGTTCTGTCAGGTTGGATGGGGTTTGTTACTGCACAACTATTTCCAGGTCTCTCCAGAGATGTTCGATCGGGTTCAAGTCCAGGCTCTGGCTGGGCCAGTCAAGGACATTCAGAGACTTGTCCCAAAGCCACTCCTGCATTGTCTTGGCTTTGTGCTTAGGTTTGCTGTCCTGTTGGAAGGGGAATCCTCTCCCCAGTCTGAGGTCCTGAGCGCTCTGGAGCAGGTTTTCATCAATAATCTCTCTGTACTTTCCTCCATTTATCTTTGCCTCAATCCTGACTTGTTCCCAGTTCCTGTGGCTGAAAAACATCCCCAAAGCATGATGCGGTCACTACCATGCTTCACTGTAGGGATGGTGCCAGGTTTCCTCCAGGCTTGGCATTCAGACCAAAGAGTTCAGTCTTGGTTTCATCAGACCAGAGAATCTTGTTTCTCATGGTCTGCTAGTCTTTAGGTATCTTTTGGCAAACTCCAAGCCAAAGTGTTCTTTGTTTACCTCTGAATCAGAAGACTGACCATATCGGCACACTTTACAGTGACAAAACAAGGGTTATGACACATTTTTTCATTTAATTCATTTCACAGGCGAGTCTAACACAAAGGCCTTATTGGTGGAGTGCTGCAGAGATGGTTGTCCTTCTGGAAGGTTCTCCCATCTCCACAGAGGAACTCTGGAGCTCTGTCAGAGTGACCATTGGGTTCTTGGTCACCTCCCTGACCAAGGCCCTTCTCCCCTGATTTCTCAGTTTGGCGGCCAGCTCTAGGAAGAGTCTTGGTGGTTCCAAACTTCTTCCATTTAAGAATGGAATTAGTGTTTTTGGGGACCTTCAATGCTGCTGAAATGTTTTGGTACCTTTCCCCAGATCTGTGCTTCGACACAATCCTGTCTCTAAGCTCTACAGACAATTATTTCGGCCTCATGGCTTGGCTTTAGCTCTGACATGCACTGTCAACTGTGGGACCTTATATAGACAGGTGTGTGCCTTTCCAAATCATTTACCACAGGTGGACTCCAATCAAGTTGTAAAAACATCTCAAGGATGATCAATGGAAACAGGATGCACCTGAGCTCAATTTTGAGTCTCATAGCAAAGGGTCTGAATACTTAAGGTATTTCTGTTTTTTATTTAATGAATTTGCAAATATTTCTAAAAAACAGTTTTCACTTTGTCTTTATGGGATATTCTGTGTAGATTGGGGAGTTTTTATTTAATCCATTTTAGAATAAGGCTGTAACGTAATAAAATGTGGAAAAGTCCATGGGTCTGAATACTTTCCGAAGGCACTGTATATATATTTTTGGGAAATCTATCCAAGGGCCTTCAAAAGGGTGAAATCAGTTGCCCATCCCTGATCTAGAGGCTTGTTGTTGTCAGGGAGTGGTGTGTGTGTGTGTGTGAGTGTGTGTGTGTGTTGTGTGTGAGTCCGTGCAGTGTGTGTATCGTCAGGAAGTGGTTTGAGTCTGCAGTGTGCCACTGTCTCTATCAGAGACTGACTGGAGTGTCTCCACAGGCCTTCCTGCTATCATCATGGCTCAGAGCAAGACTACCACAATACCTGCTGGGAAAAGCAACTTATGTCTCAGCTTTAAAAGAGCCTAGATAGAGCAGATCCAGTCACACTGCAGATGCCACTCCCCCTTACGGACATGATGATGAACTGTTAGAATGTGTTATAGGTCAAACTGTCTACCTTCCAGATAGTAGGTTTATTGAGTGTATCTGTTCATATGTTAATCTTGGAACCACCCATCCTGGATCCGGGATAATTGTCATCCACTACGCTAAATATTTTTTATATTATATTTATATTTTTTGTATCCAAATACCTCCATTAGTTTGATGCGTTATGCCTAGGAATCCATCGGAAATAGCGGCCACGACAACAGACAAAAATTCAAAATTATATCCATAATATCCGACAGAAACATGGCAAACGTTTTTTAGAGTCAATCCTCAAGGTGTTTTTCAAATATCTATTTGATAATATATCAAAAATCACACTGAGAGCCAACAACTGACCACTTACTTAATGTGGATGTTTACGCTCATTCTTCAAAATAAAGGTCTGAAACTACGTCTAAAGGCTGTAGACACCTTAGGGAAGCCACAGAAAAAGGAATCTGGTTGATATCCCTTTCAATGGGCAATAGGGATGCATAGAAAGACAGGGGTTTCAAAATAAGAGTCACTTCCTGATTGGATTTTTCTCAGGATTTCGCCTGCAATATCAGTTCTGTTATACTCACAGACAATATTTTTACAGTTTTGGAAACTTTAGAGTGTTTTCTATCCTAAGCTGGAAAATTATATGCATATTCTAGCATCTGGTCCTGAGAAATAGGCAGTTTACTTTGGGAACGTTATTTTTCCAAAAATAAAAATAGTGCCCCTTAGCTTCAAGAGGTTAGCTGATATCCATTACATGAATCTTGGCTTTGGCCCCAACGTCTGAACTCTAATCGCTGATCTGAACTAACTCTACATAACATAGATGGATGGCCTGAGTTTCAGGTTATACTGTTTGCTACTACAGTATACTCAGTGGCCTGCACCAACTCATTGGCCTTGCGGTTAGAGTTTCCGCCCTGAGATTGGAAGGCTGACTGTTCGATCCCTGGCCGAGTCATACCAAAGACTGTAACATCGGGACCCAATGCGTCTCTGGTTGGCGCTCAGCATTAAGGAGATAGACCGAGGGGGCTGTTGTGAAGCAGGTCGAGAGTTTCAAGTTCCTTGGTGTCCACATCACCAACGAACTATCATGGTCCAAACACACCAAGACAGTCGTGAAGAGGGCATGACAAAACCTTTTCCCCCTCAGGAGACTGAAAAGATTTGGCACGGGTCCCCAGATCCTCAAAAGGTTCTACAGCTGCACCATCGAGAGCATCCTGACCGGTTGCATCACCACCTGGTATGGAAACTGCTCGGCATCTGACAGTAAAGCGCTACAGAGGGTAGTGCGAACGGCCCAGTACATCACTGGGGCCAAGCTTCCTGCCATCCAGAACCTATATAATAGGTGGTTTCAGAGGAAAGCCCATAAAATTATCAGACTCCAGTCACCCAAATTATAGACTGTTTTCTCTGCTACCGCACGGCAAGCGGTACCGGAGCGCCAAGTCTAGGACCAAAAGGCTCTTCAACAGCTTCTACCCATAAGACTGCTGAATAATTAATAAAATTGCCACAGACAATTTATATTGACACCCCCCCACCCCCCTCCCTTTTGCACACTGCTGCTACTCGCTGTTTATTATCTATGCCACTTCACCCCCACATACAGTGCCTTGCAAAAGTATTCATCACCATTTGGCGTTTTTCCTATTTTGTTGCATTACAACCTGGACATACACAAAATAGTCCAAATTGGTGAAGTTATTTTTTTTTTAAATAACTTATTTCTTGTTTGATTCACAAGAAGAAAACATATTTTGCATCTTCAAAGTGGTAGGCACGTTGTGTGAATCAAATGATACAAACCCCCCAAAAATCAATTTTAATTCCAGGTTGTAAGGTAACAAAATAGGAAAAATGCCAAGGGGGCTGAATACTTTCGCAAGCCGCTGTACATAGACAAATTACCTCAACTAACCTGTACCCCTGCACACTGACTCGGTACCGGTGCCCCCTGTACATAGCCTCGTTATTGTTATTATTATTAATACTTTTTATTTTTGTCTACTTGGTAAAAAAAATTTTTAAACTCTTCTTGAACTGCACTGTTGGTTAAGAGCATGTAAGTAAGCATTTCACAGTAAAGTCTACACTTGTTGTATTCGGCGCTTGTGACAAATTAAAGTTTGATTTGAGATTGGGGTGAGGCCCTGCAATAGACTAGCGTCCTGTTTAAGGGTTGTACTTCACACTTCAGAAGCAGGAGATGGCTCGTGCAAGGCTACTTACTATAGTATACTGAAGGCACAACCATTATGCACTAGAACTGTGTGGTGATTTGAAAGATGGCTGATATGATAACATTAAGCTAATTTTCATGATATGGTAGATATGTATACAGTTCCTAAAACATAATGGCAAATGTAATTTCTGTAATTTATTTTTCATGAATACTGTGATAAGAGTATGGTAGGGTCCAGGCTGCCTACAGTGTGGGTGGTAGGTGACTGGCTCACCTGGGTAGGGGGACCTGGGGACTATGTTGGTTGACCTGTGGTTAGACAGGTTGATAGTGTCCTTTTTCTTATATTTCTTGTCTTTCTTATTGACTCTGTTTTTGACCTGCTCAGTCACATCACTAGGCCTCTGGAGCAGTGCACCGTGTTGTCAAACACATCTCATGCCTACTGAGCCAAGCCTAATCACAACCATGTTCCATAAATGAGGCAGACAATTGAGGCAGACATAAATAGCTAAATGGGGCAGACAATTATGTGATTCTATTTAGGCCCTATTACTGTAACAGTATTTTACCAATTTATTTTGATGGAAAGAAAGTCCAAGACGACATTAGAATGTACATAACCATGCATCAAAGACATATATCATCATTCTGATCTGAGCTCAATGTCCCGACACTCGTTTATGATAATTATTGGTTGCTATAGAGACAAGCTTACCATGGTGGTGTCTTTCATCTGTTGATCAGATTCAGAGTTTGGATTGGTGAGATGGAGGATAGAAATATCAAATAGGCATTTCCTATAATATTGTATTATAAAAACAAATAATTGACTGACTTCCTTGGACAGCATTGTGTGTGAACATTATGCTCTACTGTCATCCATGGAGTCATCTATTGTAAAATGGCACCAGAAGAAATGTCAGCAGTTTTACAGGCGCCTAACCAATTGTGCTATTATGTGGGTTTTTTTCGTGTTATTTGTAACTTATTTTGTACGTAATGTTTCTGCCACCGTATCTTACGCTCAAAAAATATCCTCTGGATATCAGGACAGCGCTCACTCATCTTGGATTAGACAAAGATTTTTTCTTCAACAAGCAGGACGCACAGGATTTACTACGAACACCTGACAAGGCCAACATCCCCGTCACTGGCAAGAGGAAGAGACACAGGTACAGAGGACACAATATTATTTGCCAACGTGCAATCACTGGACAATAAATTAGACGATCACGATCATAAGTATCCTACCAACGGGACATCAGAAACTGTAACATATTATGTTTCACGGAATCGTGGCTGAGTGATGACATGGATATTCAGCTGGTGGGATATACGTTGCACCGGCAAGATAGAACAGCACACTCTGGTAAGATGGGGGGGGGGGGGGGGGGGGGTCAACAACAGCTGGTGCCCGATTTGCTCGCCTGAAGTAGAGTATCTTATGATAAACTGTAGACCACATAATTTGCCAAGAGAGTTTTCATCTATACTTTTTGTGGCTGTTTATTTACCACCACAAACAGATGCTGGCTCTAAGACTGCACTCAGTCAGCTGTATAAGGAAATAAGCAAACAGGTAACTGCTCACCCAGAGGCGGTGCTCCTAGTGGCTGGAGATTTTGATGCAGGAAAACTTAAATCAGTTTTACCTAATTTCTATCAACATGTTAAATGCGCAACCAGAGGGCAAAAAATCTAGATCACCTGTACTCCACACACATAGACGCATACAAAGCTCTCCCTCGCCCTCCATTTGTAAATCTGACCACAATTCTATTCTCTTGATTTCTGCTTACAAGCTAAAATTAAAGCAGGAAGCACCAGTGACTCGGTCTTTAAAAAAAGTGTTCAGATGAAGCAGGTGCTAAACTACAGGACTGTTTTGCTAGCACAGACTGGAACATGTTCCGGGATTCTTCCGATGGCATTGAAGAGTACATCACATCAGTCACTGGCTTTATCAATAAGTGAATCAAGGACGTCGTCCTGACTGGTTACATCACTGCCTTGTAAGGCAACTGCCCGGCAAGGCACTACAGAGGGTAGTGCGTACGGCCCAGTACATCACTGGGGCTAAGCTGCCTGCCATCCAGGTCCTCTACACCAGTCGGTGTCAGAGGAATGCCATAAAAATTGTCAACGACCCCAGCCACCCCAGTCATAGAATGTTCTCTCTACTTCGGCATGGTAAGCGGTACCGGAGCGTCAAGTCTAGGACCAAAAGTCTTCTCAACAGTTTTACCCCCAAGCCATAAGACTCCTGAACAAGTAATAAAATGGCTACCTGGAATATTTGCATTGTCTCGCCCCCCCCCCCAAACCCTCTTTTACTCTGCTGCTACTCTCTGTCTATCATATATGCATAGTCGCTTTAAATATACATTTATGTACATACTACCTCAATTAGCCCGACTAACCAGTGCCCCCCCGCACATTGGCTACCCAGACTATCTGCATTGTGTCCTGCCACTCACCACCCGCCAACCCTTCTTTTAAGCTACTGCAACACTGTTTATCATATATGCATAGTCGCTTTAACCATATCTACATGTACATACTACCTCAATTAACCTGACTAAGCAGTGCTGTATGTAGCCTCACTACTGTTATTTTTCACTGTTTTTATTTCTTTGCTCATCTATTGTTCACCTAATACCTGTTTTTTACTTAAAAATCGCACTGTTGGTTAGAGCCTGTAAGTAAGCATTTCACTCTAAGGTCTACTACACCTGTTGTGTTCAGCGCACATGACAAATAAACTTTGATTTGATCTGCTGCGTGTCCAGCTTTATCAGGGAAAATCCCTCTGTTGTTAGCTTGGATTCAATAAAATAAAGAACATTTGAGCTCAGCAGCTTCTGTATTACAGTGGGTCTGTTTGCTTTTCCACATAAAGTATTTCCACAACAGCAAAGGCCTGAGTCAAGAGCGATGTCTTCATGTTAGTGGTTTGCTTTGCTTTCTATAACCAGTAAGGCAAAAAAAACAAATATCTCTGGCTTGTTCCTCCTCTTATTGTTTCCTCCTGCTCCCTTGCTCCCAGAATCCCAGTCTCCTGGCTGCTGTAGTCTAATGAGATCAGAGGAGCCTCCTTTGTTTCCATGGTGACGCCTCCAGTCGTCTACAGTGTGGCTTTCCCTCCCAGTGCAGCCAACTTAGACAACGCATCCACTGCTATAGCTGGGAGAGCCCTCTCTCTCTCTCTCTCTCTCTCTCTCTGTTTCTCTTTGTTTTCTCTTTCTCTCCCCCCCTGACCTTTCAGCCGTAAAGTGAGCAAGATACAACAGTTCAGTGGGATGGATGATAGGATCACCAACTTCTATAGAAAAAAAGTGTGCTTCACTGTAAGGAAACAAGGACCACATAATATGATTTGTAATGGAATTTGAACCTCCGTCATAGACTTTAACTTAGTGCCAGGCCATGTTGGAAAAAGATTGCCTTTTTGGCATCATCTGTATTGCATGTTCAGTCGCAAGTACTGAGACAATCACAGCATATTTCAGGCAGAATCACACTTTCTTTTTGAATACTCCCAACCCCAGTGATCCATCAAAGAGTGTGCTCCTCTCCTTTACCCTGCCTGCCAGCAGCCATTCCAGCCTTGTCGACCTCAGGATCCTCTAATAAAACAGGAGCAGGTGATTTTTGCCAGCTCTCATCCTTCATCTCACTGGGGCTGATTCCACACTACAGGATGCTCCCTTCCTACTGCTTCCTCGGAGCATATTCTTCACATCTCTCAACCATAATTTAGTCCCAATCCCAGTCCTGCTATTGAAATGGATAACACATTATATGACTAGATGTGTATTAGATGCCTATTGCAAACATGACATTGTTAAGATATCGAAAGTCAATGAGAATATGAAGGGAATGTGTTATTTGTGAAATGTAAAGCTCTCACAAAGATTATGTCATCCAGTTTTTAAGATATTGACAGACAGACAGACAGACAGACAGACAGACAGACAGACAGACAGACAGACAGACAGACAGACAAACAGACAGGAAATGGAGAAAGACAGAGGAGGCATCATTCTCAGGGGAATCTTGGCTTTAGACCAACTAATGCCCTGCCAGCTGACTGCTGAGTGTGAGTATACAGTAGAGTAGTGCCGCTGGCCGGCTGGTCCTCCTTACATAATGGGCTCTTTTCCACTTCACCTGCACTAGACTGGGCTAATGGGCCTCCCTGGTTTATGCAAGATGATGCTGCTGGCTGACTGTGTGATGTTCTATTCCAGTGACAGGGTGAGATAGTCATCTATTTCAGCCTCTACTACTCCCAGCTGCGTGGTGCTGGAAGAGGGAACTGGCTGAGGTGGGCTGTGCGTGCGTGTGCTGTGCATGGGGCATATCTCTAGTGCTCAGCCGTATTGCACGCGGTGTAATTACTGAGTCACTGAGCGTCTCCTTGACTGCAAATAATGGAGTTGTAATGCATGTTGAATGAGTTGTTGTGCAAACTGGGAGGACATTTGCATTGCATTAAGCATTGGAATTCTGGGAGTTGTGTAGTGAGTCCTACTGTATGTATCTAAACATTATGTGAGGTAAGGGCCACTAAAAACAGGTTTAATGGTCTGAATAATGCATGCATTCTCTAAACGTGTTGTAACACCAATTACAAAGCGACACATTCTGTGTAGAGCAAAGCTTTATGGATTCTCTCTCAGTGCTATGCATGGCCTTTCACAGCTTTCCTCAGAAATGCAGTGCTTTCTTCATTTTTCTAATTCTGTTCGAGTTGCACTTTATCTTACATTATTGTGGAGAGTAAACTGATCCATGCTGGCCCACTGATGTGAGATGAAAGTGCTGATATCGTCCTTTTCCATTCAGATCATTTCCATGGCCCTTGCTGACCTGCATATGCAGTATGCATCTCACATGTTGATGAACAGGTTGCTTTTGTTTCCACCTGAAATCAATCAAATGCATCTCACACAGAGAGGAGTATAACATAGACATTTTGAGGGCTCTTACTGAGCACTACACACCCAGGCAGAATGCTCAGTAAGAGCCACCTACACACCCAGGCTGTATGCTCAGTAAGAGCCCTCTACACACCCAGGCAGTATGCTCAGTAAGAGCCCTCTACACACCCAGGCAGTATGCTCAGTAAGAGCCCTCTACACACCCAGGCAGAATGCTCAGTAAGAGCCACCTACACACCCAGGCTGTATGCTCAGTAAGAGCCCTCTACACACCCAGGCAGTATGCTCAGTAAGAGCCCTCTACACACCCAGGCAGTATGCTCAGTAAGAGCCCTCTACACACCCAGGCAGTATGCTCAGTAAGAGCCACCTACACACCCAGGCAGTATGCTCAGTAAGAGCCCTCTACACACCCAGGCAGTATGCTCAGTAAGAACCCTCTACACACCCAGGCAGTATGCTCAGTAAGAGCCCTCTACACACCCAGGCAGTATGCTCAGTAAGAGCTCTCTACACACGAAGCAGTATGCTCAGTAAGTTCCCTCTTTACACGAGGCAGTATGCTCAGTAAGAGCCCTCTACACACCGAGACAGCCATTTGCAAAATGTACAGTTCATCAGCTGGAGAAAGTTCCTAAATTACAAAGCAGTGACTGTGTCAATTCTGTAAAACCTCCCTCTCACACTCAACTGCATTAGATTAATTGTGAAATATGCTGACATTGCACAATTTCACCCTTCACCCTCTTCTGACATAATTTGTTTATGATCGGAGAGCTTAGTCCCTATGAAACCCCAATCAGATTCACCTGTCAGTGGATGTTTTGATAATTTCTTTGAATCCTCCCCATTCCTAGCCATGACACTGATGATTGTGCATGCTTGAGCCCGATGGAGTTGAGGAGCATAACAGTGTTCTGTGGGCATAGCCATTAACTGCTGCTCAGGCACTTCACTGGGCGTTCATGGGCTTATGTAATAGAGTACTCTGGACTTTGAAATGTTGCTTGAACAGTTTATAAACTATCTTTTGCACTGAATTGACTAAAATGTCAATGTGAAATGTGTCTTTCCCTTAGCGTTTGTTTGACTGAGGGGGGTTAAGCAGTTTTACATATTGAGTATTTACAGACATCTTACCTCAATTCTATCCATTCAGTCTCATACAAACGTACGTAGCTAGCTCTGATCTTTTTTCTTGATCCTAATCATGAAAGGCACATTGAAGAGTGTATTGTTTTCAACTAACCCTCAGGGCTGAAATGAATGTGTTCTCCTCCGAGCCCAGACAGTACCAGACAGGGTCTGCTGTGTTTATGCTCTCTCACCCCTCCGTCTCAGACCACTCACATGGTCCCGCCTGTCATTTACAGAACAGGGGAGGAGGCAGGTCATTATACTGCCAAGCCTCTTATAAGATCACATCCCATACAGTAGAGTCAGCCAGACAGTCAAACAGACAGCTAAACAGACAGACAGAAAGATAGACAACCAGACAGAAAATGGGTAAGCCAAACAACCAGTCGGCCAGTCAAACAGTCATTCAGCCAGACAACCAGACAGATTGATAGACAGACATTCAGCCAGCCAAACAGCTAGTCAGCCAGCAAGCCAGACAGACAGACAGGGTATGTCTGATAGCCTGCTACTTTCCTGTCAGTGAGGTAGAACCATAGAACATGTGGACAGAGAAGTATCCCCAATAGAGCCTGGCTCAGTATCCTACATGTTCTTAAATATTGCACCCCCTGGTATCCTGTATCACTCATATCTAACATGGATGTGTTACTCCAGACAGAGCTTGTGACTGTGTTAGTTTTCACCTATATTTCCCTGCCATTGGAGCAGCAGAATGAGATTCTCTTCCCAGGCTTCTCCAGGGAGGTGCTGTAAACATACATGGTTGACTAATTGATAATCAAGATAATGGGTTTGACTTTTATACTCTCATGTCAGCAGAGTTTATGTATGTGAGGAACATAATTAATCATACGGCTCCCCCAGGCATAGGTTATGATCAATTCCTTCGCTACATTGCAGTTTGCTTCCAGGTCCCCTAAAGAATTATTCAGGGAAATCAACTAGTCACTTTGTGATATTATGTTGTTTGTTTACATTCATTGCCAAATTATTATTAGGAAAGTAGGCAAAACAAAAACAACCATACAATATTAGTCCCAGATAAAAGTATTGGTTGTTTCTTTAGTTAAGATGGTCATTCAGTAGCCGTAGCAACAGTCTAACAGATGCCAGTTCTGCTGTTAAAAACAGAGAGGATGGTGTTTCTCCACTACCTAAAGGTCCATTAAGTAACTCATCTAATGGTACATGCCTCTGCAGTGATACTGACGGGGCTTTTACCCTGCGTTGGCCAGATGTTGTTTCGTGAAGAGGGACTACGTTCTCTAGCATGCTTCACAGACTGCCACAAGGTGGGATCAAATATATATATATTTTTAAGTATATAAAAAGAAAAAGGAAATCACTCTCAAAGAGCAGAGCCATTATAGAAACAGGAATGATTTAAAGGACACGGGCACGGTTAGTCACATACTGTACATGCCATCACCAACAGGAAACAGTTGAATCACATGTTTATTTCCTTATTGCAGCTGAGAGGAAAACAACTATCACAAATGTAACATAATTAAGTAAATTATATACTTTTTTAATGCATTTTGGTGTACGGCCATTCATTTAGAAACCTGCTTAGCTACGGTCAATTTAGTTAATTGAATGGAAAGTAAGTTGACTAATGTATCTTCTATATTCATAGTGAAGAAAGACATCTGCCACGTTGTACCTCTTACAGCGGCTTAGTGGAGCTTCTATATTCATAGTGAAGAAAGACATCTGCCACGTTGTACCTCTTACAGCAGCTTAGTGGAGCTTCTATATTCATAGTGAAGAAAGACATCTGCCACGTTGTACCTCTTATAGCAGCTTAGTGGAGCTTCTATATTCATAGTGAAGAAAGACATCTGCCACGTTGTACCTCTTACAGCAGCTTAGTGGAGCTTCTATATTCATAGTGAAGAAAGACATCTGCCACGCTGTACCTCTTACAGCAGCTTAGTGGAGCTTCTATATTCATAGTGAAGAAAGACATCTGCCACGTTGTACCTCTTACAGCAGCTTAGTGGAGCTTCTATATTCATAGTGAAGAAAGACATCTGCCACGTTGTACCTCTTACAGCAGCTTAGTGGAGCTTCTATATTCATAGTGAAGAAAGACATCTGCCACGTTGTACCTCTTACAGCAGCTTAGTGGAGCTTCTATATTCATAGTGAAGAAAGACATCTGCCACGTTGTACCTCTTACAGCAGCTTAGTGGAGCTTCTATATTCATAGTGAAGAAAGACATCTGCCACGTTGTACCTCTTACAGCGGCTTAGTGGAGCTTCTATATTCATAGTGAAGAAAGACATCTGCCACGTTGTACCTCTTACAGCAGCTTAGTGGAGCTTCTATATTCATAGTGAAGAAAGACATCTGCCACGTTGTACCTCTTACAGCAGCTTAGTGGAGCTTCTATATTCATAGTGAAGAAAGACATCTGCCACGTTGTACCTCTTACAGCAGCTTAGTGGAGCTTCTATATTCATAGTGAAGAAAGACATCTGCCACGTTGTACCTCTTACAGCAGCTTAGTGGAGCTTCTATATTCATAGTGAAGAAAGACATCTGCCACGTTGTACCTCTTACAGCAGCTTAGTGGAGCTTCTATATTCATAGTGAAGAAAGACATCTGCCACGTTGTACCTCTTACAGCAGCTTAGTGGAGCTTCTATATTCATAGTGAAGAAAGACATCTGCCACGTTGTACCTCTTACAGCAGCTTAGTGGAGCTTCTATATTCATAGTGAAGAAAGACATCTGCCACGTTGTACCTCTTACAGCAGCTTAGTGGAGCTTCTATATTCATAGTGAAGAAAGACATCTGCCACGTTGTACCTCTTACAGCAGCTTAGTGGAGCTTCTATATTCATAGTGAAGAAAGACATCTGCCACGTTGTACCTCTTACAGCAGCTTAGTGGAGCTTCTATATTCATAGTGAAGAAAGACATCTGCCACGTTGTACCTCTTACAGCGGCTTAGTGGAGCTTCTATATTCATAGTGAAGAAAGACATCTGCCACGTTGTACCTCTTACAGCAGCTTAGTGGAGCTTCTATATTCATAGTGAAGAAAGACATCTGCCACGTTGTACCTCTTACAGCAGCTTAGTGGAGCTTCTATATTCATAGTGAAGAAAGACATCTGCCACGTTGTACCTCTTATAGCAGCTTAGTGGAGCTTCTATATTCATAGTGAAGAAAGACATCTGCCACGTTGTACCTCTTACAGCAGCTTAGTGGAGCTTCTATATTCATAGTGAAGAAAGACATCTGCCACGCTGTACCTCTTACAGCAGCTTAGTGGAGCTTCTATATTCATAGTGAAGAAAGACATCTGCCACGTTGTACCTCTTACAGCAGCTTAGTGGAGCTTCTATATTCATAGTGAAGAAAGACATCTGCCACGTTGTACCTCTTACAGCAGCTTAGTGGAGCTTCTATATTCATAGTGAAGAAAGACATCTGCCACGTTGTACCTCTTACAGCAGCTTAGTGGAGCTTCTATATTCATAGTGAAGAAAGACATCTGCCACGTTGTACCTCTTACAGCAGCTTAGTGGAGCTTCTATATTCATAGTGAAGAAAGACATCTGCCACGTTGTACCTCTTACAGCGGCTTAATGGAGCTTCTATATTCATAGTGAAGAAAGACATCTGCCACGTTGTACCTCTTACAGCAGCTTAGTGGAGCTTCTATATTCATAGTGAAGAAAGACATCTGCCACGTTGTACCTCTTACAGCAGCTTAGTGGAGCTTCTATATTCATAGTGAAGAAAGACATCTGCCACGTTGTACCTCTTACAGCAGCTTAGTGGAGCTTCTATATTCATAGTGAAGAAAGACATCTGCCACGTTGTACCTCTTACAGCAGCTTAGTGGAGCTTCTATATTCATAGTGAAGAAAGACATCTGCCACGTTGTACCTCTTACAGCAGCTTAGTGGAGCTTCTATATTCATAGTGAAGAAAGACATCTGCCACGTTGTACCTCTTACAGCAGCTTAGTGGAGCTTCTATATTCATAGTGAAGAAAGACATCTGCCACGTTGTACCTCTTACAGCAGCTTCGTGGAGCTTCTATATTCATAGTGAAGAAAGACATCTGCCACGTTGTACCTCTTACAGCAGCTTAGTGGAGCTTCTATATTCATAGTGAAGAAAGACATCTGCCACGTTGTACCTCTTACAGCAGCTTAGTGGAGCTTCTATATTCATAGTGAAGAAAGACATCTGCCACGTTGTACCTCTTACAGCAGCTTAGTGGAGCTTCTATATTCATAGTGAAGAAAGACATCTGCCACGTTGTACCTCTTACAGCGGCTTAGTGGAGCTTCTATATTCATAGTGAAGAAAGACATCTGCCACGTTGTACCTCTTACAGCAGCTTAGTGGAGCTTCTATATTCATAGTGAAGAAAGACATCTGCCACGTTGTACCTCTTACAGCAGCTTAGTGGAGCTTCTATATTCATAGTGAAGAAAGACATCTGCCACGTTGTACCTCTTACAGCAGCTTAGTGGAGCTTCTATATTCATAGTGAAGAAAGACATCTGCCACGTTGTACCTCTTACAGCGGCTTAGTGGAGCTTCTATATTCATAGTGAAGAAAGACATCTGCCACGCTGTACCTCTTACAGCGGCTTAGTGGAGCTTCTATATTCATAGTGAAGAAAGACATCTGCCACGTTGTACCTCTTACAGCAGCTTAGTGGAGCTTCTATATTCATAGTGAAGAAAGACATCTGCCACGTTGTACCTCTTACAGCAGCTTAGTGGAGCTTCTATATTCATAGTGAAGAAAGACATCTGCCACGTTGTACCTCTTATAGCAGCTTAGTGGAGCTTCTATATTCATAGTGAAGAAAGACATCTGCCACGTTGTACCTCTTACAGCAGCTTAGTGGAGCTTCTATATTCATAGTGAAGAAAGACATCTGCCACGTTGTACCTCTTATAGCAGCTTAGTGGAGGCCTATACTTAAGGGACTAGCATTTCATAGTCTCCCTTACTCTGCAATGCTCGGGCAACATCGTAATGCTGTCTTTGGCTGGCGCTCTGTTTTCACTGCCCTCACTGTGCTCCCTCTGTCTGCTCTGTCTGCTGGCAGGCGTAAGTATAGATAGAGAGATGGCAGAAAGAGTCTCTGATCCGCTTGAAGAAAGACCCCTGGGAGCAGCCCAGTGTAGGCCTCTCACTGCACTGTCCTCTGACCCATGCTGGCCACTTTGAATATGGGGAAACACACACAAACCTGCTTTGTTCTCTCTGGTGGCTGAAGCAGTGACAGCAGAACTTAAACCCCAGTGATATCCGAGTCAGATAGGTCCTGGTTGGGTTGGTGTTGAACTTTTTTCATTCATTGTCATCTCAAACCTGTTTTTGGAATATTAAAGCAATGTATTGTAAAGCTACAATATAAGCCCTAAAAATGAGGCCATACCAGGGACCACTGTGTTGGCCATACCAGTGTGTTGCCTCATGTTGGGATTGGTTCAGTTGGGAGCATGTACCAGGTCCTGAGGCTTTCTGTCTTTTCTATAGTGGCAGGCAGGCAAACAGGCAGGGAGGGAGGCAGGCAGGCAGAAAAGCAGTGCTCTGATCAGAGTAGAGAGGAGAGGGAGTCTTGGGAGGCTGATTTCACTGAAGATAAGATATCTATATTTCAGGATGCCAGCTGCAGTCTGGAACATTAGAATAGCAAGCCAGATCATGCTAGAAGATGGGGTGTTCTCACTGGGAGAAGCCATAAGCAAGAGATGATGGCCATCTCCTCTCCAGCCGTACCATATATTTTCTAGAGTCTGATACGTACTAGTTGATGTGGGGAAAATGAGATTCACTTCATTTCCTAATTCTTTCCTTTGTAATGAAGGTAATCCCATCTGGGAGTGTTTTAGTAGGCTGTGATTAATTCACATCCAGGGGAAAGGGAAGGAAATGTCAGTTTTAATGGAAAGAACCAAAACAATTCTAGGTTTCACCGCCCTGCAGTGAAGCTATACTGGCAGAGACCCCACTCCTACTTTCCATATGTTAACCTATTTTCTGTGGGTATCACATCTTTGTTGCATACAGTAGAGTCCTAAAGTGGCACACATTTTCACAAAGCAAGGTATATTATTCTGGTTAATATGAAGTATACTTCATGATCGTATTATTCTAAAAACAGTTTGTGTTTTAGGTAATGTTGAAACCTTTCTTTTGCCATTAGTAATTGGATTCGCTAGCAGCTACACCAACATCTCTGTGTCCTCCGTCATGCTTTCTGCTGTCCACTCCCTCATGCTTTCTGCTGTCCCTTCCATCATGCTTTCTGCTGTCCCCTCCGTCATGCTTTCTGCTGTCCACTCCCTCATGCTTTCTGCTGTCCCTTCCATCATGCTTTCTGCTGTCCCCTCCGTCATGCTCTCTGCTGTCCCCTCCGTCATGCTTTCTGCTGTCCCCTCCATCATGCTTTCTGCTGTCCCCTCCGTCATGCTTTCTGCTGTCCCCTCCGTCATGCTTTCTGCTGTCCACTCCCTCATGCTTTCTGCTGTCTCTTCCATCATGCTTTCTGCTGTCCCCTCCGTCATGCTTTCTGCTGTCCCCTCCGTCATGCTTTCTGCTGTCCCCTCCCTCATGCTTTCTTCTGTTCACTCCGTCATGCTTTCTGCTGTCCCCTCCGTCATGCTTTCTTCTGTCCCCTCCCTCATGCTTTCTGCTGTCCACTCCCTCGTGCTTTCTGCTGTCCCCTCCGTCATGCTTTCTTCTGTCCACTCCCTCGTGCTTTCTGCTGTCCACTCCCTCGTGCTTTCTGCTGTCCACTCCCTCGTGCTTTCTTCTGTCCACTCCCTCCTGCTTTCTGCTGTCCCCTCCGTCATGCTTTCTGCTGTCCCCTCCCTCATGCTTTCTGCTGTCCCCTCCGTCATGCTTTCTGCTGTCCCCTCCCTCATGCTTTCTTCTGTCCACTCCCTCGTGCTTTCTGCTGTCCCCTCCCTCATGCTTTCTGCTGCCCCCCCATGCTTTCTGCTGTCCCCTCTCTCATGCTTTCTGCTGTCCCCTCCCTCATGCTTTCTTCTGTCCCCTCCCTCATGCTTTCTTCTGTCCCCTCCCTCATGCTTTCTTCTGTCCCCTCCCTCATGCTTTCTTCTGTCCCCTCCCTCATGCTTTCTTCTGTCCACTCCCCTCCCTCATGCTTTCTTCTGTCCACTCCCCTCCCTCATGCTTTCTTCTGTCCCCTCCCTCATGCTTTCTTCTGTCCACTCCCCTCCCTCATGCTTTCTTCTGTCCACTCCCCTCCCTCATGCTTTCTTCTGTCCACTCCCTCATGCTTTCTGCTGCCCCCCCCCCATGCTTTCTGCTGTCCACTCCCTCATGCTTTCTGCTGCCCCCCCCATGCTTTCTGCTGTCCCCTCCCTCATGCTTTCTGCTGCCCCCCCATGCTTTCTGCTGTACCCTCCCTCATGCTTTCTGCTGCCCCCCGCCATGCTTTCTGCTGTCCCCTCCCTCATGCTTTCTGCTGTCCCCTCCCTCATGCTTTCTTCTGTCCACTCCCTCATGCTTTCTGCTGTCCCCTCCCTCATGCTTTCTGCTGTCCCCTCCTTCATGCTTTCTGCTGTCCCCTCCCTCATGCTTTCTGCTGTCCACTCCCTCGTGCTTTCTGCTATCCCCTCCCTCATGCTTTCTGCTGCCCCCCCCCCCCATGCTTTCTGCTGTCCCCTCCCTCAGATTGGAGAGGCTGAGCAATGACACTATTCCCCTGGAGCTATTCCCCTCCCCTCCCTCCCCTTCTCTCTCTTTCAGCTCTCCTCTCTCCCATCCTCTCCTCCATGAGACTGCAGTCAGATCCTCTTACGATGGTGGTGAGGTTTTAGGCAGAAGTGTCTTGATTATGCAGTCAGACCCCCAGGAGAATGAGGAAATGGTTCTTCATCTGAAATCTAAAAGGAAAGTGAGGATCTGAATTAGTTATTTCTAATGAGCTGCTACACAGACAATTTGCGGGTGTTAAAATCTCAGTGTTGATTATAGTGGGGTTAACCCCAGTAGGCTGGAAATTGACACCCCCTGCAGTGAATAAATGAAGTGTTACTTGAATCACAGTGGAATCAACACCGTGTGGTGGTGTTACTTGACTGTGTTGAGTTCATTTCCATGAACTCTTTCAAAGTGAAAAAGACATGGGAGGGGCCTCTATATTTCCAAGCATGCTTTGTGGAAGGTTGCTTTTTAGAATAGTTTGTTTTTGGCCATATATCCATGTTTCTGCATGCACATGGATTAATGGATCTTACACTACACAGAGATAAATAACATACATTTCTGTAAACTAATCCCATCTGTAAGTGGTAGGACTTATTTATTGAGATGGTTGTTCCAGTTTAGGTAGTGTCATCTATCAATCTTCCTTACCTTGGCAGTAATTCTAACCTCAGTTGCAGGGGATTAAAAGCTCCAATTGTTGGCTATCCTAACTCTGGTTGGATGCAAATAGAAATCATATAACACTTTGCGAGCCAGCATAATGTGACTTGCCAATGTGGCCTGCAAACCAGGAGTTTCAGACCACTGTGTTAGGGTAAAACTGGGATGTTGAAGTATGGTATTGTGAAAAAAAGTGATATATTGTCATATAAAATACAATATTTATAATAAAATATTAACTTAGGTACTCTGAAAGCCATCCAATGCAACAATCATGTCTCTGTCACTAGCAACCTCAGTCATGGGCGGTACTGGTACCTCTAAAATTCACTCGAAAGGCACACTGGGAAATAAATATACAAATAAGGCTTTACACCCTACAGTGTTAAAACAACACCTCAAACCTAGTTACTGTAACACCACAGATGTTGATTCCTTAACACTGAGAAAGTGTTAACAATATCAGCTCTAAAAATAAAACATTTTAAGTTGGAATTTGCAACGTCCTTGGTGTTAGGGTTCCCAACACTTTCAGGGTGTTAGTTTATAAACACTTTGAAAAGTGTTGGTTTAACACTACTTTGAGATAGTCACATATTTATAAGAAAGTGTAAAATGTAACACTGTTGGTGTAAAAATTCAATTAGCAAATTTGCTGTGTATTCACTCTCTGTGTCAAGGCCCCCTCTGCATATCAACATCCATGTGAAATCATTCATATTCTCCACACTGTCTCTCTCTCCTGGTAGATGCTTCAGATGATGTAGTAATGTATTCTAAACCACCCCGCTGATACTCTATTACACATAAGTGTCTGACACAAAGCGCATGATAGCCCCTGTATTATTAGGTAATACAATACATAGGCCGTCTTTTTCAGAGACATTTAAGCAATAAGGCACGGGAGGGTGTGGTATATGGCCAATGTACCACGGCTAAGGGCTGTTCTTATGCACAACACATTACGGAGTCCCTGGATATAGCCATTAGCCGTGGTATATTGGTCATATACCACAAACCCCCAAGGTGCTTTATTGCTATTATAAACTGGTTACCAACGTAATTAGAGCAGTAAAAATAAATGTTTTGTCATACTTATGTTATTATGTCTGATGTATCATGGGTGTCAGCCGATCTGCATTCAGGGCTGAAACCACCCAGTTTATAATTTGATTTATCTCACATACAAGTCCTTCATGAATGCTGGAGAAATTTGACATTGGCGTGAAATGCTAGATAATGGTTTTAAAAATACACAAGGAATCATTCCTCATTCTTTTCAGGAATGTAATGTTTGGAGATGGGAATGAATGTTATATTGAAGCTCTTGAATTTCCTCAATCGTTCATAATGCAAATGATATATTGTATGTTTATGATGGATAGTGGTACAGATTGTAGTATTGTCAGTCTGATTGTCTGTTTGATTGTGACCAGGATGCTGGCTACAGTGGGAGCAGACTTTGACTTGAGAACTCTGAGGGCAGTACGGGTCCTGAGGCCACTGAAACTGGTGTCTGGAATCCCTAGTAAGTACAATGACTTTGGAATCACTGGAAAAAGGAGAAACAATTTAATGATTGGATATGTACATTTTTGAAGATTGCCATTTAAGCGTTAAAACATGTATTTACATATTTAATTTTTGTTCATGTCATCTTATGTAATTCTGATAACCAGAAATGTTAAATGAAGGAACTTAAAGGGCCATTTGGGGTCTCTCCTGTGATGCGTGTTAAAACTCTCTCTCTCAGGTCTTCAGGTAGTTCTAAAGTCCATCATGAAAGCCATGGTGCCTCTGCTGCAGATTGGCATGCTGCTCTTCTTCGCTATCCTCATGTTCGCCATCATCGGCCTGGACTTCTACATGGGCAAGTTCCACCGGACCTGCTTCAGGACTGATACAGGTATGCACAATGCACATCGCTATGAAATCTTAAGTCACCTGTGTTTTGTGTAACTGCTATAGCTTGCATATGTAGAGTTGATATAAATGATGTACTGAGCTACAGCCTATAGTTCTGGGAGCTACTGTAAGCATGTTCGTCTGTGTTTGCATGTTTGCACACAGAACTTACCTTGTTGTGTTTGTGTGTGTCTCAGGTGAGCAGGCAGCAGAGTTCCCCTGTGGTTTGGAGGCTCCAGCGAGGACCTGTGAAAATGGAACTGTGTGTCAGGAATACTGGATCGGCCCCAACTACGGCATTACCAACTTTGACAACATCCTCTTTGCTATTCTGACCGTCTTCCAGTGCATCACCATGGAGGGATGGGTGGACATCCTCTATAACGTGAGTTCACCCTACTGTACATTTTACTGTGATATAACAAAAGTTGACCTATTCTATTGGTCAACTTGTCCTTCTGTACGAGAAATAAATATTCCCAAACATAGTCTGGGACAGTTGTGGGATTCGATAAATATCAAATTAATACAACTGCTGGTGCAACAGCCTCATATTGTTGATAAACTATTAGGCTATTTCTTCACATTACAAGTGCAGCAATGCTCACACGGCAGTAAACTATAAGCGCAAATGTTCAAAAATGCAATCAGAGGGAAAATGCCATTTGCAAAAATGACCTCAAATGCGATTATGCATGTAATAGTTTATTATAAAGGTATATTTTTATGGTGAAAATTATCTTCCCCAATTTTGAAACTCACGTGCTGCCTATGTATGCCAGTTAGGCTCTACACCGGGGCGGCAGGTAGCTTAGTGGTTAGAGCGTTGGGCCAGTAACCAGAAGATTGCTGGATCTAATAATTTTGTCTTTACATATACTAAATAATATGTGTGAAATTAGTTTTGATTTAGAATGGACAATTATCATGCACCTGTCTCAGAGCAGGGGAAAAACATGTCATCTATGCACTTTAATAGCAAACGTTCATGCCAGCCAGGTAGGCTGTACTCCTGTTGTAAAGCGAAGCAATGTGCTTAATATTAGGAAAGTTGAGAAATAAATATAGTAGGCCTAGCCTATAGAAAGCTGATGGGATCCTCCTCTTTTTAATAAACTGTTTTCTAATGCAATTGCATAGCCTATAGAAATGTTGCGCACCATGAGCTCATGTGCTCTCATGAAGTTTTTGATGTGATCCCTTTTCCATGTTATTCACTATAGAATGCAATGGACCTTTTTTGTGGAAACGTTTGGAGCGGGGAAAAAACTTGTGAGAAGATTTGATCTTGAATAGTGACATGTAAACTGGTTGTTGTGTGCATGGAGGGTTGTCCCAGGTTGGTAGTACAGTCCCAGTGCACCCTGGAGGCATTATTAGACAGAGACGGAGTCTGCTGGATGTGGAAGGCTGTGTCACAGGGTCGATTCATGTTAGAGACAGACTCAAGGTTTACTCCTGGTCTTCAACAAATCCCAGCCTGTGACATTTGCACAAGAGTCACATTTAGATAATAAAAAAGGTTATGATTGTGTAACAGTGTGAAATGTTTAATAGCTTGAGTGAGAAGACAGTGTGCTCATTCTCTGCAACCTGTGGAGCCTTTCCTAGGAATGGGATTGGATTACTCAATAGCTGTTTTGCTGCTGAAAGCTGTAAAGTTGGGACAGGGAGATGGTGTCTTCTTCTCGGATGTCAAATCATTGTTTCCCCTACATTTCCAGTCGGGACTCTTTCTCCTAAGGTTTGTGCCACACTTTACCAACCAGGATAGGCTATCAATCTACTATTTTACAATGAGACTTTCTGTGGGTGTTTTTAGAATACTGTTGCGTTCAGAATTGATTCATTTATACACCACTCTCAGCATTTGTCTCTTGGTAGGATTTTCTACAGCATTTTTAAACAATACTTGCTGAGCTCCAATACTTGACAGTAAATTATCATTATCTGATAGGAGCATGTTGTGTGAATACAGTAGTCTCTATGTTAAACCATGCACATCCATGCACCCTGTGGTCTATATCAGCGGTTCCCAAACCTTTTCACTCAGCCTTTTCCCCCTGCGTGTCACATTTGTTTGTATTTGCCATGGGGTGGAGAGAAACTGTTGCAGTTTTAATATACACATTTAGTCAAGTTTTATGTGTGTTCATGTGATATCTGAGTCAAACATTACAACAATATCAATGGGTTAAAAAAACTAGCTAAAAATCATTAGCTGACATGGGCTAGTTGATCTGGACATTTCTGACAGGTTATGAATAGCTCTCAAAGGTATGCAATGACTGACATGACAAGAGGAAAACTGATGATGCACTACCAAGTTTCAAATGGCTCCTTGTGCACATTACTATTAAAACTTCCAAGAGTAAGTTGAAAGCCTGACTGAGTGGAGGGAGGGTTCTCCACACCCCCCCTTCCGACCCTACAATTTTGGAACCACTGGTCTATATTAAGGAGGCTCCTTCAGAAACAGCCAGGGATGGACACATGTGGTGTCTCAATCCCAGCTTCATGCCCGCTCTCCTGCCACGCCTGATGGGGAGCAGCATATGCCCGTCTTCTGGTGCCCACCACTTCACTCTGCTACGCCTCTCTCTTCCCTGGTGCTTAGCAACACAGTGCCATTCTGCTGCCCCGACGCTGGCAGAGGGAGGAGTCTTCCAGCTGAGGAGGGATCTATATCTTTCCAGCTCTCTCCCCTGAAATAGAGGGAGGGGAGACATGCTCAGAATGCTGAGAGGGACCAACTATGTGACCTCATTATGGTTTATCTGAAATCACATTCCTCTGTCAGCTGTTGCTCCAATTCACTTGAAGTGTCCTACTGAAGTTGATCCACTCTTTATTGACTGCTTATCAAGTTTGCTGAATAGATCTGATCCTTGGTTCACTCCGTAATAGCACACATTACCATCTCTGCGTTCAATATTGTGGGGCATATTTTCCCCCTTTTCTCCGTCAGCATTAGACACTGGCCGTGTCTGAATAGCCATACTTAAACTGCATACTATGTTCTTATCGTCGCATACACGGCCGGAACGCAGTAGCGGATCCTGACTGGCTGAGTAGGTGGGGAGGGCAGAGTGCGGGTGGATTTTTCCATATTCACCAGACATGCATGGCATTAACCAGACTGATAATAGCTCATTTCCAATTATATTAATTTAGCTATTAATTTAATTATTATTTAATTATTCATTTAACCCTGAATAGAATAGGAAGGGAGTTGTAAGCTTATTCGGGCTGGTTATAGGCAGACTATCACATTCAACCTTAGCCATCTACTGTATCCTAGATGGGCTTTATGGGACTGAAGACAGAAAGAGATAACAAATATTTATCAGTGAAACCAAAGTGCTGTAACACATATTAATTCAATCAAATAGCCTAGTACAGACACCAAAACGTTACAAATGTTCAAACCAAAAGGCTATTGTACGGAGAAACGTGGACAGTCGTGTGCATGGCCAAGTCCGACCCACTGGACAGCAACATAATCAACTAAAGCATTGATCATTGGGAAAGAGATCAGAATGACTGCTAAAGGCTTGATCCATAAATTAAATAGGTAGTCTACTTCAAAACTAAAACAATCTATATGTTCAAATCAAAAGGCCTAAATAAAATGACATCATTAAAGCAGCCACATCCTGAGTCCTCAGTGCCGATACATTCAGAAATAAAAAAAGATGGTAAAGTATTTAGTTTAAAAGACTTCTGTCTTCTGTTTTCAGAAGCTTTGCTATTCGACATCTTCCCAATTAAGTAGCCTAGTTTTGTTGTTTTGCTACTTGAAAAGAACTAGGGCCGATCACTTGCAGCCCATCTCTTCCAATGCATTGTGGAAAAGTGTGCATCGAATTCTACTTGATGAAGAGGCAAAATTAGTATAAAATTCACATACTCTCAAACATTCATGCTTGATTGCATTGTTTCCCGCTATTCGTTGATTTTGGTAGCACATTCCCATATCTAATTGATCAGCCGTTGTCAAAGCCAAAATGAGAATGACATCCTGGCATTTAAAGTATACTCGATTTTCAAAATTTTGCAAATGTATTTTTTTGCATACTCAAACGGCCTACAATTTAGGATTCAAGTATGGGTCTTCGGACACGGAGAGTGTCACAATTAGCATGATTAATAATCACATTGAATGACTGTCTTTTAATCCAGAATTAGCCTTTGAGCACGGGAGGGAGGGCATGCTGAGATGATCGTATCGTATTATCGGACCTGTGTTCTCTTCATCAGCCCTGTCATCTATCAGCCCTGATAACTGCACCTAATGTACTGTATGTCTCAGTCTCAGATAGAACACTCAGATGGCATGGGAGAGAACGCTCATATTGGATGTTCGATCCACAGAAATAAATAGTATTATATTGTATCTCTATGGTTCGATCTCTCTGTCATCTTGGGATAGTTATATTCCTTTAAAGTTGTGTCCATCAGTATTGTTGTTTCAATCATCCAATCCCAATGAGTGCTAATCATATGGATGTTTACAGCTAACATAAATTAGAAGCTACTGACACTGTTGTCTTCATGTTCCCTTCTCTTTCTATTAAATCTCCCCCTTCCCCACAATCCTTTGCTCCTCTGGTGAGAAATATCCTTCCTCTGGTGAGAAATATCCTTCTCTTAATGCACTAGCGGTATGAGCAGAAACGAAATGGTGTGTTTTCTATGTAGTAAATAGTTGTGAAAGGTCCCTGATGCAATAGCAGTAACACAGTGCTGTTTTGGCCCTAACAAAGGGCAGTGCAGAGAGAGTGAGAGAGAGAGCCTATGCTGTGTTCACTGGCCTGGCTCCCTTTCAGATTAACACACTCCAGTCTGATGTAATGTGATACCATGCTATTGCCTGCTCCCTTCTCCCTAATGGGGGAGACTGGGGCGATGTGTGTGCAATCCCAGAAATGTCCAGGGGGACAGGATAATGTTTTAGTGTAGCTTTTCTCAGCAAATCCTCATAAAGGCATGGTGAGGCTTGTAGGACAAAATACATGCTCAACATGTGAAAAACGGGAAAAAAATGTATTCCATCCATTGTATATTTTCCTGGTTTTGCTTCTGTGAGGTCCAGTGCAAGGTCAGGGAAAGGTCAGATGAAACTTGACCCGGAAGAGAGGGCCCTGGCCTCCATGTGACTCAGACATGGATTCCAAACCACCTGTAAAAAGCGGGCACTCTTCCAGTTCTTCTGATGGAATCCTGGCAACAGATAACACCATGTTTACAATGCAGACATAGCGAGGGGAGGAGGGGAGGAGAGGAGGAGGCTGCATGAGCAGAGAGGATATATGCACTCTGTTTAGATCTGTCTGTCACAAGATTTGTCCTCTCTAAATTATGGAAGCTCGTTCCTGCCACCGAAAAAATAAACATCTGACCGAGTTTGAGATAGTAAGCTATAATTATGAGATAGTAAGTCATTATTATGAGATAGTAAGCTATAATTATGAGATAGTAAGTCATTATTATGAGATAGTAAGTCATTATTATGAGATAGTAAGCTATAATTATGAGATAGTAAGTCCTTATTATGAGATAGAATCTCATAACTATGACTTACTATGTCACAATAATGAGATACTAAGTGATAATTATGAGATAGTAAGTCATTACACACAGAAATGCAGACAAGGCCCTCCCTCGCCCTCCCTTTGAAAAATCAGACCATAACTCTATCCTCCTGTTTCCTGCTTACAAGCAAAAACTCAAACAGGAAGTACCAGTGACACGATCAATACGGAAGTGGTACAATTGAGCTGTTGAAAATCCCGCTCATCACTCATGGTAGCGGTGCTTGTGCACCATATGCTTTCCTACTGCTCCACTAAAAAACACTCTGCGCTCCATTCATTAAAATCACAATTTAACCAACACCATCTATTTTTGTGATACCTGGACCTACCAATTGGTTTTTAAGTATTGAAACCAAACCATATGGATTTGAATGAAAAGTATTTGAATAAACATGAAAAGGTGAATGTAAGAAGCGAAAAATGTGAATTTAGACCATATTATTTAAATTATTTCAAGGCTATAGCTACAAAGAAATACATTGTGAATATATTGTGAAGACATAAAGCCCTCAGCATTTAAATACAAATTAAATGAAAAATGACATCATTTTTTAAATCATTTTTAGAAACGCCAGTCTGTGGCTTCAGGCTCATGCGATGGTGCATGGAGAGCCGGCCAGCAGCAGAGAATATCCTCTCCACACTTGCAGAGCCACTGAGGATGCTTAACACCCTTTTGACCACTCTTGCCAGGCTGGGCAGAGATGCAGAGTTGTTTTTTGTATTTTTCTGTAGGTAGGCCTTAAGGTTTTTAGACAAAATAACCCAATCAAAACGGAAAGCTCCTTGAACATGGTAAAATGCCAGGCCTATTGGGCCAAAATCAATTATGGCCTATAGTATAGATAATAGAAAGGAAATGAACAAAACATTTAAGAGATCTGATGTTTAGTTTATAAATACTACAATGACACACTTAGTTATCTACCCACCTCCTTCCTTTCTTTTAGCATGTGCGCATAGCATGCTTTTGGGATATGTGTCTATTCAGATTCCACAATGATTATTTAATTGCGGACACTAAATCCCAGCACTCCCTCACCTTGGTTTAACACCTGCGTTATACATTTTTTAACACAGGTGTTACTCCATGAGAGTAGCTAAAGCAAGGGGCTATAGCAGCACGCAATTAGACTACAAATGCATGCTGGGGCAGACATTCCATGAGCTCGTGAAGTGAGTGCTACTGGAGCGCTACTGAAGTGAAATTGGAGTGGGCGAGAAGGGCGAGAAGGGCGAGAAGAGCGAGAAGGGCGAGAAGGACGACGCTCCAGCCTTTGGGAATCTCGCTCCCGCTCCAAGCAAATTGGGCAAGCTACGCTCTTCGCTCTGCTCTGCTCACGTGCTCTGCCCCACAGTGACCGTACGTACATAGCCCAACCAGAAGCCTTGAATTACAGGCAACATCCACACTGAGTTGAAGGCGAGATATGCCGCTTTTAAGGACAGTAATCCAGACACTTATAAGAAATCCTGCTAATCCTATTATGCCAACTCTGGTGGAGTCTGAGTGTCTCAACGACGCGAGCCTACCAGATGAGCTAAATGTCTTCTATGCTCGCTTCGAGGCAAGCACGTTAGCTGCTACCTGGACAGATAAAGTGGTTCCACTAACTGAGGCTAACTGCGTCACGGAATCCAAATTCAGATTTTCCTGATGTTTGCCCAGTTTTTACGACACTCAATGTATTTTATGCTACACTCTGAATGACCACTGTCCTCAATGTTGTGATGGGTTAGGCTTGAAAATGTTAACTCCCCTGGATTGATGGCTGCCCTTTTAGGTGAAGCTCATTGAGGCTTATGGGGTTGCTTGTGTATTCCCTCTCTTCTTTAAGCCAAGGTTCAAATCTCTGTTTATCTGTCACCAGCTAAGAGCATATTATAAGTGATGGTCTACCAAGTAGCTTAGTCTCTAGTATTATGTCATTATATAGTAACTTTATGTGTGTACCTTTAGTTAGCTGCATATATGGACCTGTTGGGAGGATGTTGGTTGTAAACTGTTGAGTCTGTGGAAATAGAAGGTCCGTCAGTATGCTGTGCAGTTGTGTCACCCACCCAGCCTGCTGCCCCTTGCTTTGTTTGTCTGATTGCTGCATTGATTAATCACTCGTGAAATGTTTCAGGGAGCAGAGATGGATGATGACTACATGCAATGGAGAGAGCCACACCTGTCTGGGTTGGTTAGCTAGCTACATCACTGGTGCAACAGCAATACAAGGAGAGAGCCCAGTCTGGGTGGGTTAGCTAGCTACATCACTGGTGCAGCAGCAAAACAAAGAGAGAGCCCAGTCTGTCTGGGTGGGTTAGCTAGCTACATCACTGGTGCAGCAGCAAAACAAAGAGAGAGCCCAGTCTGTCTGGGTGGGTTAGCTAGCTACTTCACTGGTGCAGCAGCAAAACAAAGAGAGAGCCCAGTCTGTCTGGGTGGGTTAGCTAGCTACATCACTGGTGCAGCAGCAAAACAAAGAGAGAGCCCAGTCTGTCTGGGTGGGTTAGCTAGCTACTTCACTGGTGCAGCAGCAAAACAAAGAGAGAGCCCAGTCTGTCTGGGTGGGTTAGCTAGCTACATCACTGGTGCAGTAGCAATTTTTTTTATTTTACCTTTAATCAGGCAAGTCAGTTAAGAACAAATTCTTATTTTCAATGACGGCCTAGGAACAGTGGCTTGTTCAGGGGCAGAACGACAGATGTTTACCATGTCAGCTCGGGGATTCTATCTTGCAACCTTTCGGTTACTAGTCCAATGCTTTAACCACTAGGTTTCCTGCCACCCCAATACAATAAAGAGTAAAGGAAAGGCATATGCTCTCTTCAACAGACATAAAACAGCACACTCTGAGACTGCATGCAATGCTTGGAAAGGAAAATGAATGCAACTTGGCTATATTGATGTCCATGGTTCTGAAATTCTAAATGACCCAATGCAACAGAGAGAGACTGGTGTGTTAGTTAATTCATTGGTGCAGCAGCAGCCTGTAACAAAAGAAAGAGGTAGAAAGACGACAAGATCATGGTGCTGAAATGAAGTGATGGGGACTAGTGACCTACATGTAGTTCAACTAGTAATTTCATTACATTTTGCTGTAGCTTGGTGGCAGTTGAACTAAATTAAAATCTTGGTAGTGTTTTCAGAAGTTAATAACTTTTTGCCATTTAGTGGTGTAGCTAACTACTGGAACTACACGCTGCTTTTTTTGCATTTTTGTAAAATACACTGAACACAAAAATAAACGCAACATGTAAGGTGTTGGTCCCCTGTTTCATGAGCTGAAATAAAAGATACCTGAAATGTTCCATACGCACAAAAAGCAGACCACTTGAATGGTGTTGTGTGGTGAGTGGTTTTCTCAATGTTGTAAACAGATTTCTCCATGGTGGGGGTGGGGTTATGGTATGGACAGGCATAAGCTACAGACAAAGAACACAATTGCATTTTAATGATGACAATTTTAATGCACAGAGATACCGTGAAGAGATCTTGAGGTCCATTGTCGTGCCATTCATCAGCCGCCATCCCCTCATGTTTCATCATGATTTGCACAACCTCATGTCACAAGGATCTGTACACAATTCCTGGAAGCTGAAAATGTCCCAGTTCTTCCATGGCCTGCATACTCACTAGACATGTCACACATTGAGCATGTTTGGGATGCTCAGGAGCGGCGTGTACGACAGCATGTTCCAATTCTCTAAAAGTGTGTTCCAACTTTGCACAGCCATTGAAGAGGAGTGGGACAACATTCCACAGGCCACAATCAACAGCTTGATCAACTCTATGTGAAGGAGATGTGTCGCTCTGCATGAGGCAAATGGTGGTCACACCAGATACTGACTAGTTTTCTGATTCAAGGCCTTATGATTAGTTTAGGGCCTAATGAATTGATAAAAATGTATTCCTTACATGAACTGTAACTCCGTAAAATCTTTGAAATTGTTGCATGTTTCATTTATGTTTTTGTTCAGTATAAAATATGGGTAAAGTAGGCATGAATTTCCTTTCTTTTTTGACATCAGACCCGTCTAATTCTCACTTGATACACAGTTTTTGTGTTTAATAGGCTATATTACACATTCTGTTAAGATCTGACCCAGGAGTGATTTGTTGTTGCAATTTGTAGTCTAAAACATTTCAGATTTGGATACATTTTCACGAGGTAGTTTGGATGTAGTGAACTACTTTTCCAAAGTATCTTTAGTTAATTTAACAATATGTTTCTTAAGGCTAGCTTTAGTGTCGCTTAACTTCTACCAGTGTGAAGTAATTGGTAGCTTGGTAGCTTTCACAACACTGCTGAAATGTAAGTAACAACTTCCACATCAATGCACGTATACATTGAAATTAATTACAGTGAAATGAAAATTATTCATCCTCTGTATCTGCTCTTGGAGTCCCTCCTGAATGCTGGTACGGGCCGTTCCTTGCCTGTAGCCTGTATTAGAGAGAGACAGAGTACTCAGGCTGTATGAGATAACATTCCCATCCTGTCCAGGCCGGGCCTTGCTGTGCTGCTCTTCTGCTCTCTCCCTGGGGGGCCTGATGAAGAAGAATGGGGGGGGGGGGGGGGAAGCGATGCGAGCATTTGCTGCAGGAGACCAGAGGATAATGGGAAACAAATGCCCCTCTCTTCCAGCCTGCCTGCCAGACTCTAGCTTTGCTCTCTCCCACTTAATCATGTTATCCTGAACAAGAACTTTGGGTCAATATGCCTCCGCTCTTCTCCATGGGCTAGAGCCCTTCCTTTCTCTGCACTCCAGTTCAACAGCCCAAATGGACTGCTGCTACCACATCGATAATTGTATATAGAGATTAGATATTATCACAAGTGTGGTTCGATGCAGTCTTTCTTGTGGTTGGATTTCTATGTCCTATGAGATTAGTGTGGAAGTGTGTAAAATGTCGGTCTCTGTCTGGTGTGCTACAGTACAGTAGCAGGCTTTGTACATGGCTGCCTTACTGCCCCCGTCCTGACTTCTCATTTGGTGTGCTTAGCATGTTATACTCTCATCAGGCATGCCCACATTAACCCAGCACAAATTTCCTCTGTCCTCATTCAGTCAGTGGCAGTGCATTCGTAGGAGTTCAGTATATACAGTACTGTACAGCCTGATCTGGGGATGTTTGATTCAGTTTTGAACAAGTGAAAAGCCTTTATATACAGTACCTTCAGAAAGTATTCATACCGCTTGAGATATTCCACATTTTGTTGTGTTACAGCATGAATTCAAAAAAAGATTTATGTTCCACCAGGACAATGACCCCAAGCATACAGCCAAAGCAACGCTGGAATGGCATCAGAACAAGAATGTGAAAGTCCTTTAGTGGCCCAGCCAAAGCCCAGACTTGAATCCCATCAACAACAAAAAAACGTTATTTATATTTTTCAAACAATATTAACATATACAGACAAAAGACGACAGACAGACGCACGCAAACATCAATGACATCACACCTGCTCAGACCCACATGTTCCCACCACATCTATCTTCCAGTGCTTATAAGACTCTAAGCCATATGGCCTCAAATTGTGCTATTCTGTTTCTCTCTGTCCCCCACACTTTTTCAATATTGAAATAATTGATTGTTCTACTCTCTTAACGATGGAGGATCATTTGATTTCCAGTTTAAGTAATTTTCTTTCCAAAATGATTGATGAGAAAAGTATGGTCCAACCCATTGGGTATTTCACCGCACCATCATATACCATGTTTTACAGTATGCAGATAGACAGATTAAAAGTACATTTACATTCCAGAACTTCTGACAACCAACTTTAACTCCACTCATAGCTTTTGTACTTCATAGTATTTCTAGAAGGCCTAAATTATTGAGTCATTATTCATTTGACACTTAAGACATAACTCTATTGTTGTGTTGTAGAATTTATGAATGTTGTCATTTATATAATAAATTCTGTAAATGAGTTTAGACTGGATTAAGTGTAATTTTTCATTTACTGTAATTTCATTAATTATGTTCCATCACTCCCTCCGTATTGTACCAATATTAGTTATTTTTAAGTATTTTTAAGTCTTTAAGTTCCAATAGTTATATATTTATTGTTGTGTCTTTGGCTATGCCGGATTAAGTGATATGACAAGCTATTCTATAAAATCATTTCTCCGTAATTAATATTACCTGATTGAGCTAATCATGTAAATGTTATTAACTAGAGAGTCGGGCACCATGAAAAAATATTTATAGAGCTGTTATCTTCCAAATAAACTCTTAAAGACCTAGTAATATTTTACATCAATAGCAGTCGATATTAATCGTCATCTTAATTCAGTCTCATCTGAAAGTTGTAAATTCTTGGTTATCTGCACGAACCCTGGCTAACAACTTGAATCAGCAATACAAAATTGGGTTTAATCATTTATTTACTAAATACCTAACTAATCACACAGAATTACACATACACATAATTAAATAATAACTTGATTACAAATGACGTCCTAAAGGAAAACGTCCCTAGCGGGCGGAACAGATATGACAGCTTGTTACACAAAAGAAAAGGGTCTGGGTTTGAGTGAAAGAGCGGGAAGACTGAGGAATGAAGGGCGAAGCTGTGCTATCGTAAATACAGTATCTTATGCATTCTAAATTACCGCCCATTTGGAAAAGGAAAATGCAATAAATATTCACTCTGAGCTGCGCTTCAGTAGGTTGGTGGTAGATGGAAGACCGTGTTGTCAAACCGAGTCCTTTGTCCTTTGAAGAATGTCTCTGGTGGTCAATTGGATAAGTTGTAGTAACGTCGTTGTGTGATAGACGGGATACTCTGTCTGTTCCTTCCTAACCTGCGTTTGCAGCTGCTGTTGCTAACTCAACGGCTAGGAGGTATAACTTCTGTAGTGAATAAGAGTTCAAAGTTCATACCATTCGCAACCAAAGCTCACGCTGATGTTGGCTTCATTTTGTAGTTATTATCTGAACCATTCTGACATCGGACCGTCGTCCTACATCCTCGGAACAGGAAGTTACATTGTCTTCAAGGGCTTATATAGGAAGGGAGAGGAGGGTGTGATTGAAAGGTTTTATAGCCCATGTCCCTTCACAGGGGCGGGCCACTGATTGAGCAGAGCCCTATCTTATGAAAACCCAAATCTCACATTTTAGAAGCTAAAATCACATTTCATCCCATCACGAATAATTTCATATTCAAACATTTAAATTGAACAACAATTACATGTGAATACCATAACTCTGATGTGTAGACTTTCCACTGTAGAGTTTATGTCATCTTATCATTGATGAGAATGTCTCAGATGACAACCGAACTGACATCATATTCATTAAGTACCACCGCATATGTTCAATTGTTCGGATTACCAGAATATAGTTCATTTCCCCCCACCTTCTGATGTTCCCAGAATCTCTATGTTAACCATGGGTTTTGCCAATGTAACATCAGTAGGGTAGAGAGAGGAAAAAGTGGGGAAGAGGTATTTATGACTGTCATGAACCTACCCCCCAGGCCAGCGTCATGACAATATATATATATATTTATGTATAAGAACTTGTCAGTTGATTAGGTCCTCTGCAAGGTTTTGTATGTCTTACCTAAACTGGGGGGGGGGGGAGATTTGTTCCAACAGGTCAATGACCCCAAGCATACAGCCAAAGCAACCCTGGCTTCAGAACAAGAATGTGATAGTCCTTTAGTGGCCAAGCCAAAGCTCACACTTGAATTCCATTGAAATTCTGTGGAAAGACCACGATTGCTGTTCACCGACGCGCCTCATCTAATTTAACAGATCTTGAGAAAATCCGCAAGGAAGAATGGGAGGAACTCCCCAAATCCAGATGTGCCTAAGCTGATAGACATAGCAGTCACAGCTGTAATTGTTATTGCCTCAGGGGTGTGAATACTTGTGAAAATCAGATATTTCTATTAATTTTCAATACATTTGCAAACATTTCTTAAAACATGTTTTCACTTTGTCGTTATGGGGTATTGTGTGTTCATGGGTGAGATTTTTTTATATTTTCAATTCAAGTTGTAACTACAAAATGTGGAATAAGTCAAGAAGTAAGAATACTTTCTGAAGGTACTGTACATATAGAATGTATTTTCTCTCTGTAGAATAGTGTTTTTCCTGCTTTGTTATGTTACTGTCAATGTAATTCACAGTGGAGCATGCTTTTCCTACAGTGCCTTCAGAACGTATTCACACCTCTTGTCTTTTTTCACATTTATCTGTTTTACAAAATGGGATTAAAATGGATTGAACCGTCATTTTTGTCAACGATCAAGACAAAATACTATTTTGTCAAAAAAGAAGAACAATTCAAAAAAAATATTTAATTAATGGAAAATAAAACAGTAATATATATCTTGATTAGATAAGTATTCAACCACCTGAAGCAATGTTAGTATCATCTTTGACAGCGATTACAACTGTGAGTCTTTTTGAGTAAGTCTCACCTGGATTGTACAATATTGGTCCACTCTTTAAAAATGTATTCAAGCTCTGTCAAGTTGGTTGTTCATCATTTCTAGACATCCATTTTTAAGCTTTGCCATAGATTTTCAAACCAATGTACAGTACCAGTCAAAAGTTGGGACACCTACTCCTTCAAGGGTTTTTCCTAATTTTTACTATTTTATACATTGTAGAATAATAGTGAAGACATCAAAACTATGAAATAACACATATGGAATCATGAAGTTACATTTTTTTATTTCACCTTTATTTAACCAGGTAGGCTAGTTGAGAACAAGTTCTCATTTGCAACTGCGACCTGGCCAAGATAAAGCATAGCAATTCGACACATACAACAACAGAGTTACACATGGAATAAACAAAACAGTCAATAATACAGTAGAACAAAAAACAAAAAGTCTATATACAGTGAGTGCAAATGAGGTAAGATAAGGGAGTTAAGGCAATAAATAGGCCATGGTGGCGAAGTAATTACAAAAAAGCAATTAAACACTGGAATGGTAGATGTGCAGAAGATGAATGTGCAAGTAGAGATACTGGGGTGCAAAGGAGCAAGATAAATAAATAAATACAGTTTGGGGATGAGGTAGGTAGATAGATCTGTGAGCTGCTCTGACAGCTGGCGCTTAAAGCTAGTGAGGGAGATATGAGTATCCGGCTTCAGAGATTTTTGCAGTTCGTTCCAGTCATTGGCAGCAGAGAACGGGAAGGAAAGACGACCAAAGGAGGAATTGGCTTTGGGGGTAACCAGTGAGATATACTTGCTGGAGAGCGTGCTACGAGTGGGTGCTGCTATGGTGACCAGTGAGCTGAGATAAGGCGGGGCTTTACCTAGCAGAGACTTGTAGATGACCTGTAGCCAGTGGGTTTGGCGACGAGTATGAAGCGAGGGCCAACCAACGAGAGCGTACAGCTCGCAATGGTGGGTAGTGTATGGGGCTTTTGGTAACAAAACGGATGGCACTGTGATAGACTGCATCCAATTTGTTGAGTAGAGTGTTGGTGGCTATTTTATAGATGACATCACTGAAGTTGAGGATCGGTAGGATGGTCAGTTTTACAAGGGCATGTTTGGCAGCATGAGTAAAGGATGCTTTGTTGCGATATAGGAAGCCAATTCTAGATTTAATTTTGGATTGGAGATGCTTAATGTGAGTCTGGAAGGAGAGTTTACAGTCTAACCAGACACCTAGGTATTTGTAGTTGTCCACGTATTCTAAGTCAGAGCCGTCCAGAGTAGTAATGCTGGACGGGCGAGCAGGTGCTGGCAGTGATCGGTTGAATAGCATGCATTTAGTTTTACTTGCATTTAAGAGCAGTTGGAGGCCATGGAAGGAGAGTTGTATGGCATTTAAGCTCGTCTGGAGGTTAGTTAACACAGTGTCCAAAGAGGGGCCAGAAGTATACAGAATGGTGTCTGCATAGAGGTGTATCAGAGAATCACCAGCAGCTTGAGCAACATCATTGATGTGTACAGAGAAGAGATTCGGCCAGAGGATTGAACCCTGTGGCACCCCCATAGAGACTGCCAGAGGTCTGGACAACAGGCCCTGCCGATTTGACACACTGAACTATGTCTGAGAAGTAGTTGGTGAACCAGCCGAGGCAATCATTTGACATTTGAGAAACCAAGGCTGTCGAGTCTGCCAATAAGATTGTGGTGATTGACAGAGTCGAAAGCCTTGGCCAGGTCGATGAATACGGCTGCACAGTAATGTCTCATCAATGGCAGTTATGATCTCGTTTAGAACCTTGAGCGTGGCTGAGGTGCACCCATGACCAGCTCTGAAACCAGATTGTATAGCAGAGAAGGTACGGTGAGATTCGAATTGGTCAGTAATCTGTTTGTTAACTTTGCTTTCGAAGACCTTAGAAAGACAGGGTAGGATAGATATACAGTGCCTTGCGAAAGTATTCGGCCCCCTTGAACTTTGCGACCTTTTGCCACATTTCAGGCTTCAAACATAAAGATATAAAACTTTATTTTTTTGTGAAGAATCAACAACAAGTGGGACACAATCATGAAGTGGAACGACATTTATTGGATATTTCAAACTTTTTAAAACAAATCAAAAACAGAAAAATTGGGCGTGCAAAATTATTCAGCCCCCTTAAGTTAATACTTTGTAGCGCCACCTTTTGCTGCGATTACAGCTGTAAGTCGCTTGGGGTATGTCTCTATCAGTTTTGCACATCGAGAGACTGACATTTTTTCCCATTCCTCCTTGCAAAACAGCTCGAGCTCAGTGAGGTTGGATGGAGAGCATTTGTGAACAGCAGTTTTCAGTTCTTTCCACAGATTCTCGATTGGATTCAGGTCTGGACTTTGACTTGGCCATTTTAACACCTTGATATGTTTATTTTTGAACCATTCCATTGTAGATTTTGCTTTATGTTTTGGATCATTGTCTTGTTGGAAGACAAATCTCCGTTCCAGTCTCAGGTCTTTTGCAGACTCCATCAGGTTTTCTTCCAGAATGGTCCTGTATTTGGCTCCATCCATCTTCCCATCAATTTTAACCATCTTCCCTGTCCCTGCTGAAGAAAAGCAGGCCCAAACCATGATGCTGCCACCACCATGTTTGACAGTGGAGATGGTGTGTTCAGGGTGATGAGCTGTGTTGCTTTTACGCCAAACATAACGTTTTGCATTGTTGCCAAAAAGTATAATTTTGGTTTCATCTGACCAGAGCACCTTCTTCCACATGCTTGGTGTGTCTCCCAGGTGGCTTGTGGTAAACTTTAAACAACACTTTTTATGGATATCTTTAAGAAATGGCTTTCTTCTTGCCACTCTTCCATAAAGGCCAGATTTGTGCAATATACAACTGATTGTTGTCCTATGGACAGAGTCTCCCACCTCAGCTGTAGATCTCTGCAGTTCATACAGAGTGATCATGGGCCTCTTGGCTGCATCTCTGATCAGTCTTCTCCTTGTATGAGCTGAAAGTTTAGAGGGATGGCCAGGTCTTGGTAGATTTGCAGTGGTCTGATACTCCTTCCATTTAAATATTATCGCTTGCACAGTGCTCCTTGGGATGTTTAAAGCTTGGGAAATCTTTTTGTATCCAAATCCGGCTTTAAACTTCTTCACAACAGTATCTCGGACCTGCCTGGTGTGTTCCTTGTTCTTCATGATGCTCTCTGCGCTTTTAACGGACCTCTGAGACTATCACAGTGCAGGTGCATTTATACGGAGACTTGATTACACACAGGTGGATTGTATTTATCATCATTAGTCATTTAGGTCAACATTGGATCATTCAGAGATCCTCACTGAACTTCTGGAGAGAGTTTGCTGCACTGAAAGTAAAGGGGCTGAATAATTTTGCACGCCCAATTTTTCAGTTTTTGATTTGTTAAAAAAGTTTGAAATATCCAATAAATGTCGTTCCACTTCATGATTGTGTCCCACTTGTTGTTGATTCTTCACAAAAAAATACAGTTTTATATCTTTATGTTTGAAGCCTGAAATGTGGCAAAAGGTCGCAAAGTTCAAGGGGGCCGAATACTTTCGCAAGGCACTGTAGGTATGTAGCAGTTTGGGTCTAGAGTGTCACCCCCTTTGAAGAGGGGGATGACTGGGGCAGCTTTCCAATCTTTGGGAATCTCAGACGATAGGAAAGAGAGGTTGAACAGGCTACTAATAGGGTTTGCAACAATTTTGGCAGATCATTTTTAGAAAGAAAGGGTCCAGATTGTCTAGCCTGGCTGATTTGTAGGGGTCCAGATTTTGCAGCTCATTCGGAACATCAGCTATCTGGATTTGGGTGAAGGAGAAATGGTGGGGGCTTTGGCGGATTGCTGTGGAGGGTGCCGGGCAGTTGCCCGGAGTAGGGGTAGCCAGGTGGAAAGCATGGCCAGCCATAGATAAATGCTTATTGAAATTCTCAATTATAGTGGATTTATCGGTGTTGACAGTGTTTCCTAGCCTCAGAGCAGTGGGCAGCTGGGAGGAGGTGCTCTTATTCTCCATGGACTTTACAGTCTCCCAGAACCTTTTTGAGTTAGTACTACAGGATGCAAAGCCTTAGCTTTCCTAACTGCCTGTGTATATTTTTTCCTAACTTCCCTGAAAAGTTGCATATCACGGAGGCTATTCGATGCTAATGCAGAATGCCACAGGATGTTTTTGTGCTGGTCAAGGGCAGACAGGTCTGCAGTGAACCAAGGACTATATATATTCCTAGTTCTACATTTTTTGAATGGGGCATGCTTATTTAAGATGGTGAGGAAGGCACTTTTAAAGAATAGCCAGGCGTCATCTACTGACGGGATGAGGTCAATGTCATTCCAGGATATCCCGGCCAGGTCGATTAGAAAGGCCTGCTCATAGACGTGTTTTAGGGAGCGTTTGACAGTGATGAGGGGTGGTCGTTTGGTCGCAGACCCATTACGGATATAGGCAATGAGGCAGTGATCGCTGAGATCTTGATTGAAAACAGCAGAGGTGTATTTGGAGGGCGAGTTAGTTAGGATGACATCTATGAGGGTGCCCGTGTTTACGGATTTGGAGTTGTACCTGGTAGGTTCATTGATAGTTTGTGTGAGATTGAGGGCATCAAGCTTAGATTGTAGGATGGCTGGGGTGTTAAGCATGTCCCAGTTTAGGCCACCTAGTAGCACGAGCTCAGAAGATAGATGGGGGGCAATCAATTCACATATGGTATCGAGGCCACAGCTGGGGGCAGAGGGAGGAAGCAAGCGGCAACAGTGAGAGACTTGTTTCTGGAAAGGTGAATTTTTAGAAGTAGAAGCTCGAATTGTTTGGGTACAGACGTGGATAGTAATACAGAACTCTGCAGGCTATCTTTGCAGTAGATTGCAACACCGCCCCCTTTGGCAGTTCTATCTTGGAAAATGTTATAGTTAGTGATGGAGATTTCAGGGTTTTTGGTGGTTTTCCTATACCAGGATTTAGACACGGCTAAGACATCCGGGTTGGCAGAGTGTGCTAAAGCAGTGAGTTCAACAAACTTTGGGAGTAGGCTTCTAATGTTAACATGCATGAAACCAAGGCTTTTACGGTTACAGAAGTCAACAAATGAGAGCACCTGGGGAGTGGGAGTGGAGCTAGGCACTGCAGGACCTGGATTAACCTCTACATCACCAGAGGAACAGAGGAGAAGTAGGATAAGGATACGGCTAAATGCTAGACGAACTGGCCGTGTAGCACGTTCGGAACAGAGAGTAAAAGGAGCAGGTTTCTGGGCACGATATCATAGATTCAAGGCATAGTGTACAGACAAAGGTAAGGAAGGATGTGAGTACATTGGAGGTAAACCTAGGCATTGATTCTGTAGGCACTGCACATGCCGGTGAGGGAGTTCTGCATGTGTAAGCATTTCACTGACAATCCGTTAACGGCGTTATCCAGAAAGAAAACCCACCAAGAAAGATTTCTTCCGCTAATGTCTCAGCCAATTTTCAGCGATCCAATTGCCCTCAGCAGTAGACTTCCTCACATAGAAATCCCTCACATAATCTAGTTTTTACTGTGGCGTAGACATGGAGAAACAAATATATTTTAATACTGAGATAAGGTTTAGTAATTGATTAGGAGCCTCCATTGAGGTTCTCTGCTTTTCTCACAGGGGTCATGAAAACCATATGGGCCCTAGATGAGCAGGGAAATGCCGGAATAAACATTGTTGCAGTGGGGATTTAGATGTCACTATGACATACAAATCCAATTCACCACAGACAATGACTTTGACTCCTACTGTCTCAGTCCCCTGCTGTATATTTGCCCTCTTAACATTAAACCAGTATCTCTATTGGGCTTGCATTCTGAATGTCATGGTCTAGGGGTCTCTCAACTGAGAAAGCGTTTACTGAACACCTGGCTTTTATAGTAGATAGGTTTTAGAGTGGAGTGGACCTACTCTACTGTAATGTAGTGGCTCTCAGACTTTAGAAACAGCCACATTCGCCTCTTGCCATGTAAAAAACTGGATTAACTCCAGATAAAGATTTAGATTTTTCCCTCTTCTGACTTTTTTAGTTTTCCAGTGGGACAGTTGTAATTCAAGCAGAAAAAGATCTCTATACACCAGAAATGTAATATCTTGTGACGCACTTAAGCGTAGTGGGTGCGGAGTCAGACGCTGGAGGCAGAAAGTACTGAGTTGTGCTTTATTTGGCACGGGGAAAATCGTGTGCGCCAAAACTCACGGGCGCAACAAACACGATACATGAAACCAGGACCTCACAAGTCCAGAGGGAAAACCCCAAAACGAAACACGCTACCAATACACTACCACACACAAACACAGTGGGAAAAATAAGCCAGCACAAAGAGCAGGCGGGCCGACCAGCTTAAATAGCCCAACTAAACGTAAACAAGAAACAGGTGTAACTAATAAGACAAAACCAACAGAAAAGGGAAAAGGGATCGGTGGCAGCTAGTAGACTGGTGACGACGACCGCCGAGCACCACCCGAACAGGAAGAGGAGCCATCTTCGGTAGGTGTCGTGACATATCTTGCTTCGGACCCAAGGACGATTACAGATTGCAACTCTCCAACGTGCATTGTGTATCGTACCCATACTGTGGAGCATATAATATATCCCTCAACTCAGCGCTTACAAAATGTATTTACATTTCTGAGTCAATACTGTAACTTGGCATAACCGAGGATGCTACTTTTGTGCTTCCTTGCCAAAAATATTGCCTTACAAAATAATATACACATACATAATAATAATATACACATACACATGCTAAACGGACAGGGGGGAAGAGGGCGGAGGTTTATCCAGTGGATTGGATGCTTTAGAGATTATGAGGGGGTGAGGGGGGTTGTCTGCAATTTGTATTTTTGTCTGCTTATTCAGCAGCCCCAGGTCCCTCTCGCAATTACAGATAATATACAGTACATTGGGTTGCACTGAAATGGCCTAAGAGAAGATCTGACCTTGTAAAGTGTTTGTTACTCTTACCATCACTGCCATGAATTTCCATCCTTATAGAGTGGGATCATGGAGAACAGGAGAAAGAGAGGGGGGTCGGGAGTTGTGGTCGATGGGATCGGCTGGAGAGGGAGAAGGCGGGCAGGTGGAAAGTCATTCTTAGGAAAGTCATTCATCTATGTCAGTCATCACTCAGCCCTCCAGTTAAAACCTACTTTGAGTTTTTCCCCCCATTATGTCATCATATTGATAGCAATAATAATAAAACAGAATCTTGTAATTTTTGTAGCACACCAAAAGAAAACGGTATTGTTTATTGCTACTCTTTTTCTTCCCCAGGCACAATGTTCAATAAGCACCGTTGCTAATGTAAAAAAGTATCACCCGTCCTTCTCTCTGTGTGTGTTTCTGCAGGCCAACGATGCCTCAGGGAACACCTGGAACTGGATCTACTTCATCCCCCTCATCATCATCGGATCCTTCTTCATGCTCAACCTGGTCCTGGGAGTCCTGTCTGGGTGAGTGTCAACATCATGTCCTGACACCATCCCTGTCTGTGGGAAAGGTGTTGTTATCAACCCACTATTATGAAGCACATACAGTATAGTGCTCTTTACAAGTCATTTCACTTACCTGCTGGCTCTGTTTAACATGAAGCTTCTGTCTGACTATATTGGCATGGCGTTAGCCTAATCGAATGGGAGTATTAATTTACATAGTTTACAGTGTTTGTATTTTCCCTGTTTTCTCACATTTGAAGCAGTGTTTTGTGAAATATATGCTTGCCCACCAAGAGTTTGCATTGGGAGTGACCTGACTGGAATGTTTTCACACACACAGTACAGAACATAACAGTAAGGAACAGTACAGTACATAACAGTAAGGAACAGAACAGTACATAACAGTAAGGAACAGTACATAACAGTACAGTAAGGAACAGTACATAACAGTAAGGAACAGAACATAACAGTAAGGAACAGAACAGTACACAACAGTAAGGAACAGTACATAACAGTAAGGAACAGTACATAACAGTAAGGAACAGAACATAACAGTAAGGAACAGAACAGTACATAACAGTACAGTACATAACAGTAAGGAACAGTACATAACAGTAAGGAACAGAACATAACAGTAAGGAACAGTACATAACAGTAAGGAACAGAACATAACAGTAAGGAACAGAACATAACAGTAAGGAACAGAACAGTACATAACAGTACAGTACATAACAGTAAGGAACAGTACATAACAGTAAGGAACAGTACATAACAGTAAGGAACAGAACATAACAGTAAGGAACAGAACAGTACATAACAGTACAGTACATAACAGTACAGTAAGGAACAGTACATAACAGTACAGTAAGGAACAGAACAGTACATAACAGTAAGGAACAGAACAGTACATAACAGTAAGGAACAGAACAGTACATAACAGTAAGGAACAGTACATAACAGTACAGTAAGGAACAGTACATAACAGTAAGGAACAGTACATAACAGTAAGGAACAGTACAGTACATAACAGTAAGGAACAGTACATAACAGTACAGTAAGGAACGGTACATAACAGTAAGGAACAGAACATAACAGTAAGGAACAGAACAGTACATAACAGTACAGTACATAACAGTACAGTAAGGAACAGTACATAACAGTACAGTAAGGAACAGAACAGTACATAACAGTAAGGAACAGAACAGTACATAACAGTAAGGAACAGAACAGTACATAACAGTAAGGAACAGTACATAACAGTACAGTAAGGAACAGTACATAACAGTAAGGAACAGTACAGTACATAACAGTAAGGAACAGTACATAACAGTACAGTAAGGAACAGTACATAACAGTAAGGAACAGAACAGTACATAACAGTAAGGAACAGAACAGTACATAACAGTAAGGAACAGAACATAACAGTACAGTAAGGAACAGTACATAACAGTAAGGAACAGAACAGTACATAACAGTAAGGAACAGAACAGTACATAACAGTAAGGAACAGTACATAACAGTACAGTAAGGAACAGTACATAACAGTAAGGAACAGAACAGTACATAACAGTAAGGAACAGAACAGTACATAACAGTAAGGAACAGTACATAACAGTAAGGAACAGAACAGTACATAACAGTAAGGAACAGAACAGTACATAACAGTAAGGAACAGTACATAACAGTAAGGAACAGTACATAACAGTAAGGAACAGAACAGTACAGGACAGTACAGTACATAACAGTAAGGAACAGAACAGTACATAACAGTAAGGAACAGAACAGTACATAACAGTAAGGAACAGTACATAACAGTAAGGAACAGAACAGTACAGGACAGTACAGTACATAACAGTAAGGAACAGCACATAACAGTAAGGAACAGTACATAACAGTAAGGAACAGTACAGTACATAACAGTAAGGAACAGAACAGTACATAACAGTAAGGAACAGAACAGTACATAACAGTAAGGAACAGTACATAACAGTAAGGAACAGTACATAACAGTAAGGAACAGAACAGTACAGGACCGTACAGTACAGGACATAACAGTAAGGAACAGATCAGTACAGTACAGTACATAACAGTAAGGAACATAACAGTACAGTACAGAATATAACGAGTAAGGAACAGAACAGTACATAACAGTAAGGAACAGTACATAACAGTAAGGAACAGAACAGTACAGGACAGTACAGGACATAACAGCAAGGAACAGAACAGTACAGAACAGTACAGTAAGGAACATAACAGTAAGGAACAGTACGGAACGGAACACTACAGAACAGAGCAGTACAGCGCAGTACAGAGCAGTACAGAACAGAACAGTACAGAGCTCTTAAGTGCTGAGCTGTATTAGACTCCCTCCTTTAGATTCACTGAACAGCAGAGTAATCCAGGACAACACTGGAGGTAGAATAGTCCTACATAGACAATAGAGGTGTTTTCTGAATGTGTCATCCATTCTGTACCCTGTTCAAATTACTGTCAAGGGAAAATAGCATTTTATTTCTGTTAAATTGGTTTATAGCATTTACTGTCCTTACACTACAGTACAGTAGTCCCTGGATTGAAGGCAGCTACTCCCACACATATACCATCAATGTCTGGTGAATCATGTCGTAGACTCGAGTGTAATGCCAATGCTATGTAATTTGGAATGTATATGTTTTTTTCTGTTCATTGTTTTGAAGCCCTGGGGGCATGTCTCTCTCTCTCTCTCTCTCTCTCTCTCTCTCTCTCTCTCTCTCTCTCTCTCTCTCTCTCTCTCTCACTTACACACAAACACACAAACTGGCAGAGCTTAATGGAAGGCCTCCTGATGAGTGCTGTACTAGCTGCTATTAGGACTTGAATTTATTACTTCTCGGAAACCAAATCTAATTCTCACTTGCTGTTCCACTAAATGGCTTCAGCTCTTTCTCTACTATCAATGTGGCATTATGCTCTTCATAAAGCCATGATAAACTAACAAAAAAATCTTTGAAAATTACATTTTTTTTTTTATCTGCGGGGTTTTGATCGGTAGCGCCACCTAATGGGCAAAATTCTAGAAATCCTCCAATCAGAGCACAGATATTGGTCATGTGATCAGTCTACCATCCTAAAATGTTTTGGAAAACAACCGTTTTTGATCTGAAGTGAGAGAAAAACTACTCCCGTTTTGGAGTGAAAAGTTGGACTTCCACGTCTCAAATGATGTCTTACTACAATATACACTGAGTATACTAAACATTAAGTACACCTGCTCTTTTCATGACAGACTGACCAGGTGAATCCAGGTGAAAGCCATGATCCCTTATTTATTTATTTTTGTAATTTTTTTATTTCACCTTTATTTAACCAAGTAGGCTAGTTGAGAACAAGTTCTCATTTGCAACTGCGACCTGGCCAAGATAAAGCATAGCAGTGTGAACAGACAACACAGAGTTACACATGGAGTAAACAATAAACAAGTCAATAACACAGTAGAAAAAAAGAGAGTCTATATACATTGTGTGCAAAAGGCATGAGGAGGTAGGCAAATAATTACAATTTTGCAGATTAACACTGGAGTGATAAATTATCAGATGGTCATGTACAGGTAGATATTGGTGTGCAAAAGAGCAGAAAAGTAAATAAATAAAAACAGTATGGGGATGAGGTAGGTAAAATTGGGTGTGCTATTTACCGATAGACTATGTACAGCTGCAGCGATCGGTTGGCTGCTCAGATAGCAGATGTTCGAAGTTGGTGAGGGAGATAAAAGTCTCCAACTTCAGCGATTTTTGCAATTCGTTCCAGTCACAGGCAGCAGAGAACTGGAACGAAAGGCGGCCAAATGAGGTGTTGGCTTTAGGGATGATCAGTGAGATACACCTGCTGGAGCGCGTGCTACGGGTGGGTGTTGCCATCGTGACCAGTGAACTGAGATAAGGCGGAGCTTTACCTAGCATGGACTTGTAGATGACCTGGAACCAGTGGGTCTGGCGACGAATATGTAGCGAGGGCCAGCCGACTAGAGCATACAGGTCGCAGTGGTGGGTGGTATAAGGTGCTTTAGTGACAAAACGGATGGCACTGTGATAAACTTCATCCAGTTTGCTGAGTAGTGTTGCAAGCTATTTTGTAGATGACGTCGCCAAAGTCGAGGATCGGTAGGATAGTCAGTTTTACTAGGGTAAGTTTGGCGGCGTGAGTGAAGGAGGCTTTGTTGTGGAATAGAAAGCCGACTCTAAATTTGATTTTCGATTGGAGATGTTTGATATGAGTCTGGAAGGAGAGTTTACAGTCTAGCCAGACACCTAGGTACTTATAGATGTCCAAATATTCAAGGTCGGAACCATCCAGGGTGGTGATGCTAGTCAGGCGTGCGGGTGCAGGCAGCGAACGGTTGAAAAGCATGCATTTGGTTTTACTAGCAATTAAGAGCAGTTGGAGGCCACGGAAGGAGTGTTGTATGGCATTGAAGCTCGTTTGGAGGTTAGATAGCACAGTGTCCAAGGACGGGCCGGAAGTATATAGAATGGTGTCGTCTACGTAGAGGTGGATCAGGGAATCGCCCGCTGCAAGAGCAACATCATTGATACAGTGCCTTGCGAAAGTATTCGGCCCCCTTGAACTTTGCGACCTTTTGCCACATTTCAGGCTTCAAACATAAAGATATAAAACTGTATTTTTTTGTGAAGAATCAACAACAAGTGGGACACAATCATGAAGTGGAACGACATTTATTGGATATTTCAAACTTTTTTAACAAATCAAAAACTGAAAAATTGGGCGTGCAAAATTATTCAGCCCCTTTACTTTCAGTGCAGCAAACTCTCTCCAGAAGTTCAGTGAGGATCTCTGAATGATCCAATGTTGACCTAAATTACTAATGATGATAAATACAATCCACCTGTGTGTAATCAAGTCTCCGTATAAATGCACCTGCACTGTGATAGTCTCAGAGGTCCGTTAAAAGCGCAGAGAGCATCATGAAGAACAAGGAACACATCAGGCAGGTCCGAGATACTGTTGTGAAGAAGTTTAAAGCCGGATTTGGATACAAAAAGATTTCCCAAGCTTTAAACATCCCAAGGAGCACTGTGCAAGCGATAATATTGAAATGGAAGGAGTATCAGACCACTGCAAATCTACCAAGACCTGGCCGTCCCTCTAAACTTTCAGCTCATACAAGGAGAAGACTGATCAGAGATGCAGCCAAGAGGCCCATGATCACTCTGGATGAACTGCAGAGATCTACAGCTGAGGTGGGAGACTCTGTCCATAGGACAACAATCAGTCGTATATTGCACAAATCTGGCCTTTATGGAAGAGTGGCAAGAAGAAAGCCATTTCTTAAAGATATCCATAAAAAGTGTTGTTTAAAGTTTGCCACAAGCCACCTGGGAGACACACCAAACATGTGGAAGAAGGTGCTCTGGTCAGATGAAACCAAAATTGAACTTTTTGGCAACAATGCAAAACGTTATGTTTGGCGTAAAAGCAACACAGCTGAACACACCATCCCCACTGTCAAGCATGGTGGTGGCAGCATCATGGTTTGGGCCTGCTTTTCTTCAGCAGGGACAGGGAAGATGGTTAAAATTGATGGGAAGATGGATGGAGCCAAATACAGGACCATTCTGGAAGAAAACCTGATGGAGTCTGCAAAAGACCTGAGACTGGGACGGAGATTTGTCTTCCAACAAGACAATGATCCAAAACATAAAGCAAAATCTACAATGGAATGGTTCAAAAATAAACATATCCAGGTGTTAGAATGGCCAAGTCAAAGTCCAGACCTGAATCCAATCGAGAATCTGTGGAAAGAACTGAAAACTGCTGTTCACAAATGCTCTCCATCCAACCTCACTGAGCTCGAGCTGTTTTGCAAGGAGGAATGGGAAAACATTTCAGTCTCTCGATGTGCAAAACTGATAGAGACATAGCCCAAGCGACATACAGCTGTAATCGCAGCAAAATGTGGCGCTACAAAGTATTAACTTAAGGGGGCTGAATAATTTTGCACGCCCAATATTTCAGTTTTTGATTTGTTAAAAAAGTTTAAAATATCCAATAAATGTCGTTCCACTTCATGATTGTGTCCCACTTGTTGTTGATTCTTCACAAAAAAATACAGTTTTATATCTTTATGTTTGAAGCCTGAAATGTGGCAAAAGGTCACAAAGTTCAAGGGGGCCGAATACTTTCGCAAGGCACTGTATATACAGAGAAAAGAGTCGGCCCGAGAATTGAACCCTGTGGCACCCCCATAGAGACTGCCAGAGGACCGGACAGCATGCCCTCCGATTTGACACACTGAACTCTGTCTGCAAAGTAGTTGGTGAACCAGGCAAGGTAGTCATCAGAAAAACCGAGGCTACTGAGTCTGCCGATAAGAATATGGTGATTGACAGAGTCGAAAGCCTTGGCAAGGTCGATAAAGACGGCTGCACAGTACTGTCTTTTATCGATGGCGGTTATGATATCGTTTAGTACCTTGAGCGTGGCTGAGGTGCACCCGTGACCGGCTCGGAAACCAGATTGCACAGCGGAGAAGGTACGGTGGGATTCGAGATGGTCAGTGACCTGTTTGTTGACTTGGCTTTCGAAGACCTTAGATAGGCAGGGCAGGATGGATATAGGTCTGTAACAGTTTGGGTCCAGGGTGTCTCCCCCTTTGAAGAGGGGGATGAACTGCGGCAGCTTTCCAATCCTTGGGGATCTCAGACGATATGAAAGAGAGGTTAAACAGGCTGGTAATAGGGGTTGCGACAATGGCGGCGGATAGTTTCAGAAATAGAGGGTCCAGATTGTCAAGCCCAGCTGATTTGTACGGGTCCAGGTTTTGCAGCTCTTTCAGAACATCTGCTATCTGGATTTGGGTAAAGGAGAACCTGGAGAGGCTTGGGCGAGTAGCTGCGGGGGGGGGCAGAGCTGTTGGCCGAGGTTGGAGTAGCCAGGCGGAAGGCATGGCCAGCCGTTGAGAAATGCTTGTTGAAGTTTTCGATAAACATGGATTTATCAGTTGTGACCGTGTTACCTAGCCTCAGTGCAGTGGGCATCTGGGAGGAGGTGCTCTTGTTCTCCATGGACTTCACAGTGTCCCAGAACTTTTTGGAGTTGGAGCTACAGGATGCAAATTTCTGCCTGAAGAAGCTGGCCTTTGCTTTCCTGACTGACTGCGTGTATTGGTTCCTGACTTCCCTGAACAGTTGCATATCGCGGGGAATATTCGATGCTATTGCAGTCCGCCACATGATGTTTTTGTGCTGGTCGAGGGCAGTTAGGTCTGGAGTGAAACAAGGGCTATATCTGTTCTTAGTTCTGCATTTTTTGAACGGAGCATGCTTATCTAAAATGGTGAGGAAGTTACTTTTAAAGAATGACCAGGCATCCTCAACTGACGGGATGAGGTCAATGTCCTTCCAGGATACCCGGGCCAGGTCGATTAGAAAGGCCTGCTCACAGAAGTGTTTTAGGGAGCGTTTGACAGTGATGAGGGGTGGTCGTTTGACTGCGGCTCCGTAGCGGATACATGCAATGAGGCAGTGATTGCTGAGATCCTGGTTGAAGACAGCGGAGGTGTATTTGGAGGGCCAGTTGGTCAGGATGACGTCTATGAGGGTGCCCTTGTTTACAGATTTAGGGTTGTACCTGGTGGGTTCCTTGATGATTTGTGTGAGATTGAGGGCCTCTAGCTTAGATTGTAGGACTGCCGGGGTGTTAAGCATGTCCCAGTTTAGGTCACCTAACAGAACAAACTCTGAAGCTAGATGGGGGGTGATCAATTCACAAATGGTGTCCAGGGCACAGCTGGGAGCTGAGGGGGGTCGGTAGCAGGCGGCAACAGTGAGAGACTTATTTCTGGAGAGAGTCATTTTTAAGATTAGTAGTTCGAACTGTTTGGGTATGGACCTGGAAAGTATGACATTACTTTGCAGGTTATCTCTGCAGTAGACTGCAACTCCTCCCCCTTTGGCAGTTCTATCTTGACGGAAAATGTTATAGTTGGGTATGGAAATCTCAGAATTTTTGGTGGCCTTCCTGAGCCAGGATTCTGACACGGCAAGGACATCAGGGTTAGCAGAGTGTGCTAAAGCAGTGAGTAAAACAAACTTAGGGAGGAGGCTTCTGATGTTGACATGCATGAAACCAAGGCTTTTTCGATCACAGAAGTCAACAAATGATGGTGCCTGGGGACATGCAGGGCCTGGGTTTACCTCCACATCACCCACGGAACAGAGGAGGAGTAGTACGAGGGTGCGGCTAAAGGCTATCAAAACTGGTCGCCTAGAGCGTTGGGGACAAAGAATAAAAGGAGCAGATTTCTGGGCATGGTAGAATATATTCAGGGCATAATGCGCAGACAGGGGTATGGTGGGGTGCGGGTACAGCGGAGGTAAGCCCAGGCACTGGGTGATGATGAGAGAGGTTGTATCTCTGGACATGCTGGTTATAATGGGTGAGGTCACCGCATGTGTGGGAGGTGGGACAAAGGGGGTATCAGGGGTATGAAGAGTGGAACTAGGGGCTCCATTGTAAACTAAAACAATGATAACTAACCTGAACAACAGTATACAAGGCATATTGACATTTGAGAGAGACATACAGCGAGGCATACAGTAATCACAGGTGTTGAATTGGGAGGGCGTGCTAAAACAGTAGGTGAGACAACAACAGCTAATCAGCTAGCACAACAACAGCAGGTAAAATGGCGTTGACTAGGCAGGGAGGGTCGGCTGGGGCCGACAGATAAAACATAAACAAGCAGAATGGAGTACCGTGATTAAATGGACAGTCCAGCATGCGTCAGTTATGTAGCCAAGTGATCAGTGTCCAGGGGGCAGCGGTGGATGGGGCAGGGAAGCTAGACTGGCAGGTATTATCCAGGTTAAAAAAAACTGTCTGGCTGTGCAGAAGGTTAAAGCCGCTAGCAGTGGCTAACAATGACTAAATAGCTTGTAGCTAAAAATTTAAAATAATAGCGATTCCGTATCACATTGGGTGAGGCAGGTTACCGGGAGGTATAATCGAATTAAAAATCGAAAAGAGATTGAAAGTAAATATGGGTCCAGTGAGTGGTTGGGCTGGCTGGGGATGCGGCGATTCAGACAGTTAGCAGGCCTGTGCTAACAAGCTTACAGTTAGTAGGCCGAGGCTAAATAAGCTAGCAGTTAGCAGACCGGGGCTAAACAAGCTAGCAGTTAGCAGGCCGAATTAGCAAGCAAGCAGATAGCAAGGGCTAGAAAGTTAGCCTTTGGGGGACGTTGCGATGGGGTTAAGTCTGTTTATGCCTCTTCATGCGGTGACATCGATAGACCGGTCGTGGATCCGGATATTGTAGCCCAGGAGTATGCTTCGGTGGTAGCACAGGAGCTCTGGCCGGGCTAACTTCAAGCTAAGTGGATGGAAACGCTAGCCAGGAGTAATCATCCGGGGTTGCGGTTAGCTAGTTGTGAAGATCCAGATGAGAATGTTCCGTTTGCGGTGGGAATCGGGGGATAAAAATAATAGGTCCGTTATGCTCTGGTTAGAGTCGCGTTGTTCGAACTGGCGAGAGCTTTCCGAGCTAAAGGTTAGCTGATGACCGCTAGCAATGGTTAGCTGGCTAGCTTCATTTGAGGGGTTCCGGATCCGAAGTAAATATAAATACTCTAGAAAAAAAAGCAGATCCATGCTACATTGGGTGAGGCGGGTTGCAGGAGAGCATTTAGATGTTGAGGTTTAGCAACATGTTTTAAAAGATATGCGAAGAAAAATATGTAAAAATATGTAAAAAAAACTATTTATACAAGGGACACGACAAGACGTCTGACTGCTAGGCCATCATGATTTCACTTGTTAAATCCACTTCAATCAGTGTAGATGAAAGGAACAGGTTAAAGAAGGATTTTTAAGCCTTGAGACATTTGAGACATGGTTTGTGTGCCATTCATAGGGTGAATGTGCAAGACAAATTATTTAAGTGCCTTTGTGTATGATAGTAGGTACCAGACGCACCGGTTTTTGTCAAGAACTGTAACGCTGCTGGGTTTTTCATGCTCAACAGTTTCCCGTGTGTTTCAAGAATGGCCCTCCACCAAAGGACATCCAGCCAATTTGACACAACTGTAGGAAGCATTTCAGTCAACATGGGCCAACATCCCTGTGGAACGCTTGACACCTTGTCAAGTCCATGCCTCGACAAGGTGAGGCTGTTCTGAGGGCAAAAGGCGGGGTGCAACTCAATATTAGGAAGGTGTTTTGTACACTCAGTATATGGTCATATGTTAATAAATATATACTGTGCACAGTTTGTCATGTTTAACTGACAAAAACATCCATGGTTGGATGCTAACCAGAGCTCATGCAAAGTCAATGGGACAAACTGGCTAAGTTAGCTATCTAGCTAGCCAGGTAGAGTGTTAGCTAGCTATAGCTGTGTACATTTCATTTTAGATAGTTTTTTTGTATGTTTAACTAGCTGGCTAGCTATCTTAAAACCATTTACATCTTTCTAGTTTACGATTATGAAGTTGGAAGTTTGCTTAATGTAGCTAGTTATCTTTGTCTATATTGCCATTGACTTGACTGGCAGCAGGTTGAGTTGATGGACAGAGCACAGCTGTGAATTTCAGTACAGATGTGGCAGTCAATAACAAGCTATAGGAGAGGAGTAAATAAATGGGGGAAATAAGCTTAAATTGATCTATTGATCTAATATTAATGTTCATGTTGCTCATTGCTCCAGTGTCTCATACCCACCTCCATTTCCAGCAAAATTTCCCCAAAAAACGCCGGTGTATCATGGTCTTTAAAGACTTGTGTGTTACTTTGTCAGAAAGTCAGTCCTCCTACCTGTTGTCTCGTCACTGGCTGCACTCAGTATCCCATCTGCGAAGATGGCGTAAACTCTGACTCTGTAAGACTCTGTGTACTTCATACAATCCGGTGGTGTAAAGTACTTCAGTAAAAATACTCTAAAGTACTACTACTACATTTGTCAAGTAGTTTTTTGGGATATCTGTACTTCACTATTGATATTTTGCGCTACTTTTACTTCACTTCATTCCTAAAGAAAATAATGTACCTTTTACTCCATACATTTTCCCTGACACACAAAGTACTCATTACATTTTGAATGCTTAGCAGGACAGGAACATGGTCACATTCATGCATTTGTCAAGATAACATGCCTGGTCATCCCTACTGCCTCAGATCTGGCGGACTCACTACACAAATATACTTTGTTTGTTGTGTTGGAGTGTGCTCCTGTCTATCCCTAAATAAAGCATTTTTGGTGGGTTTGTATCTTTTGACTTATACAACATGCCTACCACTTTGACGATGCAATTTTTATATTATTGTGAAAACAAACAAGACAAGAAACTGAAAACTTGAGTGTGTATAACTATTCACCCCCCCCCCCCCCAAGTCAATACTTTGTAGAGCCACCTTTTGTAGCAATTACAGCTGCAAGGATCTTGGGGTATGTCTCTATAAGCTTGGCACATCTAGCCACTGGGAATTTTAACCATTCTTCAAGGCAAAACTGCTCCAGCTCCTTCAAGTTGGATGGGTTCCGCTGGTGTACAGCAATCTTTAAGTCATAAAACAGATTCTCAATTGGATTGAGTTCTGGGCTTTGAGTAGGCCATTCCAATACATTTAAATGTTTCCCCTTATCCACTCGAGTGATGCTTTAGCAGTATGCTTACGGTCATTGTCCTGCTGGCAGGTGAACCTCCGTCCCAGTTTCAAATCTCTGGAGGACTGAAACAGGTTTCCCTCAAGAATTTCCCTGTATTTAGCACCATCCATCATTCCTTCAATTCTGACCAGTTTCCAAGTCCCTGCCAATGAAAAACATCCCCACAGCATGATGCTGCCACCACCATGCTTCACTGTGGGGATGTTGTGCTCAGGGTGATGAGGTGTTGGGTTTGGGTCAGACATAGCATTTTCCTTGATGGCCAAAAAGCTTAATTTTAGTCTCATCTGACCAGAGTACCTTCTTCCATATGTTTGGGGATTCTTCCACATGCCTTTTGGCAAACACCAAACATGTCTGCTTATTTCTTTTCTTTAAGCAATGGCTTTTTTCTGGACGCTCTTCCGTTAAGCCCAGCTTTTTGGAGTGTACAGCTTAAAGTGGTCCTATGGACAGATACTCCAATCTCCTCTTTGCAGCTCCTTCAGGGTTGTATTTGGTCTCTTTGTTGCCTCTCTGATTAATGCCCTCCTTGCCTGGTCTGTGAATTTTGGTGGGCGGCCCTCTCTCTGGCAGGTTTGTTGTGGTGCCATAATCTTTCCATTTTTGTATTATTTTATTTTAATTATTATTATTATTATTGCTCCCAAGGATGAACCAGACTTGTGGAGTTCTACAAAAAAAAAATCTGATGTCTTGGCTGATTTCTTTTGATTTTCCCATGATGTCAAGCGAAGAGGCACTGAGTTTGAAGGTAGGCCTTGAAATACATCCACAGGTACACATTGACTCAAATGATGTCAATTAGCCTATCAGAAGCTTCTAAAGTCATGATATCATTTTTGTGAATTTTCCAAGTTGTTTAAAGGCACAGTCAACTTAGTGTATGTAAATTTCTGACCCACTGGAATTGTGATACAGTTATTGGAAAAATGACTTGTATCATGCACAAAGTAGATGTCCTAACTGACTTGCCAAAACTATAGTTTGTTAACAGGAAATTTGTGGAGTGGTTGAAAAATTAGTTTTTATGACTCCAACCTAAGTGTATGTAAACTTCTGACTTCAACTGTATTTTCTTTTTCAAGAAGTCTATGAAAAGTGGATGTGGAACCATTAGACAGGGTGATTGACATAGCGGTAGTGGATGAAGACCTTGACCAGCAGGTGCGGTTGCTGGGGAGAGGTGGCTCCCAAACGTCATCATCCAAATCCTCTGCATCCTCCACTTTGTTGTGAATAAAATAAAGGGATGTATCGTTCGTTATAAGACACACAGAATCACAGTTGACTAAATGTACAAAACAACATTAGGGTCAACTTTACCTGTGCAGTGACTCACATAGAAGGTGTGAAGCACACAAAGGAAGAGGTGAGAACCACAAATCAACAATGGCCATAAGAGTTTAGTGGCCTCTTCAAAGTTACAAGGATGAAACTTAGAACAGCAAACAGTGAACTAATATGAAACATAGACAATACCTACTTTGTAATTATATAACATTGAAATGACTTGTTACAATGGCCTATGTAAACTAAAGCCAAAGCACAAAAAGCAGACAACTTATAAAAATGAAATACATATAGTAAATTAGCTATATAAAGTCATGAAGATAATTTACTTACAGATCTAACAGTGGATCCAATCCTTCTAGAAAGCAATCTTCGTCGTCCGAAATTCGTCGAAATTCTCGTTGTCCAAATCGCTCCCCTAATCCGTGTCCGACTCCAGTATTTTATTCAAAGTTTCTATGTCGGTATAATTATTCTTAGCTGCCTTCTTTTTAGGTTCCTGTTCGATATTCTTAATTTTTACCTTTTTTTCACCCTTGAGAAACTATCGTTTATGCTAAAGAAATTAAATTAAATCGTGCTCGGTGCGTCTTGTCTCTGAGCCCGGTAGTAATAGTTTGCGGTATGCATAAAAGGTTCTAGGCCTTGCTTTGTCCCACCCAGGTTAACTGCATATCCCTGGAAAGCTTATCTCGTTGGCTACAAGACTGTCAAGGTGCCCCAGTAGCCAATCCCCTGTGTAATGGATGTCTACAGCGAGTAAGCAGGTATCGTCATATTTTTTAAGCTCAAAGATGTGACGCGAATGTGGACATTCAATGTGTCCATTAAGTCATACATCATCAGATAACATCGGCAATAGGCAATATTTGTTCCTACCAACATAGGGATTAATTGTATACCCCTCATGTAGCCATAGCTCAAACACAGACCAAATGGAAGCTTATCTTGTAAGATATTTGGTGAAAACGCTGTGTAAAATAAAATTTTTGACTCTCGGGTATGGTGATCAATAACGATAGGTCCCAGGCAGACAAATAAGACATCCTCATGATCTATGGAGTCCCGGCTTTTGGTGTGTATCAACGTATTCCGTGTTTATTTTGTTTATGCTTCACAATGCTAAACGGAATGTAGGTAGCAGCCATCTTGAAATAAGGTCATCAGCTCAGCCTGCCCTTATAAGTTTGTATGCCCATGTATGGTAGTAATTCACACCAAATATTTTAAGATACCGATCAATAGCCAAGATACTCAACTCTCCGCAGACACTTTGCTTTTGCAAATAGGGGCTACTGTTCTCATACCATAATGAATTGAATAAAACAAATCCAATAGGGTCCCCAAATATGGGGCCTTAACATTTAAGAGGTTTTAAATAAACTTGATTCCTCATCAATCTACACACAATACCCAATAATGACAAAGTGAAAACAGGTTTTTAGAAATTATTGCAAATTCATAAAAAATTTAAAACAGAAATACCTTATTTACATAAGTATTCAGACCTTTTGCTATGAGACTCGAAATTAAGCTCAGGTGCATCCGGTTTCAAATGATCAACCTTGAGATGTTTCTACAACTTGATTGAAGTCCACATGTGGTAAATGAAATTGATTGCACATGATTTGGAAAGGCACACACCTGTCTATATAAGGTCCCACCGTTGACAGTGCATGTCATAGCAAAAACCAAGCCATGAGGTCAAAGGAATTGTCCGTAGAGCTCAGAGACAGGATTGTGTCGAGACACAGATCTGGGGAAGGATACCAAAACATGTCAGCCGTGTTTACTGTGGTCAGAAGGGATAAAGGTCACTGATGCACTGTGACAGGGCTGTGTCACATTCTAAAGGCCACTGTCTGTCCTGCAGGGGGCCGGGGCCAGGGCTGCAGCCACACACAGGGGTTAGAGGCCACAGCCCCAGAAGCAGCGGGCAGAGACAGCAAGGCTCATCTTGCACTCCTGCCCAAATCACCCCATCAGCTTACTCTGTGAGGGCTTTGATTAGAACAAAGGGAGTGCCACAGACAGCCCAGCTTGAGGCACAACACTGGCTTTTAATATTTTTCTCTACCCCCCCTTCTCAATTCAATTCAAGGGCTGTATTGGCATGGGGTGGCAGGGTAGCCTAGTGGTTAGAGTGTTGGACTAGTAACTGAAAGGTTGCGAGTTCAAATCTGTCGTTCTGCCCCTGAACAGGCAGATAACCCACTGTTCCTAGGCTGTCATTGAAAATACGATTTTTTCTTAACTGACTTGCCTAGTTAAAGAAAAAAAAGGGAAACATATGTTAATATTGCCCAAGCAAGTGAAGTAGATAATAAACTAAAGTGAAATACACAATAGAAATGTACACCTTCTCTCTCTCCCTTATGTTTTCCTCCTCCCTCTTTTCCTCTGTGTGGAGTAGAAGGTCAGGTTTTTCAGATCCTTCCCAGCAGGGTAATGTCCATCTGTCAGTCAGGTGGAGGCTCATGCTGTGTCCTGTTGCTCCACAACTCACAGCTGTACAGCTGTAAATCAATATTCACATACTGTACCACTTGGTCTGAACCTTGACTTCTGACTCATGTTCTTGTTGCTTATATTGTGTGTGATATGTAAGCTACAGTTTCTTTAGATTTTCCAGGTCCTTTATTATTATACTGTAGCTTTAGCTTAAAACAGTTTCCCATTTTCAGGCATAGTATCCCAGCTCTGAGCAGTTTGATATTGTGCGCCCTCCATGCTGCTTGCAAAATGTGTCTATGAGTGATTGCTTGTTGTGTGTGTTTTACTCTGCAATCTCTCTGCATTCGGTGAGCCTGTGTGTACTGTACAGGCTGAGTGAGAGAGTGTGTAGCTGGGATCGCCTGTATGTCTAGCTAATCTGTTTGTGTATAAAAGAAATAAAGAGAAAAATATGAGAGAGAGAGAGAAAGATGCGAGAGGGAAAGATGCGAGAGAGAGAGAGAAAGAAAGATGAGAGAGAGTCTGCGCTCAGTGCTGGTGTGAGGCTTGCTGAGGAGTGTTTTGACTCACTCCCCCACCTGAGGGACTGCTGTGGAGCTTGTACCACCTCCTCACAGCCCTCCCACACACACACACACACACACACACACACACACACACACACACACACACACACACACACACACACACACACACACACACACACACACACACACACACACACACACACACACACACACACACACACACACAGGGAGGGGATCCCTCATTTCTCTGCATCTGCCCCTCTCTCTCTTTTTTTGCTCTGTCTGTCTCTGTATACCTCAATCAATCAATCAAATGTATTTATAAAGCCCTTCTTTCATCAGCTGATGTCACAAAGTGCTGTACAGAAACCCAGCCTAAAATCTCTCTTTCTCAATTCATTCAATTCACAGGGCTTTATTGGCATGGGAAACATATGTTTACATTTCCAAAACATGTGAAATAGATAAACAAAAGTGAAATAAACAATCAAAAATGAAGAGTAAACATTACACTTTCAGAAGAATAGAGACATATAAAGTGTCATATTATGGCTATGTACAGTGTTATAACGATGTGCAAATAGTTCAAGTACAAAAGAGAAAATAAATAAACATAAATATGGGTTGTATTTACAATGGTGTTTGTTCTTCACTGGTTGCCCTTTTCTTGTTGCTGCTGTGATTGCAAACGGTGGTATTTCACCCAATAGATATGGGAGTTTATCAAAATTGGATTTGTTTTCAAATTCTTTGGGGGTCTGTGTAATCTGAGGGAAACATGTGTCTCTGATTTGCTCATACATTTTGGCAGGAGGTTAGGAAGGGCAGCTCAGTTTCCACCTCATTTTGTGGGCAGTGTGCACAGCCCGCCTTCTCTTGAGAGCCAGGTCTGCCTATGGCGGCCTCTCTCAATAGCAAGGCTATGCTCACTGAGTCTATCCATAGTTAAATATTTCCTTAATTTGGTGTCAGTCACAGTGGTCAGGTATTCTGCCACTGTGTACTCTCTATTTAGGGCCAAATAGCGTTCTAGTTTGCTCTGTTATTTGGTTAAATCTTTTCAATGTATCAAGTAATTATATTTTTGTTTTCTCATGATTTGGTTGGGTCTAATTGTGCTGCTGTCCTGGGGCTCTGTGGGGTCTGTGTTTGTGAACAGAGCACCAGGTCCAGCTTGCTTAGTGGGCTCTTCTCCAGGTTAATCTCTCTGTAGGTAATGGCTTTGTTATGGAAGGTTTGGTAATTGCTTCCTTTTAGGTGGTTGTAGAATTCCTCTTTTCTGGATTTTGACAATTAGCGGGTATCGGCCTAATTCTGCTCTACATGCATTATTTGGTGTTTTATTTTGAACACCGGGATGTTTTTGTAGAATTCTGCATGCAGAGTCTCAATTTGGTGTTTGTTCCATTTTGTGAATTCTTGGTTGGTGAGCGGACCCCAGACCTCACAACCATAAAGAGCAATGGGTTATCTGTAACTGATTCAAGTATTTTTAGGCAGATCCTAATTGGGATGTCGAATTGGTCCTGATGTTTAGGCCGAGGTTGGTATAGTTTTTTGTGTGCTCTAGGGCATTGGTGTCTAGATGGTATTTGTGGACCTTTCTCCCGATATCTCTCTTTCTCCCCATCTCTGTCTCTTACTCCCTATCTCTCTCTGTCTCTCTTTCTCCCTATCTCTCTCTCTCTCCCTCTCTCTCTCTCCCTGTCCCTGTCTCTCTTTCTCCCCGTCTCTCTCTCTCTGTCTCACTACTGTCCCTCTCTCTCTGTGTGTCTCTGTCCTCCTCCCTCCCCTCCCATCCCTCCGTTAACAGGTCTTAAGGAGCTAGTACTACACACAGAGAAGTTGTGGGTGGAAGGAGGAAGATAAATAAAAGCATGTCCTCAACCTCAGCTACTCAATCCAGGGAGATGGCAACAGTGATGTTCTGTTTGTGGCTTCACAGTGCAGGTTAATGAGTGAGACCTCCCCCTCTTTGTCTTGGTAATCCAACCTTTACCCAATCAGCAGTAGGCCTATTTATTCCCAGGATACACCTGTATAATAATAATTTAAATGGGCTTATTTAATTGGCTAGATAATGAGTTGTGGGTCTGTGGTTACACAAACCACCACATGCACCTTTCAGCGTTTCTTTAATTGACTGTTCTTTGTTGTGAGTGCATTCGGAACAAGCACTGATGCAAATGAATGACGCTCATTTGATTTCCAAAGTGAAATTGCATGCATTGTGTAGAGCAGTGTTTCCCAACCCTGGTCCTACAGTACCCCTAACAGTATACATTTTTATTGTAACCCTGGACAAGCACACCTGATTCAACTTCTCAACTAATCATTAAGCCCTCAATGTGGGTGTGTTTGTCAAGGGCTACAACGAAACGGTGTACTGTTGGGGCACTCGAGGGCCAGGGGTTGGAAAACACTGGTGTAGAGTGCAGTTACAGTATATCATCCTTTACTGTACAGTGCAGGAAACTTTATCTTTCAGCTAATGATCTCTGGGCCTGTGTCGGGTAAATGTTTGTTTATTAAATAGGTTTGACTATTTGTCTTTCTGCAAGGGAAACTGGGTTGCTTGTTGTTCCAAGATATTATCAGATTGTGTCAGAAATATGATTGCTTCATGGTGTAACCACAGAGATCTGATGTTTTCATACACCCCTGACTGTATTGGCAATATGGACTCGCAAAATCATGCTTTTTGAAATTTTTAATGTAGAGGAAGCAAAGACTAGAAGTGTCTCTCCAAAAAGTTTCACTCACAGCCAGTTCCACAGTTGGGTGGCAGACTGCTGTCAGCAGATGAGTGCTCCAGGCTCTGACCTGTAGCTACAACTGTGTGTGTTGCTCCCAGGCTTGTCCGATAAGTGTGTGTGTTTGTCCCCGCAGGGAGTTTGCCAAGGAGCGTGAGCGTGTGGAGAAGAGGCAGGAGTTTCTGAAGCTTCGCAGGCAGCAGCAGATCGAGAGAGAGCTGACTGGATACCTGGAATGGATATGCAAGGCAGGTCAGACTGCCCTCTACTCCTTCTCGCTTTTACTTTTAAAACTTTAACTTTACTCTAATACTTAAGTTTACTTAAATACTGCTTCAGATTTTGCTCAAGGGTTAGTTACAGGCAAATGGGAGTTGATACTATATGCAGTAATCTACCGCACATTTTCTTATATCTAGCTATATGGCCTAGAAATATACAGTATATTACATTATGCTGACATAGCATTAGTCCTAGGGTTTTATGATATGTAATATTAACTATGCTGATGGTTTGGAAATCTGTGTGTGCGTGCGCGCGTGTGTGTGTGTTCATGTTATGGTGTGTGGCTATGTATTTGTTTCAGAGGAGGTGATGCTGGCAGAGGAGGACAAGCATGCTGAAGAGATGTCTCCTCTGGATGGAGTGTGGTACAAGAGGAAATACAACAACCCAGGTGAAGGGTATAGTCGGGCCCTGAGTTAGGCTGCTCAGACTGCCTGATCTGATCAGGGAAAACTCAGGACCTTGGGGATGAGATTTGTCTATGTTGTCTCCCTGTGTCTGCCCAGGACTGTCTTCCCAGGCTCCTCTCTGGCTGTGGCTATGTCAGGCTTTGGGCTGATGCCACCCACCCTCTCTGATTTAGATATTGTGCTGCTGCTTGTTAGCCCAGCACAGAATGAATCACAGCCCGAGTGTGAATCCACAGTAATTCTGGGTGTTGGGGCAACATGTAAATTCGATTAAAACAGGAGAGAGGTGCACAGTGCTACAGTTCAGAGAGAGCCTGCCTGGGAGAGTGTGTGTGAGGGGGCTGTGTTGCCAGTCAAGTTTGAATGGTCTATTGCGCCAACAAGACCTAAGAGGCCTCTCATGAGATGCTGTTTCACAAGCTGTCATAAATGTGAAGGGTTCAAGTTGTGGGCTGCTTTTTTGAATGTAAGTCTGATTAATAACCCTCTAGAGTCTAAGCCCTGTCTAAGCAGCCCATGCAAAAACAGATATCTCTAGCTTAAACAGATGGATTTTGATGGGAATCTTTGTATTATGTTAATTAGAATTCTGCGGGGGTGTGGAAATTGTAGGCTAAGGGTTTTAATTCTCTGAGAGCCGATGTCATACCCATCAGTACTGCTAACCCTACAGTATTGTTCTAATGTGTGTTCAGTGTTAAAAAGAGCCAAGAAGAGCAAGAATGACCTGATCAACGCTGAGGAGGGCGAAGACCACTTCACTGACATCTCATCTGTTGGTAAGGCCAATGCCCGTGACCTCTGACCTCTCAACCAACCTGTTAGCTTTCACACTGCTCACTGCTGTATACTGATCTACCTATGTACTGGCTGTCTCGTGTCTCTAATGTCAGTCTCAACTGCAAGTCTGGAATGATATTTTTTCAAACTGTCCTTCGATTGAATAATGTTGCATATTAAATCATTTTGTATTTTTAGTAGTTTGTCTTTTCAGCGGTATTGGGCCAATTGCCTACAATATGTGACATAATGACTCCTGGTTTTGTCTATTCTGTTAGACAAGTGACCTTTAAGAAAGACTAATGACAGAAGCATTGCAATAGACTCTTATTAAAAAATAATAAAGTCATCTCCAACTGTTCTCTCCTTCTTGGCGGTTGGTTGCTAACTACTATGTGTTTGAACTCCTCAGTCCTGCTGCATAAGTGATTATTAATACTCCTTAATTTGATCTGCATCACTGCACAGTAATTAAAGGGAAATTGTGTGTTTTGGCTCAGTATTAGAATCCCATAAAAAGAGAAATGACACAGAGAAGGAGAGGGAGATGGAGGGAGAGAGTGAAAAAGAGAAAGGAAAAGGGCAACCTGACTTGGTACTTAGTTTATGATGCTTCACACAGAGTAAGATTTGGAGAAGAAAATAGCCCAGGAAATTATGATTCTCCCTCTTCTGCTGGGCCACTAACAAGATGCTAATGAACCATTTTTCACCTTTATTTTTTTGGTCCAGCCCCACTAATTTAAGTTACAGAGGGTTTATTACGGCACAGGGGCTGGGAGATGTAGGAGAAAGGAGGAGGGCAGTGCACAGAGTTCTTTATGGATGCCATGAACTAGCCAGGAGGACACTGAGAAGGATACTGTCCATCTGAACAATATGATGCATCATTATTAAAGAGAAATGTAAAGATCAATCTGCAATTGGTCATATTATAAATTACCTCTAATTTACATAGAAGTTGCTGTATTTGGCATTCTATGCTGTGGTTTGTTTTAGCCACAGTACAGAGCTGGGGTTTATTAGCTGTAATGTTGTTATTTTTCCTCTCATGGTGTCTAACAATGTTTGTAGGCTGTCCCCACTAAGTGAAAACCTTCAGGTCATCAAGTTACATTAAAATGATTTTAATGAGAAATACAGTATTGATGATTGTGTTGCTTTATGTCCAGTGTGTGTGTGTGCTGTTCCCCCCACTGCTCCCCCAGGGTCTCCGTTCATACGGGCTGCTCCCCCAGGGTCTGCGTTCACCCGGGCTACTCCCCCAGGTTCTCCGTTCACCCGGGCCAGCCTGAAGAGCAGCAAGAATGACAGTGCTTCCTACTTCCGGAGGAAAGAGAAGCGGCTCCGCTTCACCATCAGACGCCTGGTGAAGGCCCAGAGCTTCTACTGGACAGTCCTGTGTCTGGTGGGCCTCAACACACTGTGTGTGGCCATTGTCCATTATGACCAGCCTGAGTGGCTCACCTATGCGCTGTGTAAGTCCTGCCCAATGCCCCCCCTGCATGGGAGGGAATACTGTACATTACCATTGATTTCCCCACCAACACCAACCAAACCTGTCGTTCTATTTATTTGCTGTTTGTACAATGCAATCTATAGTGTATTAGTCATATTTAATCAGTGCCTTCACTTCAGACATCAGGGTGAAGACATATTTGACTCAGTGAATTTATCTGTGTGTTTTACCTCTCCCCGGCAGATTTGGCAGAGTTTGTATTCCTGGGCTTGTTTCTGACTGAGATGTCCATGAAAATGTATGGACTAGGACCTAGGAACTACTTCCATTCCTCTTTCAATTGTTTTGATTTTGGAGTGAGTGAGACTAAAATTCAATAAAACCGGCACTGCTGAAAACTGTATTGTAGAGAATTACATTACACTGCATTGCATTAAGGAGAAGCACATTTTAAGTAATTCAATGTACTCTCCTTCCAGGTGATTATAGGCAGTATTTTTGAGGTGATCTGGGCAGTTGTGAAACCTGGGGCTTCCTACGGCATCAGCGTCCTGCGAGCTCTCCGTCTGCTCAGGATTTTCAAAGTCACTAAGTGAGTGATCTGTTACGCTGTCATCCAAAACATGACATGATAACTTTACATGACACAATCTTATACATGTAGCGCTATCCTCTCCTTATTTCCCCTCTTCGTCCTTCTCCTGTGTCCCTGAAGGTACTGGAACTCTCTGAGGAACCTGGTGGTCTCTTTACTCAACTCCATGAAGTCCATTATCAGCCTGCTCTTCCTCCTCTTCCTCTTCATCGTGGTGTTCGCCCTACTGGGCATGCAGCTCTTTGGGGGAATGTGAGTCAACTTAATTGACTTGGGTAACAGACATATACAACAAAATGTACAATATGGACCCAGAGGATATCACTTAAAAGTGTTAATTAAAACGCTTGTTTCCAAAGTGGTCATCGATGGTAAAAAGGTCCTGTCCAGAATACGCACTGTACTGTAATACCCATTAGCCAGTTGTATTATTAGCCAGTTGTATTATTGTTAACATTACCATTTAGTACATTACATTGTTGCTCTAGTACAGGTATTCCCAAACTGGTATTCCCAAACTGGTATTCCCAAACTGCGGTACCCCCAGAGGTACGCGCAGTGCTGTCGGGGGTACGCCAAATAAAATGTCACATAAAATGAGTAGCCTCGTTTCATTGCCAAAAATAACATTAAACCATCTAGTGTTCAGCGAAATAACATCACAATGTCAAATACAGGTAGGCTAGTCAAATAATTAACATCCAATCACATTAATTGTTACTCTCTCGCGGGAATTTCACTAACGGTCCTTATGTAGCCATACGTAGCTGCTGCTCATTCTGTTTGCTCAAAATTGATAAATTATTCTAAAAAGTAAGGCCCACATCCATACTCCGATGGCATTGAGGTGTACACCACATCAGTCATTGGCTTCATCAATAAGTGTATCGATGACGTCGTCCCCACAGTGACCGTACGTACATACTCCAACCAGAAGCCATGGAATACAGGCAGTATACACACTGTGCTAAAGGCTAGAGCTGCTGCTTTCAAGGAGCGGGACTCAGAAGCTTATAAGAAGCTTATAAGAAATCCCGCTATGTCCTCAGACGAACCATCAAACAGACAGTGTCAATACAGGACTAAGATCGAATCATACAACACCGGCTCTGATGCTCGTCGGATGTGGCAGGGCTTGCAAACCATTACGGACTACAAGGGGAAGCACAGCCGAGAGCTGCCCAGTAACACGAGCCTACCAGACGAGCTAAACTACTTATCTGCTCGCTTCGAGGCAAACAACACTGAAACATGCATGAAAGCACCAGCTGTTCCGGAAGAGTGTGTGATCACCTTTAAACAGATCAACTTTCACAAGGCCGCAGGGCCAGACGGGTTACCAGGACGTGTAATGTAAGCATGCGCTGACCAACTGGCAAGTGTCTTCACTGACATTATCAATGTCCGAGTCTGTAATACCAACATGTTTCAAGCAGACAACCATAGTCCCTGTGCCCAAGAACATTAAGGTAACCTGCCTAAATGTAGCACTCACTTCTGTAGTCATGAAGTGCCTTGAAAGACTGGTCATGGCTCACATCAATCAACACCATCATCACAGAAACCCTAGACCCACCCCAATTTGCATACCGCCCCAACAGATCCACAGATGATGCAGTCTCTATTGCACTCCACAGTGCCCTTTCCCACCTGGACAAAAGGAACACCTATGTGAGAATGCTGTTCATTGACTACAGCTAAGCGTTCAACACCATAGTGCCCTCAAAGCTCATCAATAAGCTAAGGACCCTGGGACTAAACACCTCCCTCTGCAACTGGATCCTGGACTTCCTGATGTGCCGCCCCCAGATGGTAAGGGTAGGTAACAACACATCCGCCACAGTGATCCTCAACACTGGAGCCCCTCGGGTGCGTACTCAGTCCCCTCCTGTACTCCCTGTTCACTCATTACTGCATGACTCCAACACCATCATTAAATTTGCAGATGACACAACAGTGGTAGGCCTGATCACAGACAACAACGAGACAGCCTAGAGGTCAGAGGAGGTCAGAGACCTGGCCGTGTCGTGCCAGGACAACAACCTCTCCCTCAACATGAACAAGACAAAGGAGATGATTGTAGACTACAGGAAAAATATGACAGAGCACGCCCCAGTTCTCATCGACGGGGCTGCAGTGGAGCAAGTTGAGAGCTTCAAGTTAACTAACATGGTCCAAGCACATCAAGACAGTCGTGAAGAGGGCATGACAAAACCTATTCCCCCTCAGGAGATGGAAAAGATTTAGCATGGGTCCTCAGATCCTCGAAATGTTCTACAGCTGCACCATTGAGAGCATCCTGACTGGTTGCATCACTGCCTGGTGTGGCAACTGCTTGGCCTCCGACCGCAAGGCACTACAGATGGTAGTGCGAACAGACCAGTACATCACTGGGGTCTACCTTCCTTCCATCCAGGACCTCTATACCAGGCGGTGTTTGAGGAAGGCCTTACAAATGGTCAAAGACTCCAGCCACCCTAGTCATTGACTGTTCCCTTTGCTACCGGCATGGCAAGCGGCACCAGAGATCCAAGTCTAGGTCCAAGAGGTTTCTAAACAGCTTCTACCCTCAAGCCAAAAGACTCCTGAACATCTAGTCAAATGGCTACCCAGACTATTTGCAGTGCTCCCTCCACTCCCTCTTTACACCACTGCTAGTCTCTGTTGTCATCTATGCATAGTCACTTTAACTCTACCTACATGTACATACGGTGCCTTGCGAAAGTATTCGGCCCCCTTGAACTTTGCGACCTTTTGCCACATTTCAGGCTTCAAACATAAAGATATAAAACTGTATTTTCTTTGAAGAATCAACAACAATCCTGAAGTGGAACGACATTTATTGGATATTTCAAACTTTTTTAACAAATCAAAAACTGAAAAATTGGGCGTGCAAAATTATTCAGCCCCCTTCAGTTAAGATTTTGTAGCACCACCTTTTGCTGCGATTACAGCTGTAAGTCGCTTGGGGTATGTCTCTATCAGTTTTGCACATCGAGAGACTGACATTTTTTCCCATTCCTCCTTGCAAAACAGCTCGAGCTCAGTGAGGTTGAATGGAGAGCATTTGTGAACAGCAGTTTTCAGTTCTTTCCACAGATTCTCGATTGGATTCAGGTCTGGACTTTGACTTGGCCATTCTAACACCTGGATAGGTTTATTTTTGAACCATTCCATTGTAGATTTTGCTTTATGTTTTGGATCATTGTCTTGTTGGAAGACAAATCTCCGTCCCAGTCTCAGGTCTTTTGCAGACTCCATCAGGTTTTCTTCCAGAATGGTCCTGTATTTGGCTCCATCCATCTTCCCATCAATTTTAACTATCTTCCCTGTCCCTGCTGAAGAAAAGCAGGCCCAAACCATGATGCTGCCACCACCATGTTTGACAGTGGGGATGGTGTGTTCAGCTGTGTTGCTTTTACGCCAAACATAACGTTTTGCATTGTTGCCAAAAAGTTCAATTTTGGTTTCATCTGACCAGAGCACCTTCTTCCACATGTTTGGTGTGTCTCCCAGGTGGCTTGTGGCAAACTTTAAACGACACTTTTTATGGATATCTTTAAGAAATGGCTTTCTTCTTGCCACTCTTCCATAAAGGCCAGATTTGTGCAATATACGACTGATTGTTGTCCTATGGACAGAGTCTCCCACCTCAGCTGTAGATCTCTGCAGTTCATCCAGAGTGATCATGGGCCTCTTGGCTGCATCTCTGATCAGTCTTCTCCTTGTATGAGCTGAAAGTTTAGAGGGACGGCCAGGTCTTGGTAGATTTGCAGTGGTCTGATACTCCTTCCATTTCAATATTATTGCTTGCACAGTGCTCCTTGGGATGTTTAAAGCTTGGGAAATATTTTTGTATCCAAATCCGGCTTTAAACTTCTTCACAACAGTATCTCGGACCTGCCTGGTGTGTTCCTTGTTCTTCATGATGCTCTCTGCGCTTTTGACGGACCTCTGAGACTATCACAGTGCAGGTGCATTTATACGGAGACTTGATTACACACAGGTGGATTGTATTTATCATCATTAGTCATTTAGGTCAACATTGGATCATTCAGAGATCCTCACTGAACTTCTGGAGAGAGTTTGCTGCACTGAAAGTAAAGGGGCTGAATAATTTTGCACGCCCAATTTTTCAGTTTTTGATTTGTTAAATTTTTTTGAAATATCCAATAAATGTCGTTCCACTTCATGATTGTGTCCCACTTGTTGTTGATTATTCACAAAAAAATACAGTTTTATATCTTTATGTTTGAAGCCTGAAATGTGGCAAAAGGTCGCAAAGTTCAAGGGGGCAAAATACTTTTGCAAGGCACTGTACTACCTCAAATAACCAGTGCCCCCTCACATTGACTCTGTATCGGTACCCCTCTGTATATAGTCTTGCTATTGTTATTTCACTACTGCGCTTTAATTACTTGTTACTTTTATCTCTTATTCTTATCTGTATTTACTACACCTGTTGTATTCGACGCAAGTGACTAATACATTTTGATTTGATTTGAAATACATTGATTTGAAGTTCACTTATATTGGGAGTAGTGCCTTTCCTCAGCCACAGTGTGTTATATGTGCAAAAGTACTATCTCACAACTCGATGAAACCTTCACTCTTGTGCAGACATTTAGAAACAAAACATGCCCATTTGAAAAATAAGACAGCAGTTTTTTGAGCGAGAATAAAGACAACTTTTGAGTGGTAAGACATGTATAAAAGCAACAGATACATTTAATAAGAAGGGGCTGGAAGAGTCTTATATGGTGAGCTACCGAGTGGCTAGGACAGGCAAGCCCCATACTGTTGTGGACGACTTAATTCTTCCTGCTGTCGCGGATATGGCTGGGACAATGCTGGGGGAAAAGGCCCCAAAAACTATACAGACAATGGCTCCATCAAACAACACTGTTTCAGTGACATGGCAGGAGATGTTTTGAAACAATTACTGCTTCGCATACAAGCCAGTTAATGCTATGCGTTACAGCTGGATGAGTCAACAGACCTGGCGGGCCTGGCACAGCTCCTGGTATATGTCCGTTACGTTTATGGGGGGTCAATTAAGGAAGACATCCTCTTCTGGAAACCAGGACAACAGGAGAGGATATTTTGAAAGCACTGGACAGCTTTGTGACATCAAATGGACTTTGGTGGTCAAGATGTGTTGGTGTCTGTACTGATTGCGCAAAAGTAGTGACAGGGAGACATAGTGGAGTGGTAACGCGCATGCAAGTAGTTGCTCCCGACGTCACTTGGGTACACTGCAGCAGCCATCGAGAGGCTCTTGCTGCCAAAGGAATGCCTGATGGCTTGAAAGATGTTTTGGACACTACGGTGAAAATGGTTAACTTTGTTAAAGCATATGTGTTGTTCAAGCCCTTCTAGTCCAGTGTTAAAAACTTATTGGCGCACCCATGCCGTTAGCGGGATCATTTTTGTCCACATCCGCTGAATTGCAGAGCGCCAAATTCAAATTAAATTACTAAAAATATTTAATTTTCATTAAATCACCAGTGCAATATAGCAAAACACAGTTTAGCTTGTTGTTAAGTCACCTGGCGAGTCAGATTTCAAAAAAGCTTTACAGCTAAAGCAAACCAAGCGTTTATGTAAGGACATCTCTCTCAGCAGACAAAGCATTACAAACAGCTAACAGCAAAGTAGATTGGTCACGAAAGTCAGAAAAGCAATAAAAATGAATTGCTTACCTTTGATGATCTTCGGATGTTTGCACTCACGAGACTCCCAGTTACACAATAAATGTTCCTTTTGTTCCATAAAGATTATTTTTGTCTCCAAAATACCTCCATTTGTTTTGGCGCGTTTTGTTCAGAAATCACAAGCTTGAGCGGTCACGACGGGGCAGAGAAAAATTCCAAACAGTATCCGTAAAGTTGGTAGAAACATGTCAAGCGTTTTTTATAATCAATCCTCGGGTTGTTTTTACAATAAATAATCAATAATATTTCAACCACACCGTAGCTTTTTCAATAGGAGAGAGAGAGAAAATGTCTGCTCCAAGCTGTTGCGCATGCAAAACTCTGCTGGCACCCAGCCATCCACTGATGTGATGTGATCATTCTCACTAATTTTTCAGAATAAAAGGCTGAAACTATGTCTACAGACTGTTCACCCCATGTGGAAGCCATAGGGAAAGGAATCTGGTTGATATCCCTTTAAATGGAGGGAAGGCATGCAATGGAACAGGGAGCTTTCAAAATAAGAGGCACGTCTTAGTTGGATTTTCCTCCGGTTTTTGCCTGCAATATCAGTTCTGTTATACTCACAGGCAATATTTGGACAATTCTGGAAACTTTAGAGTGTTTTCTAATTACATGCATATTCTAGCTTCTGGGCCTGAGAAATAGGCAGTTTGATTTGGGTAAGTTTTTCATCCAAACATCAAAATACTGCCCCCTACACTCAACAGGTTAAATCAGGCTGTGTGCTGTTTAGGCTCTTTCAGTGCAGTGTTCAGTTTGTGTTATCCAGGCTCTTTCAGTGCAGTGTTCAGTCAATCTGCTGTTCATTCTCTTTCAGTGCAGTGTTCAATCAGCCTGTGTGTTGTTCACGCTCTTCCAGTGCAGTGTTCAGTCAGTGTGTGTGTTTTCAGGCCCTTTTAGTGAGGTGTTCAATCAGGATGGGTGTTGTTCAGGCCCATCCAGGGCAGTGTTCTGTCTTTGTTGTTCAGGCTGTTCCAGTGCCGTGTTCAGTCAGTCTGTGGTGTTCAGGCTCTTTCAGTGCAGTGTTCAGTCAGTATAAGGTGTGCAGGGCCTTCCAGTGCAGTGTTCCATCTGTGTTGTCCAGGACCTTCCAGTGCAGTGCAGTGTTCAATCAGAAATATACTAAGGACTAGTTGTTGTGAAGCTGCTTCACACAGCCAGATCCAGCCAAAGCCTGACCCCTCAAGCTGTTCAGGAAATACAGTACCATTCAAAAGTTTGGACACACCTACTCATTCAAGGGGTTTTCTTTATTTGTACTATTTAGCTACATTGTAGAATAATAATAATCAAATTCGTGAAATAACACATGGAATCATGTAGTAACCAAAAAAGTGTTGAAAAAATCTAAAATCTAAAAAATCTAACCAGCTTCATGAGGAAGTCACCTGGAATACCTTGTCACAACACAACTAATTCCAGGTGACTTCCTCATGAAGCTGGTTGAGAGAATGCCAAGAGTGTGCAAAGCTGTCATCAAGGCAAAGGGTGGCTACTTTGAAGAATCTCATATATATTTATTTTTTGTATTATATAAAAAAAAAATTAAAAACGCTTTTTTGGTTACTACATGATTCCATATGTGTTATTTCATATTTCAGTATTATTCTACAATGTAGAAAATAGTAAAAGAATAACCCTGGAATGAGTAGGTGTGTCCAAACTTTTGACTGGTAATGTATATGCTAGACAAATCGACTTGAGCTGAGGTACTCCATCCAGGTGCATGAATCATTTTGCATTATGCACTCTTGAATATCATCTACACTGAGGAATACCTTATTAATATTGAGTTGCACCCCCTTTTGCCCTCAGAAGAATGTCAATTTGTCAGGGCATGGGCTCTACAAGCAGTCGAAGCGTTCCACAGGGATGCTGGCTCCAATGCTTCCCACAGTTGTGTTAAGTTGGCTGGATGTCCTTTGTTTGGTGGAACATTCCTGATACACTCAGGAAACTGTTGAGCGTGAAAAACCTACTACCATACCCTTTTCAAAGGCACTTAAATATTTTGTCTTGCCCATTCACCCTCTAAATGGCACACATACAAAATCCATGTCTCAATTGTCACAAGGCTTAAAAATCCTTCTTTAACTTGTCTCCTCCCATTCATGTACACTGATTGAAGTGGATTTAACAAGTGACATCAATAAGGAATCATAGTTTTCACCTGGATTTACCTGATCAGTCTATGTCATGGAAAGAGCAGGTGTAAGGTTTTGTATACTTAGTCTATACTCTATAGCATGGCTTGACATTAACGCTTGTTCTCTTGTCCAGGAAAGTAAAACATTTTTTACATTTAAGTTGTCCGAATGGACAAGTAATAAAAATCACAATATCAAACAATTACTTCAATTAGAATTGAATCAGAGATGCCAACATTGGAATTATATTCAAATCTATTTTTCATGTACATGAATAAAAAAAGCCTACATGTCAGTGTAGATGATATGCATATTGACTACAGCCTTGTGTCCAAACTGATGCTGATATGAGGGAGGCGCCTGAACGAATTTAATGAGACTTTTAATTACATGCAGTGCATTCGGAAAGTATTCAGACCACTTTACTTTTTCCACATTTTGTTAAGCTACAGCCTTATTCTAAAATTGATATAATTAAAAATGTTCCTCATCAATCTACACACAATCTCTCATAATGACGAAGCAAAAGGGATTTTTAGACATTTTTGCAAATGTATTATAAATATAAAACAGAAATACCTTATTTACGTAAGTATTTATTGATTTTTTTTATTTTTTTTATTAAAAAACATTCCTTCCGTTTATTTTAGTAAATACTTTAACACTTTTTTTCTTAACAGCATTGTTGGTTAAGGGCTTGTAAGTAAGCATATAAGTAAGCAAATAACATTTGATTTGATTCAGACCCTTTGCTATGAGACTCGAAATTGAGCTCAGGTGCACCATGTTTCCATTAATCATCCTTGAGATGTTTCTACAACTTGATTGGAGTCCACCTGTGGTAAATTTAATTAATTGGACATGATTTGGAAAGGCACACACCTGTCTATATATGGTCCCATCGTTGACAATGCATGTCAGAGCAAAAAACAATTAATGTGGTTGAAGGAATTGTCCGTAGAGCTCAGAGACAGGATTGTGTCGAGGTACAGATCTGGGGAAGGGTACCAAAAGAATCTGCAGCATTGAATGTCCCCAAGAACACAGTGGCCTCCATAATTCTTAAATGGAAGAAGTTTTGAACCACGAAGACCCTTCCAAGAGCTGGCCGCCAGGCGAAACTGAGCAATCGGGGGAGAAGGGCCTTGGTCAGGAAGGTGACCAAGAACCCGATGGTCACTCTGACAGAGCTCCAGAGTTCCTCTGTGGAGATGGGATAACCTTCCAGAAGGACAACCATCTCTGCAGAACTCCACCAATCAGGACTTTATGGTAGAGTGGCCAGATGGAAGCCACTCCTCAGTAAAAGGTACATGACAGCCCAACTCCCCAAATACAGGTGTGCCAAGCTTGTAGCGTCATACACAAGAAGACTTAAGGCTGTAATCGCTGCCAAAGATGCTTCAATAAAGTACTGAGTAAAGGGTCTGAAAACTAATGTAAACGTGATATTTCATTTTTATTTTTTTATTTGATAAATTAGCTAACATTTCTAAAAAAAAAAACAGTTTTTGCTTTGTCATTATGGCTGTAGATTGATGAGGGGGAAAAAACAGTTAATCCATTTTAGAATAATATAATATTTTGGAAAAAGTCAAGGGGTCTGAATACTTTCCGAATGCACTGTAAATACAGGCTAAATGCCAGTCGTGTTTGAGAAATATAATGAAGGATAAATAATGTTTTGTACATTCAGTGTATATTTAACATCATGCCTGTTCCAGTGAAAAGAAAAGAAACACATTTAGTGAGATGCATAGTGAGATGCATAGTGAGATGCATACAGTATTAGATGCACACTATACCCGAAGTCACTTGTTTTATCTATTGTGTTCTATTGTATTTATCTATTATATTTGGTATTTTATCATGATTCACTTGTACAGTTGCACATATTTGTACCTTACAGTAGGGTGGATTAAACAGGGTTTTATGCTGACCTGCATTGTATTTTCTCTAGTTGGGAAACTAATGAGATATGTACTAATGAATGTCTGTATATGCACCAAGGATTTTAGCAGGCAGAGAGAAGACACATTTAGTTTGCTTTCTACATCACTCTCATTGTTGGAAAGTGTAATGAGGTCCCTGTAGATTCTCACATAGCAATACAGAATATCAAGATTAGCATAAATGTATCTTCAACTCCCCATTAGCTAGGAATGTGTTCTGCTGTGAGATCAGCCTTGACGGAGAGCTTTACGTTAGCCAACCAAGCTGTTAGGGCTCTGACAGTAGCAAGATGTACTATAAATATTGTTGCTGGAGCAACGCAATAATATATTATTACTAAGTGTGATTCTTCTACATTTTTCAATGGTCACAAAAGTGATGAGGGATTATAAAATATAGTGTGAACCTGTGTGATAGCCAGGCATAGCTCAAAGTTAACAACCTCTCTAATCTGTGTTTCCGACTGCAGGTTTAATTTTGAAGAGGAGACACCAACAACAAACTTCGACACCTTTCCAGCAGCCATTCTCACAGTTTTCCAGGTGATGTTTACAAAATGCTCAATGAAGTTGTGCTTTGTTTGCCTTTTGAAAATCACTTTATATTGTAATTACTGTAATACCATTAGCTAAATCCGTGACAATATGTTTGTGTCTCCTAGATTCTGACAGGAGAGGACTGGAATGCAGTGATGTATCATGGGATAGAGTCCCAGGGGGGCGTTCGGTGGGGAATGTTCTCCTCTATCTACTTCATCGTTCTCACCCTGTTTGGAAACTGTATCCTCTCTGGATGATCGACCTGCATTGATTAAATCAAATAAAATAGTATTTTTCACATGCTTCGTAACCAACAGGTGTAGACGAACAGTGTATTGTTTACTTATGGGCCCTTCCCAACAATGCAGAGAGAAAAAAAAGATAGTAGCACGGAGAATAAGTACACAATGAGTAACGAATGATAACTTCTCTATAAGCATCACGAGGCCTGTGATAGTAACATGATTTGGCACAGATTTGTACACTATAAGAATTTAAATATACACTGAGTATACCAAACATTAGGAACACCACCCATTTTGCCCTCAAAACAGCCTCAATTCGTCAGGGCATGGGTTCTACAAGCAGTCGAAAGCATTCCACAGGGATGCTGGCCCATGTTGACTCCTGTGCTTCCCACAGTTGTGTCAAGTTGGCTGAATGTCCTTTGGAGGACCATTCTTGATACACATGGGAAACTTGAGCGTGAAAAACCCATCAGTGTTGTAGTTTTTCACACAAACCCGTGCGCCTGGCACCTACTACCATACCTTGTCCAAAGACACTTGAATCTTTTGTCTTACCCATTCACCCTCTGAATGGCACACATACGCAATCAAATGATTCCTTAACCTGTTTCCTTCCCTTCATCTACACTGATTGAAGTGGATTTAACAAGTGACATCAATAAGGGAACCATAGCTTTCAGCTGGATTCACCTGGTCAGTCTATCTCGTGGGAAGATCAGGTGTTCTTAATATTTTGTCTACTCAGTGTATACTGTATAGCAGGGCTTGACATTAACACTTGTCCTCTTGTCTTGGACAACAATATAGATTTCAATTGTCCGAAAAGAAAAGTATAAAAAAATCGAACTAAAATCACAATGTCAAACAATTCCTCCGATCAGAGAGGCTAACATTGGAATAATATTAAAATCTATTTTTCATGTACATAAATAAAAAGCCTACATGTCAAAGTTTAGGTGATATGCATATTGGCTGCAGCCTCATGTCCAAACCGATACCTTACCGTGAAATGCAATTTTAAGAAAATATTTACTAAATACTAACAAACAAAGAAATAACACAATAAAATAATAATAACGAGGCTAAATACGGGGGGTACCAAGTCAATGTGCGAGGGTACAGTTTAGTCAAGGTAATTGAGGTAATATGTACATGTAGGTAGGGGTAAAGTGACTGTGCATAGATAATAAACAGAGTAGCAGCAGCGTAAAAAAAGGGGGTCAAATCAAATAGTCCAGGTAGCCATTTTATTAATTGTTCAGCAGACTTATGGCTTGGGGGTAGAAGCTTTAAGTAGCATTTGGACCTCGACTCGGCGCTCCAGTACCACTTGCTGTGCCATAGCAGAGAAAACAGTCTATGACAATTTGTAGGGCCTTCCACTGACACCGCCTGGTATAGAGGTCCTAGATGGCAGAAAGCTTGGCCCCACATTGGGATACAGAGCTGTTGCCATACCAAGCGGTGATGCAACCAGTCAGAATGCTCTCAATGGTGCAGCTGAAGCACTTTTTGGCACCACACTACCATTGTGGGTGATCAGGCCTACCACTGTTGTGTAATTGGCAAACTTAATGATGGTGTTGGAGTCGTGCTTGGCCTCGCAGTCATTGGTGAACAGGGATTACAGGAGGGGACTAAGCATGCACCCCTGAGGGGCCCCTGTGTTGAGGATCAGTGTGGCAGATGTGTTGTTGCCTACCCTTACCACCTGGGGGCGGCCCGTCAAGAAGTCCAGAATCCAGTTGCAGAGGGAGGTGTTTAGTCCCAGGGTCCTTAGCTTAGGGATGAGCTTCGAGGGCACTATGGCGTTGAACACTTAGCTGTAGTCAATGAACAGCATTCTCACATAGGTGTTCCTTTTGTCCAGGTGGGAAAGGGCAGTGTGGAGTACATGTCCAGGTGGGAAAGGGCAGTGTGGAGTACATGTCCAGGTGGGAAAGGGCAGTGTGGAGTACAATTGAGATTGCATCATCTGTGGATCTGTTGGTGCGGTATGCGAATTGGAATGGGTCTACGTTTTCCGGGGTGATGCTGTTGTGAGCCATGACCTGCCTTTCAAAGGACTGGTGTTCTAATGCATGCTTCAGTGTTGCTTGCCTCGAAGCGAGCATAGATGGCATTTAGCTCGTCTGGTAGGCTTGCGTCACTGGGCAGCTTATGACTGGATTTCCCTTTGTGATCCATAGTAGTTTGCAAGCCCTGCCACATCCAACGAGCATCCAAGCCGGTGTAGTAGGAATCAATCTAAGTCCTGTATGGACGCTTTCACTGTTTGATAGTTCGTCTGAGGGCATAGCGGGATTTCTCATAAGTGTCTGCATTATTGTCCGCTCCTTGAAAGCGGCAGCTCTAGCCTTTAGGTCAGTGTGGATGTTGCCTGTAATCCATGGCTTCTGGTTAGGGTATATACGTACGTTCACTGTGGGGATGACGTCATCGATGCACTTATTGATGAAGCTGGGGACTGATGTGGTGTACTCCTCAATGCCATTGGATGAATCCCGGAACATATTCCAGTCTGTGCTCGCAAGACAGTCTTGTAGATTAGCATCCATGTCATCTGACCACTTCTGTATTGAGTGAGTCACTGGTACTTCCTGCTTTAGTTTTTGCTTGTAAGCAGGAATCGGGAGGATATAATTATAGTCAAATTTGCCTAATGAATTGCGAGGGAGAGCTTTGTACCTGTCATTAGGAGCGCCGTCCCTGGCCGCTAGGAGCGACGCTTCTGAATAAACATTTTCTTGTTTGCTTATGGCATTATACAGTTATTTAAGTGTGGTCTTAGTGCCAGCATTGGTTTGTGGTGGTAAATAGACAGCTACAAAAAATATAGATGAAAACTCTCTTGGTAGATAGTGTGGTCTATAGCTTATCACATACTCTACCGCAGGGGAGCAAAAACTCAAAAGCTTGTACGCCAGCTGTTATTGAAAAATAAACACAGGCTACCACCTCTCATCTTACTTGAGGTAGCTGTTCTGTCTTGCCGATGCACAGAAAATCCAGCCAACTGTTTATCTATGTTGTAGTTCAGCCACGAACTACTGTCCCATTGGTAGGATAGTCTCGAACAGAGCTCATCCAGTTTATTCTCAAGTGATTGCATGTTGGCCAATAGGAAAGAGGGTAGAAATGGGTTACCCACTCGCCAACAAATTCTCACAAGGCACCCGGATCCGCGCCTCTGTATCTCAGTCTCCTCTTCATGTGAATGAGGGGGATTGGGGCCTGGTCCTGAAGCAGCAGTAAATCCTTCGCGTCAGACTCATTAAAGAAATAATCTCTGTTCAGATCGAGGTGAGTAATTGCTGTTATGGTATCCAGAAGCTCTTTTCGGTCATAGGAGATGGAAGCAGAAACATTACGTACCATAAAAGTTACAAACAATGTGGGAAAAAAGCACACAAAATAGCACAATTGGTTAGGAGCCCGTAAAACAGCAGCCATCCCCTCCGGCACCATTTACTTTCCTATGATCTTCTATGTAGAAGAACCCCTTACCTTCTAACCACTCTTGTGTAGCTTGTAAACAAAACATGTTACATGTGCAGGTTCATGAGAGTCTCAGCTGTTCATAGATAGCTTTTAACAGTTTTTAACTCAAACCATTTGGACTCTACGGAAATGTTTGTATAAAGTCATTTGGGATCCACCCTTGTCTCACCAACACTGCTCTAGCTCTGTCCCTGTTTATCACACAAACTAATGGTCTGTAGCTCAAACACAAAATATTTAAAAGGGCTTCGTCCAAAATGTGCCGGCGGTATAGTGGAACTAATTGGGTTAAAGGCTCCCTTACAGCTTCTACCACCAAGCCATAAGACTGCTGAACAGTTAATGAACTGGCTACCCGGACCATTTGCCTTGACCCCCCCCCCCCTTTATTTATGCTGCTGCTACTTGCTGTTTATTATCTATGCACGGTCACTTTAACCCTACATACATATTACCTCAATTACCTTGACTAACCTGTACCCCCGCACATTGACTCGGTATCGGTACCACCTGTATATAGCCTCGTTATTGTAATATTTTCTTAACTCTTATTTTTTCTTAACTGGACTGTTGATTAAGGGCTTGTAACTAGGCATTTCATGGTAAGGTCTACCTGTTGTATTCGACGCATGTGACAAATAAAATGTTTGATTTGTGTTAAAGGGGCAGTGTTGTATTTTGAGGCAGGCTTGAATATGCAAAGAAGCCAATAGACAGCGTGTAGCCTACATTTTGGTCTGATTCTCTATGGTAAAAAATATAGTAATGCATTTTATTTTGTAAAGTGTAAAGTTTTTTTGGGGGGGGGGGGGGGGGGGGGCAAGTGAAAAATCAGTCCTACTTGTCTGAAAGGAAAGTGGCAACAAATAGTTCATGTCAAGCTCTGCTGTATAGGAAGATTAAGATCTGATGTAAATATTGATTGATTGACTGTTTGAACTTACCTGACCACTCACTGATCAGACACTCTGCTCAATGTCTTCTTGGCCATCGCTGTTGACAACCTTGCAAACGCACAGGAGCTCACTAAGGTAATGGTACATATTACAGTAGGGCGTCCAGCCTCGGAACGAGAGAGAGAGAGCAAGAGTTCAGCTGATGATCCATCATAAAAGTCAGCTGTCTAATCAAACGACACATGTGAATTAATTTCATTGATGCTTGTTGAATTAGACAGGTAATATTCCTATTAGGATATAGAGTGCCTTGCTTTACTAGTTCCTGTCGTCTGGTGCTGTTCTGGGATGACTGCTGTTTTTCCTGGTCAATAACTCAAAGCAATGAATCTCCTAACTGGTTGTAGGATTTTCGACCATTAATATTTCAGCTATGGGGAAGAGGCTTAAATCTTAGTGGTCACTCCAGAAAGAGTTGATGTCGTTGATTTGTTGGCTTGTGGCAGGGCTTATCATCATGTCTCCATTGATGGCCCTCCTACCCACCCCTGTGTGATCTTCTTTCCTCTGTGTGTGTGTACTCCCCAGGACGAGGAGGAGCAGGAGGTGGCCATCACTAAGAAGATGGCCCTCCAGAAGGTCAAGGAGGTGAAGGAGGTCAGCCCCATTTCGGCAGCTAACATCTCCATCACAGCGTAAGTCATGATATGGCGTTTGATCCAGTTTCCCCCTGCTTACCCCCCCCCCCCCCCCCCCCTCCAAGCACACCACTCTGTCTTCCCCTCCTGAGAGATGCTCTTTTATATTATTTTTAGTTTTGTCTACATGAGAGGTTGTGTTGCTTGTGGCTCAATATACTGTCTGTAGGCCCAGTTTTTTTGTTGATGGTGTTCTGAGTTTCGAATGATTTAACCCTTCTGTTCCCAATGTCTGGTGTTTTGATTGATCATGTGGTCTCTCTTTGAGGCACTGTAGGGCTCAATGTTGTAAATGTGTGAGAAGCAGTTAGTAAAAGGATTAAGAAGGGTCAGAGATACCTTAATACTCTGGCTCCCACCCCCACATAGGCTACACAGTATGCTGTACACAGGCCAACATGGAGTGGAGAGGGCAATGCCAGCAAGGTAATTTCATAAATAATGAGCATAGATTGAGCATGCAATGCTGTGCATTCAGACATATGGTTCTGTGGTGTATACCATTGTTGGACTCCACCACTAATCTCTTTTGAGTGACAGGCACTTAACATAAAATGTCAATTGACTATCTAAATAGATAGTCCACATGAGATATTGAGCATATCAGTCATTATATGTGGCACTATATCCTTGTACTGCCGTTCACCTATGTATAACATCTGCAATTAGTGTCTTCATAGTAGATGGTAGCAGGATATGTGATTCTGTCATTGTTTTAAATGTTTTGTCCTAAATGTTTCAAGGCACTGTTTTATCTTATTTTAAACATGTGATGTAGCCATCAATTTGAGAAGCTTATTAATATTTGTTTTGAGTATTTTTTCCTCCATATTTCCTCAAACAAATTATAAATGTAATGTAACTGGACTTGAAACATGGCACCTTTAAGTCTCTTGCACAGAGATTTCTGTCTCTGCATTGCGAGATATGACTATATTCACTATTGTCTTGGAGGTTGAACATCTCAAAACTGCTACTATCATTCCTTTGTTTCCTCAGTCTGCTGGTCTCAAACTGAGACTCCCATTGAGTTGACGTCTAATACGAAAGTACAGGGACAGACAGGTGGATGGATGGAAAGAGGGTGTCCTGTCCTCCTTCTGACCCTGAACTCTCCCCCTCTTTTGTTCTCCCTCCCCAACTTTTGTTTTTTTGCATGTGCAGTTTTGTAAAGCAAAGTCGAGGTGCACTCTCTTGCAGCTCGTCCGTCTGCAGCGTTAATTCACTGTGAGTGTTTACTCTCCGTTACACTTTACCTCATCACTCTCCTCCTCCTCCCTAGCCTGGGTCCCATTCACTATGTACAGTAGCCAATTCTTCTATCGTTATCATGCCTTTAATATTGGGCTTGGCTGGAAACGAACACAGAGAAGAGTTGGCTAAAGCCCACACTGGACCACCAGGCTACCCCCCCCCCCCCCCCCTCCCCTCCCCTTCCTCCATCTCCCCCTTGACTCCCAACTGAGCATGGTGTCATACCATTATGAGTTTTCCACTGTGTTGAACTGTTGCAGATGAATGTGGAAGCCTGCCTCAGTAATGGGTGTCATGAGATGGTATGCTCATGCTGTATCTACATACTGCATGTTTGTCATGATGGACCAGTGAATGTATTGAATACTGTACATCTGCACTTGCAGTTGCAGTGACTGAGCTCTCCTCGTGACTCTCCCTCTCTAAAGAATGACTTCCTGCCTATACTGGGTTTACCACTCAGAGGTAGTCTGTTGTGCTGCTGGACTGGGCTGGGCTGGGTTAACAGCAAGCCCCTGCTGTGTAGAGTAGACGTTCTGTAGGGGAGATACTGAAAGCCGTTCTCACTCCCTGTCTTAATGACCCACAGCAAAGCCACTAGAAACTGTCGCTGACGCTCAGTGAGTCAGCAATTCCATCTGAGCAGCTCTGTAATGGCCACCATGTGCCACAGGACCAGATGCCACTGTCAAGCAGCTGGAGAGGCAAAACACACACACACACACACTTGCACGCAGGTACACACACACACACACACACACACACACACACACACACACACACGTGTTTAAGATAAAGTCAAGTACTAAATCTCCTTATCGTAGTGCAATACCAACATCTGGATCTTTCCCTTGTCTCCTTTAGTTTTAGTTCTCCTCTCAGTGAAGTAAGTTATTTGGATTCTGTGTTATTTGTGTCGCCCCATGTTTCTCCTCTGTCAGCCTTTATAAACTCTTGTTTCTACCTGTGTTTGTTTTCAATGTCTCCTAACCTGTTAATGGCAGGGAGCTTACTCTTAGTCTGCCCCTTGTTTGTTTCAATGTGCTCCTTTATGTGTTTTAGGAGTTATGTCTGCTCCCCAGTCCATCACTACTTGAGGTCAACTATCTTATGGTGGCCATGTCAATCTACTTGAATAGCATACATACCTTCCTGGTGATGATCATCATCATCGTGTTTACATTATTGAAGCAGGATGGAACCAAACTCTTGTCCCTCTTCTTTATTTTGCCCTACATAAGCATGTATCATTTCCTCCTTATACAGTAGTATACCGTACACTATACTGTAAATTCACTCAAATAATCCCCTGCCTCCCCTCCATTCACCCCAAGTCAGAGACCTCATAGTTTAGAGCTATACTCTGTTGTCAGGTAAGTAATGGAGGAAAGATTGCAGCCCTGGGGTTGAAAATGACCACTAGGCTAGAACAAGTAGACATGATAGTATACAGTTGAAGTCGGAAGTGTACATACACTTAGGTTTGAGTCATTACAATTAATTTTTTTTCAACCACTCCACAGATTTCTTGTTAACAAACTATAGTTTTGGCAAGTCGGTTAGGACATCTACTTTGTGCATGACACAAGTAATTTTTCCAACAATTGTTTACAGACAGATTATTTCACTTATAATTCACTGTATCACAATTCCAGTGGGTCAGAAGTTTACATACACCAAGTTGACTGTGCCTTTAAACAACTTGGAAAATTCCAGAAAATTATTTCATGGCTTTAGAAGCTTCTGATTGACGTCATTTGAGTCAATTGGAGGTGTACCTGTGGATGAATTTCAAGGCCTACCTCCAAACTCAGTACCTCTTGGGAAAATCAAAATAAATCAGCCAAGACCTCAGAAAAGAATTGTAGACCTCCACAAGTTTGGTTCATCCTTCCCAAACGCCTGAAGGTACCACGCTCATCTGAACAAACAATGGTACGCAAGTATAAACACCATGGGGACCACACAGCCGTCATACCACTCAGGAAGGAGACGCGTTCTGTCTCCTAGAGATGAACGTACTTTGCTTGTGAAAAGTGCAAATCAATCCCAGAACAACAGCAAAGGACCATGTGAAGATGCTGGAGGAAACAGGTACAAAAATATCTATATCCACAGTAAAACGAGTCCTATATTGACATAACCTGAAAGGCCGCTCAGCAAGGAAGAAGCCACTGCTCCAAAACCGCCATAAAAAAGTCAGACTACGGTTTGCAACTGCACATGGGAACAAAGATCGTACTTTTTGGAGAAATGTCCTCTGGTCTGATGAAACAAAAATAGAAATGTTTGGCCATAACCGTGAAGAATGGGGTGGCAGCATCATGTTGTGGGGGTGCTTTGCTGCAGGAGGGACTGGTTCACTTCACAAAATAGATGGCATCATGAGGCAGGAAAATTATGTGAATATATTGAAGCAACATCTCAAGACATCAGTCGTACGATGTTAAAGCTTGGTCGCAAATCGTTCTTCCAAATGGACAATGACCCCAAGCATACATCCAAAGTTGCGGCAAAATGGCTTAAGGACAACAAAGTCAAGGTATTGGAGTGGCCATCACAAAGCCCTGACCTCAATCTTATAGAACATTTGAAGTGCAGAACTGAAAAAGCGTGTGCGAGCATGGAGGCCTACAAATCCTACACCAGCTCTGTCAGGAGAAATGGGTCAAACTTCCCCCAACTTATTGTGGGAAGCTTGTGGAAGGCTACCTGAAACGTTTGACCCAAGTTAAACAATTTAAAGGCAATGCTACCAAATACTAGTATGTAAACTTCTGACCCACTGGGAATGTGATGAAATAAATAAAAGCTGAAATAAATCTTTCTCTCTACTACTATTCTGACATTTCACATTCTTAAAATAAAGTGGTGATCCTAACTGACCTAAGACAGGGAATTAAAGGATTAAATGTCAGAAATTTGGAAAAACTGAGTTTCAATGTATTTGGCTAAGGTGTATGTAAACTTCCGACTTCAACTGTATATAGTTGTCATGCTGTTGTAGGAAAGTTAATTCTGTTTTATACACAGCAAAGGAAGTAATGTATGATGTATTGGAATACATGTGGTAGGAAGACAACTGATTTAGAATACATGTGTTCAACCATTTCAAAATACTCTAAAGACACGCAAATGAAGCATGTCAGAACATGGCCTTGGTCTACCATGCTTGGCCTGTCCATAAAGGCTTTCTTTTTACCTGTGGTAATGGAGTGGGAACAGACTGTTTTGCTGTGAAGAAACGTCCATTGTACTTGCATGCTGTATATAATTCAGCATGCAGGAGTTTTATGTCTTCTGATATGTGATGTATTCCATAATTCTGTTTTTATCCTTCTCTTCAAATACATCAAATACATGTAACTCATGCAGTCAAGGAGAGTTTTTCAGTGTACCCTATTAAAGGTGAACTACCCTGTCCCTCTGTTCTGTCTGTCCACCTGCAGTATGGAGCAGCAGAAGTCTCTGAAGATGATGACAGTGTGGGAGCAGCGCACCACTCAGCTGAGGAGACACAACCTGCGGGCCAGCAGTGAGGCCCTGTACAGCGAGCTGGACCCTGAGGAGAGGCTACGCATGTCCTCCGCCCTGCACATCCGCCCTGACATGAAGACCCACCTGGACCGGCCCCTGGTCGTGGAGCCCCACGATGGCCCCGGCCCCATGGGCTACCTCAAGCCCTGGACCCCTGAGAAGACAGATAACCCTGGGGACCCAGCCGGCCCCCAGCCACGTAGGCGCCACCGGGACAGGGAGAGACCCATCGACAAGGCCAATGAGATTGGAGATTCAGGCAAAGAGGGTAGGCACCATGTCCATCACAGTCGCAGCAAGGACCCCAACGGGACTCGGTGCAAGGAGGGGAAGAGTGAGCGGTTGCACAGTCGAGAGGGTGGCAGGAGGCACCACCACCAGACCTCAGTGGACGAGGGAGGTGGAGGGGGAACTGGGACGGGAGAGAGAGAGCACCACCACCACCACTCCCACAGACAGGCCAGAGAGGGTAATGGCACTGTCAACAGCGGACGCAAGGATGAGCGCAGGTCACGCCACAAAGATGGCCGCTCGGGAGAGATATGCTCCAGGGGAGAGAACGGGGCCAATGGGGAGAGGAGGAGACAGAAGACCCACAGTTACAGGGGCAAGTCCACACTGGAGGGAGAGGAGCACAGTGAGAGGGAGAGGGGGAAGGGCCACAGGTAAGACTGTCTCAGTCCCTGGCTGTCTCTCTTACGTCTCCAGATGACTTCTGCATGACTGTATTGGTTAACTACTGCAAATCTATATGGCATATCATTTTGCAATGATGAAAGCATATCCCATAACGTTATTTTAGAGGAACATATGTATACTTAGTACCAGAGATCAATGAGTTTTGCTCTATGGTCATTTCCTCTGTTTCCCAGGGACAGATATGTGGAATCTGAGGGCGACTCCATGGCCACTAGCACCCAGCAGGACCCTGGAGATCAGAGGTGGGGCACAGAGATACCTGAGGACTCAGACAATCAGAGGAATGTCAGACGGACAGGACGGACGGCCATCCACATCCCCCCTGTCACCATCACCTCCCCGCCTGGGGAGACCACCCTTATCCCCAGTCAGTACCAACAATAACCCTAACACTCATCCCCAGTCAGTACCAACCTTAATCCTAACCCTCATCCCCAGTCAGTACCAACCTTAACCCTAACACTCATCCCCAGTCAGTTTCGTAAATCTATTTTCACTCTAGTACTGTTAGTTTAGTGTCCTGTGTTGCTGAGGTGTATCTAAAGCTTTGTATATGTGTCCCAGTGAACAGTATAGACTGTGAGACCATACCTATGAACAAGGAGAAGAAGACCCTGGAGGCGTTGACTCGGACCGGACCCAGACCCATCCTCCCCTACAGCTCCATGTTTGTGTTTGGCCAGACCAACATGTGAGTGGGCCACGTGGCGTGGGCAGCTCTATACTATATGCTACACAACTCATACCATTCAAACCACACGCACTCTGCCGTCCATGAGAACATTGTCACATGGTCCCACTTTTAACTCCTGTTAACATTATAGTGCATATCTTAAAGGCAATTGACTAGCACTTTCCTTTAAATCCACACACTCACTCAAATGTCCATCTTTGTAGATTTCCTGTAAACCTTTGCATAAACCTACGATCAATTAACAGCAAACTGTGATAGCCTGTCTATATGCAGCCAGCCATTGTGTTAGCCTTTCGTTGTAGTGTTGACTATCATTCACTATCATTCATATGTCATCATATCATCACTGTATATTATCAAATCAATTCTCTATGTGTAATTTAATTACGCAATTTAAACTAATCATGTAACTTTAATTAACTAGGAAGTCGGGGCACCACGGGAATATGTTGTTTATAGAGTTTCAATTTCCCGAATATAACTCTTCTGATATTTTCATGTCTTATCGATTACATTCACGTATTAATGGATTATAACCTCATCAGTCATATTCTGAATGTCTCAAACCCTTGGCTATCTGCTCGAAACCTAGCCTAGATAATGAATCAGCAATATACAAATTGGCTTAATTAGTTATTTACTAACTAACTTAATCAATCACAGAATTACATAAAACACACACACAAATAGGTCATACATTGGTTACTGACTTGATAGAAAAGTCCCTAGTGGACTAAGCCGATATGACGGCTTGGTAGACAATGAAAGGGTGTGGGGACACTCAAGAGTGGGAAACTCAGAGAGGATAACTACACTCATAGCAATTGCTAATACTTTGAACATGAACAACCGCTCATTCAAAAATAAATTGCAAATTACAATTTTTGGCTGTCCCTCTCTGCGATCGCCGGTCCGTCTGCTAGATAGTCAGTCTACAGGAAGCCTCTGGTTTGTCCACCAGAGATCAGAGTCCATCTGAGTTTTAGGTTGTTATAATGGATACTTCAGAGTCCCATTCAGAAATGTTCTTAGATTGGATGCGTTTACCAGACTAAAGTTTTTAAACAGCTGCAGCCTGAATAATTGTTCTTTAGTTTGTAGATTTCTTAGCCATTTCAATGTGGGGACCTCGTCCCTGCGTTTTTGACTCTTGTAGAGTTGCCAACCATTTCAACGGGTAGCTACCGCTTCATGTTTTCTGGTCTTGTCCTTTGATAGAGTTGTACTTCACCCGGCATGTTTTGGTCTCTAGAGTGATAGCCATTCCAACGTGGGGACCTCGTCTCGGGCGTTATCTTGACTCTAGTTTGTATTGCCAACCATTTCAACATGTAGCGACAGTGCCATATTTTCTGGTCTAATGTAAATTTTGTCACAAGTGGTTTTATACTCTGTGGAAGAAGGGGGCTTTCTATGACGCCAATGTAAATGTATGTACTCACGGGGGCGTAGCCACTGACTAGTTAAACTTTATATGAAAACCCATCCTCTCTTTTAGAAGGCTAACATCACATTTAATCTTTTCACAAATAGTTTCATATGTAATCATATACGTTTCACAACATTTAGATGTAAACCCCATAATTGAGAAGTGGACACAACCAAAGATACAATAATGTGTGTTTCCTGTCCTTCGAGAGGTCACCAAATGAAAAAACTCAACCTGATTGTCCCTTAAGTGTCCACGGACCATTTCAACTGCTTGGAATACAGAAATACTGTTCAATTATTCAAACTTTTGATGTCCTAGTGCAGGGGTGTCAAAGTCAAATGGACGGAGGGCCAAATAAAAAAATCAGCTACAAGACGAGGGCCGGACTGTTCGAATGTTCATTGAAATTTTTTTAAATGACGCATATAGTCTAGTGAACCTAATTGAACCTACTGAAAACCTAACAAATATATTACAATATGATCAGATAAATAAAGCAATATTTTCTTATGGCTCTGTCAGTAATCTTTAATTTTCAACAGACACAAAAGACAAATTTCCTTTATATAAATATCCCCATAACATGAACATTAAATGAAAGAAACCGGTATTCAAGGCACCATCAGTAGACTATATTTTCTATTTTAGCAAAAGTGGGCTAAATTTACTTCAAAGAAAAAACAATAATAGCAATTTTCTATCATCCACTCAACTGAAATATTTTTAAAATATAATTGGATTGAAATACAAAAAAATAAAGTGCAAAAATCTATTAATCAAAAACAACACTTTGTTTAAGGAGAAGTAACATGCAGTGAAAACAAATATTAAATTTTAACTTTTAAACTTGAACTGAGTAAAAACTCTAAATATGTGATTGCACAGTAATGTTCACTTGTTTGAGGTTGAGGGTGATACTTGGTGGTGTCCCATCTTTTCCACAAGTTCATCAATGTTCGGGGTAAGGCTCTGAGCTGAAGAAATCCTCAGAATTGAGTGGAGGTGTTCAGCAGTAAGTCGACTTCTGTGTGATGTTTTGTTCAGGTTCATCAAAGAAAACAGTTGTTCACACAGGTATGTGCTGCCAAACATAGACAACGTTTGAGCAGCCTGGATGCGCAGCTGGGGCATTGTGCCGGGGAGGAAACGGGCAAACTCCGCAGCACCCACTGCCGCATATTTTTCCCTCAGTGCATCATTGCATTGGAGGTCAATCAACTCCATTTGGAGGTTTGGTGGTGAGCTTTCCACGTCAACAGCAAATGGGTTACCGAGCAGTTCCAACCTGCTTTTTTGTGCTTCAAAGTCAACAAATCGGCGTCGAAAGTCAGTGGTAAGCATACCTATTTTATCAGCCAACTGTGTGCTCGGGAACGCACTGGTAGAGAGCTTCTCTTTCATGGTCTGGCAGCTGGGAAAGTGGCTCAAATTTTCTTTCCGCATCTGCGTCTCCCACAGAGTCAGTTTGGTTTTAAATGCCTTCACTGTACTGTACATATCAGAGATGACACGATCCCGACCCTGCAGCTGCAAGTTTATTGCATTCAGATGACTCGTAATGTCACACAGAAAAGCCATTTCACACAGAAACATTTCGTCTCGGAGTTGTGTTGTGTCTTTCCCTTTGCTGTCCAAGAATAGACAAATCTCCTCACGAAGCTCGAAACATCTTTGAAGCACCTTTCCCTGGCTTAGCCATCGCACCTCTGTGTGATAAGGCAAATCACCATGCTCCGTTTCTAACTCCGTCAGAAATGCCTTGAACTGGCGGTGATTCAAACCTTTGGCTCTGATAAAGTTAACTGTGCGCGTGATGATGCTCATTACATGCTCCATTTTCAAGGCTTTACCGCACAACGCTTCCTGGTGTATGATACAATGATAAGCTGTCAGCTCACCTGTCGCGTTTTCCTCTTGCATCTTTTCCCGTATCTTCGCCACCAGTCCGCTCCTGTGTCCACACATCGCAGGTGCTCCGTCGGTTGTCAAACCCACGAGTTTTTCCCAAGGCAGCTCCATCTCATTTACACATCTTGACACCTCTTCATACAAATCATGCCCCGTAGTTGTGCCATGCATAGGACGTAAAGCCAAAAACTCCTCTGTCACGCTTAGGCTGGAGTCCACTCCGCGGATGAAAATTGACAACTGGGCAATGTCAGAAATGTCGGTGCTCTCATCCACAGCCAAGGAATATGCAATAAAATCTTTTCCCTTTTTCACAAGCTGCTCTTTTAGATTGATGGACAACTGGTCTACTCTCTCGGCAATGGTGTTTCTGCTCAGACTCACATTTAAAAAGAGTTGCCTTTTTTCTGGGCAAACTTCGTCACAAACTTTAATCATGCAGTTTTTGATGAAATCCCCCTCCGTAAATGGCCGGGCTGATTTAGCGATCTCTTCTGCCAAAATAAAACTGGCCTTGACAGCAGCCTGGCCTTGTGATTTGGCTTTTTTGAACAGAGCCTGTCGAGATTTGAGGCCTCGTTTTAATTCCTCTGCCTTTTGTAGCCTTTGTTCCATGTCCATATTCTTGTTTTTGTCCGCGTGTTTCGTTTCATAATGTCGTCTCAGATTATACTCTTTCAGTACCGCCACACTTTCTCCACACAGAAGACACACAGGTTTTCCAGCTACCTTCGTGAACATATACTCCGACTCCCACCTTGTTTGAAACCCCCGGTTCTCAGTATCCACCTTCCGTTTTGCCATTTTTGATGGGTATCTGAAAGTTAATTTTACTGTGATGCTGACGACTGCTGTGCCAATAAATATTGAAATGAAGCAGCCTACTGCTCGGTGCGTCACCTTTGCATTGTGGGAAATGTAGTATTGGTGCGTGTAAAAGATCTGCGGGCTGCCGGCTTGCTGCGGGCCGGTTCTAATAATAAATCAAGATCATCCCAGGGGCCGTAAAAAACCTTCTTGCGGGCCAGATGTGGCCCGCGGGCCTTGACTCTGACATATGTGTCCTAGTGTGTCTCTGTGTTCCAGAGTTTACATTCCAATCTCAAACACTACAGAGCATAGAGGCAGCGTATTTTACGACCGCCATAAAGTGGCCCCCTCCACCCTCCCTCTGCGAGAGAGAGAGGGCGCTGTAGAGCGGACCCACTGCAACCTGATCCTTCAGATCTTCACAGGAGAGTTATGACACTGTCTATATGCAGCCAGACACTGTGATAGCCTGTCTATATGCAGCCAGCCATTACTAGGAACAGTGTTAACATTAGATGATGTCTCGCAGGTTAGCTGTGTATATATTTCACTCTCTCTTTCTCTCCGTCTTTTCCAGGGTACGGCGTCTGTGTCATTACATTGTGAGCCTGCGGTACTTTGAGATGTGTATCCTGGTAGTGATATCTATGAGTAGCATTGCATTGGCTGCTGAGGACCCTGTCCAGGCCAACGCTCCACGCAACAATGTGAGTCTACACACACACACACACACACCACACACAGGCAGACATGCCAGACACACACACGTCCCCTCAATCTGGCAGCCATAGTCCGTACATCTACATGTACACCAGAGGGATGGACAACTTTTATGGGGGTGGGGGCCACAAAAAATCTGAGGTGCAGTCAGAGCGGGCCCTTTTGCTGACAAGTGCTAATTGAGTGACTGTCAGTGACTGACATACCGAGATAAAAACTGCTGATACACAACATTTTGGGGAAATTGATCTGCGGGCTGCCAGTTGCCCATCCCTGGTTTATATCTACACTGTTATGACATCTCTGATGACTCAGTCAGAAAAATAATGACAGGTGTGACAACAAAGTTCTTCCAAATCGATCTGTAAGCAAGGAGAGGACCAGACAGCTGTTCAAATGAGCTGGAGGAATAATTAATTTTGCATGGCCTCTTAGCTGTGTTTTTTAGTTACTAATGCACTCACTCTCCTGTTCAGGTGCTCAAGTATCTGGACTACGTCTTTACGGGAGTTTTCACATTTGAGATGGTGATTAAGGTAAGAGCTTGGGTAGCATGTGATGTTTACTACATGCTAAATGACTGATGTTTTCAGATCCTTTTGGCAGCTGTCTTAGTCTTCCACTATATTAGACTAGGATTGATTTCTTTGTTTTTCACTCAGTTACTTCTATAGTTGTATTGGCCTCATGCCACATCCCATGTTTAATTAAATGCATTACTAAGTGAGAGCCCTTTAATAATAATAATGTATTACTTTTCTATAGCACTTTTCATAGAATCTCAAAGTGCTTCAAGAGCAAAAAAAAACAAAGAAGCAATATATCATGACAGGTCAACCAATAGAGGCCAAGTCTTTAACATCCAAAGATGGAGAGGGTCAGTTCATTGCTTGAGTGAAGGGAGCTGGACAGGGGAAGGTAGATGATGGTGATGGAGTCTGCTGATGATCTTGTAGAGTCCTATAGCCACTGGACTTCTCCTCTTCCACTCTGTGTAGCATCTACTTGGGTGATGTCTCAGCAGCTTTGGGCGCCAGAAAGCTCACCACACAAAGTTCAGAATAGTAGCCAGTTGTCCACACTATGAGCCCTTGGCCTTAGCACGGCTGTATTCCTCTGTCTCCCATTCCTCTCATGCTTCAGGCGACTCCTCAAATGATGTTCTCAAAAGATCTGGAATTGGCAGCCAGGTGAAACAGGTGTCCAGATGCATTTTTTTAGCTAGTGTTGTGACTTTACTTTCATTAATCTAATGGCTGTTATTTATTTAATCCACTAACTATGTTGAATTGTAACTCAATTAAATGAATGATGTAACAATTAACTCATTAGGATTTAGGGCACCACAGAAGAAGTTGTTTAACGAGTTACCATCTCCCGAATTAAACTCGAGAAGATAGATAAGTTATATATTGATAAGTAACTTATTAATCATTACCTCATATCAGTCTCATTCTGAACAGTTGTAACCTTATTGGATCTGCACAAATTGGTTGAATTATTTATTTACTAGCTAACTAAACAATAACACAGAATACACATACACACTTACATGAGACAAAGGTCCCTAGGCAACTGACAAGATATGCTGGCTTATTACACAGAGATGGAGAAGGGGGTGGGGAAAGTAGAGAGCGAGAGAAAAAGGGACATTTATTGCGGATACATTCTAGGACTGTCTTCACATTAATCATATACCTTGCACACAAACCGCCGCCTGTTTGGAAAAAATTAATAATGAATCAATGTACGAGTTGAATGCCATTCGTTCATCGCTTACCTCGGTCGGAACCAAGCCCTCTCGGAAAGTTGTTTCGGTGAGCCTTTCCTGTGGGCCACTTGTACATGCTCTGATTGTCCACTAGAGAACACAATGTCCTTCTTCTTAGTTGTCTGTTCTCCAATGGGCTGTTTCCAAAGAACAGCTACTTAGCCATACAAATTGATTGTCTGAGAGGGGAGGTTTCTTCTCCTCTTCCTCGGGTAGATAGTCAAAGTTCCAAACCACTTTACACGCACAGTTGCAGACTGGCGATGTCCTTGTCTTGTAAGTACATTTTTGTATTGAGAGTTTGAGTTTCTTACGATTTCAACGTGTGTACAAAAGTCTCACGTCATTCTGGTCTGACATGTTAATTCTTAGCCAGTTCTCAGCACTCTGGTCGAAAAGGGTTTTTCTGACCTCACTTGGGGCATGGCTACTTAATGTGCAAAGGACATCAAAAACCATTATCTCATTAGAAAACCAAAATCACATTCTTATCTTAACAAAAATAGTTTAATCATTCTTCATATTCTATTCACATCAGGTTGGATGAAAACGTGACAGCTAAAGGGGGTTTCCTTCCTTAGATACAGTATTTGGTTCACACAATATGACATTAGTTTTTTACATCTGACTATTTCCCACATTCGGATGTTAGAAATATTGTTCCAAAGTGAATTTTTTGGACATTAGAGCTTTGGGCTGGCGGACAAAGACATTATTTTGGAGAGGGGTCTGATAGAAGTTGATTAATTGAAAACCTGATCTTTGGACCCTCACAGGAGAGTCATGACACTAGCTAGCCAAGCCAAAAAGTGTTAACCAGTCAGTCTACTTGCAAATCCATGGCTCAAAAACTCCAGATATAAGCAATAAAAATGTGATGTTATCAACAAATTATAATAAAAATATATATATATTTGAAACACCAAAAAGGAGATCTGTGCTTAGGCTGCTATTAGGGCACCATGTCAACTGGTTGATGAAAAGGGCAGTGCAGTTAAAAACATGATTTTCTCATTTGTTCAATAATATTTCCACTCAAGGAGGTCGAAATAACACTCTGAAATTGTGAAAATGATGGGAATGCCCTTTCTTTTTTTTATGCCTGGAATTTCATCCTCTTCAGGTGGGACGGAACTTTTAGCCCACATCATGATGTCAAAATGTGATCTGATTATAATAGACCAATGACTGTTCATCTGGGCAAGGGAGTGGGTTCTAGACTATCCTATGAGCCAGTCAGAGCTGTGTATGTAAATATCTTCAAATGTGTTTCCTGAAGCCCACATGATCAGACTGAGCATTTCAACGGACAAAGAGGTTCAGGGAAATATATGATAAAATATCTATTTTGGAGTTATTTTCATTCAAATAAACACACACAGTGATGTATAAGACATACAGTTATGATTTAAAAAGAAAATGACAAAGACTGCATGGGAGCTTTAATTTAATACATTTGGTGTAGGACTATGGGAGGTTCTGCCACACTCAGTGTACTGTAGCATCTAACCCTGCTCTCTGATTGGTCCAGATGGTTGACCTGGGCCTTCTGCTCCATCCTGGTTCTTACTTCAGAGATCTCTGGAACATTCTGGACTTCATTGTGGTCAGTGGAGCACTGGTGGCATTTGCATTTTCGTAAGTTTAATATTTTCTTACTAACATTCATAATCCCCCCCATTTAAAAAAAAAAGAAGAAGAATTGCACACGTCAAATTTGACCAAAGAACTGATTCATTGCACTTTCCCAGACACTGGTTGTAAAATATGTAGACATGCTGTGCATGCATTTTTACATACACTATAATTAGTCTGTAATTTCCCATCAGAGAAATTCCTTATCATGAAATTCCTTGCATCAGTACAATACTGTAGAATATGTACTCCTGAATAATGATGTCTGTTACCTCTTACTGCTGCAATATTGTATTCATTATTGGCTCAGTTTTTGGTCCAACTGTTTTTGTTATGAGAATAGGGCCATTCAGTTGAAACACTTTGTTTACTCCTGTATGCTTGCTAATGTTGCTGCTGCCTGGGGTATTGACTGAACTTACCATTAGTTCCATAAAAACACAATTGGAGAATAGGAATACCTAATGTCCTAGTCGTTTATATGCTGATAGAGCAACCGGTTGGTGTGTTTTGCAGTAGTAGGGGTTGTAATTGCGTTAAATTCACCTCCACAAAATGCCATATTTCATGGTGTGTGTGTGTGTGTGTGTGTGTGTGTACATGTGTTTTGTGTGCTATTGACTCAAAGTTACTCTTCTGTTTCCTTGTGGCTTGGATCTCTTGAAGGAGCTTCATGGGGTAATGTTTTCACTCTCTTTCTCTCTCTCCCTCTCACACTCGCTCTCTCTCATCTTGCCTGTCTCTGTGTGTGAGAGGTAGCAGGGTCTATGCTCAATCATTGGGACACAATCATCTCTCTTTCTCTGCTGTTCATCTTTTCATAATCCACTTGTCTTCTCTCACATTCATCTGCTTGACCATAGATCATCTGTGGTGCCCATGTTCCTCTCTGCTACAGGGGGCATGTCACCTCAGTGTTCATTCTCCTTGTCTCCTATCATGACTACATATTCACTTGGACTGCACTAGACAAATACATCTGTTGCTGTGATGAGAATGATCCTTCTACTCTATAGCAGCTCATGCTTTCATTACAAAACACACATAGTTAAGCAGTGACTACTAATACAAGGTAGTAAGAAAGAAAGCCATTTTCTCTGCATGGAACTTTACAGTGTCTTCAAAACTGGTGTCATCAAGGTATCTAAATTGGTGACTGCTTACTGTGACCAGACAGTTCCAGCCTCCATTCCCACTCGTGTGTTTGTTTACAACACCCTCCCCTAGCCACTCTGACAGACAGCCGGCCGTGTTGATGGATGGACATTATTCTCCCTGCATGTCTCGGAACTCATTCTCCATGTGATCCACTGCCTCATTGTGAGTGAACCGTACCGCCACGGCCATGTGTCACCCACTACTGTACACTGTCAGGGGACTCTAACTGCCTGGCTCAGTGATCTGCAGCTGTCGTTGTGTTGGATGCACCTCTTGACATCCATCCTGCTGCGACAAACTGTGGAGCTAGCTGCCTCGAACGCCGCTCAGGAGATGTTGCAGGATGTGTTTAAGGGGAAGTTGCTTCCTTAAATCTCTCAACAACATGGCGTTGTTCTGTCTTCCTTCAGACATTCCTCATCTGTCAGGTGCCCTCTGTCCATTAGATACTGTATGCCTGATCGTACAGAAGAAACAAACTGTTATTTGTGCAACCCAAACAAGTGGCAGGAGTGTCTTCTTGGCAAATACAACTTGATTTGTGTCTGTTTTATGAACATTGCCTTGAACAATGAATGACATTATTCAACCCAATTATCCTTGATGAAGTGTCATTATGGCCTAAAATGCTATGTGGCATAGGGCTTTTTCTAGTTGGATCAGATCCTCTCACTTCCACAACAGCATTCAACTGTCTGTTGCTGATAAATGAGTACTACAGCAAACTAGAAACATCTGTTTGATATATTATAGGCCCATCTCCATTCATAATATTGTATTGTTTAGATTGTACCTGTTTATGCAAACATATTCATATTTTCTTTGTATTGGAAGTCGCCATAATTGTGCTCTGTACTTTGTGTTTTTTCACTGTTTTCCCCATCAGACCGCCACAAGGTGTGCCCAGGTGGGGACCCCCCTCTCCCCTCTACCCCTCTTTCTTCTGCTTAGACCAGGATCACGTCTCTAAACCTGTATGAGTAAAGGGTTTCCTTTACAGACAAGGAGCCTTTGCCATCTCACTCTGATAGCTTTCAATATAAACCTCTCTCTCCAATCTGACTGTAACTGGAGACTCAAGTAAAACGTGTTCATAATTGATGCTTGGCCTAAATTCCAGCATCAACACTGGCTATACTTGCAATTATAATCATTATGTAGACTCTTAGTATTTATTTTCACTCTTTTATGCCCAAGTCAAACATTCTCAGCTAATGTAAACACACATTCATGCTTATTCTGTTAACTCTTTTCTCTAGGTGACACACCAAGCAGAGCCCTATCAGTGCACACATTAAAACATTGTCCCTGTGAAACCAGACTGTACTGAGGGAGAATCTAAGACTACCATTAGAGTAGTGGTAAAAATAGCTGGTGCTGAGACAGAACATGATGGTTATTTTGGCTGACAGTTTTGGTTCTCCTTCTAGGGAGATGAAGTATGCTACAGACCAGCCACCTGTACCTGATAATGATGTCTTCATTAAATATTTAGCCAGCTTCTCTCATAGCTGCCACCATCCAGACCCTGCAGAAAACTCCAAACGCTCCCAATGAACCTCCCAAGTCACACGTGTTTTTCTACAAACTGATCAGACGTTCTTTGAAAGCTATCAGAATGTCATGTGTGGTTTGTCATGTGTGGGTGTTGTGTGATCTCAAACCACAGGCTCTATTTACTGTGAAAGCATGCTGGACTAATGTGCATCAGAGCATGAACGTTGCATGCTGCTGTGGTAGAGTAGAGCTATAACAGAGCCTCTGGGAGGGAGGAACCACACCATCATATTACATGACCATGCTATGTTGGGAATACGAGAGTTACAGGATGGCTTTTATTCCCAGTTCAATGGGAAGTGATGTGTGTGTGTGTGTGTGTGTGTGTGTGTGTGTGTGTGTGTGTGTGTGTGTGTGTGTGTGTGTGTGTGTGTGTGTGTGTGTGTGTGTGTGTGTGTGTGTGTGTGTGTGTGTGTGTGTGTGTGTGTGTGTGTGTGTGTGTGTGTGTGTGTGTGTGTGTGTGTGTGTGTGCGATTCCAGCTGCCGGCAGACAGAGAGGAGGCAGGGTAGGGAAGGGGAAGATGTGGTGTGTTGGCAAATTTGTTGCTTTCCTCCTCCTGGACTGTATTGTTGGTGCATGTTAGTCATTAAAGGACAAAGTGTTTTTACAAGTCTCTCTTTATCAGTTGGTGAGAAACGGCCAGTGACTGCTGTGTAGGATTGACTTTAACAACAGATGAATTCACGTGGTATTTAAGAGTAATCTCTCCAAATTTAGAAATACAGAGATGAGATGAAGTGACATGGGTGTGGAACATTTTACCCTGTGTTATGATATAGAAGTTGACATTTATTGATGTGAAGTATCACATACTGATAATGTCTGGTTATTTATGTGTTGTTGACTGTTTATTGGGGTCATTGAAATCCCTCATTCTTTCACAAATGGGATGCTTTCCCTTAAATCATTGCCATTTTGTGTACTGTACAATACATCGGGACATGATTTTGCACCATGATTTTAGATAACATGCAATATGTTCAATCACTTCATTGTATTTCGTTTGGAGATGCCTGCATTGTGAGGCATTTATATTGCTATTCCCACAGCTCCCCAAGGTGCTGATTCAGCAAGAGCTTTTCTGAGTCTGTAGGGAACATTAATGTACACGGAGTGTTAATGGGATTCTGCTCAGAATTCTTGACGTCGGTTCAGAAGATCTTCTGTTCTTCCACCCACTGTGTCTGAGAAAGTCTATTAAATCACTTGCTCCTGTATTTCCCCATCAGTCTTAATACTCTACACACTCATGTACATCCTTTTCTCTTTTCCCTCAGTCGCCTGTCTGTCTCACCATCCCAGCTTAACGACTTAGCGAGGATGTGTGTATGAAACAGCATTGGTTCCTTTAAAAATAAACATCACTGTTTCTTTTGTATCACTGGTTAGCGGTTATTCTGCAGAAATCTGATGCACAGTCTATAGTTGGTATTTACTTGATTTATTGTCTGGTATTATTTGCATGGAGAAATATGTGTTGAGATATAATCTTCAGAGAAGGTGCATTTATCGGCATGCAATAAATCCTGAAAGTGTCTAATTTTCTCATGTAATCCAGGATTACATGCCACGCCTATCTGAATGATTTGGAGAGGCATGATCCTATGTGAGATTACTAATCCATTCTCAGTTGGGGTTGGGTGCTTGGTTGTCACAGACAATTTACCATCCTAAGGGCATCTATAGCTTTGACAAACATGTTCATACCCATGTATTATGCCTTGTATCTTTCGACCACAAATCATTCTGAATGTCTTGTATAGAATACAATGTATTTAAAGTAGTGGGAGATGGGAGGATAGTACCATCCGTTCTCCTACTAAATATTTCCTGTCACGTTTGGTCAAGACCTCTAGAGAGCATTCTTCAAACACTTTGTTTATTAGTCGAAACCTTACAATTCATGAAACATTTAAAACCAACAGTGATTTATCAACAAGCTACTGGTTTCTGTCACACGTGGTTTGCCTCTTTTGTAATGCAATTGTTGTTTGAGCAGTTTCTGTACACAACTATCTTCTCACAGGGTTTAGCAGTTGAGTGATGACCTTACAGGTGTGATGTCTAACTTAGTGTTTTTCTTGTGCAGAGGGTCCAAAGGAAAGGACATCAGCACCATCAAGTCCCTCAGAGTTCTGAGAGTCTTACGGCCCCTCAAGACCATCAAGCGCCTGCCAAAGCTGAAGGTACAGTATGGACTTACACTGCTCTACCGTCACACGTATTCACTGCTGTTGTCAGAACATAATCATCAGTGTGTACAGTATCTAATCCAACCCCATGTTTCTGTGTGTGTGTGTGTGTTTGTGTGTGTGTGTGTCCTCTCTCAGGCTGTGTTTGACTGTGTGGTCAACTCCCTGAAGAACGTCTTCAACATTCTCATTGTCTACATGCTCTTCATGTTCATCTTCGCTGTCATCGCTGTGCAACTGTTCAAGGGGAAGTTCTTCTACTGCTCCGATGAGTCCAAGGCACTGGAGAAGGACTGCAGGTAGTTCTACAGCATTATGAAATGAAACAGGAGAAGGCATACAGTATGAACATCGTTGGCACCAAGGCACTGGGCCCAACAATGATAGAATAAACCATTTAATAACGGTAACAGCTCAGGGGAGGGCTCCCCCTCCAAGGCAGCTGTGGTGGTACAGCCCTGCCTGGCTCTGGCTTGCAGCTTTGAATGCCGCTATGCCAGTGTACAATTACTGTATCTTCCCCAATAGAGAGAAGCACAGCCCAGTGCTGCTTTGAAAATGATTGCAGTAATTATGTGTTTTTGTTTGAGGATCCTATTGATTTTTCACAGGGACATGTTTTGTCAGTCTATAATCAAAATAGTATCTGAGTATTTATATTTGTGTATGTGTTCATGTGTGCAGTAAGTTGTTCTCCTTCTCCCCTCCCCCTGTTTCTCTCTCTCTCTCTCCCCTAAACAGAGGTAATTTCCTGGACTACGATAAGGATGAGGTGGCCGCCCAGCCTCGGGTGTGGAAGAAGTATGAGTTCCACTATGACAACGTGCTGTGGGCCTTCCTCACTCTCTTCACTGTGTCCACCGGAGAGGGCTGGCCCGAGTAAGTCCACTTTCCAGGTTCCTTTGGAGTTGCTCTGTAAAGTTGAGGTCTCTGGTGGACTGGTTGCTCTGACAGACCGGTAGTAGAATGGGTGAACGGGCCTGGGGATATGTTCTGAGAATGTGCTGTAGCTCTCAGGCAGATACACAGACAGACAGACTGACCGACAGACTGACATTAGAACAGTAGACTGTGAATAAGCCTGCCCTGGGGATATGTTCTGAGAATGTGCTGTAGCTCTCAGGCAGATACACAGACAGACAGACTGACCGACAGACTGACATTAGAACAGTAGACTGTGAATAAGCCTGCCCTGGGGATATGTTCTGAGAATGTGCTGTAGCTCTCAGGCAGATACACAGACAGACAGACTGACCGACAGACTGACATTAGAACAGTAGACTGTGAATAAGCCTGCCCTGGGGATATGTTCTGAGAATGTGCTGTAGCTCTCAGGCAGATACACAGACAGACAGACTGACCGACAGACTGACATTAGAACAGTAGACTGTGAATAAGCCTGCCCTGGGGATATGTTCTGAGAATGTGCTGTAGCTCTCAGGCAGATACACAGACAGACAGACTGACCGACAGACTGACATTAGAACAGTAGACTGTGAATAAGCCTGCCCTGGGGATATGTTCTGAGAATGTGCTGTAGCTCTCAGGCAGATACACAGACAGACAGACTGACCGACAGACTGACATTAGAACAGTAGACTGTGAATAAGCCTGCCCTGGGGATATGTTCTGAGAATGTGCTGTAGCTCTCAGGCAGATACACAGACAGACAGACTGACCGACAGACTGACATTAGAACAGTAGACTGTGAATAAGCCTGCCCTGGGGATATGTTCTGAGAATGTGCTGTAGCTCTCAGGCAGATACACAGACAGACAGACTGACCGACAGACTGACATTAGAACAGTAGACTGTGAATAAGCCTGCCCTGGGGATATGTTCTGAGAATGTGCTGTAGCTCTCAGGCAGATACACAGACAGACAGACTGACCGACAGACTGACATTAGAACAGTAGACTGTGAATAAGCCTGCCCTGGGGATATGTTCTGAGAATGTGCTGTAGCTCTCAGGCAGATACACAGATAGACAGACTGACCGACAGACTGACATTAGAACAGTAGACTGTGAATAAGCCTGCCCTGGGGATATGTTCTGAGAATGTGCTGTAGCTCTCAGGCAGATACACAGACAGACAGACTGACCGACAGACTGACATTAGAACAGTAGACTGTGAATAAGCCTGCCCTGGGGATATGTTCTGAGAATGTGCTGTAGCTCTCAGGCAGATACACAGACAGACAGACTGACCGACAGACTGACATTAGAACAGTAGACTGTGAATAAGCCTGCCCTGGGGATATGTTCTGAGAATGTGCTGTAGCTCTCAGGCAGATACACAGACAGACAGACTGACCGACAGACTGACATTAGAACAGTAGACTGTGAATAAGCCTGCCCTGGGGATATGTTCTGAGAATGTGCTGTAGCTCTCAGGCAGATACACAGACAGACAGACTGACCGACAGACTGACATTAGAACAGTAGACTGTGAATAAGCCTGCCCTGGGGATATGTTCTGAGAATGTGCTGTAGCTCTCAGGCAGATACACAGACAGACAGACTGACCGACAGACTGACATTAGAACAGTAGACTGTGAATAAGCCTGCCCTGGGGATATGTTCTGAGAATGTGCTGTAGCTCTCAGGCAGATACACAGACAGACAGACTGACCGACAGACTGACATTAGAACAGTAGACTGTGAATAAGCCTGCCCTGGGGATATGTTCTGAGAATGTGCTGTAGCTCTCAGGCAGATACACAGACAGACAGACTGACCGACAGACTGACATTAGAACAGTAGACTGTGAATAAGCCTGCCCTGGGGATATGTTCTGAGAATGTGCTGTGGCTCTCAGGCAGATACACAGACAGACAGACTGACCGACAGACTGACATTAGAACAGTAGACTGTGAATAAGCCTGCCCTGGGGATATGTTCTGAGAATGTGCTGTGCTAGTCTCTGTAATTGTCTCAAATAACTCATCTATATAAGAAAATAATTAGAACTGCATGCAAAATATTTACCATGAAAGATTCTTAAGCAAACAACCCAATCATTAATTGGGAGTCAGATGAACTACTGTTCTGTGGTTGAGGAAATGCATCCGCAAGTGAGATTAGGAGGCTGCAAACTGCCCAGAATAAAGCAGCAAGGATTGTTCTAAGGTAGAAATATGATTATTCTGTTGTAGTCATGCACAATGCTCTTGGGTGGTCATCAATCAACAAGATTATTGGAAAAAAAAACATGCTTATTTGATTTCATAATGTACATCATTTAAATGGCCAAACTCCATTCCCAACAGGATTCATTTGGTAAGAGACACATTCAGGCAATACTAGGAATAGATTGTCCACCACCTACAGTCGGATCCTGGCAGAGAAGAGAAATAGGCAAAATAACATTTAGATTCAGAGCATCAAAGAAAATGAATAATTTATCTGAGCAAACCAGAAACCTATCAATATCTAAATTCAAACAATACCATAGAGCCACTTACATATAATACATTGGAAGATTGTGCATGACTACGGTAGATTAAGGAACCAATCTACATTTTCAGTGTCACAGTATTTATCTGGTCAATATGTCAGTTTGTAACCGTGTGTTATATGTGAAAATATGATTGTATTATAAATTGTATTTTAATGTTTAAGGACTTAGTCCGAATGAGGACAAAATGAGATTTAAATATAATCAAGCAAAGTGTGCCAGCTTGTCGGGTCAGCACACCAGAGTGCCTTCTCTGCAATTTCCAGCCTGTCCATACTTCTCCTTCTTATTCCAACTCCTCTGTCCTCCTCAATGAAATAATTGAATTAGCTATGTTATTAAACAATCCAGTGATTTATGATATGTCAAAATGAAGTCCATTAAATAAGACTCAGTCCTCATGACCTGGAGGACTAGGGGGTTAGTGGCCAGTCTCTCTCTCACTCAGCTGGACTTTTACTGTAAGGACCATCTTAACACGGCAGATGAAAATGAACCTTTGTATCAGCAACGTTGAACATGAATCACATGCCTATTACATTTTAACAAAGGATTTTAATTGCCTATGTCCCTAATTTTAGATATTGAACTTTAAATAGTTGAATCGTTTCCAGTTAGGTTTTAGTCGTATTGTAGTTACTGTAGGAAACTTGGTAGCAGTTTAACCAAAGCTGACTGTTGTTGTGAGTGGTTCCATATATTGACAGCATGGTTCCTGTGTTTCTCTCCAGTGTTCTGAAGCACTCTGTGGACGCTACCTTTGAGGACCAGGGTCCCAGTCCAGGCTACCGTATAGAGATCTCCATCTTCTACGTGGTCTACTTCGTGGTCTTTCCCTTCTTCTTCGTCAACATCTTTGTGGCCTTGATCATCATTACCTTCCAGGAGCAAGGGGACAAGGCCATGTCAGAGTGCAGCCTGGAGAAAAACGAGGTACAGCACGGGCGATAACTCACTTTGAAGCAAAGCAATAACAATTCGTATTTCTTCCAAGTATACTTTCTTCATTTGTGACGTGTTGGGCATCAGTGCCCTGTGCAGTGCAAAGCTCACGATGCTCTGTAGATGTTACCACCCTTATATAATGCTGAGTACTCAGTGCAGGTACCGTCTTTCTCTCACTGCTGCTGCTGTTTTTTATGCTGGGTTCAGTTGTGCGTGTTGAGTCGGTAAGGCTGCAGTGGATCCTGCAGTAGCAACCGATGCAGTACAGCCTACTTGGTGAGCGCCAGTGTGACAGGTCCACGATTCATTCTGGAGCCCCATCTGTGGTTCCACAGGCGGACACCAACCCAGCGAGTCATCCCCTATCCCCCTTCCCCATGTCTACCAAGACCCCATTAGGCAACCACAGATAGATAGATATACAATATCTCCCTCTGTCCCTATTCTGAACTAACACAACAGATACGTCTCCATGTGTCTGTTTGTTTGCTAACCTAACCTGACTCGGCTAACTGGAGCCATAGTACAGCCAGAAGGAACTAGCCATTTATCCATCCTCTGGATTCAGACATCTCCTCTGCACATGGCTCTGATAGAATCAGGACTCTCTGCTTGCTGTCTCGTAAGATATGAGTTGTTTTCTTCACAGTATTTCCTTCTGAGCTGATGATACAGATTCAGTGGTCCTGATGAAGGTAATGGTTGAAAGAGTGATGGATTGATAACTGGTGATTGGTGCTGATGGTCATGATGATGAGGAAATGGATGAATGAATTTGAAAGGGAACATTGGACGCATGTCATTTTCGTCTCGTTCTTTTCAGAGGGCCTGCATTGACTTTGCCATCAACGCCAAGCCACTGACGCGTTACATGCCAGAGAACGTGCAGTCCTTCCAGTACCGGATGTGGAAGTTTGTGGTGTCACCTCCGTTTGAGTACTCCATTATGATCATGATCGCCCTGAACACCGTGGTGCTCATGATGAAGGTTGGTACAGTCCATCGCAGTCACAAAAAAATACAGCAGGATATAACTATGGCCTGGAGATTTTCCTTGTCTGATCGAGTGGTCAGGAAAAACTCCTATTCACACAGTGTTGATGTTTTAGGAGGTATATTAGCTATCTGCTTATTAAGTTTCTCGTTCTCTCCCTCTCTCTCTTTCACACACTCTCTCTCTCTCTCTCTCTCTCTCGCTCTCTCTCTCACACTCTTTCTCACTCTTTCTCACTCTATCTCATTCCCTCACCCACCCTGCACCAGTTCCATGGAGCTCCAGACTTCTACGAGGCCATGTTGAAGCACTTCAACATCGTCTTCACTGCCCTCTTCTCTCTGGAGTGTATTCTGAAGATCATCGCCTTCGGACCACTGGTGGGTTTACTGTCCTCCTTCCTCTTTATCTGCATGCTATCAATATGGCAAAGGTTATCAATGATTTGAAGGTGCACTGCATGCCGCCTTGAGTTTGTGAGTGATATTCAATCCCTTCTCGTTCCAGAACTACCTGAAGGATGCCTGGAACGTGTTTGACTTTGTGACCGTGCTGGGAAGTATAACTGACATCGTGGTCACAGAAATCAATGTAAGCTAAGAAATCAGCAGAGCACACAATGTGCTTCTTCCACCTTCCTCTATATACATTACAATACATGGTAGTGGAATGTTATTAATATTTTTCATAATTTCATAAATAATAAACATGTATTTTTCAAACACCAAAAATCTGGTGTTTCTTTGTCAAACGGTTTTGTTACATTTTTGTCGTCTGTGGTGTATATAAAGTATTATATTTGGATGCAAACCAAAATTAGATACATTTCAACTCTATATCTGCCATAGTGTCTTATTTTTAAGCTCGTAACCATTTGTGTGAGGTTGTATACTTTTGTTTCGAAGTAGATTTGTTTAAGACAAGCAAGAAACACTCTGTGTGGCCCTGTTTATCCCACTGCAGTAAAAGGTTAATAAGGCAAAGTATTGGTAGTTTAGTGACATGCAGAGACATAAGGCTGTATAGACAGTTTGTGTAAACAGAGTCGGCTTGACCTGTACACACTCTCAACCCTGATGTGCTGAATAGCCGTCTCAGCAAAGATGGCTTAGCTCGGGCCCAGAGGGGGAGAGAAGGAGAGAAAGAGTTTGTGAACAGAGCTACATGTTAACGTTATTGATTCTTCACTGGCGCCTGATATGGGCTCTGAGTGAGAACGTGAGGCAGTTCAGCTGAGTGCAACATGGAATGGGATTTGTGTGTATCATTATCATCTCCTAGTCATATTATGAGCAAATCTATGTGAATCCTTCAACATGTTTCTGTCAGTCCCTGTAGTACTTTTTAATGTTCTCCTACTGTAGTGATACAATATCTTTATCTGTCCAGTATCCTACAGTATCTGTATCATTGTCCAATGCTCTGACTGATTTAAGTGTGTGTTTTGAGCTTACAGGCTTTGTCATTACTGTTTCTATTTTTCTCTTTTCCTTGTTTCTCTCTCTCTCTGTCTTTCTTTCTCTCCCTCTCCCTGTCGCCCTTTCTGCATTGTCCTCTTGTTGAATGTCTTCACTGATGTGCCCACCATCTGCTACGGCTAAACAACTGCTCTTATAGACAACGGTGAGTGCAGTGGTGTAAAAATACTTTCAAATACTACAGAAGTAGTTTTTTTGGGTATCTGTACTTTACTATTTATATTTTTGAACACTTTTACTACATTCCTAAAGAAAATTATGTACTTTTTACTCTATACATTTATCCTGACACCCAAAAGTACTCGTTACATTTTGAATGCTTAGCAGGACAGGAAAATTCGACAAATTCATGCACTTATCAAGAGAACATCCCTGGTCATCGCTACTGCCTCTGATCTGGTGGACTCACTAAACACTTATGCATCGTTTATAAATTATGTCTGAGTGTTGGAGTGTTCCCCTGGCTATCCGTAAATGTAAAAAACTAGACAATGTGGCCGTCTGGTTTGCTTAATATAGGGACAATATTATACTTTTACTTTCAATACTTAAGTATATTTTAGCAATTACATTTACTTTTGATACTTAAGTATATTTCAAACCAAATACTTTTAGACTTTTACTCAAGTAGTATTTTACTGGGTGACTTTCTCTTTTACTTGAGTCATTTTCTATGAAGGTATCTTTACTTTTACTCAAGTATGACATGTGGGTACTTTTTCCACCACGGGGTGAATGACTACCCCTCCTGTCCCATTACTTTTTCCACCACGGGGTGAATGACTACCCCTCCCGTCCCATTACTTTTTCTCCTTCCAGTCTTTACTTTATCTACAGCACTGTGTGTACAGATCTGTGTGGCTGCATTGTTTGGCCTCCTTCAGCAAATTGAAACTAGACCAACCAAATACAATCATGTTATTTAATCTGCATTATTGTCGTTATGTAGTGATGGGGTCATGTTTTGAATGCCTCCAGTGAATGGGCTGTAAGGTTTTTGTCACCCGGCCCCACAGGACCGGCTTTTGAACCTGAGTTTTCTGAGGCTGTTCAGAGCAGCTCGTCTCATCAAACTATTGAGGCAAGGCTACACCATCCGTATCCTGCTGTGGACCTTCGTCCAGTCCTTTAAGGTGATACACACACACAAACACCTGCACACACAGACACACATACACACCTCACTGTCACGATCGTTATAATGATTGGACCAAGGCGCATCGTGCGTAGAGTTCCACATATTTTAATAAATCGAAACTCACCGAACAAAAACAAACAAGCCAACATAAACCATTAATCACCTAGATGACCCACCCTAGTCACTATCACGCCCCAACTAACAGAGATTACACAGCTCTCTATGGTCAGGGCGTGACAGAACCCCCCCCTCCCCCCCAAAGATGCGGACACCGACCGCAAAACCTGACTCAATAGGGGAGGGTCAGGATGGACATCTACCGTCGGGGGGGCGGCTCCGGTGCGGGGCGAAGTACCCACTCCGCTCGCTGATACGACGTCTTCCTCCATGGCAGCTCTGGTGCGGGAACTATCGCCGGAAGCTCTGGACTGGGAACTGTCGCCGGAAGCTCTGGACTGGGAACTGTCGCCGGAAGCTCTGGACTGGGAACTGTCGCCGAAAGCTCTGGACTGTGGAGGCGTACTGGAGGCCTGATGCGTGGGACCGGTACAGGTGGCACCGGGCTGATGACACGCACCTCAGGGCGAGTGCGGGGAGGAGGCACAGGATGTACTGGACTGTGGAGGCGCACTGGAGGCCTGATGCGTGGGATCGGTACAGGTGGCACCGGGCTGATGACACGCACCTCAGGGCGAGTGCGAGGAGCAGGAACAGGACGGACCTGACTGGGGACACGCACTTGAGGGAGAGTGCGAGGAGCAGGCACAGGACGTAACGGGCTGTGGAGATGTACTGGAGACCTGGTGCGTATAGCCGGCATCAAAGGTACCGGAACTTTAATCCACTTCTCAGGACGAGTACGGGGAGCTGACTCAGGTGGCACCAAACTGACAACACGTTCCTTTATTCTAAAATCCTCCACCAACTCATTCTCCACCAACTCATTCTCCACCAACTCATTCTCCACCAACTCATTCTCCACCAACTCAACAATTCTCCCATTTCTCTCTCCTCCAAATTCTCTTTCTCCCAGACTGGCTCTGGTTCACTCCTCGGCTCCGCCGACTGCACCATGTGCCCCCCCCCAAAAATATTGGGGTTTCTGTGGCCTACCTCCCCAACTTCGTCGCTGTCCCTCCTTCGCTGCTTTCGCCTGCCTCCATGGCAGGCTCTTCTCTCCTGCTGTTATGTTGTCCCAAGTCCAGGATGTTCTCTCCCTAATCTCCTCCACAGACCAGGATGCCATTATCTCCCGGGCATGCTGCTTGGTCCGTTGTTGGTGGGATCTTCTGTCACATCCGTTGTTAGAAGGAGACCAAGGTGCAGCGTGGTAGGCGTACATTATCCTTTAATAAATGAACACCGAACAAAAACAACAAACTGCCAAACAAAACGTGACGCTACAGGCAACTATCCGTAGACAAGATCCCACAAAGCACAATGAGGAAATGGCTGCCTAAATATGATCCCCAATCAGAGACAACGATAAACAGCTGTCTCTGATTGGGAACCATACCAGGCCAACATGAACCATTAATCACCTAGATGACCCACCGTAGTCACTATCACTCCCCAACCCACAGAGAATAAACAGTTCTCTAAGATCATTCCACAAGCATTGCCTTTTTCACCTCGTAGCTGTGTAACCCAAAACCTAAGTTGCATTGTGATTGGACAAAAGCAATGACTGTACAGCCCCTCCCTAGAACTTAGTGACACTCACCCACTGCCATGGGACTAATGATCCCACCCACTCTAGCCTAAAAAATCCTCTACTTCCAGGCCCTGCCCTATGTTTGCCTTCTGATAGCAATGCTGTTCTTCATCTATGCCATCATCGGTATGCAGGTGGGTGCTGCTTCCTTTATCTCCTTAAATGTTCCCTCAAAATAATTTGATTATACATGCCTACAGACTAATGGTGTGAAATTGTGTTTTTTATTGAATAAGAAAATTGTTATGCAATGTAAGGCATTTACTGTCATGATCTGTGGGTATAATCGATCCCTTACTTTTCCAGGTGTTCGGAAACATTGAGCTCAACGAGGACACATCCATTACTCACCACAACAACTTCCGCACTTTTCTTCAGGCTCTCATGCTACTGTTCAGGTACATGATTAAATAACCCTGTCCCTGTTTCTCTCCCTCTCTCATCTCCTCCTCTCCCTCTCCCTCTCCCTCTCCCTCTCCCTCTCCCTCTCCCTCTCCCTCTCCCTTTCCCTCCTGTGACTGTAAGCCAGGGTTTCTATATATTCTCTTGTAATTGGTGCATGCAGCAGAGTGGGCTGTGTGCTCTGTACTGTGCCAGGCTCCACCCCCCCCCCCCCCCCCCCCCCCCCACCCCCAGGTCTTCTGGGTAGCGTTGCCTGGGAATGAAAGTGGTCTTGTGTCCTCCTCTCCGACCCTGCCACACCATCCCTTTGTTTCCTCAGGGCCCTCCAGTCCAGATCATCAGGTTTATGATGATAGGTTTATATTAGTCGACTAACTCCAGGAAACAGATTATTTGAACAGCCACCCTGCTCTGTCTGGCCTCTTCCCTGTTCTGGCAAGCAGCAGAGTGAGCATGCAGTTTGAGTTGCTACTCTGAAGGATCCTCCACCAGAGTTGGAACAGGAACTGGGAACATGTTTTAGTACACTGTGAACATCTCCAAATTACTCAAAATAAAATCACTTTTTTGTTGTTGCTGTATGTCACTATTTCTGTCTGTCTGTCCACTGTCTGTCTGCTGATTTGCTGTCTGTCTGTCTGTCCACTGTCTGTCTGCTGATTTTCTGTCTGTCTGTCCATTGTCTGTCTGTCCGTCTGTCTGTCCACCCCTGTGTTCTCCAGGAGTGCCACAGGGGAGGCGTGGCATGAGATCATGCTGTCGTGTTTGAGTCACAGAGCCTGTGATGAGAGGTCAGGCAACCTGGGGAAGGAGTGTGGCAGTGACTTTGCCTACTTCTACTTTGTGTCCTTCATCTTCCTCTGCTCTTTCCTGGTTAGTACTGATGTCATCAAACATACACACATAACCGTTAGATTTGTGTTGATGTGCAGCACAGGAGGTTGGTGGCACCTTCATTGGGGAGGACTTGCTCATGGTAATGACTGACGTGAAATGGTATCAAATTTCAAATAAAATGTATTTATAAAGCCCTTCTTACATCAGCTGATATCTCAAAGTGCTGTACAGAAACCCAGCCTAAAACCCCAAACAGTAAGCAATGCAGGTGTAGAAGCACGGTGGCTAGGAAAAATTCCCTAGAAAGACCAAAACCTAGGAAGAAACCTAGAGAGGAACCAGGCTATGAAGGGTGGCCAGCCCTCTTCTTGCTGTGTCGGGTGGAGATTATAACAGAACATGGCCAAGATGTTCAAATGTTCATAAATGACCAGCAGGGTCAAATAATAATAATCACAGTAGTTGTCGAGGGTGCAACAAGTCATTACCTCAGGAGTAAATGTCAGTTGGAATTTGGCCTCCACTGATGTGCAGCCTGGTAATAAGTCTGAAACGTAGGATTAGTAGTTACCTAATGTTATGCAAAACTATTTAAATAGAAAAAAAAAATATTTGATTTGCCCTAATGTTATGCAAAACTATTTAGCTGTCGATTTTGTTGTCATACTGTGTCTATTCCTTTAAATCCTTGTTAAACCTCTCTTCCAGATGCTTAATCTGTTTGTGGCTGTGATCATGGATAACTTTGAATACCTGACTCGAGACTCTTCTATACTGGGGCCTCATCATCTGGATGAGTTCATCCGTGTTTGGGCTGAGTACGACCCTGCTGCCTGGTATGTGTCCCCTGCCCTTTCTCTTTCCCTCCCTCCCTCCCTCCATCTGGCTGGCTGGGGCTCCTACTGTATCTGACCCAGTCAGAGTGGAATCTAGTATTACTGCTACTAGTATGGAGGGGACTGACTGACACTGCCTGACACTTTGTGACTTTCTGACAATCCTCTATGTAGATGGTATGATAGCACACCTCTTAGTACGCAGTCAGCCCTCTGATGATCATTGTTCTCTTGAAGCTGTCCTGAAGTTGTTGTTTCTATATATCTGCTTGTTCTTTTTGCAGCGGACGGATTCGCTATAACGATATGTACAACTTGTTACGAATTATCTCGCCCCCCCTTGGCTTAGGGAAGAACTGCCCTAATAGGGTAGCGTACAAGGTTAGCAACCCCAGAACATTTCCTCCACTAAGGGTGCTTTGTGTTCCTATGCCAAGAGACAAAACTGAATGGCTGTGCACCAATGACTCGCCTACACACTAGCTCCTGCCCTTCTAGACTGACTGGCTTTGGTTAATGACGCCGGACAGGAAACAAAGCTTTCAAAGCCCCAACTTTGCCTGACATTTGAATCCCTACACAATGCCTGCTTTCTATATGGTAGGTTGAGGTATAAAGTGAACACATTCTGGTCTGTACCTGGTCCGTCTCCTATCTATGTACAGTTAGATTAAACATTAATAACTGATGTTTAGTCCCAAATTGATCATTTGATTCAGATCTTGAAAACATCTGAATTGGATCCACATATTTACATACTGTAATGTGTTTTTTGGGATCCTAGATGTAAACGTTGTAAAGAGAAGAGAAGGCTTGAATTAATTCTGGCATTGATACCTTTGTTTCCGTGCTCTTGGTGAACCCCCTCCCCCTGGATGTCTCTCAGCATGCGGAAGCAGACATCCTCACTACGTACGATGCTGTCATTCTCTCCCCATTAGCATCCTGTGTGTTCTGCGTCTCACTACAGACTCACTCTTCCATTCCATGTCTCCCCTCAGGGATCTGAGCAGCTCACTTCTTCCTGAGCTGAGTTCACCACCGCACTGATGCATCCCTGGTCCACCGTGGCCAAAGATGGCATCCATCTCCATGTCACTACTGGAAATCTAAATAACACAGATTTCTGTTTTTTGTTTTTTCCTTTTGGTTAATTTTGTATTTATTTTTTCCTTTGTATTCCTCTCCTCCTTCTTTAACTTCCTTATTATTCTATATTTGTTTTTTTGTTTCCTACTCTGTGAAGTGGCCGTATCAAGTACCTCGATATGTATCAGATACTCCTCCACATGTCCCCACCCTTAGGTTTGGGAAAGAAATGTCCGCCAAGAGTCGCCTACAAGGTAGCCACTCCCTCTGCTTGACCTGCCTTCCCATTGGCTTAACCTCCTGCCAATCTCTGTGCTCTGCAATGTTCTCTTGTTTGTTTTGCTAGTGCTCTGATCTTTTTGGTGTAGCCCCCCACCTCCCTCCCCCTCTTTCTTTGGAGCAGCTGGTGTGGTGATATCCGCTAAAGGCAGAGAGAAACAGTAGACCATGAGATACATACAGTATCAACACTATGTGAATGCTTGTTACTAAGCATTTTGTTACATATACAGTGGTAGGTGTTAAACTCCTAAAATATGGATAATAATTACATCATAAGATTTCATATAATCCATTCTCTGTCATTTAATACATCCAACACAGCAGACATGCACAGATGAATAATTGGAATTATCTGTATATGTTATTTTACAATGCATACAAGAAGTAATATTAGACCTATCGAGCACTGTCCCCAGACAATTTCAATCATGTATCAATCAATATACAGTCTTATTTGAAAGGGGTTTAGTATTGCTCTCCCTCTCCCTTACCTTATTTGAATCTATCCCCCGAGTTGTGTGCCTACTGAGGGTTTTGTCTTGCCAGTGTGTGTGGCTTCTGTGTGTTTTACTCCCTCTGTTTCTATCTCTCATTCTCTCTCATCCTTTCTTTCATCTCTACTTTCTCTCTATCGATGGGTGTTCCCATGTGTGGGTAGGTGTGTTTGTCTCACCCCTCCCCTCCTCTCCTCTCTCATTCTGACTTGGGTCAGCCTTACTTTTGCACTGCCTCTGATAGTAGGTGAATGCTTTTTGTGTTCAGGGGAGCTCAACTCTACCACAATAGCTTAAATATCAAACATAGTGCTATGTATGCATGTAGTGGTGTAGATATCATCCCTTTGATAAGCAGTTCTGGTGATTTTGAATGGACTGTGTGTGACACGTGGTTTTTCTGTAGATGCTAGGTCTTAGCCCTCAAGGTGTTATTGACTTGAGCAGGACTGATTCTTTTTTAAACTAATTTTATGATTGTTAGGAGGCAACCACAGAGTCGAGCTCCTGAGATCTTTGAGGCACTTCCATGGTTATGTGTACATGCCTTTTCTCACCATTATTTTGATCAATGTCAGTCTTGCACCGGTGCACTTTGACTTGCAGCATAGTGCATACTGTAGCCAATAGCAGTGAATGGCAATGTTTAGTTTGTCTCCTTGTTGTACTAGTTGAGAAAGCGTTTTGTGTGCTGTACTTAAATTATCCCGACCAAATCCTAAAACCTTCCATATGATTCATTTACAAGACCAAATCTGAAGAACAAACAATCGCATCTTATTGTATTGTTGAAATAAAAGCATGGTAAAGCACTCAATATACTCTACATGAGTCCTCTGTGAATATTACCAGCAGCACACAGTCTGGTTTCTTCTGATTGGCCAATGGTCTGGCTGAAGTGTTAACAGTAAAAGTGTGTTCTAACCTTCCCCTCTGTCCACACACTCTCTCCAGCGGCTAGTCAAGATGAACATGCCCATCGCTGATGACAACACAGTCCACTTCACCTCTACACTCATGGCCCTGATCCGGACGGCTCTGGAGATCAAACTGGCCTCAGGTCAGACAGCTCTGTCCCCTCTCTTTCCCTGTACTCTGCCCTCTCCCCTGTCCCCTCTCTTTCCCTTTTCTCTTCCCTTCTCCCCTGTCCCCTCTCTCTTCCTATCATCTGTCCCCACCCCTGTCCCTTCTCTCTCTCTCCCTGCCCCCCTCCCCCTTCCCCTGTCCCCCCTGCCCCCTCTCTCTCCCTCCTCCCTGTCCCCCTCCTCTGTTCCCTCTCCCTCCCTATCCTGTGCCCCCTCTTGCCTGTCCACTCACCCCTCTCTTTTCTCTCTCCCTATCCCTGCCCTGTCAGCTGCTGGGTGTCTGTAAAAATTCCACTGCCCAACACACAACACACTCTTGGAATGTGTGATTCCTGATAGGAGCGGTGCATACTGTGCCTCTGGAATCTATCCTTCACTTTTAATGAGGCCAACTTGATTAGATCCCTACAAATCAGCTGGGCTAGACAATCTGGATCCTCTCTTTCTAAAATGATCAGCCAAAATTGTTGCAACCCCTATTACTAGCCTGTTCAACCTCTCTTTCAAATCATCTGAGATCCCCAAAGATTGGAAAGCTGCCACGGTCATCCCCCTCTTCAAAGGGGGAGACACTCTAGACCCAAACTGTTATAGACCTATATCCATCCTGCCCTGCCTTTCTAAAATCTTTGAAAGCCAAGTTAACAAACAGATCACCGACCATTTCGAATCCCATTGTACCTTCTCTACTATGCAATCTGGTTTCCGAGCTGGTCATGGGTGCACCTCAGCCACGCTCAAGGTCCTAAACGATATCATAAGCGGCATCGATAAAAGACAGTACTGTGCAGCCATCTTTATCGACCTGGCCAAGGATTTTGACTCTGTCAATCACTGCATTCTTATCAGCAGACTCAATATCCTTGGTTTTTCAAATGACTGCCTCACCTGGTTCACCAACTACTTCTCAGATAGAGTTCAGTGTGTCAAATCGGAGGGCCTGTTGTCCGGACCTCTGGCAGTCTCTATGGGGGTGCCACAGGGTTGAATTCTAGGGCCGACTCTTTTCTCTGTATATATCAATGATGTCGCTCTTGCTGCTGGTGATTCTCTGATCCAACTCTACGCAGACGAGACCATTCTTTTTTTATTTTTTTAAATATTATTTTTTACCCCTTTTTCTCCCCAATTTCGTGGTATCCAATTGTTGTAGTAGCTACTATCTTGTCTCATCGCTACAACTCCCGTACGGGCTCGGGAGAGACGAAGGTTGAAAGTCGTGCGTCCTCCGATACACAACCCAACCAAGCCGCACTGCTTCTTACCACAGCGCACATCCAACCCGGAAGTCAGCCGCACCAATGCGCCGGAGGAAACACTGTGCACCTGGCCACCTTGGTTAGCGCACACTGCGCCCAGCCCGCCACAGGAGTCACTGGTGCGCGATGAGACAAGGACACCCCTACCAACCAAGCCCTCCCTAACCCGGGCGACGCTAGGCCAATTGTGCGTCGCCCCACGGACCTCCCGGTCGCGGCCGGTTACGACAGAGCCTGGGCGCGAACCCAGGGACTCTGATAGTACAGCGCCCTTAACCACTGCGCCACCCGGGAGGCCCGACGAGACCATTCTTTATACATCTGCACCTTTCTTTGGACACTGTTAACAAACCTCCAAACGAGCTTCAATGACATACAACACTCTTTCTGTGGCCTCCAACTGCTTTAAAATGCTAGTAAAACTAAATGCATCCTTTTCAACCTATTGCTGCCCGCACTCGCACGCCTGACTAGCATCACTACTCTGGACGGTTCTGACTTAGAATATGTGGACAACTACAAATACCTTGGTGTCTGGTTAGACTGTAAACTCTCCTTCCAGACTCACATTAAGCATCTCCAATCCAAAATTAAATCTAGAATCGGCTTCCTATTTCGCAAACAAAGCCTCCTTCACTCATGCTGCCAAACATACCCTCGTAAAACTGACTATCCTACCAATCCTTGACTTCGGCCATGTCATTTACATAATAACCTCCAACACTCTACTCAGCAAACTGGATGTAGTCTAACACAGTGCCATCCGTTTTGTCTTCAAACCCCATATACTACCCACCACTGCGACCTGTATGCTCTCGTCGGCTGGCCCTCGCTACATATTCGTTGGCAAAACCCACTGGATTCAGGTCATCTATAAGTCTTTGCTAGGTAAAGCACCGCCTTATCTCAGCTCACTGGTCAGGATAACAACATCCACCTGTAGTACGCGCTCCAGCAGGTATAGTTCACTGGTCATCCCCAAAGCCAACACCGCCTTTGGCCGCCTTTCCTTCCAGTTCTCTGCTGCCAATGACTGGAACGAATTGCAAAAATCACTAAAGCTGGAGACTTATATCTCCCTCTCTAACTTTAAGGATTGGCTGTCAGAACAGCTTACCGATCACTGTACCTTTACACAGCCAGTCTGTAAATAGCACACCCAACTACCCCATCCCCAAATTGTTATTTATCTTTTTGCTCTTGTGCACCCCAGTATCTCTACTTGCACATCATCATCTGCACATCTATCACTCCAGTGTTAATGCTAAATTGTAATTATTTCTCCTCTATGGCCTATTTATTGCCTTACCTCCCTAATCTTCTACATTTTTTGTGTTATTGACTGTACGTTTGTTTATGTGTAACTCTGTGTTGTTGTTTTTGTTGCACTGCTTTGCTTTATCTTGGCCAGGTCGCAGTTGTTTCTCAACTGGCCTACCTGGCTAAATAAAGGTGAAATAAAAATAAAAGAGGCAATTCATTTTAACTCAAGCAAAAAACATGAGTTGTAAATGTAGCTTGTTGTCTTCACAGACAGACAGACAGACAGACAGACAGACAGACAGAGACAGACAGGCAGGTAGGCAGGCAGGCAGGCAGGCAGGCAGGCAGGCAGGCAGGCAGGCAGGCAGGCAGGCAGGCCGGCAGGCAGGCAGACAGACAGACAGACAGACATTATGTCCCCTGGATGTGTAGCAGGTGCAAATGCTGCTTGTTTGTTGCTTACAGAGGGGTTTGCATTAGTATATTTGGGTCCCATTGGGTGTCATTAGCCTACTCTGGTGGGCTATGTGTTTAGGGCCTGCAGAGTGAAGGATGGCACTGTACATTGTGCTTTTCTCTAGCTTCACTGCTCACTGCCGCTTTTAATGAGCTATTCTTTATTCTCTGTCTGCTTCACCTCCACAAAGACTCTAAAAACTCATGTTTACTTTCCTGTCTTTTTGCTTGATGCTGTACTTCTTGAATTAGATCATTGTGTGTATTTGATGCTAGAAGATTATATTTTCTCTTGTGATCCTCTCCTCAGGGATGGTTGCCCAGCGTCTCTCTGATGCTGAGCTGAAGAAAGAGCTCTCCCAGGTTTGGCCAAGCCTCTCACAGAAAACTATGGATCTGTTGGTGACACCACACAAACGTAAGCACATCTGCATGGCAGTCCCCTCGGAACCTTGTCACTGATCCTTGTCCTTGTCACTGATATATTTAATATTTACAAAAAGGATACTTGGAGTGTATTTCATGCTACATCTTAAAGTGGCAAGCCCCAGACTCCTCACTCTGAAACAATATGACACATATATTGCCATAACAACCAGAACCCTTGCTCTTACTTTGCCATCAGTTAAGATTCTAGTCATTGGCTTTGTCTCCACTGACATCTTGTGGCAGGATCTAAGTATCTCACCTGAGAACAATGATATTCTAGACAGATGCTCCTTCTCTCAAGCCTGGCATGCACCAAATTTCTTCAAACAGCTAAATCACTCTTTGTTACAAGTGATACCTTTGGCTTGACTGAATTGTATTGGAGATGAAGTGATATCAAAGGGTTTGGATGAGACCAATAGAGATGGATGAGAAAGCAGTTTTCCTCACCCACTCCTCTCTGTCTCTCTTTCAGCCAATGAGCTTACTGTTGGGAAGGTGTATGCAGCCCTGATGATCTTTGACTACTACAAGCAGAACCGAGCCAAGAGGCTCAAGGAACAGCAACAGCAGCAGCAGAATGCTACTGGCTCCCAGGTAGCACACACAAACACACACACACACACACACACACACACACACACACACACACACACACACACACACACACACACACACACACACACACACACACACACATTATTACTGATACCCAGGAGTCACAAATTCCCCCCATGAAAATGTTTTTACCATGTCCTGCCAAAACCAATATGCTGATTCAAATTTCAAGTTTTGATTGATTATATTCTGAAGGTAGAGACCTGGATCAATATTGTGCAGTATGTTCAGTATATCAGCATCTTGTCGTCTTTCATCCACAGGGGAAGGTGGGGGCTCTGTTTAAACCAATACTGCCCCTGACTCACAAGCAGGATAAAGGGAAGGAGAAGGCCATGACCAACGTGGAGCCTCCCTGTGAGCTACTGCCTCAGCCCCAGGCCCTACCTAGACCCAGCTCCACCCTGCTCAACAATGGAGGCACACTGTGAGTTCACTAACATACAGCCAGTGGCCATGTCTCTCTTGTCTTGGGATAAAATACTGTAATACTTTATAATTTTAAAGCTTTTAACTTTAAAACAATCAGATGATAGTTCTATGACCGGACCACCTGGAAAACAGTGGCAATTGTAACTGAGTGGAGTGGACTATCCTGGCAAAAAGATTAAATAATAATAGAATGACAGTAACATCTTCATCTGTTTATGTCTAATAATTCAGGCCAGGCCATGATGGCACCATGAAAGGATCATCCTCCTGGGTGTCAGAGAAGTCTAGAGAGGTCCACAGACCCAGGAATAAGACACATGTCCAAAGGGGCCAGTCTGAGGATGTCCCAAACCTAACCATCCCCCAGGTACTGTAGCCAGACCAGACTGCCCTCTGCTTTATTACACACACATGAACATCATGGCCTGCTACCTGCATTTTCTCTCCTGATGTATCTGTTCACAGTACTTTACTTGACTGGATGTACTTATCTCTGTGCAAGCACTTATCTGTGTGTGTGCATGCATGCATTCGTGTATGTGTACGTATGTGTGTGATATGTCCCTCAGGAGTCAGTGGAGATGAGGAAGATGGACACCAGTTGCAGCACAGTGCCTGGTCCTGGGTCTGGACTGGAGAGCCAGGGAAGAGCTGTGTCCATGCCTCGCCTCAACGCAGAGCTGCAGGTACAGATACACCCTAACACACACACACACACACACATCATTTGTGAAGCACAGCAGATGCTCCATGCCATAACTAAACTCTCTTAGGGAAAGCATGGTTGCATGGTGTTTCTCATTGGCTATACTGTGGGTAGATTACTATGGTCAGGTGTCCATCTCTATGGGGGGGTTGAATTTCATTCGATATTACTGCAGTATAACTGCTGAAAGAAAAATTCCTTCAATTCATCCCAAGAAATATAAATAGCTCCTCATTTCCTGAGTGATATTGATGTTAATCGATTGTTGTGTTTAAGTGCATTCCTTTCAGGTTAGAATGGATGTGTGTTGATCCTACTTTTAGTGCACAGAAGAAGTCTTTGAGAATTTGATTAGAGTCTGGCAGACCGCCAACTATTTGTCCAGTATCGTTTTTCCTCTGCTGGAAACTGATTATAGTGGCTCAAAATGGATGGGTGTAGAAAATGAGAGGGGTGATCCTTCATGCGGTCAGGGAAGAAGAGAGTAATCAAGTTACTATAGGATAGAGAATGTAAAGAGCGATAAATGGGATGAGAGGAGAAGAGGATTGCATCGTGACCTGTTGTGTAATTTTTCTCACCTCTTCTAAGGGCAGGAAATCCTTCAACAATACATTTAGAGATGGCCTTTCTGAGATGGCTTGCTATTGTTAGAGTGAAATGTGGAGGCATGTACCCTGAACTCTACCCTGAAACAGATGATGGATTTACCTCTGTCTCCGGGTTGGTTTTCCATCGCTTAATTACATTTTTTCCCTTCCTTTTTGGGGTAATGCCTCATTTCCCTCTCCCTGGCGATGCCAGCACGATCAGGGCCGTAAATCTCCCAGCATGCCTCCACCTCCTCAACATCCTCTTTGTGCACTAGTGACATGTGACACCCAGGGCAGACATGAACCCTCACATGAAGCCTCTCGAAGAGGGAAAATGCCCCTTGTTTCATTTTCAAAGAAGCCCAGTGAGAAGCTAAGCCCAAATCCTTTTAAACTGGAGTGCTGGATGATAAGAGGCTGTACTTGTTGATTTAGTGGTTTCAGCACCTTTTAATATGTATGAAACCCTTTTGATTCCCTAGAGGCAGCTCTGGCCGATAGACTTGCCCCACCTGGCTCTCTGCCAGGTCAGTAGCTTGGCTCACAACAACAAAAGCTAAAGAGCCAGATGTGTTTTCTAGGATATCTTACTATTAATGGTCAAGGAGTTATTGAGTATCTAAAGACATGGGGGAGTTCTGTCTGCTTGGAATGGGTAATTCTGCCTTATTGCCAGGTGCTGAAACACAATGAGATATCACCTTCCTTTAAAAAGAGCATACTGAAAGCCAAATTCCCTCAGTGGCCATTTAAACGTAACGATGTCATATTTACAAGCGGATCATTTATTTTTAATAAGCATATCATTTTCCTGCTGCTTCTCCTTTATTCTTCTCCTAACTGTTCAATGTCACCTCTCTCTGTCTACCCTCCTATTGTCTCCGGTCTCTCTGGCCTGATGCTTTCCCATGGACCTCTCCTCTTCCTCCCCCTCCTCCTCCTCCACCTGTGCTGTGTGACAGAGGAGCAAGTCGCGCCACTCCCCGGGGACCCTGCTGGCAGTACGTAGCCCTGTCTCCTCTCCCTCATCATCTCCTCTACACCTCCTCTACTTTGTTTGTTGATCCCAAAGTACTAGTATGTGTTAAACTAGATTCTATTTAGTATTAACTGGCTGCACAGGTGTGTAAAATGGTAGGTTCTGCAAGCATATGATTGTACAGTATGTCAGTGTTTGACACTAGGTAGGACATTAACAACCCAGTATACATGTGTGTTCTATCATATACAATGTGGGGGCTATACTGTGTGATTTTAGGATGAGAGTTAAGCTCACTGTAAAACTGTAAATCAAAGGTCTAGCCAGGTACAGTGCCTCGTCGAGGAGACTGTTCCTTTGATCATTCTGTGGGGACTGTACAACACTCATTAAAACACAGCTGCTGATGCCAACCTGCTCTTAGATACCAAGCCCATGGAGTTTGTCAGTAGTAAACTAGTGATCTGAGGGAGCTGTTTTGGAGAGAGAATGGTATGCTGCTACAGGTGGAAACTGCCTTAGTTTCCTCTTTAATGCTCTTTTCCTCAAGCAGGCATCTAAGACTTAGGGAAATTGGTAGTCGTGTCTATGATTTTACCAACAACAATCTAGGTAGGCTGCTATGTTTTTGAGGACAGTGAAAATGTATTATATTTTGCAGCAAGGCTCTGCAGGACAGATGTATCTCCACTAGGTGGAAATGGTGTTTCACAAGGGAGTCAGAGAGCTGTAGAATACACCACGGAGGCTGGTGGGACGAGCTATAGGAGGACGGGCTCATTTTAATCCCTATTCCTCATGGACTAGTCAGTGATCCTTATTCCTCATGGACTAGTCAGTGATCCCTATTCCTCATGGAGTAGTCAATGATCCCTATCCTCATGGACAAGTCAGTGATCCCCACCTATTCCTATTGGTCCCACACAGCCTGTTCCTGACTGCAGCCCAGTGAAACGCTCTGCGTCCACCCACGCCCCCCAGCGCCCCCAGGAGGTGAACCTGCATGAATACACCCTGGAGAGGCCCAGCACCCAAGAAAGGCCTCACCATCACCACCACCACCACCGCTGCCACCACCACCGAGAGAGGGACAAGAAGCAGCGGTCACTGGACAGGACGCCAAGCACCATTGGTTAGTGCACAGACACACGCTATAAACACATCATGTTTTTAATGTGCAATTAGGGGTCTCTTTGTGTTATATGTTATACGAGTGATGCCAATACCCTGATTACAAAATGTGAGTATTTAACCATAAAGTCCACTGTTCCCCCAGTGTTACTAGAATGTATAGCCCTCTCTGCCTCTCTTCCTCACTGCCTTACTGTCTCTTTTTCTCTCTTCCTCACTGTCTCTCTTACTTACTGCCTCTCTTCCTCACTGCCTCGCTGCCTCTCTTCCTCACTGCCTTGCTGCCTCTCTTTCTCACATCCTCACTGCCTCTCTGCCTCGCTGCTTTACTGCCTCTCTTCCTTGTTGCCTCGCTGCCTCACTGCCTCACTGCCTTCCATCCAATCAGAGTGTGAGAAGCAGACCACAGCCCAGCTGGCTGGGATTCATCTGTTATAGAGATCAGCACTATGCTCAATGGAGGCATCGTTCAGGAATGGGTGTTACAGTGGAGCTCTGCAGCTGATCTTTATTACACAGATAAAAGGGACTGACAGACCAAAGGCTACCCAATGACCTGCTAATTTATGGGCACCTCTTGTCTCAGCAGGGCAATGCTGAGGAGAGGATCATTTTTAGTGAAGAAAAAGCCTGCTAGTAGTCTGTCCTTTGTACGTGTTTAAGAATCTTATGTTTCAGAGTAGGGTAAAGAATGGGTGCAATCAGCTGTTGAATTGGGAATTCAGAGGTGGAGGGGGTTTAGGGTTGGGTTAGGTTGAGGCCAGGATTGAACATATGCTAGGGTTGGAGTTAGGATTATGCCAAGATTGGGGTAATGCTAGGATTAGGATTAGGCTAGGTTTGACCACATCCAAGCCTAACCCTAGTCTCAACCACAACTTCAACCCTAACTCTAGCTTCATGTCAACATCCTGGTTCAATCTTAACCGTGGCCTAACGCTAACTCTAGCTTCATGTCAACATCCCGGTTCAATCTTAACCCTGGCCTAACACTAACCCTGGTTTGTATTTCCACTAAGGTGCACCAGGAGACCCGGCTGCAGAGCCCTCACCTAGAGACAGGGTGCAGGACCGCGGCCGCTCCCATGAGAGGAAGAACCACTCGACGGCAGGGGAGAAGCAGCGCTACTACTCTTGTGATCGCTACAGCAGCAGGGAACACTGCCACACCACCAAGTCTGCCAGCTGTGCCACCTCCCCAAGCAAGGTGCAGGAACCCAACATCAACAAGCAGGTGGGAGGGCATGGACAGGGTAGGATAGGATATGGGCAGGGCAGGAAACAGTATGGGTCTGGCAAGGTGGGGCATGGTATGATATGGGCAGGGCATGGAAAGGAATCAGGGTATGCAATGAATAATACACACTCTAGACATTATCCGTAAGTTTATGTCTGTCTGATTTAGTACAGCACAATGTATATTGTGTGCAACTCTCTTAGTGATGATCTGTCTGCTCTCTGTTTCTGTCTCCACTGAAACTCAACTTTCTCTTCTTTCTGCCCTTTAGTGCAACCACTCATGGCCTTTCAATTCTCTTTCCACTCTTCTTCTTCTTCACCATTTTCTGTCCATTTTGTCTGTCTTCTCCTATCTTTTCCTTCCCATCAATGACTGTCCTGTCCTTTCATCTCTCTGTCCTTCCTGGTTGTTTTGTCTGTCCTTTCCCACTATGCTCTCTTTCTTTACCATCTCTCCTCTTCCCTTCGTTCTGGTGACCCTGTCCCCCTGTCACCTCCTCTCCTGTGCGGTCTCATCTTTTTGATTTATTTATTGTTTCAAATTGATTTGTCCAATTTTCATCTAGGGTAGTGGTTCGGTTAAAGGCAGCCCAGTGATGTTGACCTCAGGGGCTATTACACCTAGCCGTGGACGCAGGCAACTCCCACAGACCCCCCTGACCCCCCGCCCCGGGGTGACGTTCAAGACTGCAAACTCCTCCCCTGTGCACTTTGTGTCTGCCCAGTGTGGCAGCGGCCTGCCCACCCTGAGTCCTGGCCGGCTGAGCCGTGGGCTGTCTGAGCACAATGCCCTGCTGCATAGTGGCACCTCTCACATCCCCTCCCCCATCACCCGCATCAGCTCTGAGCCCTTCCTGGTCTATAGTCACAGTGACCCCCAGGGCCAGGGTAGCCCGTACTGCAACCTCCGGGACGAGCTGATGAGCCCTTATGCTGCCAGAGCACGCTCCCCTCGGACTGCACGTCCTCAAATGAGGCCGGGGGCCCTCCACCTGCCTCTACCACCCCAGAAGAGACGTGTGGTGCCCAACGAATGCCACTTTACCTTTGGTGGTAATGGCAACGCCAGCCTGGGCTCTGACTCTGGTGCCAGGCCACCCAGGTACTATCACGAGGCAGAGGAGAATGAATGGTGCTAGCATGGCTTTGAACAGATGTTTTTAATGCATTTTGAGGAATCGTGATGAGTTTTATCATCTTTTTTGAAGGCTTTAGTTTACACGGTTGCTGTATGATAAGCTAATTATGGGAAATAAATCATGGAGGGGTGGAATTCATTTGAATGCGAACAAAGCAGCAGCATTTTTAGGACCTGGATGAATATGAAAGTGGATGTGGATTTGGTGAATTGTTGGTAATTCAGTTGGATCTGACCAACTGTAAGGTGTCTTATGCACTGAAGACAATGGCATTTTTCATTGAGGGCTCTTTTGCTTTGCTTCTTTATCAAATGTAATTATTTTTCAGTCTTGATATTGACCCAGATAGTAGCATAAGAAACCCTCCTACAGGTACACAGAGTAGAGATGGGTGAGCAGCAGCCCTCGTTGCTGTCTCTGCGATGAGCAGAGTGATCGGCTCAATGGCTCAAAGTCCCATGACCGGCTCAAAGTCCCATGACAATACCTAGACACTGTTAAGCAAGTGTAATAACACATGATTAGGAAATACTTATCGAAACTTCCCTAAGAAACACACGGGAAAATATCCTAAACAGCTATTGCTTTGCTTTGGGACTCTTACCATTCAATAATATAAAGGGATTTACAGTAGCCCAATCCATTATATAGTAGCCCAATCCTTTCCTGTCAGAAGATACAGCCTGATAGAGCAGAGGGATTGATGCTGTCATTCCAGACAATGATTGTTGATTTGCTGCTGTTTAACCATCAAACTTCACTACCACTACTAGAGAGAAATTAGGAATGGAAATTAAATGTTATTTGTTTTATATAAAACTATTGTAGATGTTATCTTTCCACTGTCTGCATTTTCTGTATGATGTAAAAACCACTTTGTTTATGTAAATTGCTTACAGTTTGTCATAATTTCAGGTCTAATGTTTCTTACATACTCTCTGCTTCCAATGTTTAATACAAAGTGCCTATCCTTTTTAGATATACTGTAGTAAAGATGCAAAGTCAACCGTTTTTGGAAAGCATCAACACTTAAGCAGTTTATTCAATTGGCTAGTTCTGCAGGAGAACAAGATGTACAGCCAGCCTTGTCTGAGAAACGCTAACTTTTATTTGAGAAAAACATAACATTTGAATGGAAATGACTAATTACCTTATGATTGCTGATATTTTTCTTGTTTAATTGTCTTTTTGGTAAATATATTTAATCAATGTGAGGGGTACAATGAAAGCTAGTGCAAAAGCATATATCATGAACACTTAACAAACATGCATTAATTGCATTAGTAGCATATCAGTCCAGTTAGGAAGGCATTATCAGAGTAACACAACTGCATGTTTAAATCATAAACCTGGTTGACCACAGTTATGAAGATAGTAGTAGTGTATATTTATTTTCCTTGTGAGGATACTCAACTGCGATAGCATTGCAACCTCTGTATTGCCTTCTGTTTCAATGTTAGAACTGCAGACTTAGTAAAGAACATAAGGAATCTGATGATAAACAAACAGTGTGCACTTTTTGGATGGATGTTCTTGAGAAGCAAAGATGAATACAGATCCCTGATGAGAGAGTGTGCTGAGTTGGGGCCCTAGCACCAGCACACCGGAACCCTCTGTGTCTCTCAATTGGCTCAGACCCCTCTGTGGTAAGGTTTTAAGTCTCCCCATTGGCTCGGACCCACGTGACTAAGATCTAGCCCCCCCATCTAAGCTTCCATTTTTAAGAAGAGGATTTCCCAGCTGTCAGATTATAATATAAATCTGGTTCACACCTTCTATCTTTCTATCTACCCGTCCCATGATAACCGCTGATGTTGATGATTCACATCTGCCTCTAAAAAGCTTCAGATATTATACATGGATAGTAATATAATATCATGGAAAATGTTGCCCTGGGTTTGATGATCTAATTCTTGGATAGCTAAAAGTTTTTGCTATTTTCTATTCTACAGTACATTGGGGGTGGAATGTAACAAGGTATGCTGCATAAAGGATGCTCTACTCCAGTGAAGGTGTTGCTCAATTATTGATAGTAGCAGAGATACTGTAGGTTGGACCAGGTGTTGCCATGACCACACACTCGTCTGGGTTCTGTACTGCATATTTCCCAGAAGCAGGGTTTTGATGACAGGGAAAGTAGGGCTATGCAACAAGACACTAAGGTCATATACTTCATCCATTCTGTAGCTTTACGTGCTGAGATCTCCAGATTCATTCTTCAGCATGATTGTGACCAAATGTTTTATATAAAACGTTGTTTTTTAAAAATGATAAAAATGTATTTAAAAATGCATTAGGCACAACGAGTAAAGTGGAAATTCATAAAGTATTTAGAAATACAGCAACTTCTATATATTTGCATGCATACAATTTGCCCATTTTGATGATGTCAAGAGGTAAACCTGTGTCTTAAACAGTAAGTGAACAATGTTATGGTTATTTCTATCTGTTCCGTGTCAGGTCACCTGAGAGGGGTGATCGCTTCAGTGGAGGGTGTTCAGAAATATTGAATAAACTGTAATGGTTTTATTTTGTATGAGACAGGAACAAATTCTCCACATTATTGTACAGATACATTCATTGATTACCCCTTGACATGTTGCCATAGTGGGTCAAAAACATACATATACAATCAGTCTCTTCCTTCATCTCTGTGGCCTCTGTATTATTTATTTCATAAGAAACATATCCACACCCTAGTCTCTAACAGTTGGTTGCCAAACATTGAACTGTTCCTATTTCTCGTTCTGCATACCAACTGCAGTGTACATGTGGCTTCTGGAGAAAATAATGTTTGCATGTTCTGACAATGTATGTGCATGTAAATATTGGTACTTTTTGATGCCATCTGTTCATTTCTTGTTCATTTTTATTGATCTTTGATATAAACTGTGGGGTTTGTTGGAAAAAAAAAACTTTATATAGAAACAGTATTGAACAATGTTGATAGTTCCAGCCATGCAACAGAGCTGGAACATTATTTGGGTCTTGAAAGTGAGATGTTTGTTGCCTGATTATGTTTATTGGCCAGACTTAGAATTCTGAAGTTGTTTCTACATTTACATTTTGTATGCAACCAAGTTCCTTGAATTAAAAAAATTATATGAAACAAACATGCTTCAATATGTATAATAGCTGGAATATGTTTTATTTATGGCATAAGCAGACAATGAATGACCAGTAGATGTTTATCGATTTAGGATGGATGGGTGAAGGTGTATCTTCTGTAGGTGTCAACGGCGCAATGTCATTGGTCAACAGCCCACAGTGGGCGGAGACATTTCCCAAAATACACATCGTTCAACATCCCGGTGATGCTCGAGTCGCGGGAAACGGTTGAAGCATCAACTATCTCGAGCCTGCCTAAAACAAGACAGCACTTTACCAACAAACATACCTCTGTTTTTTTCTCGATGTAAAGTAATATTGACAACCTAACATATAGAGGAGTCTTTCCACAAAGATATTTGAATTAATGATAATGTTTTGTTACTTTTGTTGTCATTGCTGTTGTGTATCTAAACAGAACAAGAGCTATGTTATATCCGATAGAATTGATGATATTATTAGTGGCTATTTACTCTCTTGAAGCCGCTATTGATGATTTTGAACAGGATATGGGCTCGGAGAATCTTGGGAAAGGTAAGACAGAGCACATCAATGTATCACACACGTACTTTGTATCGTTCTACTTTGATGTTATTTCTCCATCTTCTAAAACGTTCATATGAATTTGGTATTGGCAAATGTGTTGTCTCAACGGGTGTCTGAAAAAACTAATCTCTCTTGCAATATTTTCTATGATAGAATGAAACATTTTAGACACTTCGTGCACTGTTCTAACTCAACTGCTAATATTACGAACTTAAGTAGCCCATATTTCTGTACCCCAGTCTGTTTAGACGTTGATATTCACGATGCAGTAATACCATGCTCAACCACTTGGAGCAGCTGTTGATCGTTTTTAGTAAACTACATTGTCACCACAAACAAGCATGTATTACAGTTATAGCGTAATAATAGTTTATATCATGTTGAGGCAAGATGGGAATAATGTGTTTTACTCTGGAAATTCTGCTTAGTTCTAATAGAAAATCAATGCTTTTCCAAACATTCCCTGTTCTATCATTGAGGGAAAGAGGCTCAGGTAGGCACCACTAGGCAGGCAGGTTGAGTTGTTTAACCTCCATTATAAACTGGATTGCATTGTGCCTATGAACAGCCCTTAGCTGTGGTATATTGGCCATATACCACACCCCTAGGGCCTTATTTTTTAATTATACAATGGGTGGGTCTAATCCTGGATGATGATTGGTTAAAAACGCATTCCAGACGATGTCTGTTCCACAAGTTACCACCGGCTAAAACTATGACGTTGAAATGCCTATTTACTCTATTCCATCAGACTGCCCAATCCACTGACTCATCAGCCCAGCCAAGCAATTTATAAACTTGATCTCCACTATAAAAGCATCTAGACATTGTCTCCCATGTCTTTTAGATTAGCATTTGGTTTTCAACAATGGAGATTTGTATAAACCTTGCTGTCTGTTTCTTCAACATTTGCAACATTGTTACCATATTGAAATTCGTTCTCCAGCTGTCCCTTAGTAATGAACATGTTGGGATGAGACACACAGGCAGACAACTTTTGTCAGCCAGTTGAAATCATGAATCAGCTGGCATAATTTCTATGGATATATACAAAGAAATGTCAATAGAAAACAGGTTAAACTAAATGCAGATAGTTTGCAGTCTTTCCAGCTTCAGTTTGTAGTGATTGTGTTAGCTGTGTTGTTGGCTACCTCCTCTGATGAGAGAGCACATTTCTATGCTAGGCGAAATCACGCATCATTAACTCATTGTTATGGATGTATCCAAATAAATGTCACTAGAAAACAGCTTAAACAAACACAAATGGAGCTACTTTTCTGTTATTCTGGCTGCACTGTTTAACATGCCTGAAAGGTTAGCTGTAGTTGGCTAGCTAGCAAGCAAGGTTTAAGAACGTTGCCAGCCAATATGGCAATGAAACATTTAGAGTGAATGAACGTCCATAGATACCGGACAAAAAGACTTAACAACTGGGTCACGTCTCTGGCAACCAAACCGACAGAACAAACAACCAGCCAGCTTGGGTAGCAACCTTAGATTTGTGTCGGGATTATATCTCGTGAAAGGATGAAATAGTATGAATAAATTCATCAAAATAATTATGTTTTTTATGAAAATATGTCAATTATAATTTGAATAGGTTGGTAACACTGTTTAAAAGTGATAATGCCCTCAACGCCGGTGTTTGGAAGATATATTGGCACGGTTTGCCACACCCATGCAAATATATCCTCCAAACACCGGCTATCACTTAATTATCTGCTGTACCTGTGAAAATCAATAAGTATAGAATTTGGTTCATATAGGCTACAGAATATGCATAGTAGCCTCAGACAGTAAACACAGAGTTAAGTAATTACCATAATTTCCCATAGAATGTCACCACCTCATTCCAACATTCCATAATATCTGCTCTTATACAACGCTGTCCATATGTGAAGGGGAAATATGCTTATAATGTTTTCTAATAGTGCTTGTGCTACCATAAGATCTCATGAGCCACATTTCATCCAGCTGCTCCCAGTGCAGCTCTGCGAGTGAACAGGCCCACAGGCTCAGGGTCAGAATTAATTGGTCTGGCCTGGGAGAGCCAGTTATAGACTGGACTGTATGAGAATGAGGGAGGTCTGGTTCTGCCTCTTGGCGACCATGTTGGTTCATTGAATAGAGCAAGGGGCGGCTGCCCACATTGTTACAAGAGGGTCCCTTGGGTTAGGTTGGATTGCAGAACCCAAGCCCACTTAGCACACTGTTGCTTGAGCAGTTTTTCTGTGAATAGACTTTCAATTAGCCTATGCAAAGATACTGGTTCCAGTATCTCTAAAGAAAGCTATATTGCAGAATATCGACCATAACCTTACTGAGATTTATTTATTCACATTTTAGTGATAATTATTGTGCTAAAAAAATGCAATATGTTACCATGAGGTAACAGCTCCATAAATATGTTTTTCTAATCTATCTGTTATTAAAGCTTTGCTATGTGACATCGGAACAAAGTAATTCCAATGATTAACCATGTAAATTATGGTATGTAATGTCATGTTTTAATTGTATAATTAACTGGCTTGGACAGGAATGGGATCTGTTTGCTCTCTGTTCCTATATCGTGTCATTGAGTGCAGATCAAAGCGTCTGTGCTGTCTGGGTCTGAGGGGCACCACTCCAAAGCCATACTACTGAGGCCTGAATGCCAGACATACAGACAGTAATTAATGTTATCCTGGTTTTATAACCATAACTATGTGTCCAGGGGAGAATAACATCTCCCTGCTGATTGTGTGTCTGGGCAGCATTACATAGGCCAGGCCAGGGGCACCTGGTGGAACTATGGCTGAGAATATTTTAGAAACTTGACATTCAGGGGAAACACGAAAACATTATTTTCTGAGCGATTGTCAGATTGAGTCAAAATAATTATATAATACATTTGGGAGGGCTATCCATGCTAGACATGCAGGTTGGTATTTATTGTTATGAATCTTGCCTTGTAGGCAGCTCTACGGAGTGATAACTAACTGGCACAGCCACAAAGTCATACAATCAGATTTGAAACCTAACCCTAGCCTTAACCCTAACCTTAACCACACTGCTAATCCTAATGCCTAACACTAACCTTAAAACTTTTTTTTTTAAGTGCTTTTGTTTTCATGACTTACGATATAGACAATCATGACTTTGCAGCTGGCGCATTTAGAAGAAATCACTCAGTTCTGCCTCTAGGGCAAGCAAGATTCATGACAATAAACGCCAACCTGCATTAGACATGCTGGACAAAATAATTAATTTTTCAGGTTGCTCAGTTTGGAAACCAACAGTGGTGGCTAAAAACCCTCTGAAATGTCAGACATGTCCTCACAATTTTAGAAGGCCATGTTGAATTATGACATTGTTATGCGTGGTTAAGTACTGTATTGGGAGTTGCAGCTAAAACTTTACAGTATTTGGCTTTAGCCATCCAGCTGTCCCAATGTCATCTCTTGTGAGTTATCATCATGCCTGTCTGCTTAGGTGGCCTATTTGGTGAGGTGATTGCTAAAGAATTTAAGTAGGCAGGATAATTGCAGTTCTGCTGTTGGCAGAAATCTACAAACTTTGTTATGCTGTGGCTTAGAATGAATAAATGCTCACTGTCATCTGTGTGAATTTTAATCATGGGTCAGGAACTCAAGGCAGTGTTTAGATTAATTAACCTTGCTTATGTTTTTTAAAATGTTTTATTTCACCTTTATTTAACCAGTTGATAACAAGTTCTCATTTACAACTGCGACCTGGCCAAGATAAAGCAAAGCAGTGCGACAAAAAACAACAACACAGAGTTACACATGGGATAAACAAAAGTACAGTCAATAACAATAGAAAAATCTATATACAGTGTGTGCAAAGGACATAAGGCAATAAATAGGCCATAGTACTGGAAAAGCATTCCAAGTTCTTATTTACGCTTACACACAATGGCTCTGCGGTGGGTAGTAGCCATGTTACGGGCTCCTCTTGACCAATTCTGTGTTTTTTTTAACACTGATCTCAACTTTGTTTGGTACATAATGTCTCTACTATCATTTCCTATAACCGTAACCAGCTTCTGGACATCAGAACAGCATTTACAAACCTTGATTTGGATGAACATCCTGATGAAACTGTTCTATTGGCAAATGTGCAGTCACTGGAGAACAAACTTGTTCGAGACTATCAACAAGACCCGAAAGACCCGAAAAATCAACAAGACAATATTCTATGTTTCTTTTTTCTTTTTACCCCTTTTTCTCCCCAATTTCGTGGTATCCAATTGTTTTAGTAGCTACTATCTTGTCTCATCGCTACAACTCCCGTACGGGCTCGGGAGAGACGAAGGTTGAAAGTCATGCGTCCTCCAATACACAACCCAACCAAGCCGCACTGCTTCTTAACACAGCGCGCATCCAACCCGGAAGCCAGCAGCACCAATGTGTCGGAGGAAACACCGTGCACCTGGCAACCTTGGTTAGCGCGCACTGCGCCCGGCCCGCCACAGGAGTCGCTGGTGCGCGATGAGACAAGGACATCCCTACCGGCCAAGCCTTCCCTAACCCGGACGACTCTAGGCCAATTGTGCGTCGCCCCACGGACCTCCTGGTCGCGGCCGGTTACGACAGAGCCTGGGCGCGAACCCAGAGTCTCTGGTGTCACAGCTGGCGCCCATGATGGCACAGTACAGCACCCTTAACCACTGCGCCACCCGGGAGGCCCTATATTCTATGTTTCTTACAGTCGTGGCTGGCAAATGTGCAGTCACTGGAGAACAAACTTGTTCGAGACTATCAATAGATAGTGGACAACCTTGTTTTACACCTCTTGACAGTTTAATACTTTCTGAGAAGTAGCCATTATTTACGATTTTACACCTAGGATTACTATACATAACTTTAACCCAGTGTATAAGAGATTCTCCAAAATGGAAATAAATTCCAGTCGTACTTTATCAAAAGCCTTGTCAACGTCAGGTATGAATATCAGGCCTGGGTTCCCAGATTTTTCATAGTGTTCTATTGTTTCCAGTACTTGTCTTATATTATCTCCAAATTATCGTCCATGTCGACAATACCTTATTAATTCCTTGCGCTATGCATTTTGCTAGAATTTTGGCATCACAACACTGAAGTGTAAGGGACCTCAAATTTTTTAAATGGACTGGATGTTTATATTTACCACTTGGGTCCTTTTTCAGTAGTAATGAAATCAGACCTTTTTTTGAGTATTTGCTAATCTACCATTTTTATAGGAGTGGTTAAAACATGCTAATAACAGTCGTCTGAGTACATCTAAAAGGTTTGGTATACCTCAATTGGTATCCCATCCAGCCCTGGTTTTGCCAGACTTAAAGGCTTTATTTGCATCAAGAAGTTCCTCTTCTGTAATTTGGGCTTCACATTAGTATTTCTGTACAGCTGTTCATTTTATTATTAATTGGAGAAATGAAAACATATGCTAAAAGTACTTTGATTCCTCTTTCAAATATATTTTGGTGAATCATCGGTGACGCTGTTATTAGTAACAAGTTTCAGTAAATAATTTTTGGTAGCATTTTCTATGTTGAAGATAAAAACAATAATTGACAGCATTTTTCCCCATATTCCATCCAGTTCGCTTTATTATTATTTTTCTCTCCTGCACTGACTTGACTATGCACACACATTGGACTCTACCCACACACTCTCATATACTATACAATGACACCCCAATGCATGAAGATACACACACACACACTACATACTCCCACACACACATAACACGCGCACACATGCATACTGACGCCACACACACACACACACACACTCACCAAATACACTGCTGCTACTGTCAATTATCTATCCTGTTGCCAAGTCACTTTACCCCTACCTATATGTACATAGTACCCCTGCACAAAAACTCAGTACTGGTACTCCCTGTATATAGCCATGTTATTTTTACTCGTTATTGTTATTCGTTATTCACTGTGTATTTATTCCTTGTGTCACTATTTCTACTCTGCGTTGTTGGAAAAGGACCTGTAAGTAAGCATTTCACTCTTCCTCTACACCTGTTGTTTTCGAAGCATGTAACAATTGCAATTTGATTTGATTTGATTGACTTGACTTTATCTTTACTTCACTTTCAACTGACCTCCATAGCCAGCCCTCTCCACAGGGCCACATTTGGTTTGTGTGGGTTTGTTACTTAAATCCTCCCTAACCTGAATTCTATCTCTGTCTCCTGGTCTGGGGGTCTGGGTCCTGACATCAGCGACCTGGCTCTCCAAACACCAGTCAGAACTGTGAAAAGCTCCACTAAGAGCTGCAGTGTCTTTTCAATTATGGACCGACGGTTCGGGCCAGGGATATCCAAGAACAACAGTTGGCTGAGCTGAGGTGCTGAATGGATTTAGCCTGGCAAGAGTCAGACAGGGGCTGGCCTGTTGGAGACTAAGGGAGATATGTTGTGGTTAATAACAATCACTGACTTTCCTTGGCACCATTAGCTAGCTCATGGGAAACCCGAAATTCCAAGTAGGCTATTTCATTTCCAACCTTGATTTCAGATGCAGCAATTTATAATTGATCACAAATTGGTTTAGGCAGACAGAAATGACATACATTATACAATTATGATCTGCCTGCCTTGTTGCTCTGAATATTCCATATGGCATTATTTCATATTCACAACACACCAGCCCCTAACCAAAACATTTATTGACCTCTATGATGTCTATCCAGATTAAAATTAACACAACATTATTCTCAAATGTATAAAGGGGGCATATGTCAGTCTGGATTTCCTTTATAGATGCCAAATGCAGAGTATTGCTTTACTTTGCAAACACACTTGGTGGATTTGGCTGCAACAGCACTGACATTCAGACCTAGGCCTACCTCCTTGCTTTGAGAACACTCAGGGCTAGTGTTCCCTCAATTATTGTTGTAACTCACAGACGAGTCCCCCCCCCCCCCCCCCCACACACACACACCATTTATGATGTATACTCCACCTACAGTGAGGAGACGATTGAAATGTTTCAAGTTAAACCTGCATCTCATGACCGCATTGTAAAACTCTTGTTAAAATATTTTTGTCCAACTGCAGCAACTAGAAAGGAGCAGCTCAGTAGCTCTCAGGCTCACTCAGATGTAGTTATTGCCTGTGATGCGCAGTGCAATGTACTGTAAGAATGATGGATTTCCTCCTGATGGTTTTCAAGTGCACAGTGCCATGGCTGTTTGGCTCCGCCAGGGCAGGTTCTACCCAGCTGGAGCCCTGGCATACTGAAGTCATGCTGTAATGTCATGTTGTGGCAGTCTGCCCCCCTAGACGCTGTCAGCCCCTGAGGAGGACGGGGCAACACAAGGCTGGCCCTGGGGGGTCAGCACGAAAATCATGTGTCAACATCAGAGGTCAAGTCCTATAAAAATCTACAAAGTACATACTTGACAGACCTCATTCCAGCTCCATTGGTGGGATGCTTGTGCTTTGTGCTTGTAACAGTGAACTATGAAAGACTATTTGGGTACATGTCATAAAATACAAGGCCTATAAAAGGCATTTTTTGTGAAATCCATCTCAACAGAAATGTTAAGAAACCAGTAAAACGTGATTCGTGGCTATGATTTGTAAAACGGTATAATATTATCAACTGACTTGTGTAGTAGGCTAGTCTCTTGTGGCAGCCTTAAAGATACACTATGCAGAAATCTCTCTGCTATTTCCTGTTTGCTAAAATTACAACAGTTTGCCTAATTTCAGTTTGTGACAAAACAATCAAGTAGAGTGTAGAGAAACATTGTACCATCTAAACAGCTGTGAAATATATTTTCCATAACCAAATATTATATTTTCAGCTGTTTAAAACTGGTGTACAAATCTGAAAATAAAAGACGCGAAAACAAAACTTAAGAACGGGAAGCATAGAAATAGTGCACATAGAACAGATCTACCACTTCTTAGACTTGCTTTCAATGAAAATTATAGATCTATAACACATTTCTATGTGAATTTAGACCGGTCGCCCAAAAAGTTACATATTATAGCTTTAACATTAAAAGTTGCTGATTTTGTTCTGGGTGCCGATATGAATATAGTCAAATCCAAAATGATTGTCACCCTTGATTAAAGGGCAAAAAAATCTATATTGTATTTTCCAAAAAATGGGACAATTATATTATTTTATACTAATACAATTGCTCAGAGAAAGAGATTTTGTTTAACTAGTTTAAAGAAATCTCAAAAAGGTAAGTGTCTAACTTATTGGCACTCCTAAAGATAAAATCTAACAACATTTCATTTGCATTCATATCAGTTTAAGGAACTGTATTGTGGCCTATCATGGCTTCCTATAGAAATGAGGTAACGCCCAGGTAAAATCCATTTGTCATCCATCACCATGGGGAAAGGCAAAGAACTCACAAATGATAAATGGTTTTTGACTTTCATAAATTAGGCAATGGATACAAATAAACCTCAACACTATTAGAGCAACAATGGTAAACTTGCCTGGAAGAAGACCCAAGTTTATCTTGTCCCCACACACCATGAGAAAGATGGTTTGGGAGGCAAAGAAAAGAACAAGGGGCCACTGTTGGAGAATTACAGAACTTGGCCACATCTTAGGGTCACCAAGTCTCCAAATCTACAATTAGACGACACCTCCATGCCAATAGGCTCTTTGGAAGGGTTGCCAGAAAAAAATCCTTTATTGTGAGCAATCAACAAATGTAATCACCTGGAGTTTGCTAAACTGCATTGGCACTTGGATTGGAACTGAGTGCTATGGTCAGATGAGACAAAAAATAAAGCTCTTTGGCCACGCACACCAGTGGTGGGTTTGGCATCGAAATAAGGATGCATAAAATAACCTCATACCTACTGTAAAATATGGTGGTGAATCTTTGACGCTGTAAGCTGTTTTGCTTCCACTGGTCCTGGGGCCCTTATTAAGTAAGGTCAACGGCATCATGAACTCTACCAAGTACCACAATTAAATGGTTAATTGACCACAAAATCAACATTTTGCAATGGCCATCTCTGCACTAGAACCCCATTGAAAAGCTGTGGTTTGAATTAAAGAGGGCAGTCCATAAGCACAGACCGAAGCATATCAAGGATCGGGAAATATTCTCTATGAACTAAGGAATCGTCTAACATCCCTCCCAATGTGTTCTTCAATCTCGTAAAACATTATAGAAAAAGGCTAAGTGACGTTATCCTCGCAAGAGGAGGATATTGAAAACAGGTGCCAATAATTTGAACACCTATCTTTTTCTCTGAGCAATTGTATTAGTATAAAATAATATAATTTCCCCCAAAATATTTGGCATAAATATATAGCTCAGTATTTGTATTATTTATTTTAAGTGCTCATCTTTATCAAGGGTGCCAATATTTTCGGATTTGTCTGTTCAGTATATCAGCACCTTTATAGTCTTGATTTTTCCTAAGAGTTCCATTAAGCAGATGAATTCATTGTGGAAATGTACAGTACAGCGGTTCAAGCATCTTGACATGATCTCATGGTGAATGTTAATGCAAGATGTGGTGGATAGTTGAATCCCTTCCAAAAAGATAAAGTTGATATTTGGCCAGAGGCCAGGAAAGAAAGCTTTTGACAGGTCTATGTCAAACCAACCTTCGCAGTCTCAAATCTCTCCATGTGTGTTCAGCACCCTGGATTCATTAAATAGGAGGAATGTGCACCTTCTTACTGTACACTGCCTCTGATTCCATCTCTCAACAAAGAGCTCGTCCAGACTGACCCTGACCCTTGGCCATCGCCACTGAAGAGCTTTGAGAGCTACTTGTCTACGTGACTCCTCACAGGAACTTTAATACTCTATGTAGAGTTGAATACTTTAGTTGCAGTCAAAGCATAAGCCATGCATAAAGAAATGTGCCAGTACGCTACATGTAAAAAGGCTTCAGTTGAAATTAATTGTGTTGCTGAAAAGGCCAGGTTTTCTAGGGAACCAACAGGTGTTTTCTAGGGAATCAAGTTGTCATGGTAACATCTGGGAAATACATCACAAATGATTCTGACTGAGAAACAACTACCGGATGGTGATAATGAGTTTTGAATGTACATTTCTTGGCAGAATAACCTTGGTCTTTTTTATTCTTTACATCTTGAATTCTCCTTCCCTTGCCCTAGCTGTGTGTGTTCGATATGAATCACCTTTTCTCCAGGGAGTCTGGGAACAAAACTTGTGTTTTTATATCCCATTCTTCTGTTGTTTGAGATTTTTCCTAAATGTGTCTAGTAAGTGTCATCTGGCTTGTTTTCCTTCGAGCGCCTCACCCGAGAGAGCTCTGTTTCATTTGATTGACACTGAAATATCATTGCCATCTTAGGGTCTCCTGTTGGACTTTCTGTCTCCTGCAGAACAAAGTTTGTGCAGACTTTTTCCCTATTTGGCACTGTACTGTGTATCACTTTTAAGACGTGCGATGTCATCGAAACATCTCTAAAATGGTTGATTTAAGGAATGTTGCTAGAATGGCTGGTGAGCAGTGAGTTTACATTTTGACCGTAGCATATGTGGATGTTGGGTCTGAGAGAGGCCTCTGCAGTCTGCAATCAGCTGAGATCAGCATTTGGGTTACAGTTTAAAAATACTGTATGTTGGATGTGATGTTCAGTGCAGTCATTCCTACAGTATCTGTCCATATAGAGGAACCTCTTGCCTTTGTTCCTGGCATCTGCTTCCCAGCAGGCCTACAGAGAGGCAGCCAGTGCTCCTGCTAGGTCTCACCAGTCAGACAGCACTGAGATAGACATGATATATGACTTTCAGACTGTCTCTGTCTGTCCTCCAAGTGTGGCAACACCTGTAAAAATAATATGCCAGAGCACTTATGCACAGCATGGCTTTGCTCTGTCTGTTATCTGACAGAGCATTCAGCAGGGAATTCCTTCTGGCTAACATAGATGAGAACATGTTCAAAGTGACTAAAGTAGTGCATCACTGGATTTCAAAACATCCTTGTAATGTTTTCATTCGTTGTACTTAATACATGAACCATATGGTATTAATTAGTAGTAGTGTACAGAGCTCTTGAAAGGAGGCCTCTCGCTAACCTCTACTTTTCAGTCTTGGCTACTGGGCTGTGTGTGGATGTGCCCTGTGACAGACTGGACAGTCAGAGTAGTGTGAGAGGCTGTGGGAGCCAAAACCAGAAAGCAGACAGACAGGTGATGGATGGGCTGCAGAGCATTTCAGAGCCCTCCTGTAACCCAGCGTGAACCCAGATCCAGGCAGCCTCGGAGCCCTAAACACCTCACTGCACTGCACTGCATGACCTGGTCCTGGTCTCACTGATGGTCTAAACAGGACAGGCCCCAGGGCTCACGGCTCATGACTCTGCTCAGGTCCTATCAGGGCAAACCATAGTGCTATCCCTCATTCATTCGCCATGTGTCACAGAGCAGAGGCTTTATTTATCAAAGGTGCATGCGCACAAAAAAATACTTCCCGCAGAGGGAAAACAATTGTCAAGTTCAACAATTTTAATTGTTGAACTTGACGGGAAAGTGTATTTCTACGCAAATCTCAGACCATGTTTACGCACAACTTCCAGTGGTTGATCAACTGTATTGGAAGTAAATACTGTTATTTTGGGGGAAATGGAGCTGTTTGATGTACGGAAATTATAATAATGCTAGGCTAATAAAAACATTTAAATCAAATCAAACTTTATTTGCCACATGCGCCGAATATAACAAGTATAGACTTTACCGTGAAATGCTTACTTACAAGCCCTTAACCAACAGTGCAGTTCAAGAAGAAGAAAAAGTAGGCTCAAATAAAAAGTTTAAATAAAAAGTAACACATAAGAATAACAATAACGAAGCTATATACAGGGGCACCCGTACCGAGTCAGTGTGCAGGGGTACAGGCTAGTTCAGGTAATCTGTACATGTAGGTGGGAGCGAAGTGACTATGCATAGGTAACAAACATACAGCGAGTAGCAGCAGTGTACAAGGGGGTAATGTAAATTGTCCGTAGGCGATTTTTATGAATTGTTCAGCAGTCTAATGGCTTGGGGATAGAATCTGTTAAAGAGCCTTTTGGTCCTAGACTTGGCTCTCTGGTACCGCTTGCCATGCGGTAGCAGAGAAAACAGTCTATAACTTGGGTGACTGGAGTCTCTGACAATGTTTTGGGCTTTCCTCTGACACCGCCTAATATATAGGTCCTGGATGGCAAGAAGCTTGGCCCCAGTGATGGGCTCTGTAGCGCCTTATGGTCAGCTGCCGAGCAGTTGCCATACCAGGTGGTGATGCAACCGGTCAGGATGCTCTCAATGGTGCAGCTGTAGAAACCTTTGAGGATCTGGGGACCCATGACAAATATTTTCTGTCTCCTGAGGAGGAAAAGGTTTTGTCATGCCCTCTTCACAACTGTCTTGGTATGTTTGGGCCATGATAGTTCGTTGGTGATGTGGACACCAAAGAACTTGAAACTCTCGACCCGCTCCACTACAGCCCGGTCAATGTTAATGGGGGCCTGTTCGGCCCGCCTTATCCTGTAGTCCACGATCAGCTCTTTTGTCTTGCTCACATTGAGGGAGAGGTTGTTGGTAGGCTTGATTACCAACAACGACGAGACGGCCTACAGGGAGGAGGTGAGGGCCCTCGGAGTGTGGTGTCAGGAAAATAACCTCACACTCAACGTCAACAAAACTAAGGAGATGATTGTGGACTTCAGGAAACAGCAGAGGGAACACCCCCCTATCCACATTGATGGAACAGTAGTGGAGAGGGTAGTAAGTTTTAAGTTCCTTGGCGTACACATCACTGAATTGGTCCACCCACACAGACAGCATCGTGAAGAAGGCGCAGCAGCGCCTCTTCAACCTCAGGAGGCTGAAGAAATTCGGCTTGTCACCAAAAGCACTCACAAACTTCTACAGATGCACAATCGAGAGCATCCTGTCGGGCTGTATCACCGCCTGGTACGGCAACTGCTCCGCCCACAACCGTAAGGTTCTCCAGAGGGTAGTGAGGTCTGCACAACGCATCATCTGGTGCAAACTACCTGCCCTCCAGGACACCTACACCACCCGATGTCACAGGAAGGCCATAAAGATCATCAAGGACAACAACCACCCGAGCCACTGCCTGTTCACCCCGCTATCGTCCAGAAGGCGAGGTCAGTACAGGTGCATCAAAGCTGGGACCGAGAGACTGAAAAACAGCTTCTATCTCAAGGCCATCAGACTGTTAAACAGCCACCACTAACATTGAGTGGCTGCTACCAACACACTGACTCAACTCCAGCCACTTTAATAATGGGAATTGATGGGAAATGATGTATCACTAGCCACTTTAAACAATGCTACCTAATATAATGTTTACATACCCTACATTATTCATCTCATATGTATATGTATATCCTGTACTCTATATCATCTACTGCATCTTTATGTAATACATGTATCACTAGCCACTTTAACTATGCCACTTTGTTTACATACTCATCTCATATGTATATACTGCACTCAATACCATCTACTGTATCTTGCCTATGCCGCTCTGTACCATCACTCATTCATATATCTTAATGTACATATTCTTTATCCCCTTACACTTGTGTCTATAAGGTAGTCGTTTTGGAATTGTTAGCTAGATTACTTGTTGGTTATTACTGCATTGTCGGAACTAGAAGCACAAGCATTTCGCTACACTCGCATTAACATCTGCTAACCATGTGTATGTGACAAATAAGATTTGATTTGATTTGTTGTCCTTGCACCACACTGCCAGTTCTCTGACCTCCTCCCTATAGGCCGTCTCATCATTGTCGGTGATCAGGCCTCCTCCCTATAGGCCGTCTCATCATTGTCGGTGATCAAATAAAATGTATTTATAAAGCCCTTCTTACATCAGCCAGGGTGGCCAGTCCTCTTCTTGCTGTGTCAGGTGGAGATTATAACAGAACATGGCCAAGATGTTCAAATGTTCATAGATGACCAGCAGGGTCAAATAATAATAATCACAGTGGTTGTCGAGGGTGAAACAGGTCAGCACCTCAGGAGTGAATGTCAGTTGCCTTTTCATAGCTGATCATTAAGAGTATCTCTACTGCTCCTGCTGTCTCTAGAGAGTTGAAAACAGTAGGTCTGGGACAGGTAGCACATCCGGTGAACAGGTCAGGGTTCCATAGCCGCAGGCAGAACAGTTGAAACTGGAGCAGCAGCACGGCCAGGTGGACTGGGGACAGCAAGGAGTCATCAGGCCAGGTAGTCCTGAGGCATGGTCCTAAGGCTCAGGTCCTCCGAGAGAGAGAAAGAAAGAAAGAGAGAATTAGAGAGAGCATACCTAAATTCACACAGGACACCGGATAAGACAGGAGAAATACTCCAGATATAACAGACTGAAACTATCCCCCGACACAAACTACTGCAGCATAAATACTGGAGGCTGAGACAGGAGGGGTCAGGAGACACTGTGGTCCCGTCCGACAATACACCCGGACAGGGCCAAACAGGCAGGATATAACCCCACCCACTTTGCCAAAGCACAGCCCCCACACCACTAGAGGGATATCTTCAAACCACGAACTTACCATCCTGAGACAAGATCCAAGTATAGCCCACAAAGATCTCCGCCATGGCACAACCCAAGGGGGGGCACCAACCTAAACAGGAAGATCATGTCAGTGACTCAACCCACTCAAGTGACGCACCCCTCCTCGGGACGGCATGGAAGAGCACCAGTAAGCCAGTGACTCAGCCCCTGTAATAGGGTTAGAGGCAGAGAATCCCAGTGTAGAGAGTGGAACCAGCCAGGCAGAGACAGCAAGGGCAGTTCGTTGCTCCAGTGCCTTCCGTTCTCCTTCACACTCCTGGGCCAGACTACACTCAATCATAGGACCTACTGAAGAGATGAGTCTTCAATAAAGACTTAAAAGTTGAGACTGAGTCTGCGTCCCTCACTTGGGTAGGCTTCTGTAGGAGAATTCTAGGGACAGTTAGGAGGCTTGTGTTTTGTGACCGTAGCGTACATGTCGGTATGTACTGCAGGACCAAATCGGAAAGATAGGTAGGAGCAAGCCCATGTAATGCTTTGTAGGTTAGCAGTAAAACCTTGACATCAGCCCTTGCCTTAACAGGAAGCCAGTGTAAAGAGGCTAGCACTGGAGTAATATGATTTTAAAAAATGGTTCTAGTCAAGATTCTAGCAGCCGTGTTTAGCACTAACTAAAGTTTATTTAGTGCTTTATCTGGGTAGCCGGAAAGTAGAGCATTGCAGTAGTCTAACCTAGAAGTGACAAAATAATTGATTACATTTTCTGCATCATTTTTGGACAGAAGGTTTCTGATTTTTACAATGTTACGTAGATGGAAAAAGCTGTCCTTGAAACAGTCTTGATATGTTTGTCAAAAGATAGATCAGGGTCCAGAGTAACACTGAGGTCCTTCACCGTTTTTTTGGAGACGACTGTATAACCATCAAGATTAATTGTCAGATTCAACAGAAGGTCTCTTTGTTTCTTGGGACCTAGAACAAGCATCTCTGTTTTGTCTGAGTTTAAAAGTAGTGCCACTGTAGTCGTCAGCAAACTTAATGATGGTGTTGGAGTCGTGTTTGGCCACGCAGTCGTGGGTGAACACAGAATACTGGAGGGGACTAAGTACAAGGATCAGCGTCAGCCATGTTCTTCAGCGCCATCTTTTCAGTAATTCCAAAATGTTGGCCTAACAGATGCATTTTCCGTTGGTAAGAAGATCGCATAGCATCATGTTGCCTAAAATATTGTAACGACCTTAAACCAACACGTAGCGACCTCATAAAGATTAAGTTGGACCCGGGTTTGAGTCCTAGTCGGGGTTACCACTCAAATTCGCTAGAATATAAATTGTACTTTTATTATATAGGCCTAAATCAAAATCATAATGCAGGGCATGTCTCTCCTTTTCTGACATTACTGGTTTATACCTGCTCATTCAATCGCCAACCATGCTAGAAAGTAAATATACTATATTTACATTAGTATTTGGACATCCCTTCAAATTAGTGGATTCGGCAATTTCAGCTACACCCGTTGCTGACAGGTGTATAAAATCGAGCACACTCCATAGACAAACATTGCAGTAAAATGGCCTTACTGAAGAGCTCAGTGACTTTTCAATGTGGCACCATCATAGGATGCAACCTTTCCAACAAGTCAGTCTGTCAAATGTATTCCCTGCTAGAGCTGCCCCGGTCAATTGTAAGTGCTGTTATTGTGAAGTGGAAACGTCTAGGGGCAACAAAGCGTCAGCCGCGAAGTGGTAGGCCACACAAGCTCACAGAACGGGACCACCGAGTGTTGAATTGCATAGCGCGTAGAAATCGTCTCTCCTCAGTTGCAACACTCACTACCGAGTTCCATATTGCCTCTGGAAACAACGTCTCTTCCCAGAAGAGTGGAGGCTGGGGGGACAAAGGGGGGACAAACACCATATTAATGCCCATGATTTTGGAATGAGATGTTTGACGAGCAGGTGTCCATATACTTTTGGTCATGTAGTGTAGACCAGTAGCCTAAGACAGTATGGGTCGGCTACAGTATTGCTGTGCGATAGGAGCGCGACATAATAGCCTATTTAATCTCAGAGCCTATACCAAGGCAGGAGATAGAAACACAATCATGTATTGATAAACAAAATATTGAACAACAATTCATCTTTTGCATAGAAATGTAGGCTGTAGGCAGCATTTACTTTTAAATTGTTCAATAGACAATCAATCTTGCTGAATGCGTGGCCAGTGTTTGACACTCGCTATAGGCAGCATGCATTATTCATATTTTTTAAAAGTCACTGCTTAAGATTACAACATTCTGCCCATTTCATGGTAAGCATGTTGTATTTAGTGGGCCTTAGTTATAATGCTCTTTCACGCACGCACAGTTCTTCGACAGGTCTGCTTTATAACGGGAAATGTGTGTATGTATGGCATATGCCACGTTTATAAATGTAAATCTGTGCGTGCGCAGAAATAGCGTGCGCAGATATTTAGTGTAAAATGTATGCAATGGTTATAAATGGCTTTTAGAACAATTATTACAACAATAAACCATTAATTTACCAAAACGAACCCATTACTAAACCATTAGCAAATCCACATAACCACTCTAAATGCAATAGACTACATCACTCATCAGTAGCATGCAACAACATCTGGGGCCTTATTTACAGTATCAACAATGCATATATTTCTAACAAAATTCTGGTGTATGTGGTGGAGATTCTAGAATTCACATGCGCAACAAATAATTGTTGTTGCACGCAACATATACAAGTTTTCTTTGATAAATCAGAGCCATACTTTATTTCTGCGCTCATAAATGAGTGTGGAAAACGATCTCCATTCACCTTTGACAAAAATGGCCTAATTTGCTGCATGATTTGGAGGTGTTGAAACTGGGCCATGACAGTTCATAAAAGAAAGTGCTGACAAAATTATAAACGCAACATGTAAAGTGTTGGTTCCATGTTTCATAAGCTGAAATAAAAGATCCCAGAAATTTTTCACACACACAAAAATGTTATGCACAAATTTGTTTACATCCCTGTTAGTGAGCAAGATAATCCATCTGATTAAACAGCATGATCATTACACAGGTGCACCTTGTGCTGGCGACAATAAAAGGCCACTCTAATATGTGCAGTGTTGTCTCACATCACAATGCTGTAGATGTCTCAAGTTTGGCGGGAGTGTGCAATTGGCATGCTGACTGCAGGTATGTCCACCAGAGCTATTGCCAGAAAATTGAATGTTCATTTCTCTACTATAACCCACCTCACACGTCGTTTTTAAGTATTTGGCAGTACGTCCAACCGGCCTCACAATCGCAGACCATGTGTAACCATGCCAGCCCAGAACCACTACATCTGGCTTCTTCACCTGCGGAATCGTCTGAGACCAGCCACCCAGACAGCTGATGACACTGCGGAGTATTTTGTTCTATAATATAGCCCTTTTGTGGGGTAAAACTCATTCTGACTGGCTGGGCCTGGCTCCCCAGTAATTTCCACAACAATTAACATAAACACATTTAGCATCTCCTGGCTTCCACACATAGCCTACAAGCCACTGATGCAGACCTTTGGAACGTCTACATTTTAAAAAGTCAAAAAAATCTATTTTAAATAGCATACACCCCTCAAACTCAACTCTGCAGTTTCACTGCATCTTTTCATTGTTGCTCGCTCTCTAATTAGGGACTGATTTAGACCTGGGACACCAGGTGGGTGGAATTAATTATCAGGTAAAACAGAATTTCTTAGGCCCTGAATTGGCTATGCCATATGGGTGTGGGCTACACTAGTTCATTTAGCAGACACGATTTGCTTACAATTCTGTGGCATTTAAAAAATATATTTTATAGTACGAAGAATACAATTGAACATAGCTGAATGAAATAGAAAGGATCTTTTCTCCAAATGATTTGCAAGGAAGTGCGCACATGCACTCTGTCTTGAGCAGTAAACAAAGAAACAAATCTTCCTATATGCGTTGGCTTATATGTTTTGTATGATTTTTAATACATTCTAATGCTGCATGATACGACTCTAATGAGAAAAAAAATATGAAAAGAATGAGCTCTGATTTGTTTCTTGTGCAGGCTGCACACACTTCATCAGTCTCTCATTCAGGCCTCGTATTTCCCGGCGGTATCCCACTTGTGTTGCTGTAATGCCCCCTAAAAAATCCATACCTTTTCCTGGCTGCCGTGCTCTGAAGCATCTCTCACTCACATGGCTCTCTTATATATCTCAATTCTTATCCCTATTTTCTTAGCCCTATATGAAACCATCACAGTCAGAAAAGATAAGGAATTTATTGTGGAATGATAATTAAATAAATAATCGGAAATAGATTAATTATTTTTGAATGTAAAGATAAAATGAATAGATTTTCGCTCTTCTCACTAACAGCAAATTATTGCATCTTGTTATTATATTTAGGGATCTGTTTTTTGTTATGAATAAGTCATCACACAGTGCATTCGGAAAGAATTCATTACCCCTTGACTTTTTCAACATTTTGTTACTTTACAGCCTTATTCTAAAATGTATTAAATAATGTTTTCCCCTCACCAATCTACACACAATACCCCACAATGACAAAGCAAAAACAGGTAATTAGAAATGTTTGCACATTTATTTTTAAAAATACAACGTAAATATCACATTTATGCAAGTATTCAGACCCTTTACTCAGTACTTTGTTGAAAGACCTTTGGCAGCGATTACAGCCTCAAGTCTTCTTGAGTATGACGCTACAAGCTTGGCATACTTGTATTTGGGGAGTTTCTCCCTGTCAGGTTGGATCGGTAGCATTGCTGCACAGCTACTTTCAGGTCTCTCCAGAGATGTTCAATCGGGTTCAAGTCCAGGCACTGGCTGGGTCACTCAAGGACATTCAGATACCTGTCTCGAAGCCACTCCTGCGTTGTCTTGGCTGTGTGCTTAGGGTCGTTGTCCTGTTGGAAGGTGAATCTTCGCCTCAGTCTGAGGTCCTGAGTGCTCTAGAGGAGGTTTTCATCAAGTATCTCTCTGTACTTTGCTCCATTCATCTTTGCCTCGATCCTGACTAATCTCCCAGTCCCTGCCAAGGAAAAACATCCCCACAACATATGCTGTCACCACCATGCTTCACCGTTGGGTTAAAGAGTTCAACCCTGGTTTCATCAGAACAGAACATCTTCTTTCTAATGGTCTGAGAGTCTTTAGGTGCCTTTTGGCAAACTTCAAGTGGGCTGTCATGTGCCTTTTTCTGATTAGTGACTTCGGTCTGGCCATTGTACAATAAAGACCTGATTGGTGAAGTGCCGCAGAGATGGTCCAGGCTCATAACAGTATAGCAGATGCCATTCCATATGTGTATCATCTCACTCTGGGTAAAGGTGCATAACAACACTCCTCTGCAAGTTGTCACTCATACCATTCATAGCCATGAATGCACAATCAACAAGGCCTTGAGGAATTTGAAGATCTGATAATCTGCAAGGAGGTCAAGAGTGATGGAACCCCAATTGGGACATTTTAGTCATTTAGCAGACTCTCTTATCCAGAGTGACTTACAGGACCAATTAGGGTTAAATTCCTTGGTCAAGGGCACATCGGCAGATTTTTCACCTAGTCAGCTTTGGGATTTGAACTAGTGGCCTTTTGGCTACTGGCCCAAAGCTCTTAACTGCTAGGCTACCCTGTAGGGACCCCACTACTAATCGTATGAACTGTGAAGAGATATAAAATAGATTTAAAGTTACAGTGTTGGATGACCGTACTGTCTTATAGGCTATCCTATGTTTGAGTTAAATAATGCCATGTAACCCAGCAATCCCATCAGGAAGTGCCCTAGTCAGCCAGTGTACTCGATCCATCCTTGATTACCTTTAAGAGCACAATTAAGGGAAAGAAACACAGCTTTTATTCCCCTTTATTCCCCAGACAAACATAATGGGTCCCACAAGACTGAACTTCAGTTAACCATCCATGTAAATGAAACACACACCAGTGCAGGGGGAGCTAATTGACCATGCAACTGCAGCCAGACATTAGACCCCAAGGCTTTACTGAACTCTCCCAGCTCAATGAACTGAGATTACTATTTGGCAGTCAACAGAGTTCCTGTCTATGTGTTCCTAACAATTTACAATGTAATTCAAGATGAACCAGCCAGAGTATACAACCCTGGCAACAATTCCCTGTTCGGTTTGCCAGACAGACATGACAACTGAAGCATGTTCTGTCCCTGTGTTGGAACAGCATAGGCTACAAGGCATTTTCCAATAGCTCCAATCTGTCAGTCTGTCTACACAAGAGGATTGTGGTCAAGTAAACTCCTTAGGTAATAGATGTTATCCCCTTCCTCCACTAATAATGCAGCCTTATCTCTCTCTCTCTCTCTCTCTCTCTCTCTCTCTCTCTCTCTCTCTCTCTCTCTCTCTCTCTCTCTCTCTCTCTCTCTCTCTCTCTCTAGGAAAACACAACTCTGCCGATACTTGAAGTGTGGAGGCAAGATAGGTTTTGTTTGTCCTGCAGAATCTGAAAGGCAGTTTTAGGGGGACAGGTTTAAAACACATTATTCAGCTGAGATTATCTCCCAGTTTCCCAGCCTAGATGTTTTACTTTGTACAAAAGCAGACTCCACTCTACTGTGGTCTTAGTTGTTAGTTTGTCAGGTATTTTTCGCAGTTCCCTGTGGTGTACAGATGCACTGTAGTGTTGGCACTGGCAGGGACCTATAATCTCCTCTCCACTTTGTTCCTCTCTTCCTGTCTCTCCTCCTCTCCTCATGTCTCTCCACCTCTTCACCATCTCCTCCTTTCCCGGTTCCTCTCTCAGCACATGGACTCAAGATGCTTGTCAGAGTTTTCCGTTCCCACCTGTATGCAGGTCATTCAGTCGGCTTTGAAATTCCCTTTTCCTACTCCACAAATATGGCTGTGTTCCCTTTTGTTAGCCTCTACATGTCATACTGAGCTGTTTAAAAAGAGCCGCTGACGGCTCTACTGCACTGTCTAGGTAACAGCATGGACCCACCATGTTACCCGTTTTCTCTGAGAATTCGGTTCAACAGAGAATATGGACTTCTAGACATGTTGTTACAAAGCCCAACTAGCCAACCAATTAGAGTATAATCTCTATCAGGTAGTTTTCATTTTAACCTTTTCTAGCGGGAGAGACATGTTTTCAGCTGTGCCAGTATGTGGTAAGTGGGGGGTTCTCAGGTAAATGGCCTTTTCTTGTAATCTCTGATTCAGGATTTACCTTGATACGTGCATAAGAAGATGTGTACCGTTTGATAATGTTGTATTATAATGGAACATAACAATACAGAAATCAATGGATTAGGCTTAATACAGGCATGCTGGAATGTCCAACCATAAGCACCTTGTTTTCAACACCTTGCTCTGTTCAGTACCGTGCTGTAGCTGTACAGTAGACTATATGCCCTGGTGAGTTGTGGAATGCTGAATGTGGCTCACAGCAGGCTTTTCATCACGTTATCAGAGAGTAGTCATGTGTGACTGGAGTCCTCCAGGTCTGGAGGGAGATTGCTGCGCTGCGGGCTGGTAGTGTGAGAGACAGGGGACTGAAAGATTAATGTGATCTGCAGTTAACATGGGAGTGTTTTCACCACACACACACATGCACGCAGGAACACTCATATGCACGCACACACACATAGTCACACACACACGCCACTGGAGGTTGGTGGCACTCTAATTGGGGAGAACAAGCTCATTGAAGTGACTGGAGCGGAATAAGTGAATGGTATCAAATACATCAAACACATGGTTTCCAGGTGTTTGATGCCATTCCATTTGCTCCATTCCGGTCGTTATTATGAGCCGTCCTCCCCTCAGCAGCCTCCTGTGACACACACACTCAAGATAAGGAACTTGTAAGTAAGCATTTCGTTGGCCGGTGTATACCATGTGTATCACGTACATACGACTAATAACACTTGAAACTCAGACAAAAATCCATGGCTTTCCGTATGTATATCCGGGTCGTTCTTGAATTGCTGTGGTATTTGCATCCCTTGCCTTTGCAACCATGAAAAACACTTTAAAATACAAATAGTTACACATCCTACATGTTTTTGTTTATGTTTAACTGTTTTTCAATGATAAAACAATGCAAGTCCTTTATACTGCAAAACTTTATGTTTATGCATTGATTAATGTACTTAGGGTAAGCAAATTGACTTGTCCCAGTAGTGATGTGTAGAGTTGTAGTGACATGTTTTGTGGATTTAGAGATATCTATTATTTTGAACAAAACTATTTAATATATTGTATAGATCAATAAAAATAAAGAAGGCTATTAAAATACTTCTTTATTACTAATATAATGTCTGTCCCTCAGTTTTATGTCATTGGTGTTATATTGAGTATTCCCTCCAGTGTGCAAACAGTTATCGGGGGAGGGGTCTATTATTAATGAAAAGGATTAGCTAATCACACCCTTATAGTATGTCATAAATTTGAGGATTCCATTGATAATTTGCTGTGTCTAAATCCAAGGTGTCACTTGGTGTTACTCAATTTAAATGAATGGAAATAACATTGTGAGCAAAATGATTAATCATATACTTTTTATAAATTATTTTGGAATGGTTTATGACCTTAGATTTGATCATCTGTTATCATCCTCAATAACTTAAAATGTCTCATTGGTGTTACCATAATTGGTGGTGCTACTCCTACTGGTAGCACAATATTATGGTAAAAATGATTTAAAGTCATTAAGCTGCCATATTAGTTTATTTAGAATGGGAAGATGTAACCACATCTAGAAAAAATAAGCATTTTCCCTCCCAAAAATCAAATCTAATCTAATTGTATTGATCACATACACATATGTAGCAGATGTTATTGCAGGTGTAGTGAAATGCTTGTGTTCCTAGCTCCAACAGAGCAGCATTATGTAACAGTGCAGTAGTATCTAAAAATGCCATGTCCAAATGCTACCGTAATTCAAGAAGGACCCATCCGCCAAGATGAAAGGGTAAAATCAGATATTTCTGGAACTCTTGGCATTGAAGAAGGAGAACCCTGAGGCCTGTGATGTCTTGATCCTCTCAGTACACATATACGGTGCCTTCGGAAAGTATTCAGACCCCTTGACCTTCTCGACATTTTGTTAGGTTACAGCCTTGTTCTAAAATTGATTAAAAAAATTAAAAATCCCCTTCATCAATCTACACACAATACCCCATAATGACAAACAAAAACAGCTTTTATAAATGTTTTCTAATTTATAAAAAAATATGAAAAACAGAAATATTACATTTATATAAGTATTCAGATAATTAACACAGTACTTTGTTGAAGCACTTTTGGCAGCAATTACAGCCTTGAGTCTTCTTGGGTATGACACCTGTATTTGGGGAAAGGTGAACCATCACCACAGTCTGAGGTCCTGAGCACTCTGGAACAGGTTTTCATTAAGAATCTCTCTGTACTTTGCTCCATTCATCTTTGCCTCGATCCTTATTATTCTCCCTGCTGCTGAAAAACACCCCCACAGCATGATGTTGCCACCACCATGCTTCACCGTAGGGATGGTGCCAGGTTTCCTCCAGTTGTAATGCTTGGCATTCAGGCCAACGAGTTGAATCTTGGTTTCATCAGACCAGAGAATCTTGTTTCTCATGTTTTGATAGTCTTTAGGTGCCTTTTGGCAAACTCCAAATTGGGCTATCATGTGCCTTTTACTGAGGAATGGCTTCCGTCTGGCCACTCTACCATAAAGGCCTGATTGGTGGAGTGCTGCAGAGATGGTTGTCCTTCTGGAAGTATCTCCCATCTCCACAGAGGAACTCTAGAGCAATGTCAGAGTGACCATCGGGTTCTTGGTTACCTCCCTGACCAAGGCCCTTCTCCCCTGATTGCTCAGTTTGGCCAGGCAGCCAGCTCTAGGAAGAGTCTTGGTGGTTCCAAACTTCTTCCATTTAAGAATGATGGTACACTTCCCCTTTTTGGTACCCTTCCCCAGATATGTGCCTCAACACAATCCTGTCTCGGGAGGCTCTACGGACAATTCCTTCGAACTCATGGCTTGGTTTTTGCTCTGACATGCACTGTCAACTGTGGGACCTTATATAGATAGGTGTGTGCCTTTCCAAATCATGTCAAATCAATTGAGTTTACCACAGGTGGACTCCAATCAAATTGTAGAAACATCTCAAGGATGATCAATGGAAATAGGATGCACCAGAGCTCTATTTCGAGTTGCATAGCAAAGGGTCTGAATACTTATGTATTTTTATTCAGAATAATTATCTTTAATTCATTTGCAAACTTAAAAAAAAAAAAAAGTGCTTTGTCGTTATGGGGTATTGTTTGCAGAGACAGGGGACTGAAAGATTCATGTGATCTGCAGTTAACATGAGTGTTTTCACCACACACTCACACGCAGTCTATTCTTATTTAAAATTCAAGTGACACAGTGCATGACTCCAGCACCATTTTGTGGCTCCATTACTGTTAACGTCTTGACGGCCGGAGGTCCTCTCTCTGCAGCGGTGATGAAGTGTCTGTTTGTTCATCATCCTTCATTCAAGGCTGTTGCTGTCCTGGGCTGCTACCCCAGTCCTCACTCAAAAATAAATGAGCAATATTAGGGCGTCATTTCTCACCCATTGTGTGCACTCAGAGAAAATACTGCTCTCTGTGCTCCTGCTCTGCTAAATGATTAGACTGGCTCTACTGTGACTACATGTGGAGAAGTGCAGTCTTTAAAGGAGAATGAGACCCGGATGGAAACGCTGTTCAATCTGTCATGTCGGCCAGGGTACTCAGTAGTGAAAGAGGTGTAGTGAATGGCTGCTGTCTTGTCCTGTTCTTCCTACAGAGAAGGTGAACGTGTTGGAGCACCTGTCCCAGCTGGCCGTCAACACCACTAATGTATCCTTATCTGTGGGGACCCAGAATTGTCTGACTCTTCACATTGGCCTGTACGCCACACTGGCAATGCCCACACACCAGGCATTTGGACCAAGGTATTATTCCTATTAACATACTATATTATATTATACTGACGTAAATTAACATTTTGTTTAAGTTATTTATATTGTGCTACCTCACATATATTGTGCTCCCTCCCAGGTTTGTAGATGAGTTCAGTGTGCTGATGGAGCTGCATAGTGTTCAGCAGGAGGAGAGTAGCCTGGTCACCGTGCTCAGTCCCTACAGCCACATCCAGCTGCAGCTCCGTCTCAGCCCACACACGGTCACCTTCGTCTCCACTCACCACAGACATTACGAGTACGTTGTTAGTTTCACCTCCTAGTTTAGATGAATTCTGTCTTTCTGACTTTTTGTACAGTATAGTAAATGAAGCTGAGGTGCTTTGCTCCACTTGCAGCTAAAAACAATAAGTCAAGCAAAACAAGTGAAGTAAATTTACCTCCCATTCCGTCCTGTCCCTCTAGGTTCCCAGTAGGTATGCTGCCTGACGGCCAGTGGCACCAGGTCTCTGTAGGTGTGTCCTCCAGCTGGCTGGCCCTCTATGTGGACTGTGAGCTGGTGGAGAGGGTGAACTGGACCTACCCTGGACAGGACATTACCACTGATGGTCTGCTGATGCTGGGGGGCATCATAGAGGGCTTTGAGACTCCATTTGAGGTAAGGGTTTCTCGGATACTCAAATTTCACTCCCACTTTCGTCTACAGTATTCACTAGTAATGTAACGTTATATAATAAATAGTAATCTGAATATTTTTCTATTCCTCATGATTTCAAGCACTTGATATGTTCAGAGAGAAGGTGCCTGCCACTCGATGGCAGTAGAGAGAAGTTAATGTCCCGTCACCAATTACTAGGCAGTTGTCAGCTTGACTTACTCGCTGAGAATGATTTCACTTAATTTGCTGTTGGTTTTCTGCAGTTGTAATACTATATATCATAAATCCAAAATGTATTTTTGAATTCAATCATACAATAAAGTTTGTCATCTTAAGTTATGTGACAAAATGTAAACAGAAATTGTTTTAGGGAATCTGGTCATTCTCTGCCTGCTCATTAATCCTCCCAGAGAGAGTTTACTGATTCTCCTGAAACCAGCTTCTCTTCACTTTAATTGAATCCAGAGCCGTTACTCTCGGTGTCAATTCATCACGGACGGACACAGGCAGGGTCTGGTTGCCATATCTTATTGGCTCTAGTCAGTTCCAATATTACTATCACTGTACTGTCAAATTATCTGGATGATGTCAGCCTACTGTACTGCAAAGACTAAAGGTTGGGGACCGAAGAGCTGGCTGGGCTCGTTGGAAGGGATGGCATGGGAACTTCACAGTCGGGGTTGGATATCCATGGGTATTTACACTTAGCTGCCTGTCCAATTGACCTGTCCTAAAGAAATCTCACATAGATCAGTGAGATAATCCAGTACTTTATACTGTGACTGTTGTAAGTAATTAGGCTGGGTGAAAAGTGGAAAGTGGAAGGTGAAGCCTTCCTTACTGTGTGTCTGAGGGATCTCCTTACCTTTCAGCAACAGTGTTTCAGGTTTCTACCTGTCTGTCTGTCTCAGGGTGCTCTGAGACAGATGACCTTTGTGATGGGTGACCCCGACGCAGCCAGACACCAATGTAACCTCCACCTCCCTATGTGTGATGGAACAGCCCCCAAAGCTCCACGCTCCCCAAGAACACCCCACACACACCAGGTACTAATTAACTACAGAACTTTGCAGTCCTCTCTGAAATATCAAGATAATTTTTTATGAAATATAATAATAATAATAACAAAATAAGACAATATGTATGTAATTTATACTGGAATTAAAAACGAGACAATTTATTATACAGTATGCCATTTAGATCTATTCTTTTACATCTACTGCCTTTTAATTTTTAATTTCTTAATATTTTAGGATGCCGAGTTGTCCTCTGGTGACCTGCTAGATTACTTGACATACAGTACAGGGAGTTCCAGAGAGAGTTCCACAGATAAAGGGGATGCTGTCATGGTGAGTACCTTTGATAGGGAGATAATTCCATTGTCATGTACAGTAGTTGATGTAAAGCCATGTGAGTCAGCCCAATTTAGACAAAAGCCACTGATTTGCCTGGTTTTAAAGTCCTTAATCTCTTTTGAATTATAGTGCATTAGGGGATAATGGGTCCCTTACATGTGCTTTGTACAGTGTTCCAGTGTACCAGTAGTAACAGTTGTAGTAATCTATGCTTACGACACTATTAAAGGCAAATAAGTGACAGATGTAGTGGTTGGTTAGAGATATTGCCTGAACAATCTGGGAAGTGTATCATTGATGGAGGTGAGGTGAGGAAATTCCACTGATTTCTCATTTGTCCCCATAAACCCCTAGTTTTATTTTCCTAATGGGGAAGGCTGTGATTCACTAGAGTACTGGGAACAAGCCTGGTTCAGCGCTGGCCACTTCAGAGCAGTGTGTGTGTGCTGAAAGCGGCGCTGGCTTTGACAAATGCCCCATCAGGGAGGGATAAGGGGCTGCCCTGGCCCTGGGTCTCACACACTAGACTGCAGCTCACAAATACATCCAGAGTACTTTTACCAGCTGTCCTCAAATGTCATTACCCACCGCACAGGCTCTTTACTATAGGCTTAAAAAGACCAAGTGCATACTTCAGCATTAGTATACACTTCAGTGTAAACATTGGACAAGACGTTTTCCTCATTATTGTTATGTTCAAGTTGACATTTCTTTGCTTTATTGAAATCTGGTTGTCCGTGGCAGTTCTAGACTTGATGACGCTCTGTTTAAATGGTCTTTGTTAATCTGTTTTACGTACACAGGATGTTTGAGAAGTACATTAAGGGTTTTCACTTTTTTATTGAACTGAACTGAAAGTCCTCAAATGCCCAAAGTAACATACCTTTAGTATAACAATGATAGTTTCACCAGTCCATACCTGTCTTAGATCATCAGTCAACCACTAAATGGGGGGGAAGTACTGAGTTGTATCTTCATCTCAAAGTGTTAAGACTTGCAGTCGGCCTTGTGGGCTCCACTTCACTTGTTGAGAGGTCAAATGATTCAAAAAAATTCTTGTCTGACCCCCATAATACACCCATAGGATGTGTACTCACTTTCTCCTTTTAAGATGAGCGATATGGGCCACAGAAGGTGCCAAAGAGCCTCTGGATCATAATTCACAAGTACTGAAACTCAGGATCAGATAAGGTCTATTTCCATTATCCATTACCTTACAACCTCTGTGCTGAAAGTGAAAGTGTGAGGACTGTTGACCTGATGTCCATACTGTCACTAATGCATAGGTTAACCTGTTAATGAACCACCATTAGAGGATTACTTTACAAAGGGCAATAGAATAAAAGGTGAGTTTGCAAGGGCCATTTAGCACAAGTCAAGGCAAAATCTAGATCAGACATCAGCCCAAGAGCAATACCATTTACAACTTGCCAACTATTTCACGCAAACCTCAACCTCATGACTCACAACCTTATGGTGGTGTTTTATTACATTGTATCCCAAGTAGCAGGTTCGAAATAACATTTCTTGACTGTTCTGCCATCTATCAGCATATGAGATTGGGACATTCATCCACAGGTTTGTCGCTGTACTGCATGCATCCACCTATGGTAGCTTATACTGTAAGTCACATCATTGAAATGGCAAAAGGGAGGAACAAGAAAGAAGCAGTCATGACTCATGGTTGCCAAGCTACTGTACCTCACTAGTGAGCAGAGTAATTATGGCCCAGGCTTGTGGGAGTTCTGTTCTGAGCTGGTACTGTATCACACAGCTCTGTGTTCTCATCTCTCGTCCACATTGGCAGTTCTAGTCTATCATCTGCGACTTTGACCTCAGACCACTGAAACTTGTAATCATATTCACAGGGCTATAATTTAGTAAGCCAAATAAAAAAATATATGAGAAGAGAGGGAGGCGCTGAAAAAAGGGTTGCTTTATTACTAGCCTATTGTCTCCCATCTCTATTCACACCCTTGCTAAAATGTACATGAGAAAAATGTGTTCTCTCACCTTATGTTTTAATGGAAACCACATGCCATATACTGCGGCCTGGCCTCGATGTGGTAAGTGTAGACAGCAGCTTATTCCATAGACAGAGGCTCTGGGAGCAGTTAGCAAGCCTGTGTAGATTGGTGATGGTACTGATGCAAGTTCATTTGCTAAGGGATTTTCCTCTTATGTCTCCAGTCTAGTGAAAATGGGGGAAACCTCAAGAGATTTTTCCCACTCTTAAGTAAAGCGTATTCTGTAGTGGTTTCCCTTGGTTTATGCTATTGCCATGGTTTCTCATTAATACCCATAATCCCTCCTTGTGGTCACTGCTGCTTTGATTCTGAATGCTGTAGGTCTCCAGCTTAATCGTTTTCTTCAATCAAATTAGCATCTGTCAGATCATTAGCTGATCATAGCTGTGGTTTTTTATATATTACATCTGCCTCTGTGGCCTCTGTGCCATTTCAACAGCTCTGAAGTATCTTTACCAGCTACAGTATGTGTGTTCTCCTTCCTATTTTACCACCAAGTTATCTCATTCACAGCTTGGTATGTTTAATCATACAACATTAGTGCATACATTCATATCACTAAGTACAGGAAGTCTAGTGGTGGAAGTCCTAAGATCCACCTGGACCTCAGCAGCCGAGATAGAGTGATGAGGTGATGGGTATCCATCCTCTTGTCCTCTGGCTTAGCCTGGCACACCCTATCCCACCACACCCCACCCTACACCACCCCACCACACCCACCCACCCACCCACCCTACCCTAACCCACCCATCCCACCACACCCACCCCACCCCACCCCATCCTACCCCACACCACACCACCCATCCCACCACACCCACCCCATCCTACCCCACCCAGCCACCCAACCACCTCACACCATCCCAGCACACCCCATCCCACCCTACCCCACTCTGCCACCCCACAACACCCCACACCACCACACCTCATCCCACCCAGTCACCCACCCACCACACCCCACCCAACCAGCCACCCCACCCCATCCCACCAAACCCCATCCCATTCTACCCCACCCACCCACCCAGCCATCCGACCACACCCCACACCACACCACACCACCCCAACCAACCATCCATCCACCCACCCACCCACCCACCCAGCCACCTCACACCACCCCATCCCACCACACCCCATCCGTCCTGCCCGCCCGCCCAGCCACCCCACACCACAATATCCCATCCCACCCACCTAGCTACCCCATTCCACCACACCACACCCCATCCCATCCTACCCCACCCAACCAACCCACACCACCACACCACCACCACACCTCATCAAACACCACCCCACCCCATCTCAACCCACCACACCTCACCCACCCAGCCCCCATCCCATCTCATCCCAGCCACCACACTCCATCCCATACCACCCCACCACACCGAGCCAGCCTACCCAGCCGCCACACCCCACCACACCCCATCCCAGGCAGCCAAGCCGAGCTGTGGGTGGGAGATTGAGAGTGGGAGCGCAGCCCAGGGTGTGTCTATGTGTTCCTGCTCACGGGGAAGGCACTGGGAAAGAGCACTGCATACTTTGCCAGGGAGGACTCCTGTGGACTAGGAGGGGTGTAGTAGGAGTGGTGCTCTCCTATTGTAATGTACTGTAGCCATGCAGTGTTTTACCTGGATACTGGGCTGCTTAATGCTGGATTCTTTCCTCTTTGGATTGTGTTTGGAGGGTCAATGGAGAGCATCTTACACGGTAGGGAACCACCAGACCATTTAGATACTGTAGGCAGAATTCACTAACCTTTTCATAGTTGTGATGATCAGGTTGTAGACTTTAATGTCAAATACATTTGCTGCTGTGCTCACTATAGTAACACTATTGTCCCCAGGTGATAAATACAGAACTGCTTAGGAATCCCACTGTTGTGATTGTGTTGATGTACTGTAGCACAGTGTATGTATGTTCATCCTGGTTATTAGCCCATGGTTTGTTTACTCTACGTCTATGATAGACATTGACATGCTTGTTTTTGCCATATAAAGATTTTCTTTGCTGTTATTTAGTTCATCATGGGGTATTATACTTTAGCCAGAAGACAGAGACTCCTCTAAACAGATCCATATGAAGCAAGGTTCTTCATTGCCAGCACATGTGGGTACATCCTTAATAAACAAAGGTTTTCTTATGGCCTTGTAGAACATCAGAAATTCTGTAATCTGTAGTGATCTATCCTAAAAATAGAATGTGACAACAACAGTATTACATCATGTGTTCACCCCCTTTTTACTCATCTGTAAATATTCCCGCTCTAATAATTCTACTACAGGACACGTCCTCGTAACATCTCTGATGACTATATAAAGCTGGGGATGATGGAGTGTATTTGCCCAGCTGCATTTTTAGACACATGGCCGGTGCAGATCATCCTCATACCTATGTCTAAGCCTTTGATTTATGGTCCTCCATCATAATGTACTGTTAGGTCAACCCGTTGGATACAGATTCCCCCCTGCCTGGGGACCAGTGAGCTGGACCTTCCTTCAGGAGTCTTTCACATGGTGCTCTTTCATACTAAGGTCTCTGGGTGACATGGTCTTTGTTTACATCTTCCAGTCTGACCCGTAGCGATGACCTTGTCAGCTACACGTCATCCCCTTAATGAAACCATTTCCTGACTGCAGAATGCACCGGTCCCCATTCAAACCTCACTGCTACATGATACAGGAATGATGCACTCATCTCATCAGTCAACCATTGTTCAGGAAGCATACAAATAGCTAGATAGTTTATGTTTCATTTATATGTTAAATATGTTTAGCTATTACACAAATTATCTGTCAGCAACGTTTTGTGTTTGTTTGCACTATTGGAAAAGTTAATTGTATTTGATGGATTTCTAATTCTTTGTGTGTCTATCTGGCAGGATGTGTTTAGAGATACATGCCTGATTTCTGACTTTATAATCAATGTGTGTAAAGTATGAACTGTATTATGCTGAGATGAATACCAGGGATCCATTATTGCCCACTTCAGAGATCAAAGAGTCTGGACTACAGAATACTGTATTCCCTGGCCACATGCTCACCTCCAGTTCACACTGTAGAGCAGAGCTCCAGCCCAGACACAGAACCCCAGACACAAGACCCCCAGACGTAGACCCCCAGACCCAGACCCTACTCACTCACTGCTGCAGCCACTGGCAGTGGGACAAGTATGGTGTCTCTCTGTCAGATGTTAACAGTGTATTTTCCCTTAGTGTTTCCATACGGAATCAAACCTCCTAAAGTAAGATTGTGCCTGACGTGTGCAAGGCTCTCACTAGCAGTCTCATTCTGTTAGTGCTCTGCCTACTCCTCCAATACAGTGTTTCCATTCTAGGGCTCAGCCTGGGGATGAAAGGCAGAGCTATAGGGAGGTTGAGGAGATTAGTTGGACAAATAGTTTCAGGCCCAGGGAGATCAAGTATCCGCTCATCTAAGAGAAGAGAGAGAGAGAGAGAGAGAGAGAGGCAATGCTAGCTTATTACATATAAAGGCCCATTGTCTGCTGTAGGGGAGGCCAGTGTGAGATGGACTGAAGCTCTGCCACTCACCTGGGTGCAGTTATCTCTCTAATGTAATCCCAGCTTCTCTTTGAAGTTTGTGGTCATTAGGCCCAGACTTAATAACCAATTTTTATACTTATGTAAGTGATGCACAGCATTTTTTTATAATAAAAAACGACGAGTACTGTTTTTATATTACAGATGTAGGATAATTTGAGTCACTTTACTACAGCAGAAAAATAATCCTGCAGCAACAGGAAATGTGAATTATTATGTGGATTATAAATAATGGTAATTACAAACTTTAAAGCCATTTTAAAACTCAAATACAGTATAAGTTTGCATTTTCTGCTGGAAAAATCTGATCAACAAAATAGTGATCAAATTAAGATCCTACATCTGTATGCACCTTTTATGTTGAGGTGAAAAAAGGAACATGTAATTGTGGAAATGTCTAGCTATTTAAAGCTGTTTCAGTCATTTGTTGTAGTTAATTTGATGGAACTGTTTGATAGAGATGTGTCTGTTGTGGGTGAGTGATCATTCTAGACACTCTGTATCAGAGGGATCTGGTGATGTGGCTGCAACCATTAACCATAGTTTTCTCTTTCTCTCTTTGTAGGATCCCTCCCTCCCAGAAGGCAAGTCTCCTATCTCCCAGCACGCAGCCACCCTACAACAACAAGGGAATGGGTTTGTGGGAGTTGATGAGGCAGACCCCTCTATCTTCACCCTACATCACACGGATACAGGTACCCGTGGCAGCAATTCCCCCTATACAGTCACTGCCTTGGATGAGAACATCACCACAGATGCAGAAGACAGACCACAACATGACATCATCAACCTGGACTCCACCGGCCCCTCCCCCAGTTTCCAAAGGAAAGGCTCTGACCAGAAGAGCCCATCCCAGTCTGGTCACCCTGACCCCAGTGTGCTCTTGGAGGAGAACCTGTTGCCTCCTGCAGGGTCAGCAGTGGAGCAGGGAAGGATTAGTAGTGGCTCTCACACACAGAAGGGCCAGGGGAACAGTGAGGGGGTCGGACAGGCTGGTTCTGATCACACAGGCTTGCTGACAGTGGCACCCAGTGAGGGTGATGTCATAGTCGGATCTGACAACAAGATTTACAGGCTCCTGAGTGGCCCTCCAGGGCCAGTTGGCCCTCCAGGAGAACAAGTAAGAATCTCTTAGGGACCGTTTTTAGAGTTAGAAATGCTCATAGAGATATTTGTTTTCAAAACTCAGATCCTTTAAATATCACCAGGACTTACACGCCACATAGAATCAAAGTCAGTGATTTCATAAAACCAAAGTGATTTTCTGAACACATGATTTTACAGAGACAGGTAGCAGAATAAACTGACATATCAGTGCGTGTCTTAGAATAGAGAATAGTCATCCATTTGTTCCTCATGGGAAGTACTGTATGTCTTCACGGGTTTATTCAGCTATGGTTTTCTTGTAAAACAATGATATCTTTGTCTCTATTGGAAAATGAAAACATCAGTGGTTTAATAACTGTCTTTAATTTGAATTCAAATATTCCCCACTGCAGCTCACTTAATGCAAAAAAACCTCCCTTTAATCTTTTGATTTTTTATTGCTTATAAGTACAGGTTACGGAAATACTGTACAAACGCTGTGGTTAAATCTACCCATATGACATGGACACAGACTGATTCATATGCATTCTACAAAATTACAGGAGAGAAAATAAACATCTCAAAAAGATGTGGCAGTAATATGCTACTGCAGACCAAAATGTACACTTTGCCACTCTGTTGCATCATCTTTAAGTTCTATTGCCAAACTGTGATCTTTGCCTGTTGTTCCAGTATCTTTATAACTTCCTGTAAATATCTGTCCCTATGTTCACCACATTTTCATGTTTACAGGGATGTGCTGGCAAAGAAGGCTATATTGGGTTCAAGGGAGACATGGTAAGGGAATAGATAGATCACTGGTGAAATAATTGTTTTTAAAATGTTTCAGTAATGCTGCTGAATGATGAGTAAACCCCAAATGACTTATGGATGTCATTTTTTTGGTAAGTACAGTATGTGAATTAGTTTTTTCAGTGTGTGTGTTGGTTCTATACAGATTAAGGATCTTAATTTCAGCCCTTTTTCTACAGCAGTAAAATAATCCTGCAGCAACAGGAAATTTGAATTATTATGTGGATTATAATTAATTAAGATTTTTGTAGGGGTTGATACGTTTTTCATAAGGGAACATTGTCTGAAGTTTCAAAGTGGAAATTACAAACTTCAGAAGCCTTTTTGAACCTCAAATACACAGTTTTATATTTCCTGCATTGCAGAACAGTTCTGCAACAGGGTGATCAAATTAAGATGCTACATCTGTGTACCTGTTGGGACTTGTACTTTGTTGATCACAGTGGTGTAAAGTACTAAAGTAAAAAATACTTTAAAGTTCTACTTAAGTCGTTTTTTGGGGTGTCTGTACATTACTTTATTATTTATATATTTGAAAACTTTTACTTTTACTTCACTAGTTACCTAAGGAAAATAATGTACTTTTTACTCCATACATTTTACCTGACACCCAAAAGTACTCATTACATTTTGCATGGCTAGCAGGACAGGAAAATGGTCCAATTCACGCACTTATCAAGAGAACACCCCATGTCATCTCTACTGCCTCTGATCTGGCGGACTCACTAAACACAAATGCTTTGTTTGTAAATTATGTCTGAGTGTTGGTGTGTGCCCCTGGCTATCCATAAAAAAATATATAAAAGAAAATTATGCCGTCGGGTTTGTTTAACATAAGGAATTTTAAATGATTTATACGTTTACTTTCAATACTTAAGTATATTTTAGCAATTACATTGACTTTTGATACTTAAGTACATTTAAAACCAAACACTATTAGACTTTTTCTCCAATAGTATTTCACTGTGTGACTTTCACTTTTACTTGAGTAATAATCTATTAAAGGTATCTTTACTTTTGCTCAAGTATTACAATTGGGTACTTTTTCCACCACTGGTTGACCATCACTCACTGTCATAGACTGCTCTCTTATCTCTGCTTTCCTAGGGATCTCAGGGTGTCAGAGGGCAGGAGGGCAGGAGAGGTGAGACAGGCCTCCCAGGTCCTCCAGGCCTACCCACCCTCTACCTGTGGAGGAACTCCCAGGAGGATTGGACTGACTTCAGGGTGAGATTCGTTCTGTCTGTCCAGTGTCCACCCATATCACAGCAGCCTGCCTAGGAGTATTATAAAACTTATTGTAACAATGCAGTTTTTGTGTATGTGCTGTGTTGTCAAAGAATAACTTGATCTCCCAGTTCACCTGGCTATGCTTTTGGAGGCTATACAGTAGAGCAGCAGCCACCACCGCCCACTGCCTCGGTTCAAATCAAATCAAATCAAATTGTATTTGTCGCATGCGCCGGATACAACAGATATATTACTGTGAAATGCTTACATACAAGCCCTTAACCAACAATGCAGTTCAAGAAATAGAGTTAATAAAATATTTACTAAATAAACTAAAGTTAAAATAAAAATAAAATCAATCAAAAAGTAACATAAGAAATGTACATAACAATAACAGGGGGTACCAGTACTGAGTCAATGTGCAGGGGTACAGGTCGGTCGAGGTCATTTGTAAAGTGACTATGCATAGAAAATAATCAGCGAGTAGCAGCAGTGTAAAAACAAAGGAGGGGGGGCTTGGGCTTGGGGGTAGAAGCTGTTAAGGAGCCTTTTTGGACGTAGACTTGGCGCTCCGGTACCGCTTGCCGTGCAGTAGCAGAGAGAACGGTCAATAACTGGGGTGAATGGAGTCTTTGACATTTTTTCGGGACTTCCTCTGACACCACCATATACTGTAGGTCCTGGATGTCAGGAAGCTTGGCCCCAGTGATGTACTGGGCCGTTTGCACTACCCTCTGTAGCGCCTTACGGTCAGATGCCGAGCAGTTGCCATACCAGGCAGTGATGCAACTGGCCAAGACGCTCTCGATGGTGCAGCTGTAGAACTTTTTGAGGATCTGAGGACCCATTTCAAATCTTTTCAGTCTCCTGGGGGGGAGGTGTTGTCATGCCTCTTCACAACTGTCTTGGTGTGTTTGGACCAGTATAGTTTGTTGGTGATGTGGACACCAAGGAACTTGAAACTCTCGACCCGCTCCACTTCAGTCCCATCGATGTTAACGGGGGCCTGTTCGGTCCTCCTTTGTCTTGCTCACATTGAGAGAGAGGTTGTTGTCCTGGCACCACACTGCCAGGTCTCTGACCTTGTAGGCTGTCTCATCATTATCGGTGATCAGACCTACCATTGTTGTGTCGTCAGCAGATTGAATGATGGTGTTGGAGTCGTGCTTGGCCACACAGTTGTGGGTGAACAGGGAGTACAGGAGGGGGCTAAGCATTCACCCCTGAGGGGCCCCGTGTTGAGGATCAGCGTGGCAGATGTGTTGTTACCTACACTTACCACCTGGGGGCGGCCCATCAGGAAGACCAGGATCCAGTTGCAGAGGGAGGTGTTTAGTCCCAGGGTCCTTAGTTTAGTGATGAGCTTTGAGGGCACTATGCTGTTGAACACAGAGCTGTTGTCAATGAACAGCATTCTCACATAGGTGCTCCTTTTGTCCAGGTGGGAAAGGGCAGCGTGGAGTGCAATTGAGATTGTGTGATCTGTGGATCTGTTGGGGCAGTATGCGAATTGGAGTGGGTCTAGGGTTTCTGGGATGATGGTGTTGATGTGAGTCATGACCAGCCTTTCAAAGCACTTCATGGCTACAGACGTGAGTACCACGGGGCGGTAATCATTTAGGCAGGTTACCTTCACTTTCTTGGGCATAGGGACTATGGTGGTCTGTTTGAAATTACAGACTCGGCCAGGGAGAGATTGAAAATGTCAGTAAAGACACTTGCCAGTTGGTCAGCGCATGCTTTGAATACACGTCCTTGTAATCCGTCTGACCCTGTGGCTTTGTAAATGTTGACCTGTTTAAAGGTCTTGCTCACATCGGCTACAGAGAGCGTGATCACACAAATAAACCAAATCATTTTTATTTTGATAAACATTTGGTTTTCAGTGTTTGAATAGTGTGGATCTGACAGTGAAATGCTTTTGTGGGTGATGGTGTGTTTGCTCTGTGTCTTTTCCCTACAACATTTATCACTCCAGATTTGATATCTTCTATACAATATTTAGTCGCAAAGGTTCAGTTTGATGACATTATTTACATCAAATAATTCAATGCTTTGTTTCTTGAATTAAGTTGATTGCTGCAATTTTGTAAGTGCATCAGCGTGGCAGATAAGTTACTGGAAGTATATTTTAAGGATCAATGAATTTGTGACACAGCATAAAAGTTGTATCTTATCATACACACATACACAAGACTAGTATGGATTTTATACACAAGAGCCACCTGTATCTCATATTCAAATGGATACGTTGTATTCAAACTTTACTTTCTCGAGTCGTGTTTATCTCCCACATAAACATCTTGATGTGTGATTAGATTAGGCAAGGGCATATTTTTCCATATGTAATGAAAATGTAAACCTAGGCAGGTTTTTATAGACTCAAGGCCCTCTGTGATCCTTTGGGGGTAAAACCTGCTTCCATTTCAAGGCTGGCTTGTTTAGTCCTTTCCCCCAGTGTTTTCTAGCTACAGCCTTATAGCCTGTTTGGATGGCCACAGCTGAATGAGACTGAAGCAGGTCTCCAGCTCCATCAGGAACACTCTGATGTAGCTAACTACAGTAATGAGGCTTGATGTGTCAGCGGAGGGAGTATTGTAACTGAAACGGCCAGTAGGATGCAACGGTCAGCCCATCTGCTCTGGATTCCCCCTCTCTCTCCAGTGATTAAAGGCCCTGAGCTGTGTGAATGGTCTACAGTGTTGCTGGCAGCTGGGAGCACACTGGTGGCTCTGACAGCCTATTAACCCCCCACTCACCCTCAGTTTAGCTAGGCCAGTCTATGGAGACCCAGGTTTAGGGGAGGTCCAGGCCTCTCATCCTTTCTGAGCTTCACCTTAACTGGGCATGCAAGGCAAGCCTTCTGCCCTGGGGAGCAGAACCTGAACCGGAGCTCTGGGCCAAGACAAACATTACCCAAGCGGTGGCAGCTAAGGCGGTTTCATATAACCAGCGGCCCTATGTGTAATTCTGTGGGAGTCAGTTGCCTCTAACTTCCCCAGCCCACAGCGTACAGTGACAGCATGCTCTGTGCCAATGCCACATCCCTTATCTACCATCTGAGCAAGCAGAGAGACTGCATGGGGCTCTCAACACTTTGCCCTTATTTCATTTGGCTGCATCTCAATGTAACGACCTTAAGTGTTACAAGAAATTATGGTTGAGATTTGACCTTGAGCAAACAGTTGCGTGTTTCCCTCTCAGCAGTATCTGGGTGAAGTAGCTGGCAGTTATTCCATATAATGTAATCGGGTTGCAGTAGAGCCTGTATGAGCCCAAATCTACCTTGGAGCTTAACACATCTGTTCTCTGTAAAAAAAAAAAAACTACATTACCGTTCCTGCCATTATATACAGGACAGCAGAGTCTGCATTACAATGTAGTTTTAACACGCTGTTGTTAGCTAGACATGGGGAAGTTGTGTTATTGTCGTAAGACAGGTTTCGTTCCCATGATGTAACTACTCTCCGTCCTATATTATGCCAATGACTTCTGCTTGTTTTTTCCAGCGATCATCCTTCTTCCATTTGCTGCGTGCAGGCTGGCCTGTAAGTATCACAACTCAGCGATGTGTGCCAACTGCACTACAGTGGGTCAAAGATGCTGTGTGTGCCTGAGTGTGTTACTGATGGACCTCTTCCTATTAAATCCTCAGACAGAACAGGGACCTACTGGACCGATAGGGGAAATGGGCAAACCTGGCCTACCAGTGAGTGATATATCCATTTACTGTACACTAATCACAAATAAACTATGGTCATATGCCCTTGCATGAATTTATCAATGCAAAGACATTCATGTAAGTGTAGGTGACGTTGGGCTAATAACTGAAAGGTTGCTGGTTCGAATACCTGAGCCAGGGAGAAAAACCTGTCGATGTTTCACTGTACCTATCCGGTGTATGTGACAATAAAACATGTTTTTATTTTTTTCTGCAGGGCATTCCTGGAGATCCTGGACACAGACGAATGCCAGGACACAGGGGAGACATGGTAATCTTAACAATACAACTAGCAACTTGTTATACAAATGTTCTCCTAGTGGTTAATGCACATTCAAGGCTCAGTATTGTCTACCATCTGAGATCTCCTAGTCTTCTCTGAAGTTTTATTCTAAGCAGCTAAATGTATGAATCATGCCTGGTGTTATGTCTGTGCCAGGGTAACCCTGGGCCGAAGGGTGTGTCAGGTCGAGGAGGGACCTGGGGCAGAGATGGTGAGCATGGCCTGGATGGACAGCCAGGGCCACCGGGATTGCCTGGGCTTCAGGTAACACCAAAGACATTCACAAACATTATTTACAGTCAATCTATACATTTTAACTGAGTAAAATCAACTCATACAATACAAGATTTTATTAGAATGAAACAAGAAAGAAAGTATGGACCTCTATAACTGTAATGGCATGGCGGTGGTTTCTATTTCAGGGTCCTACAGGCTATAAGGGAGAGAATGCTCCTCCAGGGGAGAGAGGAGATGAGGTGAGAATACCAGTGTAAGGTACACTGTATGGAAAAATGCCAGATTAGTGCAGGGAAGTGGCTGTCAAACAAGCACCCTTCTCCAAACTGTGCCTATGGTCAGATCTCACAGTTCATACACTATACCGAGTCAGTGGAAACAACCAGCATGACTGTAGGTACAGGAGCTTTTCCTGACCACAGAACCTGGAAAACCATCCGACAGGCTCTAGTAATAAGCAGTCATCATCTAGAGTCTGTTAGTTACTGTGATCTATTCCCCTTTTATGATGATGACCGATTCCACATTTGTGTGTGAAGCTGCCTGGATCCCAAACATGCCACCAGTCACCAGCTGGTGGCATTAGGGGACACCACAAACCCCATGGTTATACATGTTGGTTTATAGCAGGGGTCTTCAACCCTGTTCCTGGAGAGCTGGCCTCTTGTAGGTTTTCACTCCAAACCGAGTTGTAACTAAACTGGTTCAGTTTATCAACCAGATAATTATTAGGACTAGGTGTTCTAGATTAGGGTTGCAGAGAAAACCTACAGGACGGTAGCTCTCCAGGAAAAGGGCTGAAGAGCCCTGGTTTATAGTAACATCACTGGCATGTCTCCTGTGTCTCTCTCCTCACTGAACTACAGGGTTTCACTGGCAAGACAGGTCCATGTGGAGACAGAGGGAAGACTGGAGAGAAGGTAACTTTTTAAATATCAAAATTGCTACTCTTTAAACCTTTTTTATTCTTAAAGTGGGAAGTAGGCTGATGTTGTTCTGCACATGTCCACAAAGTGTTATTGCACTGCTCTCTAGTGGATGGAAACATCAATGGCTGCTTTGCTCAACACCAGACCTGGTTTATTTTCAACTCATCCAAGCCTGTTTGGAACATGCTTGTATTTTTTTTGCACTTTCACTATCAAGGGCACACTTAGAATATTTGTATATATTATATTAAATATATGAATTCACTTTTCACGATCATCATCATCTGTAGCCTATGCTTATTAATGTAGTTTTCCCCAAGTGTAGACATATTTCTTGCTATGTTCTCCAGGGTTCTAAAGGAGAGCCAGGGGAACCAGGTTCTGTTGGCCCACTTGTGAGTAGAACACTTTTATCCTCTGGCCCTAATTCAGCTCTCAAATGCTGATAAGTGCTGATGTTTTGACTGTACTGTGGGTAATACAGATGTGGTTTATTAAGCTTGTGCATCATACAATAGCTATTTTAATTTCAGGGGCCGGTTGGTAAAAGAGGAGTCCAAGGATTTTCAGGGTCACTTGGGCCTCAGGTAAGACTTTGAATAACAATCAATAATCCTAATGGAACACAACTGTGTTACAATCCATGCAGCCACACTATTTGATGGTGGGGTGTTCTAGATCAGTGGTTTCCAACTCCAGTCCTCCAGTACCCTCAACAGCACACATGTTTGTTGTTGCTCTGAACAAAAAACAACTGGTGCAGGTGTCCCTATCTCTTCTGTTTTTCAGGGTGATTCTGGGTATGATGGCGCCCAAGGTCCATTTGGGCCAATGGTGAGTGTAGGAGTATCATGCAAGCTCTTACGGTTACTATCACATCTACCTACTTTACTGCTGCAGTCAGAACGCACTTGACAAATCAGTGCAGACGTACCACTTGCACAGGAAAACAATGGACGTTGTTTTTTTTGTGTTTGCCTATTCACATATGTACTGTATGTGCCCAAACAGGGGGCTCCAGGTGTTACTGGTATGATTGGAGCACAGGGGGTGAACGGCTCAAGGGTCAGTATACTGTATTTACCAATGCATAGTGGGCAGTGGATTGATGATTGATTGGCACAGACCAAAATTGTGTAGCTGGTCTGCACTCAAAATGGAGATTCAAGGTTTCTATTTCATTCAGGAGTGGGTAGATCAACAAACATTTTGGCCTAAGCCTTCAACAGTGTCATCCTCCTAAGGTGAGATTCTTTAGTGTGAGCTCATTACAGGTAATGACCAACAGGTGCATTCATGTGTGCTCTCCTGGAACAGACACACATTTTTTATTTCACCAGTCAAGTCCGTTAAGCTCCAATTCTTATTTTCAATGACAGCTTTATTCAGGGGTAGAACGACAGATTTTTACCTTGTCAGCTCAGGGATTCGACCTTGCAAACTCTCAATTACTAGTCCAACGCTCTAACCACTAGGCTACCTGCCGCCCCTCAATAAGCCATCTCAATATACAATACATAATCTAATATTGAAACAAGTAACTTTCTTTAATGCATTGGAAAAATAATGTCTATAAATAGTTACAGGAAAATAGGAATTAACATTAGAAGCTAGGTTCAGAACACCCCTGCAACAAGCAGCAGTAGTCACAAAAAAGGCACCAAATCCAACTCCACATTAAGTCCACCTGGGTGTAGTGTGCGTAATGTGAAAATCCAAAAGGACTCTCTCTGCAGGAAAGTTCTTTCAATATTGCCACCTCTACGTGTAGCCCAAACCTTTTCTATACCAATACACTGTCAGTTCTATGGCCCACTTCCATAAAATGTCTGGCAACAGGAGAGTGCGGACCAGCTACACAATTTTGGAATTCTATTGCATTTTGGTCAACGCACCTGAGCGCAGTGCTCACAACAACTTTGATTGACATAGACTGCATGGTATTTCATTTTATTTGACAATTAATGAAAAACAGCCATGTACAGTAACAGTCATCCTGTGTAAGGGTTTGTCCTTCTGCTGTGTTCCTCACAGGGAGAAGCAGGGCCAGATGGACCAGTTGGCCGTAAAGGGCCTCCAGTATGTGTCTTTGTTATATTCCTGTCATCGAGACTTCCTTTTTTCTTTCAGATATTTGTTCAAACTGAACTGTCATTCTTTTGTGCACTGTTTTTCTCATAGGGTCCCATAGGATTGTCAGGACAGAGAGGCTCTCCTGCACTTCGAGGAATCCAAGTAAGCAGGGGAGGAGTTGGCCCCCACACCAGACAATTTTAGTCCTTGAGGCCCACATTATTAGACAGATAAAGATAATTTTGCGCAAAAATAAAACTAATTATAAAGGCCCACTAGGCTAAACATTTGTGATGGAAAAATAAAAATATCACAATATTATTTGTTGACGATATTATATTGATATTTGACTCCAAGTATAAATTTGTAAAAAAAAAAAAAAAAAGTATATATATTTGTTTCTGTAGGTAGCATTAGCTAGCGCCAGTCGGCTGTACCTACGCCAAAATTCCAGTATATCAAAAGCTTGTTCTCCATTGTCTTTTCGCACTGAACACAAATACAAACTCAACATGTAAAGTGTTGGTCCCATGTTTCATGAGCTAAAATAAAAGATCCCAGACATTTTCCACACACACAAAAAGCTTATTTCTCTCAAAGTTTGTGCACACATGTGTTTACATCCCTGTTAGTGAGCATTTCTCCTTTGCCAAGATATTCCATCCACCTGACAGGTGTGGAATATTATATCACAACACAATGCTACAGATGTCTCAAGTTTTGAGGGAGCATGCAATGGCATGCTTACTGCAGGAATGTCCACCAGAGCTGCTGCTGCTGCCAGAGAATTTAATGTTAATTTCTCTACCATAATCCGCCTCCAACGTAGTTTTAGAGAATTTGGCAGTATGTCCAACCAGCCACACAACTGCAGACCACATGTATGGCATCATGTGGGAGAGTGGTTTGCTGATGTCAATATTGTGAAAAGAGTGCCCCATGGTGGCGGTGGGGTTATGGTATGGGCATAAGCTATGGACAATGAACACGATTGCACTTTTTTTTCTCCTCTTTTTTTTCTGAATTTTACCCTCTTTTTCTCCCCAATTTCGTGGTTACCAATTGTTAGTAGTTACTATCTTGTCTCATCGCTACAACGGGCTCGGGAGAGACGAAGGTCGAAAGCCATGCGTCCTCCAAAATACAACCCAACCAAGCCGCACTGCTTCTTAACACAGCGCGCATCCAAACCGGAAGCCAGCCGCACCAATGTGTCGGAGGAAACACTGTGCACCTGGCGACCTTGTCAGCGTGCACTGCGCCCGGGCCGCCACAGGAGTTGCTAATGCGCGATGAGACAAGGATTTCCCTACTCGCCAAACCCTCCCTAACCCGGACGACGTTAGGCCAATTGTGCGTCGCCCCATGGACCTCCCGGTCGCGGCCGGCTGCGACAGAGCCTGGGCTCGAACCCAAAGTCTCAGCACAGCTAGCACTGCGTCACCCGGGAGGCCTCACAATTGCACTTTATCAATTGTAGTTTGAGTGCACAGAGATACCATGACAAGATTCTGAGGCCCATTGTTGTGCCATTTATCCGCCGTCATCTCATGTTTCAGCATGATAATGCACGGCCCCATGTCACAAGGGTCTGTACACAATTCCTAGAAGCTGAAAATGTACCAGTTCTTCCAATGTCACACCTTGAACATATTTGAGATGCTCTGGATCGACGTGTATGACAGCGTGTTCCAGTTCCCACCAATATCCAGCAACTTTGTACAGCCATTGAAGAGGTGTGGGACAACATTCCACAGGCCACAATCAACAGCCTGATCAACTCTATGTGAGGGAGAACTGTCACGCTGCATGTGGCAAATGGTGGTCACACCAGATACTGACCGGTTTTCTGATCCATGCCCCTACCTTTTTTTAAAGGTATCTGGGACCAACAGATGCACATTTGTATTCCCAGTTATGTAAAATCCATAGATTAGGGACAAATGTATTTATTTAAATTGACTGATTTCCTTATATGAACTATGACTCAGTAAAAAAATTAATTGGTTGCATGTTGCGTTTATATTTTTGTTCAGTATAAATAGTGAGCCAACATATTTTTCGCAATAAATATTGTATCGGCACCTAAGTATCGTGATATTATCAGATTATGAGGTCCCTGGCAAATCCCAGGTCTACTAAAAATGGACCAGCCCATCTGTCATTTGCCTGAAATTCCAGATGGCCAGTCCGCCACTGCAAGTAAGATATGCCAGCTAATTTGCACAACAAATACACAGGCTCTGTGGTTATAATATTCCACTTGATCCTTATGCGTTTTGATATACTGTGGCAGCAAAATTGGTGAAATTATATGATTATAGATACTCATTTTCAGTTCATACAATAATAGCACTGGTGGAAATCTCAATGTTCTTGCCAGCTACAGTAGATCTAGGAGATGACTTGTTTTCCTGGTATTCTCTCAGTAAATGTCCAGTTGAGTTTGGGGCTACCTGTTTAGTTTTTGGCATGGTCTAGTCCTAATGACTGCTCCTGCACACCAAACGCTGGCTCCTGGCAAGCAGAGCAGACAATGGGGCTCTCCCTGAAGCCTAGTAAGACAGTGGTGTAGATATGAAAACCTACTTTTTAAATATCCATCTCCTGGCTAGTCTCAGTCTAGTGAAATATTAGCCATATCCAGATGGCCTCATAACCATGTGATTCAGATCCTGGCACAGGCCGTATAATCATATTGTTCATTATTGCAATCATACTGTATGATGACTTAGATGTACTTTATGACCTATTAATAAACAGGCTCTGACATACACAATGTGTATGCATACAACTGGTCTACTTGCATATAGCCTCATCATACGTCAACATTTTATTTTGCTGAAACAGTATTGAATGTTCTCATTTATTTTGTTGTCAGGGACATCCAGGGATGTATGGTCTTCCAGGTCAAAAAGGTGACATAGTAAGTTTAGTCACGTTCATCTTCTGTTTAATAAAATTCATCTCTTGTCAAAACCCACATAGGCCCAGTCATAAATCAACCCCTGCCTCTATCCCCTAGACACTTGCTGATGGCACCTGGTAGGAGTTGGTTTAGTCTATTTGATTATGTTTGTCTATTTCTGATTCTCTAAAGGGTGAAGTCGGGCCAATGGGCATGAAGGGTTTATCAGGCCTTGAAGGGCCCATGGTGAGTTCTTTGTGGATGAGCTGCACATTACTCTACATTTTTATTTGGATAGACATGTGGCTGCAAACACGTTTTGGGTTAAACATAAACAGCATTCTGCATGGCATAATCAACATGCCAACATAGACTATTGTGAAAACTGCTTCTAAAAGCTGTTTTAAAACTGGGTCATCAGAATAAAAAAGGTTTATTCGCCAGCTTTGTTGTTTGACTTATGGCCTCACTGCAGCAATACAGTTCTTTAAAATCACAAATCTCCATGTGTCTTGCATCTCAGAGCTGACTGGCTTTTATACAGAAACATATGAGTTGACTTCTCACTCATTTTACAACTCTGCCAGCTGGTATTTCACTCACATGTTTTAGCTCCTGGTTTTAGTTCAAGCTCTAAAACAACAGAAATGGAAAACATATTTTGGATATGGCAATCTGTTTTACAGGGGTTTCCTTATTGGGATGAGGGCATACCTATATTTACCCTTAACATGGTATATAGTAAAAGGGTCCCCACTTAATCTCACCAAACAATGGGCCTGACATCCGATCTCGCTAGATACCCTGGGATACACTGTAGTGTAGAGAATCTAAATCATCTGTGTGACTTTATGAGTTAAACAAATCCACGCCACTGTCTCTCTACCTCCTCTCCTCTCTCTGACGAAGTATCTGTCTGTCTTTTAGGGGACTGCTGGAATTCCAGGTCTGAAGGGGGCTCCAGGTGGCACAGTAAGATGTATATAATTATTCTCTTGTTTATTAAACAGGAGTGACATCTTTAGAGAGGAGTGAGGCTCTATTCTATGAATCCTATCTGAGCAGATCTGACTTTTCCTATAGGGCTTCAGAGGACTAGATGGAGACAAAGGAGATGCTGGATCCAAAGGAGACAGGGTAGAGACTTGATTATGGGTTTGGATGCAGTAGTACAAGAATCATGACTATCACAAAGGCCATGTTCATGAAGATCTCGTTAAAATAAAAATGAAAAGCTTCATATTATATGGTGTTTTGATACCATTAGTATTTTTTTCCTCAGGGTTCTGTTGGTGCATCAGGGATCCTAGGCCGTCAGGGTGAGAGGGGTCAGAGTGGCCTCTCAGGCCTTCCTGGTGTCAGAGGTCAGGCTGGCCCCCAAGGCATTCCGGTAAACATCAGGATGACACCTGCTATTCACAGCCTTTATTACTGTAACATACATTAATAACACTCCTCATCTTCCTACTGTACCTCTTCTGCTGTTACATACTGATACATGATTCATGTAAAATGTATGAAGGATTATGTTGGATACCTGTAGTTTGTGTTTATGAAATGGCACGGCTCATTTGAACCTTTGATGAGAGGGCTCTGATCCCTTTCTCTCCCATGCAGGGTGAAGACGGAGAGGTAGGCCTCCAGGGAGTGGTTGGAAAGGAGGGGTCAAAGGTCAGCAGAGTTTATCACTGTCTGGTGGAGTGATTACAACACACTAGACTTAGACTTAGAATTACTTTATTTTTCCTGAGGGAACTTCATGTCCTGAGGGAACAACTAGAGCTCTTCTGTTAGACCTCTCCTTTGTTCTAGTCTACATGCAGCTGCATTCAATGAGCCAATATTGAATGGCCAGCTTCCCAAAGATGTCAAAGTCTTATAACCTGAGTTTCAATACAATACAATATAATACTGACAGAGTTATGTCATGCCATATTCTTGTATCACATGCCATAATACAGACTCAAAATCTTAATTTTGAATGTCTCTCTTTGTTTCCACCTAAGGGCCACAGGGGAACTCCAGGCCATAATGGGAAATCAGGACCTAAAGGACCCAGGGTAACTGTCTCCTCAAATACAGTGTTTCCCAACTCCAGTCCTCGAGTACCCCCAATAGTAATAATTTTAGTTGTAGCCCCTGATAAAGTCACCTGATTCAACTCATTGAGGGCTCAATGATTAGTTGACAAGTTGAATGAGGTATGCTTGTTCGGGGCTACAACAGAAATGTGGGGTACTGGAGGACTGGAGTTTGGAAACACTGCTGTAATAGATCCTATTTGTAGATACATTACTATACCCTCTGCTGGTAGATGTTGTTGGGACTGGGGGAATAATCACATTCTCCCTCTGATATCTTCTATTTCCAGGGTCGTACTGGACAGCCTGGTCTTTTTGGTATACCTGGAATCCTGGTAAGAGAACAGTATTCATTCTCATATGAGTATTACTTGACAGACAATCCTTGATGGATAATGTAGCTATAGTAACAATCAGCTGTCCTTGTTGTGTGTGGTATGTATGCCAGACGTGTTTGTGTCTATGTCTGTGTGTTATGTTGCAGGGTTTTAGAGGCCTCATTGGGACTGAGGGTGCAGAAGGAAAGCCTGGTACACAGGTTCCCATTTTATAACTTTTAATTTTTTAAATATCACTTATTAGAATTTTCTACTGACTCCTTATTGTCTATTGTGCATTGTCAATGCAGTTCCTTGAACAGGTACTAACCCAGCGGTTTCAATCATTATTGATAAGTAGGTTTCAGGATAAGTTGATAAGTAGGTTTCAGGATAAGTTCTGTGTACAGATAGATAGATAGATAGATAGATAGATAGATAGATAGATAGATAGATAGATAGATAGATAGATAGATAGATAGATAGATAGATAGATAGTAGGATCTTAATTTGTTCATTCTTTTGTTGCAGAGAACTTTCCTGCACAACAGGAAATGCAAAATTGTAGTGTATTTGAGTTTTAAAATGTCCACTTTGAAATGTCAGACTTGATTTGCCCCTACAAAAATGTCCATTAATTATAATCCACATAATAATTCAAATTTCCCTTTGCTGCAGGATTATTTTCCTGCTGTAGAAAACTGACTAAAATTAAGATCCTACATCTGTACAGAAAATAAATGTATGGCATGATAAAAACAATATGTGTAATGTTTGTGTTGTTGTGTGTGATTGTAGGGTGAGCTTGGTTCTTCTGGTATTCCTGGAACTAAAGGACACAGAGTGAGTCAAACCCCTTTAACCAATCAGCTCTAAACAAGTAAAAGTCAACAGTAAAAAGAAAAGAAACACAAATGGCTCAATCATTGCTGAACTCTCATAAACCATATCAATAAAGAGAGGTGTGATTGGTTGTTTTTCAGATGATCCTCCTTAGACACAGATATAACAGCTTGCCTGTGGGCCTGTGGTGGCTATTGCTGTCCCAGCTCTCCTGTTTATATGAGCACCTACATGTCAGACAGATAAGACTAGATAGTGTACCAGTAAAGAGGTTTACAAGGCCCTGATCATCCCCAGGGGTTTGTAGGCTCAGTCAGTCAGTGTCTTTGTAAGACACATTCAACATGGCACAGCCAGGGATGATCTGAGGTCCTCAACACTGCTTTGTAAAGTCTTGATACGTGATGCTGGTAGGGCACATTGAATTGGGGTATACATTTGTTGCTACAGTACATGGTCGTATATTCACGAGTCAATGTGTGTTTAACCTCTCTGTCATAAATCCAGGGATTTTCAGGTCTGGGGGGAGCACCAGGACGAGCAGGTCCCCCAGGTGCTCAGGTATGTCCAACAATAAATGTCGCTCACCTATCATTGCTGGACCTGCACATTCTGTCACCCTCCTCAACCTACCCATTCTTACCCTTTATGTTTATATATATTTCATGATTTCAACAGGGTCCTCCAGGAAAGTCTGGACAAGACGTCAGTCCTGGGCCACCTGGTGATAGGGTGAGTACTGTAGGCCAAGAGCCTCTGTCTCAAACCGAAATATTACAGACATTTCTCGTTAATGAGTCTCTCTGTTCTCTAGGGCTTCACAGGGAAAGATGGCGTGGAGGGTCGCCAGGGGCCAGTGGGCATGTATGTAAGTGTTGCCTGTCCAACCCCAACAAGGTGTTAGAGTGGGCTAGTGGCCATAACCAGTCTACATTTAATTTATCTTAATGTGTTTAGAAAAGTATTTTTATAATCCCGCTGTGAGAGTTCATGCTCTGTAGGTGTTACTGTAATCTGTTCTTTTTTCTAAGAAAAGTGTAAAAGATAGATGTTTAAACCAATTATTATCATCTTAGTGCAGTGGTACCTACTACTGCCAACAACCAACTTTGTGTGGAACAACCAACTGTAACCGTAACTGTGAAAACCCATTCCTTGTACAGGGCTACCCAGGAGCAGTGGGTTTAACTGGGAGACCTGGTCATTTTGGAGAGAGGGTAAGAAAATACCCCATACAGTTCAACCACATGTTAGTGTTAGTATAGTTGTTGATTTCATTGAATGCCACCTGTCTGTCTGTCTAACCTCAGGGGGAACCTGGTGTGAGAGGTCCCGCTGGTATCCCTGGGAAGAGTGGACCACCAGTGAGTACACTGTACTGACACTCACATTATGGAAAGAATAGTGTAAACTAATATTGGTGGAAATATTAAACATTGATACCTTTTATTACCACGTTGATGTTTTTGATCTGTCCTATAGGGGTTAAAGGGATCTCATGGAGAGAGAGGGCCGGCTGGACCTCAGGTAAGGAAGCTCACTCTTTAAGACCATTTGACTAATACAGACTAGCTTTAGACACACTGGATGAGGTTTCCCCCTGGGGTTACAGCCTGACTCTGCCATGATGTTTTTCTGGTTTATCCACCTCAGGGTCGTCAAGGAGACAATGGACTCAATGGCATACAGGGGTCACCAGTGAGTAGCACTTTTAAATCATGTCCTTGTCCTCTTGTTTGGTTAGATGGCACTTTGATGATTTGGTCATTTTGTTTTCTAGAGACAGATTAAGTTATGAGGTCCATGGTTGGCTGATGTGAATGTACTATGGTCCATATTTGTCTTCTGGTTGAATCAGAAGATAATAAAAAAATAGGTTTTTATTGTTACATACATCAGATAGGTGCAATGCAATGTGTTTTTTACAGGGGCAGCCCTGGAGCAAATTAAGGTTAAGTGCCTTGCTCAAGGGCACTGGTATTCGAATCAGTGACATTTTGTTTACTGGCCCAACGCTTTAACCGCTATGTACCTGGTTTTAGGGTCCTCCAGGCCTACCAGGGCCAGAGGGCAGGACAGGAAAGCCAGGCCCCCCAGGAAGCCAGGGGCCTCTGGGGCCTCAGGTGCTAGCCGGACCCACCGGGTTTCCAGTGAGTGGGTACTTTTCATCTTTCTCATTGTTTCATTCCAATAAAAAAATGGCATCAGAGGCCTATCTGTATATTAGTATTATATTAGTATATTATATTATATTTGTATTATTATATATTCTGTTGATTAAATATTTTAATGAACATTACAGATATTAACATGTATTATCAATACATGTATAGTCACTCTTGAGTCTGATAATGTATTTTATCTACTGTATCCAGGGCACTCCTGGGATAGATGGAGTAACGGGGCAGGTTGGAGAAAATGGAGTGCAGGTGAGTTCAATGCCAGCCCTAGCTCTTGTCTTTTTCTATTTTCCAATGATAGATTGAAAGGAATAAGCATAAATCATGACAGTCAGTAATGCATTGAGTGATGTACTGTACTGTTGTGTCTGTTTAGGGAGCAGCAGGGCCTGTTGGGGACAGTGGGCCATCTGGACTGGATGGACAGCAGGTGTGTGTCTGTTCTTAGACAGTCGTATACCCATCCACCTCCATTAGGACTGATGTTGTGTTTTTTTGCTATTTCTTGTTTTCATGGTGTAAAGTGTGGTATATCATACAATACCTTTGCAATAGTGCTATCATGGCTGACATTGATGACCCTGTACTGTATTCTCCTGCCTCCCAGGGTCCCCCAGGAACAGTTGGTGAGGAGGGGCCATCTGGCAGGAAGGGGAAACCGGTCAGTGACATCATCACAATAGGATTTCCTCCCCTTTTCAGTAGTTCAGTTCAAATGTGTTAATTAGATCGCTCACTACTCTATCCCCACCTCTCTGACTCCATCTATGTTGCTGTGAGACAGGGAGCTCCAGGTCCCTTTGGAAAGGCAGGGCCGAATGGACTACAGGGGGAGCCAGGGCCACAGGGCTCCCAGGGGATACAGGGTGAGCCTGGGCCAAGGGGCAAAGAGGTCAGTTGTATTACCCTTTCTACCAAGCTCATCTACAGACACAGGCTGTCATCATTATCAGCTTGGGATGTGGTTTCATGGTTTTCTGTGATTGTCTGTTGCAGGGAGAGATGGGAGGTTTCGGCAACAGAGGATATCCTGGTCCTAAAGGACAAAAGGTAATGGAATTAACAGGATAAAGAAGGCCTACTTAATATATGCTTTATGTGTGGTTCTATATGTATGATACAATGCCTGTTAAGATTTTCAGAAGTCTTTGAAAAATGTTTTCTTGCTCCTCTGCCATACAAATCCCAATCTGATACTTTCCATATTGTTGTTTTTCCCCTCCAGGGGGACATAGGACCTCGTGGATTTTCTTGGTCGGAGGGGCCCCCAGGAGCTCTTGGGGACAATGGGAAAAGAGGAGTGAAGGGAGAGAAGGGCTACGTAGGACTACGAGTGAGTGACTGATAAGGTGTATTCTATACTAATGTTTGATGGTTTAATAGAGGTGATGTGTGTGTGTGTGACATGTAGATTTGGCGCTTCAACGGTGTTCTGTTTCTGTTCATCAGGGCCAGGTGGGGTTGATGGGGGAAGCTGGACCATCGGGCTTGTCTGGACTGGAAGTAGGTTTGAAGTAGACTGGAGTGTATTGATAGTTAGAACATCTGTTATTACTCAGTAATGGCAATGTCTCTAATGGCTTTGTCGAATACTCTGCCTCACAACCTGTTATTGTTCCAGGGTGTTCCAGGACCTTTTGGATTGGCTGGGGCTGATGGACCACAAGGGCAGAAGGTACAGTATGATGATGAAATTCTCTAATCACAATCGGGACAAAGATGCCATATAGCTGTACAGTAACATGGAGTTGTAATTTCTCTAGGGGGACAAAGGCCCTTATGGTATGGCTGGGAACCCTGGAAACTCAGGCCTTAAGGTATGTATTGCCAGCAAAATGGTTGTTCATTTTCATGTATGAATTATAGAGAGTAATGTAACTGTAGGCTTGATTGGTTTTATTGAGCTGTTGTCTTCTAATGACAGGGGATGTCAGGCATCAGTGGAGTGAATGGTGACATGGGGAAACATGGACCAAAGGTACCTAGTATCCAAATCTGCCAATTTATATTGATAAGATTGTAATTCAAACCATATGCACAGCATCATTGATTGCACTTGCATGGTCAATTTCTGTCATAATTCAATTTTGTTGGTTTATCGTAGGGAGTGCGGGGAGGCATGGGGAGACAGGGAGAGATTGGTCCAAAGGGTTTCCCGGGACTTAAGGGGCCCAAAGACGAGCCTGGAGATAAAGGAGAACCAGGAGAGCAGGTGAGGCTGATTGATATCTTTCTTTCTAGAGAACATCTAAATTGTTCATTAAGATGACGGTCTGAATGTCTCTGTCGGGTCCAGGGGCCAGAGGGTCTTCCAGGCGACAGGGGGCCCCAAGCGTCTCCTGGATTGAAGGTAGGAACACAGACACGTGAACTGTGGTGTTGATATGTCTTTGGCAACATGACATAAGTTGGTAAACATTTTGGTTGATGTTTTTTTTTACTCATCCCTACTCTTAGGGTTTGCCTGGTGAGGTGGGGCCTCAGGGAACTGTTGGCCCACCAGGACCTTTGGTAAGTGCTACAATAACGTTTTAGACCTTATATACAAATGAAACACACATATTCCAATATCTTCACCAGAAATAAATGTCTACTGATGACGTTTTAGGATAAGTCAACATTACCTTTTTGCTCTTCAGGGACCAAAAGGTCAAACAGGCCCTGAGGGGAGACTAGGCCAGAAAGGTCAAAAGGTCAGGTTAAGCTTCACCTTTCACCTGTCTTTACATCTACATATTTAGTACTCTGTCCCATTCTCACATCCTACCTGTATCAAAGGCCATATCATAATGTCCACTTAGTGTAGTATGTGATTGTAGGTCTTTCTTTTTGTCAGGGTTATGATGGTCGAAATGGGTATCCAGGAAAGACCGGACACATTGGAAGGAGGGTGAGAATTACACCATTGCTTATTCAGTCTCTTTTTCATATGGTAAAAATGTATCGTTCCAACTAATATGGATCTTGATTCTTCATTTGATTCTAAAAGCTTTTTTTGTTTCCATGTAAGGGGAATAGAGGAAAAACTGGAAGCAAAGGCTTAGGTGGAGAGAGAGGAGAAAAGGTCAGTAATCACTATTGACCGTGAGAAACTCTGGCCCGATTTTGCATTCGCCATAACATACCGTATAATGTTTCTTCACCTTGATAATATTTTGCAGGGGTGAGAGTTTGTGTAAGGTCAATGGGGCATCAGATTTTAATCAGGATTTGACCTTTCTTTGGCCTACAGGGAAAGAGGGGAGATTTTGGTTCAACCGGGCCTCCAGGAAGACAAGGGCCTTATGTAAGTTATTTGATCTGTTTTGGAAAGGCTGTGTGCACTTTTCAATGCCAGGAGGATTAGCTGTATAACTCAATCACTGGGTCCCCAAAACTCAGCAAATAACGTCCCTTGTTTCTCTCAAAGGGGACACCTGGCTTACAAGGAGAGAAGGGTCTAATGGGTGGACCAGGTATAGAGGTAAGACCTTGACTGAAGCCTCAACAGGATTATGATATGATTGAAGAAGTACAGCACTTTGAGCTCATTTTATGTGACACTAATTTATTTCCCCTAAATTTACAGGGAGAGAAGGGGAAGATGGGATTAACAGGTCCTCCTGGGGGTCAGGGGTTGAAGGTACTTTTGAGCTCATTTATCCCAAGAAGCGTATTACACTTGAGTCAGATGTACTAAAAATGTTAATGTAGATTCACTATGGATGCATTTTGCCTCCATCATTCCCATGTTCATATCCCTATACATTTCCTGTATGTAATAATGGACCCAGTTCCATTATGTATTGAGTCAGTTGAGTGTCTGTTTCAGGGGACACAAGGCCCTTTGGGTCAGACAGGGAGGGCTGGCCTAAAAGGAGAACAAGTAAGATGCACCTTCTAGTATCTGTCCGTCTAGTGTGTTCTGACTCAGTGTTCTGTTAAGTATTCATCATTAATCGTGGCATTGCTATTGAGTTGTATTAACAGTGATTTATGTGTTCTGTCTTTGTAGGGAGACATTGGTCCTCATGGGGAATGGGGGACCCCAGGTCTACCTGGACTGCCTGTAAGTTGTCCTTTTTCAGAAATATGGTACTGTTATTACCCATGTATTTCTGAAAATATAGTAAACATACTTTTACAGGAAAAAAGTAAATGCTAATGTGATGAATTTTCTCTTTCTATAGGGTTTGTTTGGAGAAAAGGTATGTGTATAACAATTCTCTAAATACAAATACACACATTTGTTCGGTTTTTATGCATACCTTTGTGTCTTGTCAATTAATTATTTGGAGATTGGGGGATTGACTGAGGGCACTGACTAAATTTGCCTAATTGTCAGGGTCTAAAAGGATTTGCTGGAACAGCAGGTCCTGTTGGAGTGAGAGGCCTGCCTGTGAGTATGACCCTACTCACATCACAAAACATTACAGTAGCAGACACTTTACATCTGTTTAATGAAATCAAAATAATTCCTGACCCAATCTGGCAACCCAGGGCAATGAGATTAATTTAGATATTGTGTTTGTTTTTCCTTATTTATGTCAGGGCCTCCCTGGACCTCCTGGCCCCCCTGGAACCTCTCTGAATCTCTCTCTGGCACAACTCAAGGCAAGTCGTTGGTAATCTATCCAAGCACATACAAATACTTCCATTTTGAAACTAAAGCCATTTCAGCAAATTTAGCCATAACTATTTTTATTACAACACTTCCTTGTTTCACCCCCTGTCTGATCAGGACCTCATGTACCTGTCAGACAAGCCCAACTACCTCCTGATCCAGACTCTGCTGGATTTATTGCACCAAGAACTGCACTTGCTCATAGATCCACCAGACGGCACCAAAGAACACCCGGCTACCACCTGCTTGGAGCTCTGGCTCTCCCAGCCCAACTTCACTAACGGTATGGGCTTCTTCCACAATGTGAAGACTTCTCTGTTATATGCTAATACCACAATATTGGTATCAGATATTTCAAAGCATCTTAAATGTACAATATGCATATTGGATTTGTGTGGGAGCGGTTGTACAGCAGCAGAGAGATGGAACCCTGCTCAGTTTCTGATGTAAAGGTTGTTACATGTTCCAGGGATGTATTACATTGATCCTAACCAAGGCAGCCCAGCTGATGCCCTTCTGGTGTACTGTGACTTCACTGCAGCACCAAAGACCTGTCTGTCTCCGCTCCAGCCTCAGGTACTTGCACACACACTTCTGGCTCTGGGACCCACTGAACCATAGATCTTATATAATATGGTAATAACATATGCTAAATGTTTGTAATAACATATGAAATACATTCGAACTTCAGGTGCCAGTAAAAGCATGGCTGAAGGATTCTGGGACAAATAACTCCTTTCATTGGTTGAGTTCAAAGGAAAAAGGCTTTCAGGTAAGCCTCAAATCCAATCATGATTCTCAAATCGAATCAAATCAAAGTTTATTTGTCATATGCAAAGGATACATGTGGTGTACACAGTACAATGAAATGCTTTTGTGTTTCTGGTTTGATTTCCTTCCTTCCATGCCCTCTCCCAGTTTGAGTATCTAGGACCCGACGTGGTGCAGATGAGATTCCTGAGGTTGAACAGCAGGCTCACCAGTCAGAACATCACCTACTCCTGCCAGCCTGGGAACATACAGGGACCAGGCGAAAGAGAGGTGAAGTTCCTGGCAGACACACAAAGACAGAGTTACCTGGGGACATTACAAGATTGTGTGGTATGTTTTTACACTACCCTATAATGATTACCATGTACTGTATTAGATTATGGTGGTGGTGGTGGTGGTGGTGGTGAGGAGGGAAGGCTGTTGAGAGATGGTGAAGAGAGTCACTTCAATACTTAATGTCCTTTGTGTTTCTCTTGTCAGCCCTCTGAGGAGCTGCATTCCGGAGGCCGTCGTGAGGCGGTGTTCCAGTTTGAGAGTGAGGACTTGGATCTGCTTCCCCTGAGAGATCTGGCAGTGTTCGGCAGCAGTGACCTCACACAGGAGTTTGGATTCACTGTTGGGCCTGTGTGCTTCAGCTAAAGGAAGAGAGACACTCTCTAAGGACTGATAAAAGCAGAGACAACAATGAGACAACCACCAGCCAGTGGGGGGAAATGACCCAGAGAAACAGATACAGAGAAAGACATCAGCATCTCTCCTCTTCTCATGACATTCTTGTTTATTGCTAAGACAAAGTAGACGTACCAACCAACAGGAAAAAGTGTCTCTTCTCTATCCAAAGGTTGACCAGTTACACATATGAACTGGTTAGTCTATCCATTTTCAGAGGCCAGTGATATTCTTGAGAGAAATTATCTTTGTATTTTTGTTTACACTGATTTCACTGGTGATATTGAAACATGCTTATTTATGTAATTGGTTTAAATGACCAAGGTTTCTTTAAATGCTAAAGGTTGCTATAATTATTTTTTCACGTTACCCATACTTAATTCAGGTATGTTCTTGATGAAGAGCACTGTGGTTTACACATTAACCTTCACTGCTGCAATTTAACAATGTGTCCCAAATTGGAGACATAGCTAAAATCTCTATTTTATGAGCTCCGTGCTCACTCTTATATACACACTATACCCTTACATCTGCAGTTAGAAACTAAGAAACATTCCAATATTGATCCCTTGGTTTTGACTATTATTAGGAACTATGACAATGAATTCTGTCTGGTGATAATATTGTATGCATTATTGCATCACCTGATAGATGCAGTAACCTAATCACCATTTCTACCATTTGTGAAATTGTGATGTTTTGATTTCTGTTGATACAGAGGAACAATGCAGTACTGTAAAAAAAATAATGTGTTTTTACATTTTTTCTTCAGTTTCATCTTTGTTTCAAGATATGTATTTAATTGTGTGATTTACTTAATTTATATGCTGGCCATTTTCTTTGTTGTTTTTCTTTTTAAGTTTGAATAAATAGCAATCATTCATATTCTCATGTTTTGTATTGTGCCCCCGAGATAATAGTACTTTTGTTGTTAGACGGAAATGTATGAATAAATGAAGGGACTGTACTAATTCATTCCTAATGAATTGGTATTGTCATATGGAATATTACACATTTACATTTATTGAGCACCCAAACCATTTGAAAATAAGCTATTTTATTTTCAGTAAAACTTGAAACAATTGAAAACGATGTGATTTGACTAGATTCGAATGAAAATTAACTACTGATGTTTCATTAAAAGTAATCGGACGAAGTGTTGATTTGAGAGAAAGGCGTGTATTTACAATGTATCATCCTCAGATTTGTATCAACGAATGTATTTTGTTGCTTCCGCTCTGTTCGGTCAGGTTACTTTTTCTAGCACTGAGCGCGTGGCATGTATAAATATTGCATTGCTGCTCTTGGGTAGAGAATTGTTCTCTTCAAGGTATGCAATCATTTTAAACGAACACTTGCCGTTTTCCTGTTAGACATGCTCATCGTTTGTAGTAAATTAACTTTACTCGTGTAACTGCTTGTTTTTAGGCTGTAGGCCTCGTAATGCCTCGGCCTATAGTCGCTTTGTGAATCGGTCAAGCTTCGCTCAAGATCCAGGACATTGGAATTGTGAGCTCTGAAGAGCACGAGATACCATACACTGTTGAATAAAAGGTAAAGTACATTTATTTCTAAATTCAACGTCTTATTTTAGTATACGTTTTGATTGTGTTAGCTTGCACATTGTTTTTGTTAGCGAGGATGTTTTCAGTCGTAATTATCAGGGGCGTATTCATTACGCAGATTCTGTTGGATAACGTTTCTTAAACGGAACGAAACGGGGAGGGACCTGCCTGAATTTGTCCAATAGAAACTCTTGTTTTGCTCCCGTTTGGTTCTTACACGGTAAACGGTTTCCGTAATGAATACATCCCAGCTGTTGCGAGTAGACATAGTCTCCTCTAGCTAGCAGATTGTAACGGGCTAATGTGACGCTCCAGTAGCGGTTACAGGATAGGTACTGTTTGGAGAAGCACAGAGCATTTTCGACCAGCCTTTTTTGGGGCCAAACATGTATCTTCTAAAATTCCCGTGTCCAGTTGCAAGTGGTTTGTTTGAATTTATAAAATGCTCCGATATTAAAATACATGTTTTGTGCCAAGTGCTCCAACAATGTGTACGCAGCCATCTTGTCTAATTCAAATGTTCTCATTGATCAAAACAACCGTGTCATCATGGCATGCAGCACTTTGGGGTGGTCATCCACCTGTCTCAATGAGGGGATTTGATTAATCTGAACCGTGTATGCGTTTTGCACCGGGTGAAAGTTGATTGCGTTCATTTTGGAACCGGGCTGCTCCCTGGCATGAACAAGGTGCACTGTTCAAAGCCCACAGTCTGCTCCGCACAAACGTGACGTAATGAGTAGTATTTTGTGTTTTCTCATGCAAAAGTGATTTGCTTTTGAAAAGAAACACTTGATCTGCCTTCCCAATGAATGGATGTTCCCCAATGCTGAAAGGGGGCCCGAGTGAAAAAAAGTTTGGGAACCAGTGGAGGCTGCTGAGGGGAACGAGGTGGCTGTTGATTTCAGCGCACATATGGGTGCACACAGTGTTGAGAACCAGCTGAGCACTCGTTTATGTCCGGATTACGAAATGTATACAACACACCACTAAAGCTATAGAATACAGGTAAACTAAGCCTAACTACAGTAATAGATGCATGAAGAGTGTGTCCCTACGCCAAACAGTACCTACCCTGAGCATCACATTAGCCTGTGACAATTTATTTTTTGTATTTATTTATTTTACCTTTATTTAACCAGGTAGGCAAGTTGAGAACAAGTTCTCATTTACAATTGCGACCTGGCCAAGATAAAGCAAAGCAGTTCGACAGATACAACGACACAGAGTTACACATGGAGTAAAACAAACATACAGTCAATAATACAGTATAAACAAGTCTATATACAATGTGAGCAAATGAGGTGAGAAGGGAGGTAAAGGCAAAAAAGGCCATGGTGGCAAGGTAAATACAATATAGCAAGTAAAACACTGGAATGGTAGTTTTGCAATGGAAGAATGTGCAAAGTAGAAATAAAAATAATGGGGAGCTAAATAAATAAATAAATTAAATACAGTTGGGAAAGAGGTAGTTGTTTGGGCTAAATTATAGGTGGGCTATGTACAGGTGCAGTAATCTGTGAGCTGCTCTGACAGTTGGTGCTTAAAGCTAGTGAGGGAGATAAGTGTTTCCAGTTTCAGAGATTTTTGTAGTTCGTTCCAGTCATTGGCAGCAGAGAACTGGAAAGAGAGGCGGCCAAAGAAATAATTGGTTTTGGGGGTGACTAGAGAGATAATCTGACAATCTGCTAGCTACCTCTCGTCAGCTGGCATACAGTATCTTAAAAGTCATTTCTTTATTTTCAAAGCTAATTTGACCTGTTTGGGAACAAATGTAAGCAATATTTTCAATAGTTAGGTCAATTGGCAGGCTGCAAATAAGGAAAGACCGTGACAATAATGTAAATATAACAATAATATATGCCATTTAGCGGACATTTTTATCCAAAGCGTCTTACCAAAGCGTTGTGACATTTTACGTATGGGTGGTCCCGGAAATCAAACCCGCTACCCTGACATTACAAGTGCCATGCTCTACCAACTGAGCAAAAAAGGACCAGTCAAGTACTAACTAACCATAATTGGCTGTGATTGACAGGAATATTTTCAAACATGTCATTATTATCAATAAAAGGTTTGTAAATGAAACTGCATTGCTTTGTTTTCAAGAATATTATGCTTTATTTGTCAATTGAAACAATCATAATTGTATGCTATATCCTACAAACATTTAGTCCTATTTATGTGTCCTCAATATTGAAAGTCATTTGGTCTAATAAAGCACAGTTCTCTACAGTTGAGTTTGTATAATTAGAGAAGGGAGTTTGTGTTGCCTCTGCTGTCATTTCTAATTTGCAGCCTACTTTCCTCCTCTAGCATAGAGTCTATGACTTCACTGTGGGGTAGGCTGGAGACATGCACTCACCATCAAGGAAGGAATTTGTGTCTTTAACCTTCACTGGAAGTGGCAACTATAACAACAAACAGTGGAGAAGACAGTCCTGCTGGAGGGTGAGTGAGTGCTGAAGGAAGTCAACCAACCTACTTATCTTAATCACAAACTCTGATCTGATGACTTACTATGTATGCTTTGCAGTTGATTGATAGGCTATACTATATATCCCACTGAATGTTTTATACCGCAAATATAGCATGACATTTGTAATGGTTTACTAACTTGAATGGAAAAAATGCCCCGAGACACAATTATCATCATATCCATAATATCATGTGATTGTCACTCCAACAGAAAATGACTAGCTCAGACCTGTCACTGTCAATCTGTGGAGATATGACACCAGGATGGTGATGTTTATCCGAAGAATATGACAATGCAGTGCCTCTGTATAGTACGTAGCAGCATGGTACTGACAGTTGATCAGACATGTTGCACTGTGTGACATACAGTGGTTCTTCTGGATTTCTTTCTTCGTGTGACTCTCTCCTGACAGACAAGCTGGTGCAATCAATTGTAGCTGAGTTTTGGTGTTATTTACTCTGCTTACTGCTTTGTCATTTTCTAATTCATCCAATTTGCACCCATTTCTCCACAGAAATGGAAACAGTTATCCAGATTGCAGCGCAACCTCATCCTCTTCACCGTGGCTCTCATGTTAGTTTGTGGGATTGCCACTTACCCCACTGTCACAGAACACTTCAGAGGTAAGGCCAGCAAAAAAATCTAATTGTTATGGTGGTGGGGACTCTGTTTTTGAGGCACCAGAGACTGAACATCCTTCCCTATGTACCTCCCAGGCCTTACTGTTGTTGTGAAGGAAGATGAGGGCCATGTTCTGAAACTGGTCATCCCTGAGGTCCTACCTGAGTCGGATAAACAGAACCAACCACTAGTACCAGAGCCACCTTCAGAGGTTGGTACATTCCACTCCTCTAATACTAAAGCTAGCCTTTGGCTGTGAGAGATATGTGCAGTGATACATTCAGTAAGCAGTGTTTTTGAAGCATTTCCCTTAACATGTCTTGTCCTTCAGAAGCAGAAGAGGCCACCCCACAAGCGGGGGCCACCCGGCCTGCAGAACCGTCTGCAAAAGAAAGGCACCGGGGCAGCCATCCAGGTGGAGGAGAATCCAATTCAAGAAGCAAAGAAAGCTGACAAAGAAAAGGGAGAGAAGCCACTTGTTAAGTAAGACTAGTCTCTAATCAGAGGAGATGACTAATGGATAATGAAAGTCAATTTATCTCTGATACATAAGCCTTTATTGCATGCATGGGTTAGGGAAGCGATGGTGAGGAGTACTCTGAATAGAAACTAAAACTCTGTTCCAAACATATAAACATGTTTTCTGGTCTTCTCATCTTGACCGGCACCTATGTGTGTTTAATAGGCGTGGGGCCTTGATTGAGGCTGACCAAGCCACTGAAGGAGGAACTGCCAAGGAAGCAGAGAACAAGGTGGCAGTCCCAGCGGTTGAGCAAGGGGACCATTCACACGAGCCAGGTCTGTACTGTGTGTGTGTGTGTGTGTGTGTGCAAACCCTCCATAGCCCACCCTTCATGACCATTAACAAGAGTTTGATAGAGGGCAACTAGTGCTTTGAGAGGAAATGTGCATGGTCTGAAAGAGATTTAGTTATTTGAAATAGAAGTCATTAATTTACAATTCTTTAGATGGTAGTTAATTATCTTGGCGTGTGTGTTTCAGAATTCGATAGGCTTGAGGCAGTACGAGATGCTTTCAGACATGCGTGGAAGGGATACAAAGAGTTTGCCTGGGGCCAAGATGAGCTGAGGCCCATCTCTAAGTCTTATGGAGAGTGGTTTGGCCTGGGCTTGACCCTGATTGATGCACTGGACACCATGTGGATCCTCAACCTCAGAGAAGGTACTTCAGTGTTTCCCCTAGGATTTTTTTACAGCAGCGATGGCAAAGTTAGATGTTTTTAAAGCTAATTTCCTGCAATTCTACACATTTTGCCATGGAGCAGAGAGAACATTTGACCATTTTAAAGCTAATTTCCTGCAATTCTACACATTTTGCCATGGGGCTGACAGAAATGTGATCAAAGATATGTATCTCCATTATCTTTTCAACATACTTTATATCTGGTTTTAGTCGTTTTAAGTTGACACTGATTTTTTTTACGACCCCTAAAATTACCCCTCCCCCCCAAAATAAAATATATACAGTATATTATTATTTAAATCATATATTACAGTATATTACATTATAATTATATACCGTATATTATTATATAAATAGTTTATTTAATTTGGCAGCGCCACTGCTGAATGCATATAGGGAAAATGCTACTTATATTCATGATCCAACTCTTCTTTGTATCTGCTATATCATAGAGTTTACATGGAGTTAGACCACTAAAGTTGTGGTTGGTCTCTTTTGGACAGAGTTTGAGGAGGCTAAGACCTGGGTGTCAACGGAGCTCTCCTTCAATAAGAACGTTGATGTGAACCTTTTTGAGAGCACCATCCGTATCCTGGGCGGCTTGCTGAGCACTTACCATCTGACTGGAGACGCTCTGTTCCTGGACAAGGCTGTGAGTCACATGCAGACAAAGCGACATGCAGACAGAGAGACATGCAGACAGAGAGCTGGCTGTTACTGTTACTGCTGCTGGGCCTCTGACATTTCCTCTTCCACTCCTTCTGCCTCTGAGACCTTTTCATGGGATACTGCTAGGTCTTATGAGTTCTTTCGTGAAATAACTTGTTTTTCTGTGGGAGGGGGTCTGGCTAGGGAATGATATTGATATTGTTCTGTTGTTCTTTTGATGACCTTGCAGAAAGATATAGGAACGAGGTTAATGCCTGCCTTCAACACCCCGTCCAAGATCCCCTACTCAGATGTGAACATTGGGAAGGGTACGGCCCACCCCCCTCGATGGACGTCGGACAGCACTGTTGCTGAGGTCACCAGCATCCAGCTAGAGTTTAGGGAGCTGAGTCGCCTCACTCAGGACACACGCTACCGGGTAATATTCACAAGCAATGTTCTAGTGAAAGGACTCAATTAATGTCAGCCTTCTGGACAACGTTTGATTCCACAGAACTTTATCAATAATCTCTGACAACACTTTAAGATAGAATCCTTAGTTGCTACATCAATTTCTGGACTTATAGATTAATGATGTATACGTAATTTGATTATTGAAAAAGATAACTTATAAATGTCTTACTTATTATTCCATCAGAACCCCCAAATATAAGCTTGTTTTACTCCAATGTTTGTACATAAAGAAGTAAACAAACACTGTATATCCTCAACATGATTAAAACAATTTTCCTTGCATCCATAGCTCTGTCTATGAATTTGAGTGGTTACATTTACCTAGGTGCATTCCTCAGCTTTGTACCAAAACAGAAGCAGGGTGACTGCTTCGTTAGTGATTCATTTACGGATTCTAGCTTTAACTTACATATCCCCCCCCCCCCCCCCCACCTCCTTTCTCATCCAGGCTGCAGTGGATAAGGTCATGCAAAAAGTCCACAAGCTGGAAGGGAAGCAGGACGGCCTCGTCCCCATGTTCATCAACACCAACAGCGGCCAGTTCACCCATCTGGGGGTCTTCACCCTGGGCGCACGAGCAGATAGCTACTACGAATACCTCCTTAAACAGTGGATACAGGGAGGCCAGAAAGAGACAGAGTGAGTTGGAGTGGGTTTTCTAAACACTTTTCCTGTCTACTTTTCTCGAGGCTGTCATGGGGTTGAGGCTGACACTAATTCACAGAGTCAGGTCTAGCCACTAGATTCCTACTCATCTTGTCTAGGCTCCCTGCTAAGTACTGGAGGCAGGCAGCAGAGTTGTCGCTGTTTTAGCTTGCTGTCATGGTTGACAGTCCTAAGCTTGATCTCCTCAGCTCCCTTGATGTAACTGACATGACTTAAACAGCCCATCTCTCTGTTACCTGCAATTCTGTGTGGATGTGGCTGAATGGCTGTATGCCGTATCAGGCTGTGCACAAGACTATTCATGACTGTCTGGTAATATTTGCTTAACTTCATGCACAACTAGGTCTTCAGAGCTACTTTATAAAACATTTATCCTCTGTTGGAACAGCTCTCACAGACCCAGTGCAGCTTGAGGACTTTGATGCTTGAGGACAGATTTGGTTCTTGTGCTATGTTTAAAGTACTTGTTTGAAATTGTATTTTTATTTCATTGGCTCAGTGCTCTATCAGTTGGCGTTGACACTAGATTCTATGGGACACTTATCAAACAATAATAGTAAAAGTACCATTCAGCTGATGTTTCTCAGTATTTGTACAGTTATTAGCCATATTCCTTTGTCAAGCCAGTAGTGTTTTTATACAGAGCAGTACACATGGACTGGTGGAGGTACTGGTCCAAGTGTTTGGCTGTAATGCTGTGTCTGTACGTGTGTTTGGCTGTAATGCTGTGTCTGTACGTGTGTTTGGCTGTAATGCTGTGTCTGTATGTGTGTTTGGCTGTAACCTTGCTTGACAACAAGGTTGATGAAATCCGAGCAAGGGTAGCATTCCAGAGGGACATCAGAGACTGTAACGTTCTTTGCTTCACGGAAACGTGGCTTACTGGAGAGACGCAATCCGAAGCGGTGCAGCCAACAGGTTTCTCCACGCATCGCGCAGACAGGAAAAAACATCTTTCTGGTAAAAAGAGGGGCGGGGGCGTATGCCTTATGACTAACGTGACATGGTGCGATGAAAGAAACATACAGGAACTCAAATCCTTCTGTTCACCTGATTTAGAATTCCTCACAATCAAATGTAGACCGCATTATCTACCAAGAGAATTCTCTTCGATTATAATCACAGCCGTATATATCCCCCCCCAAGCAGACACATCGATGGCTCTGAACGAACTTTATTTAACTCTCTGCAAACTGGAAACAATTTATCCGGAGGCTGCATTCATTGTAGCTGGGGATTTTAACAAGGCTAATCTGAAAACAAGACTCCCCAAATTTTATCAGCATATCGATTGCGCAACCAGGGGAGGAAAGACCTTGGACCATTGTTACTCTAACTTCCGCGACGCATATAAGGCCCTGCCCCGCCCCCCTTTCGGAAAAGCTGACCACGACTCCATTTTGTTGATCCCTGCCTACAGACAGAAACTAAAACAAGAGGCTCCCACGCTGAGGTCTGTCCAACGCTGGTCCGACCAAGCTGACTCCACACTCCAAGACTGCTTCCATCACGTGGACTGGGAGATGTTTCGTATTGCGTCAGATAACAACATTGACGAATACGCTGATTCGGTGTGCGAGTTCATTAGAACGTGCGTTGAAGATGTCGTTCCCATAGCAACGATTAAAACATTCCCTAACCAGAAACCGTGGATTGATGGCAGCATTCGTGTGAAACTGAAAGCGAGAACCACTGCTTTTAATCAGGGCAAGGTGTCTGGTAACATGACCGAATACAAACAGTGCAGCTATTCCCTCCGCAAGGCTATCAAACAAGCTAAGCGCCAGTACAGAGACAAAGTAGAATCTCAATTCAACGGCTCAGACACAAGAGGCATGTGGCAGGGTCTACAGTCAATCACGGACTACAGGAAGAAACCCAGCCCAGTCACGGACCAGGATGTCTTGCTCCCAGGCAGACTAAATAACTTTTTTGCCCGCTTTGAGGACAATACAGTGCCACTGACACGGCCTGCAACGAAAACATGCGGTCTCTCCTTCACTGCAGCCGAGGTGAGTAAGACATTTAAACGTGTTAACCCTCGCAAGGCTGCAGGCCCAGATGGCATCCCCAGCCGCGCCCTCAGAGCATGCGCAGACCAGCTGGCCGGTGTGTTTACGGACATATTCAATCAATCCCTATACCAGTCTGCTGTTCCCACATGCTTCAAGAGGGCCACCATTGTTCCTGTTCCCAAGAAAGCTAAGGTAACTGAGCTAAATGACTACCGCCCCGTAGCACTCACATCCGTCATCATGAAGTGCTTTGAGAGACTAGTCAAGGACCATATCACCTCCACCCTACCTGACACCCTAGACCCACTCCAATTTGCTTACCGCCCTAATAGGTCCACAGACGATGCAATCTCAACCACACTGCACACTGCCCTAACCCATCTGGACAAGAGGAATACCTATGTGAGAATGCTGTTCATCGACTACAGCTCGGCATTCAACACCATAGTACCCTCCAAGCTCGTCATCAAGCTCGAGACCCTGGGTCTCGACCCCGCCCTGTGCAACTGGGTACTGGACTTCCTGACGGGCCGCCCCCAGGTGGTGAGGGTAGGCAACAACATCTCCTCCCCGCTGATCCTCAACACTGGGGCCCCACAAGGTTGCGTTCTGAGCCCTCTCCTGTACTCCCTGTTCACCCACGACTGCGTGGCCACGCACGCCTCCAACTCAATCATCAAGTTTGCGGACGACACAACAGTGGTAGGCTTGATTACCAACAACGATGAGACGGCCTACAGGGAGGAGGTGAGGGCCCTCGGAGTGTGGTGTCAGGAAAACAACCTCACACTCAACGTCAACAAAACTAAGGAGATGATTGTGGACTTCAGGAAACAGCAGAGGGAACACCCCCCTATCCACATCGATGGAACAGTAGTGGAGAGGGTAGCAAGTTTTAAGTTCCTCGGCATACACATCACAGACAAACTGAATTGGTCCACTCACACAGACAGCATCGTGAAGAAGGCGCAGCAGCGCCTCTTCAACCTCAGGAGGCTGAAGAAATTCGGCTTGTCACCAAAAGCACTCACAAACTTCTACAGATGCACAATCGAGAGCATCCTGGCGGGCTGTATCACCGCCTGGTATGGCAACTGCACCGCCCTCAACCGTAAGGCTCTCCAGAGGGTAGTGAGGTCTGCACAACGCATCACCGGGGGCAAACTACCTGCCCTCCAGGACACCTACACCACCCGATGTCACAGGAAGGCCATAAAGATCATCAAGGACATCAACCACCCGAGCCACTGCCTGTTCACCCCGCTATCATCCAGAAGGCGAGGTCAGTACAGGTGCATCAAAGCTGGGACCGAGAGACTGAAAAACAGCTTCTATCTCAAGGCCATCAGACTGTTAAACAGCCACCACTAACACTGAGTGGCTGCTGCCAACACACTGACACTGACTCAACTCCAGCCACTTTAATAATGGGAATTGATGGGAAATGATGTAAATATATCACTAGCCACTTTAAACAATGCTACCTTATATAAATGTTACTTACCCTACATTATTCATCTCATACGCATACGTATATACTGTACTCTATATCATCGACGGTATCCTTATGTAATACATGTATCACTAGCCACTTTATACTATACTATGCCACTTGGTTTACATACTCATCTCATTTGTACATACTGTACCCGATACCATCTACTGTATCTTGCCTATGCTGCTCTGTATCATCACTCATTCATATATCCTTATGTACATATTCTTTATCCCCTTACACTGTGTACAAGACAGTAGTTTTGGAATTGTTAGTTAGATTACTTGTTATTACTGCATTGTCGGAACTAGAAGCACAAGCATTTCGCTACACTCGCATTAACATCTGCTAACCATGTGTATGTGACAAATGAAATTTGATTTGATTTGATGCTGTGTCTGTACGTGTGTTTGGCTGTAATGCTGTGTCTGTACGTGTGTTTGGCTGTAATGCTGTGTCTGTACGTGTGTTTGGCTGTAATGCTGTGTCTGTACGTGTGTTTGGCTGTAATGCTGTGTCTGTACGTGTGTTTGGCTGTAATGCTGTGTCTGTACGTGTGTTTGGCTGTAATGCTGTGTCTGTACGTGTGTTTGGCTGTAATGCTGTGTCTGTACGTGTGTTTGGCTGTAATGCTGTGTCTGTACGTGTGTTTGGCTGTAATGCTGTGTCTGTACGTGTGTTTGGCTGTAATGCTGTGTCTGTACGTGTGTTTGGCTGTAATGCTGTGTCTGTACGTGTGTTTGGCTGTAATGCTGTGTCTGTACGTGTGTTTGGCTGTAATGCTGTGTCTGTACGTGTGTTTGGCTGTAATGCTGTGTCTGTACGTGTGTTTGGCTGTAATGCTGTGTCTGTACGTGTGTTTGGCTGTAATGCTGTGTCTGTACGTGTGTTTGGCTGTAATGCTGTGTCTGTACGTGTGTTTGGCTGTAATGCTGTGTCTGTACGTGTGTTTGGCTGTAATGCTGTGTCTGTACGTGTGTTTGGCTGTAATGCTGTGTCTGTACGTGTGTTTGGCTGTAATGCTGTGTCTGTGCGTGTTTTTGGCTGTAATGCTGTGTCTGTACGTGTGTTTGGCTGTAATGCTGTGTCTGTGCGTGTTTTTGGCTGTAATGCTGTGTCTGTACGTGTGTTTGGCTGTGTCTGTACGTGTGTTTGGCTGTAATGCTGTGTCTGTGCGTGTTTTTGGCTGTAATGCTGTGTCTGTACGTGTGTTTGGCTGTGTCTGTACGTGTGTTTGGCTGTAATGCTGTGTCTGTACGTGTGTTTGGCTGTAATGCTGTGTCTGTACGTGTGTTTGGCTGTAATGCTGTGTCTGTACGTGTGTTTGGCTGTAATGCTGTGTCTGTACGTGTGTTTGGCTGTAATGCTGTGTCTGTACGTGTGTTTGGCTGTAATGCTGTGTCTGTACGTGTGTTTGGCTGTAATGCTGTGTCTGTACGTGTGTTTGGCTGTAATGCTGTGTCTGTACGTGTGTTTGGCTGTAATGCTGTGTCTGTACGTGTGTTTGGCTGTAATGCTGTGTCTGTACGTGTGTTTGGCTGTAATGCTGTGTCTGTACGTGTGTTTGGCTGTAATGCTGTGTCTGTGCGTGTGTTTGGCTGTAATGCTGTGTCTGTGCGTGTGTTTGGCTGTAATGCTGTGTCTGTATGTGTGTTTGGCTGTAATGCTGTGTCTGTACGTGTGTTTGGCTATAATGCTGTGTCTGTGCGTGTGTTCTCCAGTGTTTGGCTTGTAATGCTGTCTGTGCATGTGTTTGGCTGTAATGCTGTGTCTGTACGTGTGTTTGGCTGTAATGCTGTGTCTGTGCGTGTGTTTGGCTGTAATGCTGTGTCTGTGCGTGTGTTTGGCTGTAATGCTGTGTCTGTGCGTGTGTTTGGCTGTAATTCTGTGTCTGTGCGTGTGTTTGGCTGTAATGCTGTGTCTGTGCGTGTGTTTGGCTGTAATGCTGTGTCTGTACGTGTTTTTGGCTGTAATGCTGTGTCTGTACGTGTGTTCTCCAGTGCTTGGCTGTAAAGCTGTGTCTGTGCGTGTGTTTGGCTATAATGCTGTGTCTGTACGTGTGTTTGCCTGTAATGCTGTGTCTGTACGTGTGTTTGCCTGTAATGCTGTGTCTGTACGTGTGTTTTCCAGTGCTTGGCTGTAAAGCTGTGACTGTGTTCTTCAGATTGCTGGAGGATTACCTGCAGGCCCTAGAGGGAGTGAAGAAGAACCTGCTTAAGAAGTCATCTCCTAACAGTCTGACCTTCGTAGGGGAGCTGTCCCATGGTCAGTTCAGCCCCAAAATGGTTAGTATACGAACTATGCACACCAGATGAGTGTGGGTGAAAGAGCTGATGTTTTCTCTAAATCAACAGAACCTCAAGATTTTCTTTGAGGGAGGTTTGCACCCTGTTTAAGGTTGGGCATTTGAAGCCCAGTTTCACCCAATACTTAAATATTATCGCTTTGATGAGTCAAGCAAGGCTGTCAACCCCTAACCAGCTGTAGTTCCAGTCTTTTCCATTAAAAGATTGTGGGCTCTATTCTGCAACATGGACATTCTATTGCTCCACTGACTCCCCAACCCTGTATGTCAGGACCACCTCGTGTGTTTCCTCCCTGGGACCCTGGCTCTAGGGGCCCACCACGGCCTGCCAGCCGACCACATGGAGCTGGCCAAGCAGCTGATGGAGACCTGCTACCAGATGTATGCCCAGATGGAGACTGGCTTGAGCCCTGAGATCGTCCACTTCAACATGCACGAGGGAAGCATCAGAGATGTAGACGTCAAGGTGGGTATACAGGGGTGTGCACTTACCCTGCAGAGATATTATTAAACAATATACTACTGAAGTATAGTTGGGTTTCTGACCCTTTTATTTTACTGCTGTGAAATCTTTCATGGATATGGTCAATTTCCTATGTGATTGTTTCTTGTGTGTGTCTATCTGTCCTCTTCTCAGCTTGCAGACAGACACAACCTCCTTCGCCCTGAGACGGTGGAGAGCTTGTTTTATCTGTACAGGTTCACTAAGGACAGGAAGTACAGAGACTGGGGCTGGGAGATCCTCCAGAACTTCAACAAGTACACCAAGGTGAGAGAACACAGTCACTACCCAGCCTAGACTACTGTTAGTAAATTAACCAGCCTGGTCTCAGATCTGTTTGACGTGACAAGGACCATAGGAGTTGGCAAGACGGCACAAACTGATCTGAAACCAGGCTACAGAGAAATGCAATGAGATATTCAGTCTGTGGTTATTGAGTGAGTATTTCCCCAGAGATTACAGATCCTTCTCTTCTAGCGTGTGTTATATTGGTCTGTCTCCCTTCAGGTTTCTACTGGTGGCTACACATCCATCAACAACGTCCGGGACCCAGAGTACCCCAGCCCCCGGGACAAGATGGAGAGTTTCTTCCTGGGGGAGACTCTCAAGTACTTCTACCTGCTGTTCTCAGATGACCCGGAGCTGGTCAGTCTGGACAAGTATGTGTTCAACACAGAGGCCCACCCCCTGCCCATCTGGCCTTCTGCTGAGTGAGCGATACACCAGCCAAGTCAACGGGATACATGCACTACCGTTCAGAAGTCTGGGGTCACTTAGAAATGTCCTTGTTTTAAGGAAAAGCTTTTTTTGTCCATTTAAATTAACATCAAATTGATCAGAAATACAGTGTAGACATTGTTAATGTTGTAAATGACTATTGTAGCTGGAAACGGCCAATTTATTTTTATGGAATATCTACATTTTTTATTTTTATTTCACCTTTATTTAACCAGGTAGGCTAGTTGAGAACAAGTTCTCATTTACAACTGCGACCTGGCCAAGATAAAGCATAGCAGTGTGAACAGACAACAACAGAGTTCCACATGGAGTAAACAATAAACAAGTCAATAACACAGTAGAAAAAAATAGAGTCTATTTACATTGTGTGCAAAAGGCATGAGGTAGGCAAATAATTACAATTTAGCAGATTAACACTGGTGTGATAAATTATCAGATGGTAATGTGCAGGTAGAGATACTGGTGTGCAAAAGAGCAGAAAAGTAAATAAATAAAAACAGTATGGGGATGAGGTAGGTAAATTGGGTGGGCTATTTACAGATGGACTATGTACAGCTGCATAGGTGTACAACAGTGAAGAGGCGACTCCGGGATGAAGGCCTTTATAGGCAGAGTTGCAAAGAAAAAGACGTATCTCAGACTGGCCAATAAAAATAAAAGATTAAGATGGGCAAAAGAACACAGACACTGGACAGAGGACCTCCTCCTAGTAGGCCAGCATCCCGGAGTTGCCTCTTCACTGTTGCCGTTAAGACTGGTGTTTTGCGGGTACTATTTAATGAAGCTGCCAGTTGAGGACTTGAGGCGTCTATTTCTCAAACTAGACACTCTAATGTACTTGTCCTCTTGCTCAGTTGTGCAACGGGGCCTCCCACTCCTCTTTCTTTTCTGGTTAGAGCCAGTTTGCGCTGTTCTGTGAAGATGGTAGTAGTACACAGCGTTGTGTTAGATCTTCAGTTTCTTGGCAGTTTCTCGCATGGAATAGCCTTCATTTCTCAGAACAAGAATGGACTGATGAGTTTCAGAAAGTGTTTTGTTTCTGGCCATTTTGCGCCTGTAATCGAACCAGGAATGCTCAACTAGTCTAAAGAAGGCCAGGTTTATTGCTTCTTTTAATAAGCACAACATTTTTATAGCTGTGCTAACATAATTGCATAAGAGTTTTTTTTAAACTTGGCACGTTGTGTTAGCTAATCCATTGGAACACAGGAGTGATGGTTGCTGATAATGGGCCTCTGTACACTTATGTAGATATTTCATAAAGAATCAGCCATTTCCAGCTACAATAGTAATTTACAACATTAACAATGTCTACACTGTACTTCTGATCAATTTGTTATTTTAATGGACAAAAAAATGTGCTGTTATTTAAAAAAAAAAAAAAAAACAAGGACATTTCTAAGTGACCCCAACCTTTTGAACAGTAGTGTAGATACAGAAATACATCACAGCTCAGGGCTTGGCTAACACCAAGATATCTCATTGCTCATTTTGATATATCTGTGACTCAAGTTTGGGTTGGTTTACCCTCTCCCAACTCCAAAACTCTGCAAATTTAAAATAAAAAGGCTGTAATTCATTGTTCGTTAAATGATTGTAATAGCCATGGTGGAATGACAGCAGTGCTAGGGTGAGATAGAGGCACGGTAGCCTTGATATTTATTTAAAATGTTCTCTGTTCTCACCACATTGCTGGTGCGGAGTCTGTCTGTCCTCTGATAATGGGTTGTTTACTCTGAAGGAAGAGTGGAAATCATGAGCCAGCCAACCTGTGTAGTTGGCTCATTGTGGTTATTTCATCCACCAACACTAGAGAATGGGATGAGTGTGACTGAACTCCAAGCTGTCTTAGGCAGAAGCCCAAGAGGAAGTGGAGGTGACACATTAATGGGCTTTACAGGAAATGACATAGCATTGGGATGAAACTTCCTGTGTCATGTCACTCTCCAGTTTCTCAATCACATTCTTAAGAAATTATTTATATAAAAAAATATTTAATGTTAAAATCATGTCAGGCATAGAACAATCTAGTTTACTTGCATACTGTGCACCTTTTTGTGTATGGGGACAACAAGCACTTATTGTTGAATTTCCTTGAGTTTGACTGACTGCTGCTATTATCTTTAAAGAATGTCAGTTTTCCTATTTTTTTCCTTATCATTTGTCATCATTCCTGTTGTATGGCATCAAATTAGGGCAAGCTAGTGTGAACACTTGGGTAGTTTAGTTATACAAATATATTTGTGAGATTAAGCTGAATTTAGTCCATATAATTTGAATTGATTTGTAGTGTGTTATACTATATCTGGATAGACTGAATTGTAAATGTGGATTATGCCACAAACTGGAGTAGCAGTAGAACTGGTCCTGGTTTCCTAATAGCATGTTAAGTTCGTTAAAACCATAGGATCCTAACGATGAATTTAGCCTTAACATGCTTTTGGGAAAAAGGGCCCTGGGCTGTAGATCCTATACTTCACCATCATTCCTCTAAATAGCTATATTGAATGTTATGATGTACACTTTCACTCAGATTCTATTGAGACCAAACTCAACATCTTAAGTGTGAAATGTAGTTTTCTTCCCTATTTCAATGTTCAGCTCTCCCCTCCTTTAGTGTTGTTTCACTTGTGCCTTCAACGTTGCTCTGGACAACATTATGAAACTCTTTGGACATATTCATGTTTTGTTATTGAAATGTACATAGTTGATGTGAATAGTTGTGCAAATATGTGTATTTGTTACATAATCATGGTGTGATTTTGAAATAAGGAAGGTCATTTTACAACCATTTGCTGGGTATACTTCCATAACTCTCACTGTGTATAGACTTACAGTATATATCATGAAACTAAGGGCTCTGCTTCCGATCCCTTTTTCACATCTCTGATCAGTTAATATACTGCTGCTCATTTCTGATTCCTTTTTTTTAAATCCTTCAGCTGGATCCTAAACTTTTCTACACCAAAGATATCCTAGTTATTAAAATAACTGGAATCTGGAATTATTCTACATTCATCATTCTGTTAAGAATGACAATAAGCCATTTCCCTATTTTATAACAATGTAAATGAAATGCTATTGGGAGATTTTGATACAGCATCTGAAGTCAGCTGCTGCCTGATCTCTGCTAACCAAGGTCAGAGATATTGTCAGGGCTGGATTCAATCCGTATCGTGGAAGATCCGTCTTATAGCACAATAGAAATTTAAAGGCAATGTTACCATATTCGTGGAGACCGCATTCACGTAATCGCTGCATGTCGGCTCAATCACAAATGACCTTTACATTTTAGCACGAATCTGCCACGATATGGATTAAATCCAGCTGCTCTGACTCACTCAGCCCACAAGCTGTGGAGAACTTTTATTTCAAACCACTAATACCATATGAAATAAGCCTACCCAACTGGAACCTCAAGGGAAAATAAGGCCTAGATTAAATCAGATTGTGTTAACCGGCGATAGCTGATGTTTTGGCATGTCCGAGGTGTCAAATTGGTGAGCAGTTGCCTTGATCATTCACAAAGCCACACCCGTCCTACTCCTGTTAGAAATTCAGACCGAGAAAGTGTAGGCTATAAAGAAACACTCCAATTGAAAATCATTCAACAAAATTAGGATTTTTAGCAGCCTGTTGGAGGTGTAGATTACATCTCACATGCCTGTGTTTCAACTTGTAAACAAGGCTGTATGGGCTTTCACTTAATGCGACGTCCGATTTAGGCAATGCCAGGAGCCGCTTGTGGATTTGACAGCTCTAGTGCAGTTCCACCTGACACCACCAAGACAACACCTATGCTGATGTCAACCAAAGCGGATCTGATTTAATCATTTTTATTGCAATATTGTAGACATTTGCAATCAATATCAAATTGGTGAGAATCTGCATTTCAATGAAACTATGCGCCTGTGTCATTTGCAATACTGTGTATTTTGGGATACCTTGTTATGACCCTGCAACATCAGTGACTCAGCTGGAAAGTAGTACACCCATGTCGACTGAACTGTTTTTCAACTTGGGAATGAATATGCTAAACCAAGAGCTGGGGGCTAATGGGACCAGTGTTTGGTTCTGGGTCTACAAAACTGTCTAAATCATGAACTTACAAAATGTGCCACAATGTCACTTGGTTTACAATAAAACTATGGACCTGCTTTAAATTTGTATAAATGTCAAGATTAAAATACTTTATTGAACAACCTTTTACAACTGTCAATCATTAAAATCCACGTTGAAGGCATTTCCTCTCCTCCATTTTCACCCACTGAGCGATGGTGTCGGACTCCATCTTACGGGCCTTTATAACTGATGCCGGATCAGCATCATTGGCCTCTCTGGGAAATAACATTAGCATTGAAATGCAGCCATTCCCATGTGGTGATACTGTATAAGAGACTAATATTATAGCACAAATAATTGTATACTGTGTGAATTTACAGTAGTTGAGTGGAAGAAAGTCAAGTGAAATTTCTAATCATAAATTCTCTCACCTCAGGTCCAAATGGTGAGCCCCCTCTGAGATGTTGATTGCAATCAGTGATGAGCTCAAGGACTTTCTCACCTACAGAACATTAATCTTACAAGTGAGACAGACTGAATGTATCACTGGTTATGTTTAGACAGGCAGCCAATTATGATAATTGTTTGCACTTATTGGTCTTTTGACCAATCAGATAAGAAAAAGATCTGATGTGATTGGTCAAAAGACCAACTAGTTGCAAAAATATCAGAATTAGGCTGCCTGTGTAAACACAGCCACTGATGAATAGCATTTAAAATGTGAGGGTTTAGAAAAGTAGCATTCAAATACATTTGATTCAGATTAGAGGTCGACTGATGATTTTTCAACGCCGATACCGATTATTGGAAGACCAAAAAAGTCTATACCGATTATAATCTGCCAATTTTTTTTATTTTATTTATAATAATGACAATTACAACAATACTGAATTAACACTTATTTTAACATAATATAATACATAAATTTAGCCTCAAATAAATAATGCAAAAACAAAGTGTTGGCGAAGAAAGTAATATGTGCCATGTAAAAAAGCTAACAATTAAGTTCCTTGCTCAGAACATGAGAAAGTTGGTGGTTACTTTTAACATGAGACTTCAATATTCCAAGGTAAGAGGTTTTAGGTTGAAGTTAATATAGTATTTATAGGACTATTTGTATTTCATATACCTTTGACTATTGAATGTTCTTATAGGCACTATAGTATTGCCAGTGTAACAGTATAGCTTCCGTCCCCCTGGGCTCGAACCAGGAACACATCGACAACAGCCACACTCGAAGCATCGTTACTCATCGCTCCACAAAAGCAGCGCAAGGGGAATAACTGCTCCAAATCTAAAAGCGAGTGACGTTTGAAACGGTATTAGCGCACACCCAGCTAACTAGCTAGCTAGTTCACATTGGTTACACCAGCCATTAGGCTGATAGGCTTGAAGTCATAAACAGCGCTGTGCTTGTGAAGAGCTGCTGACAAAACACACAAAAGTTATGTTTGAATGAATGAGGACGGGCCTGCTGCTGCTCAGTCAGACTGCTCTATCAAATCAGACTTAATTATAACATAATAACACACAGAAATACGAGCTTTTGGTCATTCATATGGTCGAATCCGGAAACTATCATTTCGAAAACAAAACGTTTATTATTTCAGTGAAATACGGAACCATTCGGTATTTTATCTAACGGGTGGCATCCCTAAGTCTAAATATTCTTGTTACATTGTACAACCTTCAATGTTATGTCATAATTACATAAAATTCTTGCAAATTAGTTCGCAGGCAGCCCAAACTGTTGCATATACCCTGACTCTGCGTGCAATGAACGCAAGAGAAATTACAATTTCACCTGGTTAATATTGCCTGCTAAACTGGATTAGTAGTTATAACTAGTGATTATGATTAATTGTTTTTATAAGATAAGTTTAATGCTAGCTAGCAATTTACCTTGCTGCATTCGCGTAACAGGCAGGCTACTCGTGGAGTGCAATGGTTAGAGCGTTGGACTAGTTAACTGTACGGTTGCAAGATTGAATCCCCTGAGCTGACAAGGTGAAAATCTGTCGTTCTGCCCCTGAACAAGGCAGTTAACCCACCGTTCCTAAACCGTTATTGAAAATAAGAATTTGTTCTTAACTGACTTGCCTAGTTAAATAAAGGTTTTAATGACGGTTAAATAAAGGTTTTAATCGGAAATCGGCGCCCCAAAAAAATCGGCCATTCCGATTAATCGGTAGACCTATAATTCAGATCTTACCCCTCCATTTGCCCATGGGTCCAGATCTCCATTGGAGAAAATGATGTTGCTGGCTGTGGAGAGGGCTGATCGAGACAACCAGAAACATAAAGAACAAAACATCACTGAGGAAACTATGGAAATATCAAGCAGAGAAGGGTGGCCCTAGAGAGAAGTGGCCCTGTATGGCTACATTGATAGAGCTTGTAATGCCAGGATTGTATGGTTTGATTCCCGCTGGGGCCACTCATACAACAAATGTATGCATGCATAATTAAGTCACTTTGGATAAAAGCATCTGCTAAATGGTAATAAGGGTTCAAGAAACAAGCCCTGTGTACTGTATGGGAATTTCAGATGAGCAGAGCAGCACACTAACAAAGTCAATTATTTAAGGTGTACATAGTTAGCATCTGTAGCTGTGGTGATTAGGGGGGCAGCTCTTACCATCACCCCAAAACTGGGTTTTGAGCCAGCCAGGTCGGGGGATCACCCCCCAGCGCTTGGAGCAGTATTGTTCCCTCTGTTTCTCAGTGAAGGGCATAAGAGGGAACATGTCACTTACATTGTTGCTCTCAAAGCACATCTCAATCTCTGTGCAGGCCTGAAAGAGAAGACATCAGTCTTTGTGAAAACATTTCCAGAATTATTCCATTTTCAGTAGCTCTGCTTAGTTTTCCAACTTGATGAGCAAAGAACAAATGGTAATAGCTTGGTGATGTATACTGTACCTGGTAGTCCCAGGCCAGGCTATTGAAGCCCAGTCCACAGCCAGTTGGGTCAGCACATTCCACATACAGGGTGTAGAGGTCAAAGCAGGTCAGATCTCCTGTAGAGTTGTACACTATTCCTGTAGATTTGGCATTACGTCAACAACATATTACAACATGCCAGTTGCTGGTAGACCTAACATTGCATCTTCATATGGAAATATGAGCACCTGCTATACAGAGCATCAATAATAAAGGGATTTCTGGGTTGATTGGGAACATGGTTTATAATGATTCTGCCTGAGGAGCAGCTGGGGGATGTGTAGGTGGAGCACCCTCTAGTGGAAACTGATATGAAATGCCTCAATGATACAAAAGTCAACTGGCAGAACCCCAGGACTCATGGAGAACTCACTGGGCAGCACTCTCACCTACTTACCTGCAGTGTCTTTTAGGGCATGCAGCAAATCAGCTCCACCCAACATGGTGTCACAAGCCACCTACAAGCACAGAGTTCTCTTCTTAGTTCATCACAAACATAGTATGGGTTGAACAGCATAGAAGAGGTGAAATCCCAGAGTTGTTATCTGTGAGCAACAGTACCTTGACTGGGTTGGCAGGCATGCTACCCATGAAGTGGGTGCTGTAGGGGTAGTCCAGCATGGCCATGAGTGTGAAGGCATTACGTAAGAGCCCATTCAGCTGGTGGATGTCCTTATATGAGGATGGAGTCTTGCACAGGGAGAACGCTGACTGGATACGGCCATAGTCTGATGTCGGACAAACATGCAAAGGAGACGACGAGCATTACTGTAATGATGGAAAATCACAGTGCTTTTACAGTGACATACAACCCTATACGTATCAGTGATGACAGTAATACTTTGTAAAGGCACATTCAAATGATGAACCCATTTCTACGGAGGCTTATCAAATTCTATTTGTTACATGTGCCAAATACAACAGGTGTAGTAGTCCTTACAGTGAAATGCTCACTTACAAGCGCTTAACCAACAATGCAGTTAAGAAAAAAATATGTGTTAAGTAAAACATAAGAAATAAAAATAAAAGTAACAAATCATTTCAAGAGCAGCAGTAAAATAACAATAGCCCATCTAAAGCATATTAAGTCGTGCCACAGAAAAGCTAGCTTTTCAGCAGCGCAAGTAGAGACACTTCAGGCTGAGGAGTGAGTTTCACAGATCCCTATTTGCTACACATGCAGACTTTACCTTCTATTTGAGCCAAGTCTTGCAGCCTCTGGAACGCCCCTCTTACAGCATCCCTACACTCTGGGGCATAGTTCTCAAAATCCTACACACACACACACACACACACACGCACACACACACGCACACACACAATTTGGTAATGTTAACAGAGAAATGTAAAAATCAAGAATGTAGAAAATGCAGAAAACCTAGAACGTTGGTCACTACAATCAAGGGACAAAATAGACCAGCTAATGTGAGACTATCTACTGTAAATCTGAACTTACGGATGTGACATCCTGGAAAAACTGTTTTGATTCCCCCATCCCTGCAGTAGACAGGATGGGAGCGCTGGCAGCCAGAGCCCCTGCTACAATGTTTGGGTACCTCAGTCTCATGTAGACTGACAAGATTCCTCCATAACTGAAGGCGAGAGAGAGAAGACAACCTTTGTATGAGAGACTGGCCTCTTATCTCTACTGAAGTTGATGATGTCATTGTCTCATTGAGATTCTGTCTGATACTTTGGAAGAACAGAATTGGGAATCAATTGGATATGTAAAGAAAATATTATGCCTTCATTGTGGGAAAATACATTTGGAACCGCAATTATTTTTTATCTAAAAGCATAGAGTTTGCTTTGTAACATTTTTCATGAAACAAATTGGAACTTGCATTTAGCTACAAATAATACAAATGACAGATTTCAGATCACTGAAACCAATACTGAAATCATTCAATAGACATTTGGTTTCCAATTGCCTGTAATAAAGCTCTTACCTTCCACCAAAGACAATGACTGGACATGCGGAGGCTCCTAGCTGCTGTTTCAGTTCTGTGATCATGATAGCATAGTCTGCTAGGGCCTGTTCTACCGTCAGTAACCCAACCTCTGGGATGTTGAACGAGTCCTGGCCAAATGGGAGTGATTTGCCATAGTATCTCTGTGGAGAGAAAAGTGGAACATGAATCAAACATTCAAGGTAACTGTATGCATCATGTTATAGCTAAAAGCTCTACTTGAGTGTTTGACTGCCCTGTTCAAGGACATTATGTAGTCTGGTATGAAAACAACCATAACAGAGAACTGATCTGAGCCTAGTGTCTGTATCCATAAAGAGTCTCAAAGTAGGAGTGCTGATCTAGGATCTGTCCATACAATATTATCCTAGATCAGCAATCCTACTGAGACACTTTGTGGATACGAGGCCAGCCTATTTCTGTGATACGGTTGAGTAACTTCCCCAGTTCTGTCATGATCACAAGCTTCAACATGAACATGTGACACATTATGGCCTCTTCTTACATGCTCAGCAAATATGACCAGGGCTCTTTGCTGTGCTGCCAGCTCTGTGATGAATCCAGAGTTCAGGGCAAACTCCCAGATGTCTCCCTCATTTCCCGTGTAGAAGAAGATGGGCCCAGAACCTCTCTTCCAGTACTCATCTAGAAGGACACAGAGTATGGCAACAGTCAAAAGTGAGCATGCAAGTTGGACTGAATAAGAGAGACCAGCACAAAGTGTGCAAAATAGCAATGGATGTTCACCTGTGATTAGGTACCGTTGCTCATAGGTTCCATTGCCCATACTGTTGAAGTTGAAGTGGTCCATTATTTGGGGAAAGTATTTCTCTTTAAACTGGGGTTTTGGGTCAGTGCTGTACCCATGATTCTTGACCTAAAAATAATGTAAAAGCATGAAATGTTCGGAGAAACAAACCTGATATGCCTATAATGTAACATCTGAGATCATAAACATGCTAGAGTGAATGAAATATCAGCAGTCTCTCTAGTCTTAGCCATTATGAACAGTCTTAGCCATAACTATGAACACGTGTACTACGAATATAATTTGGTAACTATGAACATCGTTTAAGAAATGCAATGGTTGCTCTTGCATAACATAACTATAGTTAGCTAGACATACTACCAGCCATGAAACAGACATGAGTAAACCCCAGTAACAGTGAACACTTGAACGTCTGGGTAAAAAGATTACCTGAAAACGGCTGTGTGTAAGCCCCTGCGTCTCAGAGTAGAGGGAGAGCAAGACAACAACGCAAATAAAACCCCAATTTGTCATATTCAAAAGGCTGTTGGTGAAAGCTTCTGTAAATAACTGTTTCGAAATGTTAATTGTATAAATCACATGACATAGCTTCCTCACAGCTGATTTTGTTTATTGACCTCTGAACCCAGGCAACGTTTTGGCCATGTGCATAGTGGAAGTTGTAGTTCTTTCAATCGACTCAGCTGTGAAGTCCTAAAAGACACTAGAGGGGAAAAACTACTAAATATTGTTGGTAAAGGCATCGCATTATGGAATCTAGAGCATCAGCTTCTCATGGGGAATAAAATACAATATAACTGTTGACTAATTTGTGTAATTCATTAGATATTAATATTGAGTATGAAAACTCTACTAATAACATTCAATATCAAGTTGGAGGCATGTCTTGATTGTTTCTCTCTCTCTCACACACACACACACACACAAACGCACACACACAAACGCACACACACATGTACTCTTACTCTCGCTCACTTTTTGTTTCTCTGTATCAGATATCATCACCTGAGTTTGATTGTACTTGTATGGTTTCTGAGTCCATATTGTTCAACTACAACAGACTGGATTTTGTAGACCAAACTTATATCTTGAAATTAAGAACTGTAAGACTTTGTATACTTTACAAGATGGGGCTACTAACTCCAGTCAATTGATATTCAGACAGCAAAGACCACGGAAGAAATCAAGACACACATTGGTATCTTTTATTATAGAAAGTTTTTTGTTTTTTTTTACAGATTGACAGTCAGGTAGTGGAAGAAAAATACATTTTATGCAAATTGAAACTTTGCAGGAAGGTAACATTTTATCACAGATACTACAGCCTTGGGTTTGAATGAAACAAATTGAGAACTTATACCATTCACAGCATCTCACAAAGCATCAGGCGAGGACACACTATAGAAACAGGACACCCCACAGTCTTCCTTTTTACATCGAGTAAAAAAAATCATCCAACATTCATCCAAATAATCATCTGTGGATTATTCTGTATCACAGAAACAGTCAATAAATAATAATTGTAGAACTCCTCAATATTTCTGTTATTATTTATCTGTAAGGGCTTAAAACATCTCTTATATGTATGTTGTTTGTATAAACCTTTCAGATCTCTTCCTCAGTGATACAGTGTAAAATATATGTTTAGTATGTTTTACTGTGGATCATTGTGAAACCTCTTAACCAAGTGGAATTCTTAAGATTTAAGATTTCTGAAACAAAATCCTGCTTACAAAGGAAATGCATATTCATATTTACATTGAAACAAAACCAGCCAAAGGCTCAAACAATTGGAGGGAAATAATCATTTAGAATAACATCTTGACCATTTCTTGAACGACTAAAATTAACAAGGGACACATAGAATCAAGCCTGTTCTATTAACTGTCAATCTCCAAGCTGGCGTTATACTGTACATTACCTTACCATTCCCCCAACACATATAAACGCAGCGCCACACAGACACATACAGACAATCCAATCAAGAGGCTTATGCTGCATTGATCCAAGAACTACTTATAACTCTAGTACTTTATTTAGCAGATTCTTGCTTTTGGTCATAGGACCTGTTTGAAATGTGAACATGGAAACTGCGTACTGTAATAAGATCATTTATTCTTACAGCATCCCTGACCACAGCTGAGAAAAATACAACTATTTTTTATGACCGTTTGCTCTGTCAGCAAATAAATGCAATGTTCTTGAATATTTAACAACACTCAAAACACAAATTGAAATAACACTGGATTTAAGATTTAAAAAATATAAACAAGAGCTTGAGGAAAAATCTGGCGAAAATGAAAAGGCAAAATTTCTAAACAAATAAATACCCAGTGTACATCTGAATAACTCAGTATACTGCAGACAAAAGCACTACATATAAAAATAAACAAAGCTACAGTATCCCTACAAGTTTCACCTTTGCCCCGACTATGGCCTGACACCTTGGATCCCACATTTCTGTAAGCAGGCGGAAGAAAAGGAATAAATAAGACATGAATAAATAATAAGTGAAGGAATAAAACATAGGAAATTCTTACTGTTAGTACAAAAGCATATAAAAAGAGCTTTGGGTCAAATCAGTCCATAGCTCTGTCTTTTTGTTTTGTTTTCTCAAGAGTGCCTTTTCATACAAAAATATCCATCAGTCCATTTGGCAAAGCAATGCAAACTCTCTACTTGAACTGGTCGGGGATATGTCCCATCTGAGACTGCATGCTGCTGGTTGGTGGACTTGAGATGCCCTCCGACCAGTCAGACATGTTAGAATGCGGGGATGAGCTGGACCATTGGTCGGGAGACCCGGGGGAGGGGGTCAGAAAGGGGTGGTCGGGGACTTGTAGCTGGTGGTTGGGGGTGTTGTCCATGGGGCCGGAGTAGCTGTGCTGGGAGGGAGGGGTGAGGTACTGGGTGCTGGGCAGGTTCTGGCTCATGATCTGGGTCTCCTGGGGCAGGATGGTGTGGATGGGTATGGAGCCCTGGTTCCCTGTGCCCTGCTGGATCTCTGAGCCACTCAGCTCGGTGCTGATGAAGTTCTGGTTGCTGGCATGGCCACTGCTGCCAGTGCTAGAGTTCTGGTGCTGAAGCTGGATGCTCTGTTGCTGCTGTTGGAGCTGTTGTTGTAGGTTCTGTTGGTGCTGCATCTGCATCTGCTGTTGGACCTGCTGCATGGGGTGCGGCTGCGAGGCCAGCCGGGTGTTCTGCAGGCCCTGGTAGCTCAACATCTGGGACAGGCTGGTGGTGGGAAGCCCGGTGTGGAGAGAGGTCATCATGCCGTGCTGCCCGCCTCCCTGGTGCAGACTGCCCTGCCCCCCGACAGGACCAACCCTCATGGGGTTGAACTGTCCGGACTGGCCCATGCTGGCGTGCATCCTGGAGAGCCAATCACACTGGCCATTCATGCCCACAGAGCCGTTGGAGCCTGACAACGGAAGGTGAGTGAGACGGGGCGGAAGCGGGTCAAACTGCATGCGCGCTAGCTCCTGCTTGTTGGGCATACCCATGTGGTTGACCCCCATATGGGGGTCGGACATCCCCTGGAGGTGGTTGAGTGACATGGACGGGGACTGCTGGAAGGGGGACGTCATCATGGAAGGGGACGCCACGTCAGAGATATACCCGTGTGGAGACTCCAGGGAGTCCACGGGGGACAGAACAGCTGAGCTGTCCAACAGACCTCCTCCCTTCCCATCCTGGGAGGTTTTCTTCTTGTTCTTCATGTCCTTGCCGTCCTTGTAGCCGATGCCCTTGGCGCTGTGCTTGCGGGCCTTCTTGCTCTGGACTAAGGGCTTCATGCTGCCCAAGTAGCTGTTGGGGGAGCAGAGAGAGGGCGACAGAGTGGTGCCCATGGAGCCTCCGTGGCTGTGCATGGGCGGGCTGCGGACCAGGTTGTACTCGTCCATGAGACGGACAATGTCGTGGTGCATCCTCTCTTGCGCTATGTCTCGGGGCAGCCGGTCCATGTGATCAGTTATCTCGCGGTTAGCAAAGTGCTCCAGCAGGACCTTGGCCGTCTCGTAGCTTCCTTCCCTGGCAGCAAGGAACAGAGGGGTCTCCTCCTGAGGCAGACACACAGACACACAGAGAGAAATGTGTTTACAGTGGACCACAGAAGAGACAGCTCTCTCTTGCTAAAGATATTTTATCTCAGTGACAATAACCTGTATGAATAAAGCTTAAATGTTAAAGGAATGTAGCTTACAGAAATATTGTATTATTTTATGTTCCATCAGGCAGCAAAGATTCCTTACCTTGTTGTTCTGCATGTCCTTGTTGGCTCCATTCTTCAGTAGTACGGTAGCTGCTTCAACGTTGTTCACTGCTGCTGCCCAGTGCAGAGCAGATTTGCCTGGTGAGAGCGAGGCAGGCAGAAAAACACGTTCAGTACACAACCCATGCCTGTCTAAAATGACCTAAAGAAACCTGACTATAACAATTTTCAACCTCCACGTTATTTCTAAGTAAGAAAGCATTTTGTAAAAGGACATGGACTTTATCTTATATTCTGCCCATTTCCAATGACAAATTCCTTGTTTGATTTAATTAATGGATTGAATGTGCTTCACCTCTAGCTCTGATTGAAAGAATACGATGAGACCATGAAGCCCATAGAGATTCAGCATTGAGATATGAGCCCTACCAAAGTCATCAATAGTGTTGACGTCAGCATGGCAGTTGATGAGCTCCTCCACCATGCCCTCCACTGCCAGGCGAGCTGCCAGGATCAGAGGGGTGGTGCCATCGTGCATGCGGGCATCCAGGTCTGTGGCACGATTCCGGATCAAAATCTACAAAAATATACAATGAGTTGGTTAACCTTGTATGACAGGATTACCCAACTTGAGGCCCGCTGTGGTTTTAATTGGACCAACAAGTTTTCTGAGCAAAAAAATGAAGTCTGTAAAAACACCAGGAAATCAGTGATTTTAATTTTGTTCCCAAGTATTCCCACGCATAATAGAGATAAACATGATCATATACAAATACAAGGAAATCTTGAAATTATTATGTTTTATTCAAATAATGTATCTGTTTGGGCTTCTTGCTGTCAATTTGCAATCCACAAATTATTAGTAATTATGTTCCGGCCCCCCGACCATCTGCTCTAGAAATCTAGTTGATGATCCCTGTCGTATGAGATTATCTTTAGAGACACTAAGGAAGCAAGGGCACATTACCAATCCAATACAGTTGGTCTCTTTGCTACACAAGAACAAAAATGTATCTGACCCCATACCTGGAAGACACCCTGCGCATCAGCGGCCACGGCAGCATGTAACGGGGTCTTGCCCATGTTGTCCTGGATGTTGGCATCTGCACTGGCCTCCAGAAGACGCTTGGCAGCATCAGAGCGGGCGTAGCGGGCAGCGAGATGAAGGGCGGTCTCCCCTGTGCGGTCTGTCTGACTGTGGAGGTTAGCACCCTGGTAAATGAAATCACTGATCACGTTGGCAGAGGCGTCTTCCTCCTCCTCGCTGTTACCTGTTTCCAGACCTCCACCGCTACAGGAGGCGATCATCAGGGGGGTGAAGCCATCTGGAGGGAGAGGAGAGAGGGAGGGAGAGACCATACTTTAGTACCAGGGGAGTTGACCACACCTCAGCATTGACAGTCCAGTGCACTAGCGCAGGGTCAGCATAAGACAAAACAAAGCAACAAACAAATCGAATGAGGATTTGATGCTTTTGCCTTGGTGAATCATCACAGCTCTCTTTTCGATAACGGATTCTGATCAAGCCAGGCATTGGGGAGCTGCAGGAAGACACAGAGCTTTGGTAAACCTAGGCAGATGGAAAACTGAGCATTATCATCTCTGAGAGGAGGCTCAGACAGTCGACTTGGATGGGTTTCTCCTCTTCAAAAGAATAGCAAGCCCCCAGATCTCACAGATTTGGTTGATTCAGGCTCATTGATTGGTGAAGGAGAGAAACAGTCTGTGTGTTGTGCTCTACTGTTGAAGAGTGCCTTACTTTAGATTTCTTAAACACTCTTCAGGGGGTTTGGCTTTCAATAAAAGCGTGTTCTTTATTTTTGTTCTGTTATTGGTTTTATTAATAAAGCATATGACAAGAAAGACCCATTAATGGTCCAATGATGAATGTAAGCATTAATCTGGAAGGGAGTTTTCCCCTGGGCTCAGGGCTTCTAGCTGCATGCTTTGATCTGGATCCCCTTACCCTGAGGACACAAGGCTTTAGCTACTCCCACACACATGCTCTCTCTGTCTCTCCCCCTTGCTATTGCTCACTCAGATAAGGTGTAAACCAAACAGCTAATATTTGAGGAGGCAGAAAAATACCTTAAAACATGATGTTAAGACAGTTTTGTTTAACTTCTTTACAAAGCAAGATGTTAGGTAATACAATGAAATAGGAATAACTATGTTAATTACTTAATTGAATGAGTAATTAAAAGTATGAGTTATGCTAATATGTGAATCATTATAAAATAATTGTTTATCTTTTTATCTAAATGTACCCTGCCACTTCCAATGACTCATAATTACGTACACCTCTCATCTTTCTAAATCTACACCAGTATTGATAACTGAAATGTGCTGTTCAAAAAATATTTAGACTTGACCTGTGCACTGCAGCTGGGGCAGAATTCACCAATTCCACATAAACATTTTACAAGTCCTACACACCAGGCAACTGATTAAATGGTACAATATTCTACAAGTTAAATGGTCAAACATTCTGTATTCACCACAAATATTGTCATGTCATTTCATGACATTTAATAATAAATGTCAGAAGGGAAATAGGAGGGGTATGAAGTTCACCGTTAAAATCAGTCCTAATTTCCCTAACAACGAACCGAGCGGTTGTGTACACACCTGGTCCCCGTACGTTGACGTCCATGCAGTCGTTCTCGATCTCGCCCTGAGGGGGTGTGGGGGCGATGGAGGGGATACGGAGATCAGCCGCGTCCAGGTGCTGCTGGGTCCACTGGCGGTGGTCTGTCTGGCCGTCCAGGTCCAGTATCGCCTGCTCCTCAAACTGCTGGAACCAGATCAGGGGCAGATGGACAGTCAATTAGCTCAAACCGCAACCAAAGCATTTCAGCTCAAAGCTATTTGCAACCTAACGTTTAACTAACCAACTTTTACTTACTAAAATGCTGACATTCAGGACAATAAAACCAAAAACCAACACAAAGGAGACTATGTTTTCTATATCTAAACATTGGTGATTATTAAATTAAAGCTAATTAAATAGCCTATGTAAATGCACAAATATTTAAACAAAAACTTGAATCTAGTGATATTTGAAGACTATTATCAATGATGATAAAGAGAAAATCCCTGACTGAAGATCTTTTCTTATTATTTCTCTATAGGTATTTCTTTATAAATCCATGTTCTACTCTTATTCCCGCCTTTCTCTCCAAATGCCAGTATGTGATGTAGTTATCCTCCTTACCCTAAAGCGCTTGGCGTCCGAAGGCTCCTCTTCTCCCCATTCATTCTGGTTGTCGTCCATCAGTGATATGTCCGAGAGGTTTTTCAGTGGCCTGTGATCAGAGAGAAATCCCATTGAAAATCCTGATACAGCAAAAGTGAGCTAGCTAACTATCCCAGCTGAGCACTCTTTCTCAGTGGTAGTGCACCAACACCGAAATAAAAGCATTGATTGCCCCCCCCCCCCAACCCCTATCGCTCCGATAAGTCAATTAATGCGCCCGTTACCTATACCTGATGTATTATTATCATGAATGATCCAAACAAACCCTGTCCCCCCTCTTTCTCATCGCCAGCTACATCACTTCACCGTTCCACACCCTGCTATGACCAAACCCACGACAAACAAACCCTGTCCCCCCTCTTTCTCATCGCCAGCTACATCACTCAGTCCCATAGACTCTCTTCACCGTTCCACACCCTGCTATGACCAAACCCACGACAAACAAACCCTGTCCCCCCTCTTTCTCATCGCCAGCTACATCACTCAGTCCCATAGACTCTCTTCACCGTTCCACACCCTGCTATGACCAAACCCACGACAAACAAACTGGCAAAACAATGTGGTGGCGCATGGAAACCTGGGACACTTACTTCAATCCCACTGAATCCTCCCCCACCGGCTCCCTCCTCTTCTTCTTGTTGGGCTCACTGATCTTGAAGCCCTCCGGGAACCACAACTGGCCGTGCTCGCGACGACGCTTCCGTGAGGCGACCATCCCCACACCCACGAAAGCCAGGAGGGCCAGCCCAGCCAGGACTGCGTAGATGGGGTAAAGCTCAGACGGAGGCTGGGGGTCAACCTCACCTGGAGGGGGAAAGGACAACATAGTAAGGGGGACAGCGGCGCAGCCTGAGAACCCAGCCAGGCAGGCAGGCGCTGGGTTGGTCTGAGGAGGACTGATAGTCCAGCTCCTCTAGTCTAGAAAAACCCCTCCTGGAGCCCAGTATTCCACGGCCAGAGCTACAACAGGAATGATGAGCGCCGTTTGTAAAACAAGGTTGTTCCTATTCTGTAATAATCAGAATTGCTAACCACTTTTCATCAAATAGAGCTAGAGATAAAAAAAAAAATCTAAAACCACCACCACCTCCTCTCCCCTCTCAGCCCAGGGTACCAGGAGACAACTCTACCATTTCTACTTTAAGGGGAAAAAAGGGAGGGATTAATGAACTTCAAATTACTGCACGCGCTTTAAGCTGTAAAGACTAAGGATTTATTAGGATTTTCAAGATAACAAAGACTCCCAACTTCTAGCACACTCCCGATCAATTTTTCTTCTCTTTTTTTTTACTAACGATTTTGAAATGATAAACTCTCCCGACCCAAACCCTTAGAGATGCATAAAGTCCTGGTATTACATTCAGAAAGCTGAAGGTTGCAGCAGCCTTACACTGTGGGATGAAGTGTGTGTGTGTGTGTGTGTGTGTGTGTGTGTGTGTGTGTGTGTGTGTGTGTGTGTGTGTGTGTGTGTGTGTGTGTGTGTGTGTGTGTGTGTGTGTGTGTGTGTTAGAATGGTATGTGGATTGGGTAGGGGGCTGGATGAGTTGATTTACGGCAATTAACCATTTTGGAGCCTGAAGCCATTGGATTTACACACAGACTGCTGCATTGATTGTTTAGTCCATGTGATTCACTAGTACATTTGTTCCATTGTTGAATGAAATACACACTCAAAGAACACCATATCACCCTTTTGTGGTGTTGGAGGGTTAAGACCTAGGGGATGAATACCTTCTGTGTGTGTGTGTGTGTGTGTGTGTGTGTGTGTGTGTGTGTGTGTGTGTGTGTGTGTGTGTGTGTGTGTGTGTGTGTGTGTGTGTGTGTGTGTGTGTGTGTGTGTGTGTGTGTGTAGGGCTGAGGTATGATTAAAGGGGCATTTTAGGGGTGCAAACCTTGGGTGTTGCAGCAGTACCCTGTTAGTGACTGTTAGCATGGAAGAAGATAGAAACTCACTGTGAACAGCCTCTATGATGTAGGGAATATTGAGGTTTCCACTGGAGGCCAGGGCCCCCAGGAAGGCTGCTACATCAGTGGCACTCTGGAAGCACTCTGTGGACTGCTGAAAGCACTGGCGGTTGTCAATCTCCAGGTACACTATGGAGCTGTGGAGGACAGAGTCATATTATACACATTAGACCTGATCTAAAGCCCAGAGAGAAGGTTGTAGAGCACAATAGTTTCAGTTCACAGAACAAACAGAAGTTCTTAGAAAGCCAGACACTGATATATTTGTTATATAATCATCTATTGTGATGGAAAACTAATGATATGGAAGGCCAGTTTTCTTACCACAACAAATAGCTTAGTCCTTGCTTGACTTTCACATTTTAGATTCATGACAATGTGAGGTTTGCATGAAAATTCAGCTGAAATCCAGATTCAGAGGATCGTTTCCAGAACATTTCTCTAATCCTTACCCTTTGATCAGCATGGGGTCCAGCTCCCTGCGTCTGCGGCTGTTTTCACTGGCTATAGTATACAGGCTATTCCTCATGGAGCTGAGCATGGTGCCAGGGATCTCTGTCCAACCCACTGAGCGCTTTATGTTGTGTTTGTTCAGCTCCTGCTCACTGCCGTAGTACGGGTAGATCATCATCTCTCCCTTGGAGTCCTGCCGGAACACCACGTTAGTGTGGAGTACGCGGCTCAGCTCGCGCAGGAAGCCAAGCGAGTTGTTCCGGAGCTGGTCGGGCATGATGTGGACCAAGATGACCAGACGGCCCACCGCCAGCTTCTCTGGCATGTTGTTGGCACAGTCCAGACCATCCCACTCACACTCAGCGTTGTTGCAGCCCTGGTCACAGTGGCCGTCCGCATAGTGGTCTTTACAGTACTGGTCGTACAGAGGGCTGGAGAGACAAGAGATTAGAGTATCATTCAGTATGACTTTTAATGGAATGTATAATGATGAAAGAAAAGCTTGTATCTCTGCTCAGCCTTTATTCATCCTCTATTCTCTACAGCATTAGCTGAATCAGGTGAGTTATAGAATGTCTGGAGCTGAACCCTGCATAACCAGTAGCTCTCCATGTGGACTGGCCTCGCCTTAGCTACTATTCAGTGTTTAGACCCTGATGACACTCACTTGCACTGGCCCTCCAGGTTCTGACAGTCAAAGCCATCGTAGAGACAGCCGGCGTTGTTGCACTGCTCGTCACACTTCCCGTCGTTGAAGTAGCGCCAGCACTGCAGGGACATCGTGCAGTTCTTCCACGGGTCGTTGAAGTTGAGCGAGCAGTCGCCCCCGTCCCAGCCACATGCGTGGTTGTTACACAAGGTATCACAGAACTTGTTCCCCTTTCTTTCCTCACACTGGGGGATCTCACAGCTCACCTCCACCTCTGGCGGGGGCGTGATGTCACGGCCGAACCCACCCAGGAAGCTGTAGTCCAGGATGTGACATAGCAGGCCGTTGAAGTTGGTGGGGCATACGCAGTGGTAGTATGGAGCTTCTGAGCTGTACTCACAGGTTCCCCCGTTGTAGCAGGGGTTGGTGTTACAGGGGCTGTCTGTAGGGTATTCACACTCTGGCCCCGTGAACGAGGAGGGACAGAGACACTTGGGGCTCTTGTGTCCGGAGATGCAGGTGCCACCATTACGACAGTGGAGACTCCCACAGGAGTGGGCATCGTACTCACAGGTAGAGCCAGTGTAGCCCTGTAGAGGGGAAGGAGAGCAAATGTGTCAATCTAATACTACTAGTACTACTATTACAGTACATTTAATGAATGACAACACAGTGTAATACATCTGCTCAATGTCTTTATATACAGTATGCGTCTTGTATGCAGTATAATATGCCAGCAGCCTTAGTTGTGTGTGAACTTACAGGTGGACACTTGCAGATGAAGCCGTGAGGAGTGTTGCTGGCTACGGCACATGTCCCTCCGTTACGACAGGGTTTGCTCTTACAGCCGTCAAACACTGTGTCACAACGCTGGCCTGTAGGGTCACAGAGAGATATAGTTACATCAAGGACTGAATCCCCTTATCAATAAGCCAATCACAGGTTAACATTTAATGCCATATAGAGTAAATAATTCCAGTTGAAGTCGGAAGATTACATACAATTAGGTTGGAGTCATTAAAACTCATTTTTAAACCACTCAAACTATAGTTTTGTCAAGTCGGTTAAGACATCTACTTTGTGCATGACACAAGTAATTTTTCCAACAAATGTTTACAGACAGATTATTCCACTTATAATATCAGAATTCCGGTAGCTGTGGATCAATTTCAAGGCCAAACTTCAAACTCAGTGCTTCTTTGCTTGACATCATGGAAAAATCAAAAGAAATCATCCAAGACCTCAGAAAAAACATTGTAGACCACAAGTCTGGTTCATACTTGGGAGCAATTTCCAAACGCCTGAAGGTACCACATTCATCTGTACAAACAATAGTACACAAGTATAAACACCATGGGACCACTCAGCCATCATACCGCTCAGGAAGGAGACGAGTTCTGTCTCCTAGAAATGAACCTACTTTGGTGTGAAAAATGCAAATCAATCCCAGAACAACAGCAAAGGACCTTGTGAAGATGCTGGAGGAAACAGGTGCAAAAGTATCTATATCCACAGTAAAACGAGTCCTATGTCAACATAACCTAAATGGCCGCTCAGCAAGGAAGAAGCCACTGCTCCAAAACCGCCATAAAAAGCCAGACTACGGTTTGCAACTACACATGGGGACAAAGATCATACTTTTTGGAGAAATGTCCTCTGGTCTGATGAAATAAAAATAGAACTGTTTGGCCATAATGACCAACATTATGTTTGGAGGAAAAAGGGGGAGGCTTGCAAACCGAAGAACACCATCCCAACCGTAAAGCACGGGGGTGGCAGCATCATGTTGTGGGGGTGCTTTGTTGCAGGAGGGACTGGTGCACTTCACAAAATAGACGGCCATCATGAGGGAGGAAAATGATATGAATATATTGAAGCAACATCTCAAGACATCTGTCAGGAAGTTAAAGCTTGGTCGCAAATGGGTCTTCCAAATGGACAATGGCCCCAAGCATACTTCCAAAGTTGTGGCAAAATGGATTAAGGACAACAACGTCAAGGTATTGGAGTGGCCATCACAAAGCCCTGACCTCAATCCTATAGAAAATGTGTGGTCAGAACTGAAAAAGCGCGTGCGACCAAGGAGGCCTACAAACCTGACTCAGTTACACCAGCTCTGTCAGGAGGAAGGAGACAAAATTCACCAAACTTATTGTGGGAAGATTGTGGAAGGCTACCCGAAATGTTTGACCCAAGTTAAACAATTTAAAGGCAATGCTACCAAATACTAGTTGAGTGTATGTAAATGTCTGACCCACACGGAATGTGATGAAAGAAATAAAAGCTGAAATAAATCAGCTGTCAGAGCAGTTTACCGATCACTGCACCTGTACACAGCCCATCGGTAAATATCCCACCCAACTACCTCATCCCCATATTGTTTTTATTTTTGCTCTTTTGCACCCCAGTATCTCTACTCGCACATCATCATCGGCGCATCTATCACTCCAGTGTTAATGCTAAATTGTAATTATTTTGCCACTATGGCCTATTGATTGCCTTAACTCCCTAATCTACATTTGTACACACTGTATATCGATTTTTCTTGTTCTATTGTGTTATTGACTGTTTTTGTCACACTCCTTTGCTTTATCTTGGCCAGGTCGCAGTTGTAAATGAGAACTTGTTCTCAACTAGCCTACCCGGTTAAATAAAGCTGAAATAAAATAAATATATAATAAATAAATATACTATTATTCTAACATTTCACATTCTTAAAATAAAGGGTTGATCCTAACTGACCTAAGACAGGGAATTTTTACTAGGATTAAATGTCAGGAATTGTGAAAAACTGAGTTTAAATGTATTTGGCTAAGGTGTATGTAAACTTCCGGCTCATCTCTATCTTCTGGTGCTATATACTATCGAAAAACAGTGACGAGGTGTTATATATATTTTTTTACTGTTGGGATTTCTCCTGCAAGTCCAATGATTTGTCTCGAAAAAGACAGAAAAATGTCAGACTAAATTAACTTAGTTTGTTCTTGCTTTCCCAAATAAACCCCATGAAATAATTGGAATTGACATGAAACTAAACCCAACCCCACTCCCAAGTCACTCTCCAGCCAACATGTCTGATGGTTATATATGTTACCTGTGTATCCGGTACGGCAATCACAGCGGTAGTTGTTGGTGAGCTGGACGCAATTGTGTGTCCCGCGGGTGTCACATGGGTTGGACAGGCACTCGTTGACGTCCCCCTCACAGCGCTCCCCTACGTAGCCGGCGGGACAGATACAGTGGTAACCTCCCACCCTGTCCACACACTTCCCCTTGTTGAAGCACTTGGGCTCGTTGGTGACGGGGTCTGTGAAGGGGTTGCAGTCGTCTATGTTGATCTCACAGTGAACGCCTGCGAGGTAGAGGACGGGCGGGAGAGAGCAGAGGAACAGTCAGCCTCTTCTAAAGCACTCAGCTGGGACACCACCACATGGGATCAAGAAGGTTGGATGTACTTACTACCTGTACTTGTTCAATACATCTTTTCATTTACCGTTTCAAAATGTTTCTCTTGTTTGTTTCTATAAAACCTTTTTGGCTACATTCATTTCACCAGTACTTTAGCTGACCAACAAGACACACTCCCTTCATGTCCGGGAGAGAAATCAATCCCGTATTTGACGGGGACGAGAGTTTCGGACATGTGCTGGACGCTGTTAAGCCCTAATTAATGAAGTGTGGTGGATTGAGAGCGAGAGCGAGTGAGAGAGAGAGAGCGGAGAGGAACAGTGGAGACCGGGGGGAGAGAGGAATAGATGGAGAGAGAGTGGGAGGCTGGAGAGGAGCACAGAAAGAGGGATAGAGAGAAAGAGGTGGGTGGTGTGGAAGAGTGTGTGGAGGTGGGTGGCAGGGCCCTGACCTTGGGTTCCCCTGGGACAGGAGCATTTGTAGGTATTGATCAGGTCAATGCAGGTGCCTCCGTTCTGGCACGGCTGGGAGAAACACTCATTGATCTCATTGGAGCAGTTGGTGCCGACGTATCCCGGCACACACTAGGAGAGGAGAAGGAAAAGATAAATCAATGAGTGACATGAAACAAGGCTGTTTCTGTTTACCTGGTTGTTTTGCCAGTTTTCTGCACAGGACAGCAAATCCTCTCTCATCAGAGATCTACATAAATGAACAGTTTGTGAGTCTGTTAATAAACAACCTTTTGTCATCAGTTTGGATACAGAGTTTGATAGGACTTTTTTTTTAGAAAGAACACCCACACACTCATTTATTTTCTGATTTAAATCATTCAATGGAAAGTGAGCATGACTGACAATGTTTCTACAAGACCAAGACCAGGAAACACACACTTTTTTGGCCACATGAATCATTGTTCGGTCTAGGTATCATTTCTACATTAGGCTACATTTGTTATGCATTTCACCCAGCACCTGTGAAAAATTGGATTCAATTAAATTTGATGTAACTTAATTAGGACAATTCTTACCAATCGGATGTAATGTGCATTAGTGACAGTGCTGTGTTCCTAGTGAGCAGCCTACCTTGCAGGAGTACCCTCCTAGAAAGTCAGTGCAGGTGGCTCCGCTCTGACAGGGGTTGGGGATGCACTCATCCACCTGCTCCTCACAGTAGCTGCCTGTGTAACCTGCCTGGCAGTGGCAGTAGTGGGTGTTCCCCGCATCCAGACACTGGCCTGAGTTACGACACAGAGCAATTACCTCCACACCTGGAGGGCAGAGAGATGGGGAGAGGAAGAGAGGGGAGATCAGTATGTAGTCTGTGTTTTGTTAGTGGTGTGAAATTAATTGCATAGTGATGATTGAGGCTAACACAAACACACACACCTCAAACACACACACACCTCATACATGCAGAAGGACAGACACACAAACATCCTCCTTCACACCCCCAGTGTTACCTCTCTGTTTGGCTGCCACCTCGCAGGAGACGCTTGGCACATCACAGTAGAGCCCTGTCCAGCCAGTCTGGCACTCACAGCTGTAAGTAGTGCCAGTCTGCCAACAGGTGCCCCCGTTCTGACATGGGGACGAGTCACACCAGCGTACCAGATTCTGAGGAGACACACACACCATAGACAGTTAGCTGACAGGGGGACATGTTTCTGTAAGTAAGCATGTACACTGTTGTTTCACAGATACAAACATTACCCACTGGGCACAGACATAAATTCAATGTCTATTTCACGTTGGTTCATCGTAATTTCATTGAAATGACATGGAATCAACTTTGATTCAACCAGTGTGTGCCCAGTGGGCTGTAGCTTATAGCTACAGTTATTTATACCACCTTTATTTAGCCAAGTACATGATCCATAAAAGCACATTTTACTTGACAATAACAACCTGGTATATAGCCTACAGTTAGTCTACTGTAAAGTCAGCGTGACTGGGCCTATACTGTACCTGGCAGTTGAGTCCAGTGTAGCCCTGGGGACAGATGCACTTGTAGGTGCCATAGCTGTCCTGGCAGGTGCCTCCGTTCAGGCAGGGTCTGGAGTCACACTCGTTGATGTCGTGTTGGCAGTAGCTGCCAGTGAAGCCAGGTGGGCACAGGCAGGTGTAGGTGTTGATGCCGTCCACACACGTCCCACCGTTGAAACAAGAGCTGTTAAACAAAACATCCACAAAGCAATACCAGACGTGTCATTCAAAAAACAAATTCAAGTCCAATTAGTGAAATGAATTGAGAGTGAATATCCTGGGCTATAATGGGATATTTGAGTCATTCAACTGTCTGCCACAGGGGGCAGAAGTGGACAAGAGAAAGTAGTTTGGAGATGCATTCATCGTTTGTGACAGAGACGCAACAGGCCACGTGAGGATAGAGAAATCCAAACTAAATAGGAATTCAAGCTCCCTTTACCTCTCAGTGCAGTCGGGTGTGTTGTTCTCACAGTGTATCCCACTGAAGCCAGGTGGGCAGGTGCAGGTGTAGCTGTTGACACAGTCTGTACAGTTGGCTCCATTCTTACATGGGTTACTGTCACACTCGTTGATGTCCTCCTCACACTTAGTGCCACGGAAACCAAGCAGGCAGGTGCACGCAAAGTTGTCCACCTCGTCCCGACAGAATCCTCCATTGCTGCAGGGGTCTATGGGGGAAGAGAGCGGGGAGATAGGTTAGCTTATAACTTAGCAGACTGGCTGCAACTCAATAGTCTTGACTAGCTTCCTTTCCTTATGTTTTACTGACATGAAAGAACATGACAGGATTTATAGAGATGTGGTGGCCTTTCACCTATCTGTCATGAAATAAAAGAGACAGGGGGCCACTTTAGAGTATTGAGACACGACCACTGTCTCATTTTAACCTGTTTTTATGATGAAGTCTTGAAGATGATAGGAGACTTACTGGGTTTACAGTCGTCAATGTTGGTCTCACAGTTGCGGCCAGCATAACCGGCCTTGCAGCCACAGCGGTAGTTGCCTTTGGTGTTCTCACAGGTGGCCCCATTGAGACAGGGGTTCTTTACACACTCGTTAATGTCCACTTCACAGGTCTGTCCTAGAGAGGGTAGAGGAAAGGAGAGAGTGGAGAGGTTTACTACACAGCACTGAGATCCTTTGCCCATTTTCATAATTTTATATAGACATATTTGGTATGATAACATACAGATAACCTAATACAGATAACGTACATATACTGCCTTCAGAATGTATTCATACCCCTTGACTTGTTGCATTTTGTTGTGTTACAGACAGAATTCAAAATGGATTAAATCGATTTTATTTCACCCATCTACACACAATACCCCGTAATGACAAAGTGAAAACATGTTTTTAAAAATTGTTGCAAATTTATAAAAAATGAAATACTGAAATATCTAATCTACATAAGTATTCACACCCCTTAGTCAACACTTTATAGAAGCACCTTTGGCGGTGATTACAGCTCTACATCTTTTTGGGATTGTACAGTATCTGCCCATTATTATTTTTTTAATTCGTCAAGCTCTGTCAAGTTGATTGTTGATCATTGCTAGACACCCATTTCATGTCTTGACATAGATCTTCAAGCAGATTTAAGTCAAAACTGTGACTAGGCCACTCAGGAACATTCAATGTCGTCTTGGTAAGCAACTCCAGTGTATAATTGGCCTTGTGTTTGAGGTTATTGTCCTGCTGAAATGCGAAATTGTCTCCCAGTGACTGTTAGAAAGCAGACTGAACCAGGTTTTCCTCTAGGATTTTGCCTGTGCTTATAGCTGTATTGTGGGTTTTTTTATCCTAAAAAACTCCCTAGTCCTTGCCGATGAAAAGTATTCCCATAACATGATGCAGCCACCACCATGTTTGAACATATGAAGAATGTTACTCAGTGATGTGTTGTGTTGGATTTGCACCCAAACATAAAGCATTGTGTTCAGGACATAACATTCATTTCTTTGCCATATTTTTTGCAGTTTTACTTTAGTGCCTTATTGCAAACAGGATGCATGTTTTGGAATATTTTTTATCCTGTACAGGCTTCCTTCTTTTCAATCTGTCATTTAGGTTAGTGATGTGGAGTAACTACAGTGTTGTTGATCCATCCACAGATTTCTCTCATCACAGCCATTAAACTCTGTAAGTGATTTAAAGTCACCATTGGTGTTTTAAAGTCACCATCCCTGAGCAGTTTCCTTCTGAAAAACCTCTCTGGTCTTTGTGGTAGAATCTGTGCTCAAAATGCACTACTCGATTGAAGACCCTTACAGATTGTATGTTGTGTGAAGGACATTGACCTCATCCCGTCAGTTGAGGATGCCTGGTCTTTCTTTAAAAGTAACTTCCTCACCATTTTAGATAAGCATGCTCCGTTCAAAAAATGCAGAACTAAGAACAGATATAGCCCCTGGTTCACTCCAGACCTGACTGCCCTCGACCAGCACAAAAACATCTTGTGGCGGACTGCAATAACATCGAATAGTCCCCGCGATATGCAACTGTTCAGGGAAGTCAGGAACCAATACACACAGTCAGTCAGGAAAGCTAAAGCCAACTTCTTCAGGCAGAAGTTTGCATCCTGTAGCTCCAACTCCAAAAAGTTCTGGGACACTGTGAAGTCCATGGAGAACAAGAGCACCTCCTCCCAACTGCCCACTGCACTGAGGCTAGGTAACACGGTCACCACCGATAAATCCATGATTATCGAAAACTTCAACAAGAATTTCTCAACGGCTGGCCATGCCTTCCGCCTGGCTACTCCAACCTCGGCCAACAGCCCCCCCCCCCCCCCCCCCCCCCCCCCCCCCGCAGCTACTCGCCCAAGCCTCTCCAGGTTCTCCTTTACCCAAATCCAGATAGCAGATGTTCTGAAAGAGCTGCAAAACCTGGACCCGTACAAATCAGCTGGGCTTGACAATCTGGACCCTCTATTCCTGAAACTATCCGCCGCCATTGTCGCAACCCCTATTACCAGCCTGTTCAACCTCTCTTTCATATCGTCTGAGATCCCCAAGGATTGGAAAGCCGCCGCAGTCATCCCCCTCTTCAAAGGGGGCGACACCCTGGACCCAAACTGTTACAGACCTATATCCATCCTGCCCTGCCTATCTAAGGTCTTCGAAAGCCAAGTCAACAAACAGGTCACTGACCATCTCGAATCCCACCGTACCTTCTCCGCTGTGCAATCTGGTTTCCGAGCCGGTCACGGGTGTACCTCAGCCACGCTCAAGGTACTAAACGATATCATAACCGCCATCGATAAGTACTGTCGACAGTACTGTGCAGCCGTCTTCATAGACCTTGCCAAGGCTTTCGACTCTGTCAATCACCGTATTCTTATCGGCAGACTCAGTAGCCTCGGTTTTTCGGATGACTGCCTTGCCTGGTTCACCAATTACTTTGCAGACAGAGTTCAGTGTGTCAAATCGGAGGGCATGCTGTCCGGTCCTCTGGCAGTCTCTATGGGGGTGCCACAGGGTTCAATTCTCGGGCCGACTCTTTTCTCTGTATGTATCAATGATGTTTCTCATGCTGCGGGCGATTCCCTGATCCACCTCTACGCAGACGACACCATTCTATATACTTCCGGCCCGTCCTTGGACACTGTGCTATCTAACCTCCAAACGAGCTTCAATGCCATACAGCACTCCTTCCGTGGCCTCCAACTGCTCTTAAACGCTAGTAAAACCAAATGCATGCTTTTCAACCGTTCGCTGCCTGCACCCGCACGCCTGACCAGCATCACCACCCTGGATGGTTCCGACCTTGAATATGTGGACATCTATAAGTACCTAGGTGTCTGGCTAGACTCTAAACTCTCCTTCCAGACCCATATCAAACATCTCCAATCGAAAATCAAATCAAGAGTCGGCTTTCTATTCCGCAACAAAGCCTCCTTCACTCACGCCGCCAAACTTACCCTAGTAAAACTGACTATCCTACCGATCCTCGACTTCGGCGATGTCATCTACAAAATTGCTTCCAACACTCTACTCAGCAAACTGGATGCAGTTTATCACAGTGCCATCCGTTTTGTCACTAAAGCACCTTATACCACCCACCACTGCGACTTGTATGCTCTAGTCGGCTGGCCCTCGCTACATATTTGTCGCCAGACCCACTGGCTCCAGGTCATCTACAAGTCCATGCTAGGTAAAGCTCCGCCTTATCTCAGTTCACTGGTTACGATGGCAACACCCATCCGTAGCACGCGCTCCAGCAGGTGTATCTCACTGATCATCCCTAAAGCCAACACCTCATTTGGCCGCCTTTCGTTCCAGTTCTTTGCTGCCTGTGACTGGAACGAATTGCAAAAATCGCTGAAGTTGGAGACTTTTATCTCCCTCACCAACTTCAAACATCTGCTATCTGAGCAGCTAACCGATCGCTGCAGCTGTACATAGTCTATTGGTAAATAGCCCACCCATTTTCACCTACCTCATCCCCATACTGTTTTTATTTATTTATTTTTCTGCTCTTTTGCACACCAATACACATAACCATCTGATCATTTATCACTCCAGTGTTAATCTGCATAATTGTAATTATTCGCCTACCTTCTCATGCCTTTTGCACACAATGTATATAGATTCCCCTTTTTTCTACTGTGTTATTGACTTGTTAATTGTTTACTCCATGTGTAACTCTGTGTTGTCTGTTCACACTGCTATGCCTTATCTTGGCCAGGTCGCAGTTGTAAATGAGAACTTGTTCTCAACTAGCCTACCTGGTTAAATAAAGGTGTTCTCAACTAGCCTACCTGGTTAAATAAAGGTGTTCTCAACTAGCCTACCTGGTTAAATAAAGGTGTTCTCAACTAGCCTACCTGGTTAAATAAAGGTGTTCTCAACTAGCCTACCTGGTTAAATAAAGGTGAAATAAAAATGTAAAACAATTTTAAAAAAGAGATGGGGTAGTCATTCAAAAATCCTGTTAACCACTAGTATTGAACTTATTGACTCAAGACATTTCAGCAATAGTTTTTTTGTTGTTGTAATTACCAAGATTTTCTACAAGCAAAATTCCACTTTAACATTATGGGGTATTGTGTGTAGATCAGTGACACAAAATCTCAATTGAATAGATGTTTTATTCAGGATGTAACACAACAAAATGTGGAAAGGGTAAAGGGCTGGGAAAACTTTCTGAAGGCACTGTACATGCATAGGAATTACATATCATCTACTGTAAATATATTGCTCGCTCACCTTGCCAGCCCTCTGGACACACACAGGAGAAGCTCTCGTAGTCTTCAGACTCCTGACACTCACCTCCGTTCTTGCAGGGCTTGGGGCTGCAGGGTGCCAGCAGGGTCTCACAGTTCTCACCTATCACACACACACACACACATTTTTAGATAATGGACATGAGCTGTTCAATATTATTGTTCTCATATTATTATCGTGTCTAATATTATTGTTTTCAGAACCAGAGTATCATAACTGGAAGTAGTGGGTGTCTGGATACTGGATAGATCGCCCTACATAGATAATGCTTTTATTGGACATTTAAATACACACTTCATTCAAGAGGCTTCTTGCCCACAGTGAAAAGGTCTGTGAGTGTTAGAGAGCAGAGCTGTTTGGGCCCACGGAGACATTTCCCTATCTGTCTGTTTCCACGACACCCAGCACGGACAGGAAGCAGGCTGGAGTTTCCTGCTATTGTCAAGGCATTTGCTGTTCTGTGAGACAGGAAGTCTGCAAACAGGAAATGTGACAAGCAGCTGGGCCGTTCAGTTCCCACCCCTCCGTCACACAACCAGAGTCACTATTATTCCAGCTCTCAACGCAGGGTGGAATTTTCCAAAAAGAAAACTCAGGGAATAGATAAAAAGGTTGCCCAAAGGCAGTCAGTCCATCATTATCTGTTTTTCAAATAATACGAGGGAGGAATGGATGTGAGGACTTCTTAAAAATATTTCCCTGTACTGTTATCAGGGACACAACGTCAACACAACAGATGCTGGAGTTTTAGCCAAGAGGAAGTCTTGCTGCTGGACATTCATTGACAGCTTGGTCTTCCGGAGCAAGTTTTTCCTGTATGTCTAATGCCTTAGAGAAGCTAGAACAAGGAAATACCAAATCATTACGCTTAGATAGACAATCAGACATATATTTCACAATAGCCAAATATGTTCATACCGGTATATGGCAGTAGGCAGTTGCACTTGTACGCAGAGACATCATCGATGCAGGTCCCTTGGTTCAAGCAGGGATTGGAGGCACATTCGTTAATGTTGGTCTGACAGCTTGGACCTGGAATCAAAAGGTCAAGAAGTTATCAAGCACATGAGTTTGAGTTAAGAGTTAGGGTCAAATAGATCAAAACAATACAAAATGTATTGATGGTGGGAGTGCAATCTCGAGGACCATACACACGGACACACACACACACACTTACTCACCAGTGAAGCCGATTCTGCAGGAGCAGACATATCCGCTCGTCATATCCTTGCAGGTGCCTCCGTTCATGCAGGGGTTGGACTCACACTCGTTGTTGTTGATGTCACAGTTCTTGCCACTCCAGCCATTGTCACACAGACAGTTGTAACTAAGGAAAAGATGGGAAAGCTCAATATCAGAGTAACAGACACTAAATTCCACTTTGAGTCCTCAAATCCACAGCTTTTATGAATACTTAGGAATTTACTGTAGATATATTCATACCATACATGTAAGGAAGATTTCTAGATTTAAACGAGACACAACTTAGTGATTTCCTTGGCATTGAAACAGATGAGAAAGACAGACTCACCCATTGACTTTGTCCTGACAGTGGCCATGGATACACGGGTTGCTAAGGCACTCATTGATCTGGGAGAAGCAGGTGGTGTCATGGTAACCCTCTGGACACAGACAGGTGAAGCTGTTGATGCCATCGATGCAGGTGCCACCGTTGTGACACGGGTGTAGGGCACATTCGTCAAGGTTGATGTTGCACATGGTCCCTGTGAACCAGAACCCATTAAGATGTTTACTTCTCTGACCTCTCGTACAGTAGTGTCTCAACTTTATAGCACAAGGAACATTTACAGTGTCTTAATGGGTCATCGGGCCACCACGAGCCAGAACAGATTCAATGCACCTTGGCATAGATTCTACAAGTCTGGAACTCTATAGGGGGGATGCGACACCATTCTTCCACCATAAATTCCAACATTTGGTGTTTTGCTGATGGTGATGGAAACGCTGTCTTAGGTGGCTCCAGAATCTCCCATAAGTGTTCAATTGGGTTAAGATCTGGTGACTGAGACAGCCATAGCATATGGTTTACATCGTTTTCATACTCATAAAATCATTCAGTGACCCCTCGTGCCCTGTGGACAGGGGAATTGTCATCGTATGGGGTAATAGCCATGGTAGCCTGCCCAGGATTTTCATACATGACCCTAAGCATGATGGGATGTTAACTGCTTAATTAACTCAGGAATAGGGTTGCACATTTTGGGGAATATTCAGAGGTGGAAACTTTCCGTGGGAATTAACGGGAATATATGGGAATTAACGGAAATACATTCAAATTAATATTAATACCATTTAAATGTAGATGTTTTTTGATTGGATATATTTACCATATCATATGGAGACAGAAACATAAACATTTAACCTTATCATAAGTAATTGCAAATGATTAAATCCTTCCAATATACATTTTTAAAAACTATTTAGTTATGAATTGAACTTTAATTAAATGAGTTGACTCTTCACATGGGATGATTTCACTGTACATCAAAAGAAAGGGAATATTGAATGATCCCCAACGATCCATCACAACACATAAAAATGTTTTCAACATAAATCTGTAAAATGATAGTCTAGAAACTAAAGCTTTGGTTGTCTTCCTCTCAGGCTTCCATGTCTTCTCCCTGGACCTCCTCAATGTCCACCTCTTGAACATCAGACTCTGAGGCCTCATCTTCACTGTCACTTTCCAACCTTGTTGAGGATGGCTCGTTGTCAGGCTCAAAAAGCCTCAAATTTGCCCGGATGGGGACCAACTTTTCAACCCTTGTATTGGTAAGCCTGTTGTGTGCTTTGGTGTGTGTGTTCCCAAACAAGGACCAGTTGCGCTCTGAGGCGGCTGATGTTGGTGGGATTTGGAGGATGGAGGCAACAGGGGAAAGAGCCACAGATCCAAAGTCCATTCCACCAGGTGGCTGATGAGATATGTCGGCACGACTGCCATATTGCAGCTCCATCCTAAAGCCCTTGCTTGGAAGTGCACTTCGCCAGACAGCCAAGAACCTTTCCCTCATCCAGGCCAAGGTGGCGAGACAGGGTAGTGATGACACCATAGGCCTTGTTGATCTCTGCACCAGACAGGATGCTCTTGCCAGCATACTTGGTGTCCAACATGTACGCTGTGGTGTGTATGGGCTTCAGGCTGAAGTCTTCAAGCTTTTTGATGTATTTCAGGACTGCAGTTTCCTCTTCTTGGAGCAACAGTGAAGTGGGCAGGGCAGTATGGATTTCTTCTCTTACATCTGCAAGCAGAGTCTGAACACAGACAGGATGGCATTGTCTCCCTCAATACATGCAATGGCTACTGCTATAGGTTTCAGGTTGCTTACCACTCTCTCCCAAAATACATCATCCAGGAGGATCCTCTTTGATGGGGCTGTCCATATCGGCAGACTGTGATATCGCCATTTCTTGGAGAGACTCCTTCCCCTCCAGGAGACTGTCAAACATGATGACAACACCACCCCAATGGGTGTTGCTGGGCAGCTTCAATGTGGTGCTCTTATTCTTCTCACTTTGCTTGGTGAGGTAGATTGCTGCTGTAACTTGATGACCCTTCACATACCAAACCATTTCCTTGGCTCTCTTGTAGAGTGTATCCATTGTTTTCAGTGCCATGATGTCCTTGAGGAGCAGATTCAATGCATGAGAAGCATAGCCAATGGGTGTGATGTGAGGGTAGGACTCCTCCACTTTAACCCAGCAGCCTTCCTGTTCGCAGCATTGTCTGTCACCGGGTGCAAATACCTTCGGTGGTCCAAGGTCATTGATGACTGCCTTCAGCTCATCTGCAATGTAGAGACCGGTGTGTCTGTTGTCCCTTGTGTCTGTGCTTTTGTAGAATACTGGTTGAGGGGTGGAGATGATGTAGTTAATTATTCCTTGCCCACAAACATTCGACCACCCATCAGAGATGATTGCAATACAGTCTGCTTTCTCTATGATTTGCTTGACCTTCACTTGAACTCTGTTGAACTCTGCATCCAGCAAATGAGTAGATAAAGCATGTTGTCTGGTTGGATGGTGTATGCTGGGTGAAGAAATCTATTCCAATAAACATTGCATGTGAGAATCAGAGGTGAACCAGTTGCATACACAGCTCGAGCAAGACATTCATCAGCATTTCTCTGACTATGTTCCTCCATTGAGTCAAAAAACTTCTGATTCCAGGAGGACCATGAACTGTTGCTATCGATAAGGTGTCTGATTAATCATTTTCACATCGAATAGAAGTAGAGGGACTTTTGTCGGAGGTTGCTTGTTGTGAGCAGTGAGGGAACTTCATGCACTTTGCCAGATAATTCTGCATCTTTGTTGCATTCTTCACATATGATTTGGCACATTATTTGCAAATGTACACCGCTTTTCCTTCTACATTAGCTGCAGTGAAATGTCTCCACATCAGATAGTGCCCGTGGAATTTTCCTGTAAAAATTAGATTTTTTATTTTTTTATATATATATATATATATATATATACAATTCCATGTACAGATAAATAGTTAAGCAGTCAGATTAAACAACTCCTTTGTAAGATAAATGTTTTAAAATGAAACATGTTTGGAAACAGGTGAATTAACACTCCTCAGTTAGCAGGCTCAAGCAAGCTAAAATCCACATGGTAGCAAAAACTAACTAGCAGTTAAGTTAGAAATTATTAAACACACTTTGCTGTACGCTGCTATTTACTAGTTAACAAAAAATCATGTATGTCATTAAATATATTCACCCCACCCAGTATTGTAATCAAAACTTACCAGAAAGCATGTAGTCCTTGGCTCAGACAGTGTAGTAGTGTGGGCTCAATAGCATCTCATTAGTGTGCAAGATCTTGAGAATCAGCTGTACATGTGATGGAAGAATGCACTGTGCATGCAGAGGGTTGCAATTCCATTGAATTGAGGATAGTTTAACCAAAATATGCCACAAGACCTAGAATTGCCTTATGTGTATCCCACAAAAAAGGTTCACTGTTATAAGCTAACTTTTTTGATGAATTTAAGCTAAATTCCCCAAATTCCCGGGCTTAACTTCCCATGGACATTTCCCTGAAAGTTTCTGATCTTTTGCAACCCTTGTCAGGAACCACACCTGTGTGGAAGCACCAGCTTTGAATATACTTTATATCCCTCATTTACTCAAGAGTTTCCATTATTTTCAGTTTGTCAATTACCTGTACAAATGAATAACACTATGGTTAGAACTTATGAAACTTTGAACATAATATCATGTAGTAATCTTTGGAGTTGGTCACAATCCATGAAGATATCATTTTGAAGTAAAACACAAAGCCCAACCCGTACTACACCAGACAATGGACCATACAATGGGCTCTATATCCCCACAGTAAATGTATCCACCTAGAGAAACATGGGATTTTTAAGTCCGGTTTTGTTGGCCACTTGAAATGACGCCGCCATTCAGCGGGTGCCACGCATAACATAAAGAGAGGCCATTTAGCCCTAAAGCATGGACCAACTTCCTCCCCCTTTTAAAATATCAACTTTCAGGAATCTTTCAGGGGATCTTTCCTCCAGTGAAATCCCGGGTGAGTGTTGGTCCTTTCAGAGCCTGGTGAGAGAGGCCAGCTTGTGTGTCTAGGCAACAGGTTGGAGGAGGGGGGGGTCTGGAAAGTGACACGGCCACAGAAGGCCTTAAAAGGAGTGCATTCGCTTACCATCTGTCATCTCTCTCCCTCTTCCACCCCTCCACCCTACCCTCTATGCTCTTGTTTGTCCTGCCTTCACCTGAGAGGTCTGAATAGGAGAGGTAGGAGTACCCCCTTCAAATCTCAACCTCGGTAGCCACAGTCAGACAAACTGGTCCCCTACAGTATCTACTTACCGCTGTAGCCGGGCTCGCAGGCACACTCGTAGCCATTGATCTTGTCGAGGCATGTCCCGTAGTCACATGGCTTGCTCTTGCAGTCGTCCAGGTTGACTTCACAGTTTATACCTAGAAGCAAAGAAATTAGCATCAAAGTTTCTATAGTAACATTTTCACAGATTAAAGTAAGTCTGTGTGTCGAGGACAGTTTCGAGCTTAGAGAAGTCTTTTAGTGTGTGTGTGCTCATGTGTGTGCATGCGTGCGTGCGTCTGACCTGCGGTGCCCATGGGGCAGGTGCAGATGTAGGAGTTCTCGCGGTCCTGGCAGATGCCTCCGTTCCGACAGGGCTGACTCAGACACTCGTTAATGTTGGTCTCACACAGCCGGCCCGTGTAACCAAGGCGACAGTAGCAGGTGAAGGAGGCCAGGCCATCCTTACAAGTACCATAGTGACAGGGGTCCGAGAAACACTCATTGATGTCGGTCTCACAGTGTTGCCCCGTGTAACCTGGTAGAAAGACATGGAGTTTGTCACTTTAGTCTAATTTCTCTCCATTCTATTCAGGAGCCAGAAAACATTCAATAAGTTTTAGTTTATTTTGAAATCTATGTTTGTTGTTTTGTTGTTGTTTTTATGCTCCTGCTAGTATCACTGCTCTTTATTAAGCTTACATATCAGCCCCAAGGCCTTCATCAGATCTTTTGTGAGTGTTTTTAATTTGCACATTGCTCCACCCACATCTGTTCAATGTATTGAACGGGATTGGAGTCGAGGGAAAATAAACGTGTGTTACCAAATATAACAAGGTTCTGTTTTTATACCTTCAGTGCATTCACAGGTGTACTTATTGGGGCCATCTGTGCACTTGGCGCCATTCTTGCAAGGCGTGCTGGAGCACTCATCAATATCTATCTGGCAAAGGTTCCCAGCAAATCCTGGAAAAACAAGAAGATGTAGGGAGTGAGTGAGTGTGTGTGTGGTTCATTAGAGGGATCTTACCAAGCCCAAACTATGCCCACTCTATCCCTGGAAGCCTACATACATTATGATGAAAGCCCTCAATGACAGAGATGGCTGCATATGAATCAAAATGCCTGCCGTACTACAAGCTTACTGTGTTCTTTCCTTCTATTCCTTTTCACCACTGCTCCCAAAAGGGGGGGGGGCTTCCAAGGCCTCATGACCAGGGGTGAAAGACAAAGGGGGGACTGTCTGCTCAATGTAATGCAAAGCCGAGCCAGTTGCCTCTTTTGTCCCCCAAAACTTTTCCATCACAATGTGCATTATCCCATCCTGCTCTGCCCACTTTCCCCGCCCGCTTCTCCCACCAGGGTTAGCTTGACCTCTGAACTCAGCTATTCAAATCCCTCATCATTTAAAATCAACCAGCAGGCTCCCTTATTTTCTCTAGTCATTCTAATCTCTGTTTTTATTTCTTCTTCCAACTTCTGTCGCAGGAACGTACAGTGTTCAGTAGTCACACATTTGAATTCTACGTGGTAAAAAGAAGGATTCTATCTGATAAAGAACACACAGGTGGTCTAAGCCAAACTGCCAGCCAGACACCAGTTGTCACTAATCCAAATAGGAAGTGGCTACATGGCTATCTGTTAGCTCTGCTCCATTCACAACACAGGGTCCTTTCAATTTTCACTGTCCATCCATGCTAACGCTAATATTACCTCACACACACCTCCCAGAGCCAAAGAGGGGATTTAGCCCGGGCTTCTGGAATCACACATTTCAAAAGGGACGAGTGGGGTTTCCATGGAGATGATGTGTACAGAAATTAAAGGAGAGAGGACCATACCCTACTCCGGCCTGGGTTTACACAGGAACAAATTTACATCACAAGCAGGCAATGGGGACCCCAAAATCCCCCGCCTCTACCCCATAACCCCTCTAGAGCATAACCGTCTGTGCGTCTCAGTCCCCTCCCGTACCCCAACACCCCCTCCCACTTTCACTACTGTCTCATTCAGGCCTCTCTCCTGCCCCCCTTACCCCATCCCCATCCCATAGATATGGGGGCTTTTCAACAGCTAAGCTCTAGTGTTCTCTGCTGTACTGCTCTACTGTTAACTGCACTTTCTCAACACAAGGAGCCTCCTGCCTTTCTCTCTGAGCTTTTTTTGATCAGAACCAACTGAGTACTGCCCTATTTTCCATCAGAATTACTTCCACCTCAATAGCCCTGCTGAAAGAATGAAAACAAAAACAAATTTTAGAGGCTGAGAAACCTTGTTCAGTGTCGGTCAGCCTCACGTTCTTCTATCAGAGCATTCCTGTGCTAACAAAACCCTCAATGCCTCTCGTCACATGCTGTAGTCCAACCCTAATGGAATCCCTATAGAAATACCTCATGAAATCATCTAGATTCTACATGCACCAAATCACTACACACAAAACTCAAACCTCACCACAACAGCTTCTACAACTACACAGAAATGTAATACATGAAAACACAACACTATTTCATCTGATATTCTTAGTTAGACGTTATCTCCTTAATTCTCTCTCAAATAACGTTATTGTGGCTAGCTACATCCAAACCAAGTTTAAGTGCACACTCATCAGAGTAAAACCTTGTTCTAAGTGAAAACTTTGTCAAGCCCTTCCTTATGGATTTTCCTCCTCGTCGGGCGCTGGCCTGCTAAAGCCTGCCTGAGGGCAGGGATTAGAGTCTGCCTCCCGCGCCCATCCAGTCCAGGGGGGTGATCGACCCCCCTCAGACCGCCGCAGCGTCCCGGGGCTCACCTGTGGGGCACTGGCAGTGGAAGGTGTTGATCTTGTCGATACATTTCCCATTGTTCAGGCAGGGGTTGTTGGCGCACTCGTCAGTATTGATCTGGCAGAACAGTCCCTCATAGCCTGTAGCCAATTAGCAAGGGAAACAAGACACAGGGCCAGTTAGTTAGTTAGTTAACCATGAGATTTGTATAGTAACATTGACCGTGCCTGACTTTAAAGATATAAGTTTAGATTGCAGCCATCCTTTGATCAAAATGGTGTCTTTACCTGGCATACAGATGCAGTGGAAACCTCCTATCTGGTCCAGGCACGTGGCTTCGTTCTGGCAGGGGTTGGAGAGGCACTCGTTGACGTCGTGTTCACATCGAGCTCCAGAGAAGCCGGGCTGACACTTACACTGGAACGAACCCTTGGTGTTCAGGCACTTCCCTCCATGCTCACAGGGGTTGCCACCTAGACACACAAAGAGACATGGAGTGAATCTTAACAAACATGTTACAGGGTGTGCTCCTTCACAATGCTGTGTAGTGGTTGCTACCTGTCTGCCTCTCTGCTGTGTACGGGTTGCTACCTGTCTGCCTCTCTGCTGTGTAGGGGTTGCTACCTGTCTACCTCTCTGCTGTGTAGGGGTTGCTACCTGTCTGCCTCTCTGCTGTGTAGGGGTTGCTACCTGTCTGCCTCTCTGCTATGTAGTGGTTTCAAAATGTCTGCCTCTCTGCTGTGTAGGGGTTGCTACCTGTCTACCTCTCTGCTGTGTAGTGGTTGCTACCTGTCTGCCTCTCTGCTGTGTAGTGGTTGCTACCTGTCTGCCTCTCTGCTGTGTACGGGTTGCTACCTGTCTGCCTCTCTGCTGTGTAGGGGTTGCTACCTGTCTACCTCTCTGCTGTGTAGTGGTTTCAACCTGTCTACCTCTCTGCTGTGTAGGGGTTGCTACCTGTCTACCTATCTGCTGTGTAGGGGTTTAGACCTGTCTACCTCTCTGCTGTGTAGTGGTTTCAACCTGTCTGCCTCTCTGCTCATGGCCCTCCTGCTACTTGGACCCTATCGGGCTGATTTCTACCGGCCTCCCCTCAACCCCTGTCAGCCCTGGCCCATGAGTGGGTTTCTGATCTCTGAGGTCGAGGAAATCACATTTCTAGTTCTTGACTAACCAAGCATAACGAAGCCTATGAAGAATAAAGCCAATTCCTATATTAATCTAATGTGTGTTTCTGAAAGCATCCCTCAGTGGTCTGAGCTTAGTTACCTAGTGAGCATTCGTCAACATCCTGGTCACAAGCGGCGCCAATGTAGCCAAGGGGACAGGTGCAGATGGCCTTGCCATTGACGGGGTTGGTGTCACAGTTAGAGCCTTTCTGACAGGGGTTACTAATACAGGCGTCATCCAGGTGACACAACAGACCTGGCACAGCACAAATAAAACAGGAGATGTTGATAGGCGTAACAGTTATTTACTTCGTTAGTTATTTATTTAGTTATTGTTTTTCAACCTTATAATAACTAGCTATAGTAAATACAGTGAAAATATATGCTGCTGGCACTGTAAAAGGAAAGGCTACCAATTTAGTATCACTGTTGTAAACACACGAGATTCAGCATAAAATGGTGGGAGATATACAAGTATAAAAAGCTCAGGGTCAGAACAACTAAAAAACAAGGAGAAATGCAGAAGACCAAAGTGCTTTGGCTGACCTGTGCGACCATGGGGACACTCGCAGAAGAAGGACGCCACTCGGTCATGGCAGATGGCACCCTGATAGCAGGCGGCATTGGCACAGTCGTCAATATTCTCCCCACAGTCATCGCCCGTCCACCCGTTGACACAGACACACTGGTAGGCACTGTAGATGTTGTGGCACGTTCCACCGTTCTGGCACGCGTTGGGCATCAGTTGGCACTCGTCAACGTCCTCTGTACAGAACTGGCCTATAGGGGAGAACAAGGAGGAAATGCACTTGTCAACAGCGCACCGTGCACCCAAATGGGTCAACGAGAGCCAATGAGAGCCAATTAATAATAATGAAAAGAAAGGGGACTTCCACTGTGGAGTTCAGAGTAGGGTCAAAGTTATCCCATAAAGACTGATGCAGGGTGATACAGTATATGTTTGTATTCACCTCATGATCTAGGTTAGGATTGGGGGTTAGTAATCTGATCCTAGATCTGTATTCATGAGCAACTTCTACCAGGAGTGTAGAGAAGAGTGGGTGGGTGAGGCATACTGTATGGTTGGTTACCTGTGAATTCTGGTTTGCATTGGCAGTTATAGGTGTTAACCCCGTCCACGCAGGTTCCTCCATTGCGACACTCGTGTCCTGGACAGTCGTCAATGTTAGTGTCACAGTTCTGACCCGAGAAACCTGGAGAGGACAGGACATCATGTTAAATACACACATATTACACACTGTTGTTTGTCATCTCAACAGAAGTGATCATGTTAGATTTGCATGAATAAAGAGGGAATATCAAGGAAGCCTATTGGATATCTAAATATGTGTGTCTCTTTGGAACATTCTCTTTGATTCTCCTAGTTGAAAAAATGCCTGGTTGGTTTCTTTCAAAACAAGGGAAGTGAAACTCTTTTACAGTTAATGTGGTCAACGGCCTCCTTCTTCAGAGGGTAATGAATGGCAGCGGTGGCAACCCTCCTTGAGTATGTGGCAGTCAGAAAAACAGCCAGCCACACCACAGCTACCCTTCCTGCCCTGGCATTACACAACACACCACCACACTATTGTTTGGCTCCCTGACTGCAGAAGAAAAAGACAGGGACATTTAATAGGCAATACTGACAATTTTGTGGAAGTAGAATCTGAGCACCATTGGATTGTTGACAATTAGAGTACTTGTCTTGATTCATAATATAAATGATTTTTCTTTGGTACTGAAGTTACTGTGAGAACCGTCCAAAATAGTGTGTAAGGCACAAAGACAGTGGTATGGCGCTTGCTAGGAGCTCAGTGGAGGTCTGTCTATCCCAGCCTGGCTATAGAGCAGGGTGGAAGTGGTGACGTGATGGGTGGGGAGCAGGGAGAGGGGAGAGAAGATGACAAGTCCTGGTAACCTATAGGACTAGCAGGCTCTACTTTGCTGTGAGAATGTTGTCTCTCCGCCATTTCCTCACAATAAGGCCCAATGCTTTCCTGTTCACACACACACGCACACGCATACGCACACAGCACTGTGGAGCCACTACAAACAGCTCTCACACACAAAGCACTATGGAGCCACTGTACACACAGTTTCTTCCTCCTGCACTCACATCATGACCAGCCACTAGACAACAGAGAACAGTACTGCTAGTTTAATTCACAGTGGTTTTGGATGTTTGACTGAGTCAAGATGGCTTGAAGTGGGTAGACTGGCGGAGAAAACACTTAGCTGCCCCTAAGTGGAAACGGATTGCACAAGTTGAAAGTTCGTACAGGATCAAATCCTAACTTTATATAATCTCACATAACTGAAACTTTTTCATAGTTGAATAGACTGATTGTAAATGGTTCGGGATACAAGCGCCTGCTAAATGACTAAAATGTCATGTAAATGTAGGCTTCTGCTCATAGTGGATCAGACGGGACCACATTAAACCGAGCAGTACCTGGCACACAGGAGCATTCGTAGGTGGTGTCTCCCTTCTGGACGCAGGTGGCCCCGTTGTGGCAGGGGGAGGGGTTGCACGGTAGGTAGCGGGTATCGCAGTGCTTGCCTGTGTACTCTTGGGGACACTGGCAGCGGTAGGTGCCCACCTCGTTCACACACACCCCTCCGTTCTGGCAGGGCAAGGGGCTCTGGGCACATTCATTGACATCCTGCTTGCAGGTCTGACCGTAGAAGAAGGGGGTGCAGGAACAGATGTAGTGGGACTCGAAGGGGGTGCAATGCCCGCCGTTGGCACAGGGGTTAGAGGCACAGGGGTCTGCCTGCTGGCACTGCTTACCTGGAGGAGACAGACACTCATCTTGTAAATAAAGGATGAAACATTTAATAAATTCACGATTGTAACTTTATTTACATTAGGGCTCTCACAATACAATATTATGGCGATACTTAGGTGCCGATACAATATGTATTGCGATTCTCACAATTTTATATGTATTGCGATTTGATACTGTGGTTTTATTGCGATTTGATGTTCCAAACACATTGCTCACCATATGTCTGCTACAGACAGACAAGAGCCATGAGAAAACAAGGTTTGATCAGTTATGGAAATAAAAATGCTGAAAACAAATTTGCTCCCTATTTCAAAAAAAGATGGAGAACAAGCTACAAAGGACAACTACTGGAATTTTGGTGCAGGTACAGCCAACTAGCACAAAAATTATATTGCGATATTGTCAAAACGATTCGATGCAATTTATCGTCAAAAATAATATCCTGAGATGTAACTGTATCGATTTTTTCACTCATCACTAATTTAATGTACAGTCATGGCCAAAAGTTTTGAGAATGACACAAATATTAATTTCCACAAAGTTTGCTGCTTCAGTGTCATTAGATAATTTTGTCAGATGTTACTATGGAATACTGAAGCATCATTACAAGCAATTTAATAAGTGTCAAAGGCGTTTTATTGACAATTACATGAAGTTGATGCAAAGAGTCAATATTTGCAGTGTTGACCCTTTTTTTCAAGTTGGAAAAAATTTGTCAGAATTTGTGGGTTTTTGTTTGTCCACCGCCTCTTGAGGATTGACCACAAGTTCTCAATGGAATTAAGGTCTGGGCCATGGACCAACATATCGATGTTTTGTTCCCCGAGCCACTTAGTTATCACTTTTGCCTTATGGCAAGGTGCTCCATGATGCTGGAAAAGGCATTGTTCATCACCAAACTGGTCCTGGATGGTTGGGAGAAGATGCTCTCGGAGGATGTGTTGGTACCATTCTTTATTCATGGCTGTATTCTTAGGCAAAATTGTGAGTGAGCCCACTCCATTGGCTGAGATGCTTTACTGTTGGCATAACACAGGACTGCTGGTAGCGCTCACCTTGTCTTCCCCCGGACAAGCTTTTTTTTCCAGATGCCCCAAACAATCGGAAAGGGGATTCATCAGAGAAAATGACTTTACCCCAGTCCTCAGCAGTCCAATCCCTGTACCTTTTGCAGAATATCAGTCTGTCCCTGATGTTTTTCCTGGAGAGAATTGGCTTCTTTGCTGTCCTCCTTGACACCAGGCCATCCTACAAAAGTCTTCGCCTCACTGTGCATGCAGATGCACTCACACCTGCTTGCTGCCATTCCTGAGCAAGCTCTGTATTGGTGGTGCCTCGATCCCGCAGCTGAATCAACTTTGGGAGATGGTCCTGGCGCTTGCTGGACTTTCTTGGGCGCCCTGAAGCCTTCTTCACAACAATTGAACCGCTCTCCTTGAAGTTCTTGATGATCCGATAAATGGTTGATTTAGGTGCAAACTTATTGGCAACAATATCCTTGCATGTGAAGCTTTTTTGTGCAAAGCAATGATGACGGCACATGTTTCCTTGCAGGTAACCATGATTGACAGAGGAGAACAATGATTCCAAGCACCACCCTCCTTTTGAAGCTTCCAGTCTGTTATTCGAACTCAATCAGCATAACAGAGTGATCTCCAGCCTTGTCCTCGTCAACACTCACACCTGTGTTAACGAGAGAATCACTGACATGATGTCAGTTGGTCCTTTTGTGGCAGGGCTGAAATGCAGTGGAAATGTTTTTTTTGGGGATTCAGTTCATTTGCATGGCAAATAGGGACATTGCAATTAATTGCAATTCATCTGATCACTCTTCATAACATTCTGGAGTATATGCAAATTGCCATCATACAAACTGAGGCAGCAGACTTTGTGAAAATGTATATTTGTGTCATTCTCAAAACTTTTGGCCACGACTGTACATACATAGCTACTTGTATTTTAAGGAAAATAATGCCCTATGGTTAGTTGTAACCATGGTCAGTTTAAAATTTTCAATGAACAGAAGACCAGTTAGTAATGCTATTTGTCACTACTAGAGTATGCAGTTTTTCCCTCCGGTATTCTGACTACAGTGTGAGTAGTAAATATGACAGTGTTCACCTGACCAGCCAGGGGGACATCTACACTTGTACTCTCTGAGGTTGACCAGATCGCAGGTGCCACCGTTCCGGCAGGGAGAGCTGAGACAAGCGTTGTCGATTGGCGTCAGACACAGGCGGTCCGTGAAGCCCGGTTGGCAAGAACACGTGGAGTCCACTGAGTTCCCACGGGGTACCGTGTGACACGAGCCACCATTTTTACACGGAGAGGAGATGCAAGGGTCCCGGTGCTGACACTGGCTCCCTACAAATCCATCCCGACACCTTGAGAGAGAGAGAGAGAGAGAGAGAGAGAGAGAGAGAGAGAGAGGAGAGAGAGAGAGAGGAGAGAGAGAGAGAGCGAGAGAGAGGGGGCAGGATGTGTCAGCATTAATGGTTTAGGGAAAGTTGTATTCAACAGGTGAGGACTGACAACAACAAAAAACTTTCTTTTTTTTTCAAGTTAACACGAGTCAAGCATGTGTGGCTATTGCAATGTCACCTGTCTTTATCTGTTTTAGTAGATATAAGATGTGGGAAAGCAGGAATGGTGAAAGCAAAATAACTAGTTGGCTTCCACTTTACTGCTTTCACCTGTTTTCAGAGGTCAGTGCAAACAAGGACAGGAAGCCACTTTAGGCAATTGAGATTTCCCTACTGTGTGCTCATCAATATACATCTCCAGCAGCCTGGGAAACAGCCTCAGCCTGATACTAACTAAGTAAGTAAGTAAAGAACTAACTAGTCCCTGCTCACTGTGAAAGACACCCAGAGGGCTCAGACAGGAGGATGCTGTCTCTCTTTCTGTCCTGACCACTGTTTTAACAACACGGCAACATAGCCATGAGAACTATGCAGAAAAACCGCACATTTGCCTTTTCACTATCGTCCTCTCAGACAATGAGTTCGGCCATAAACCACAGCAACTCCAGGACATGGGGGGCAGGGGGTGGGACTGCAAACGGTTCCCAGAGTGGAGAGGGGGAGAGAGAGGAGGAGGCGCGGGAGGGAGAAAGAGAGAGAGAGAGAGAGAGAGAGAGAGCGAGAAAGAGGAAGAAAGGGAGAGTGGGTGGGGGCTGTCAGGTCAGTGGGATGGATTCACACATTTACTATTACAATGAGATGGCTTGGAGAGTCCCCAGAGGCTAAGCAAAGTACACTCCCATCCAAGGGCCACACAGCGTGCACACACACACACACACGCACGTGCGCACTGCACATACACACACACACACACTCACACAATCACACAGGTGGCCAGAGAGGTTAGTGGGGTCAGTGAGGTGATCAGGGAGGTTACCAACTGTTCAACAGATCAGTCATGTCAGAGTCAGCTGAAAGAGATAACCCACCACCTTCAGTTTGGAACCTCACTGCTTCAACATGCTCCTATTTGTCATCCAGAGGGTTTCTGTACTGCTTCCCAAAGGGCTGAAGGGTGGGGGTTGGTCATTATGGATAGACTAACTCCATTCATCAATAGTACACAATAGCATTGAGCTGGACACTGACAATAATGGTAATCCAGTCTCATTTTTTGACATAAAAAGTTGTCCACCATGGCGCCAATCAACAGCTCTTAGCAAGAAATATGCTCCACTCCACTCCTTTGTTTCAGTGCTCTAAGGACAAGGCAGTGTCTATACCATTCTTTAAACTCAGAGTTAACATCATGGATACTTAAAAGCAGTGTGCCCCCACCTCAACTCTCTCTCTCTCTCTCTCTCTCTCTCTCTCTGAGACAAGGGACACAGAGCGAGCACTGTAAACTCTATCATGAACCACACAGACACTTTTGATATCAGTCATTCTCCTAGCGAAGCTTTCGCTAATTCCTTGTCAATTCCCCCAAGGCAAAACATGAAAACAATACCAAACATTCCCAAACAAGCTAAGTCCTTCCTATTGGAGGTTGTTGCGTTTTTGTTTTATAGTTGCAACTAGGATTGCATTTATTTAAATATATAATACCTGTTGATTACAGCTACTGTGTGTCACTGATTACATAGTGTTACGCCTCAGCAACATTTTAATATAGTTCAAAGTTCTCACTCCAAAATACCATGATATAGTTGTCTATTACTATTAGCCCTGGGGGGCTGGCTAAATCACATCCCCAAACATTCCCAGGGGGCCGTTGGATGTGTGAGCGAGAAGACTGAGGGCCTGGGGCCAAGCAGAGGCCCCTGTGGGGACAGACATGTGTTTAGACAGGGTTTCTCTCTCACAGGATTAGGGTGACAAGGGAAAGAAAACATCACATGCTAGGCTGGGCGCTAGCTACACAAACATTAAGGATCCGATGGCATGTCACTCTGCTTTAATAATGCTAGGCTGAGCAACCTTTCCAGACACTGGGATAAACCATGGAATCACCCCTCTTTGGTTACAATGAGCATGTTTGTTAGGATGTTTTTTTCTCCAGAGATAGAAAAGGCCATCTACCAAAGTCTAGGACTTAGGACTATTCTAAATCACTCATCTAAACATGGTCCCGTTTATTTTGCTGTGGAGAGAAGAATTCATCCTCAGTTCATCCTTATTCTCTATAGTTTTTATTCTGCTTTCATTTTTCAGATAATTCACATAATTTGCTATCTTTTTTGAATTATGACAGAGATGTATAAGAATGCAGAAGCATTCCGCCAGGCAGCAATGCAATGCAATTCTGTGTCACGATCGTCGTCAAGGAAATGACCGGACCAAGGTGCAGCGTGGTAAGCGTACATTATTTTATTTTAAATGTCGCCAACAAAAACAATAAACAACAAAACGAACGTGAAGCTCTGTAAGGCTATACATGCCACTAACAAAGGCAACAACCCACAAATGAGAAAAGGAAAAAAGGCTGCCTAAGTATGATTCCCAATCAGAGACAACGATAGACAGCTGTCCCTGATTGAGAATCATACCCGGCCAAAAACAAAGAACAAGAAAGCATAGACTTTCCCACCAGAGTCATACCCTGACCAAACAAACATAGAGAATAAAAGGATCTCTACGGTCAGGGCGTGACAACCCGGGTCTCCCATAAAGGGGGACAGAGCAGACACAGTGGGTGCCTGGTTCTGGGGTTGTGAGGCTGGGCATGCGTTGCTCTCTGGGCCATCGTTCCCAAAAGGCTGCAGTCAAGGAGCAGGTGCGCATGTTAATGAGGAGACGGCAGCTGCTGCCTAACCACCGCTCACTCACCCCTCCCTCCCTCCACCCCTGTTTCTGCGCCCTCTGTGCCCATCTTCTTCCCTCCGTACCTCCATCCCCCGTCCCCAGGGGAATAGCTAGAGCCTGGGCTGCGGGTGTCTGAATGCCCCCCTACTCCCCAGCCCTGGAGGGGGATAGGATGAGAGGCCCCATTGTTTCTCCTCCCCATTCAGACCTGACCACAGGCAGGCCAGGAGCCTCCAAGTTGAGAGTGTGCATTGAGCTGTTAAACCTTCTCCTTTCTGTTCCTTCTTCCCTCCGTCCTGCTCTCCTTTCTATCTGGCTCATCCCTGCTCTCTCTCACACTCACTTTTTCTGGTCCTTCATTCGGCCTTCCCTCTCACTCACACCTCCTTCATGAATCTTCTTCTCTCTCTCTCTCTCTCTCTCTCTCTCTCTCTCTCTCTCTCTCTTTCTCTCTTTTTTCATGGCATCCATAGGGTTGTCTGGTTTTGTAAGCCACCATATTAGGATTTATGAGTCTCTCTCAACTGGGTCTTTGCTCCAAAGTCCTCAAAGTCTGAGTCTGTTTGTTACTTTTCAATGTTCAACCATGTTGGGGGGGGAGACAAGTGAAAGAGGATCCTAGAAGTGGAATTTTAAAAACAAACCCGAAACACACTTGAAAGACGCAAAGAGACAAACAAAAGCTGTCTGAAAAAAAGGAAATTGGAACTGGTTTTGGAGGGGGGACTGAGGAGGTTGCTGTTTGGAAGGAATGTTGGTGTTTACTATAAAAAAGCTTTCCCTTGTCTCCTGAATCTCTTGACTGCAGTCCTCAATGGAGGCTTCTGGCAACCTCACTTTACAGGGCTCCACAAAACCTCACACCAGGTTTGAAACGGGGCCCAGACCTGCGCGTTCACACAAACATAGTAACGTCTCTCACACATGCACACACACACACACACACACACACACACACACACACACACACACACACACACACACACACACACACACACACACACACACACACACACACACACACACACACACACACACACACACACACACACACACACACACACAGAGGCCTAGAGAGCTGCCGTTTCTTACAACACAGCCCCGTCTCACACTGGGGCTTCAAAGACAAATACATAAAGCACCCTCTCCCCTGCCTCGGTCCACGTGGCCCCGCTGCTCAAACACACTGTAGCATTGGCGTTTGCACAGAGTAAACGTCAACGCGCGCTATCCAAGAATGCTAAAAGTTCTCTCTTTAACTTTACGCTGTCAGCACAAAATACATTTTACAGGACACACAAGGCTAACCGTCTTAATGCCTCACACAGACTATAAAAGGGCAAAACAAAAGACACTCAACTAACTCTTTTATGGAGTCTTTAGTTTGCACCACTCAGAACAAACAGTGAAAGGCAGCTGCTGCTGCTACAACAGACTCCTGGCTGCGTCATCTAGAGCTCACTAATCTCGACAGCAGGTAAACTTTCTGCTCGAAAGTTAAATAAAGAAGAGCTGAAAAGAGGAGAGGAATCAGAAGCTGTTCAAATATCAGGTGTGCGGCGTGCCTGAGTGATGTTGCATAACAGGAGAACAGGAGGATCTCTAGTCAGGCTGATGCTGTTGTTGTTATCCTTTCACTGTTGTGCCTCCCTCCCTCTGTGCCCCAGTAGCCTCCATTGTCCTGCTGGGATTTATTATCTTCCTGGCCACCAGTAGCCCGTGGCAACAGATCTCTCTCTGTGTGTGTGTGTGTGTCATTGATGCAGTGTGCATCAGGCGGCTCAGGATCAGCCCAGGCCGGCAGCAGATGTTGTCCTGACACCTGACCTCGGGAGCAGACACCACTCTGGGGGTTTCCCCACTGTTGGGCCAATCTGCCATCTGTCACACTCTGAAGTCGCTATGCACAGAAAGGCACTGCGGCTTTGAAGACAGACGGGCACGCAGGCGTACACATGCACACACAGGCGTACAAACACACACACACAGAGGCGTACAGGCTCCAGTCTCCCACTTGCCTGCTGTTGTGGCCTACCTCTGGACCTATCAGGGCTGTGCTTTGTTTCAATAGATCCTATGACAGCCATGAAGCCCCTCTATGTTACCCATTCTACAGTATCGTACTGTAGTTTCTCTAGAGGGGAAAACAGACCAAGTAGACGAATGGTAATTAGCAGAGAGTGGCTGTCCTATCGCATCTGAACCCCGAACATCAGTCGTCACTTTCTATTCATTTCCTGACTATTCTACATGTTGAATGCTTGAATCGCCAACCTGGTCGACCCCCAACAGGTGATGTACTGCGCAAGGAGGATGTTTTGGTTGGTCTGTCGGTGGTGTAAGAGAAAAGGAACACTTAAACTGTTCTAATTTAATTTCATAACAACACCACATATTACTTGAACCTCTTCTTTTTCAGATTTCAACACAGTGTACTGAGTAAGTGACAAACTGTTCCATTTTGGGCCTCGAACTAATCAAGTGATTAGAAGTCTCTCCTTTATATGCCTCCACTTCTTTCTCTTTCTGGCACTAAACTGCCTTCAGCCTGGAGTCAAACTGTGCCAGGAACACTCTATTCCCCTGCATCACTTCTCTCCACTCTCTTTTCCAGGCTGTTTGGTGTCTGTGCCTCTGCTAAAGTATCCTTTCGTCTTCTCTGATCTGTTTAAAAGCACTCCCTGGGGCCTGCTTTTGTACTGTGCCTCAGCCTCTCTCTCTAATCGTGCACATGAGAGCTGACCTTCCCAGCCCAAATCTGTTATTGTTTATTAGAGGCCTGTTTATTTGGCCGCTCCCACAGGGACAGGGATACAACATAGAGCAGAGGCAGAAGGGGGACAGAGGAGGCAGGAGGACAACAAGGGAGGCAATAGGAGGACAGGGGAGGTAGGTGAGACGAGGAGGATGAGGAAAGGGAGGCAGGAGGATTACAGGGGAGGCAGGAGGAAAAGGCAGGAGGAAAACAGGGGAGATAGGAGTTGGGGAGGCAGGATGAGGACAGTGGAGGAAGGAGGAAGACAATGGAGACCGGAGGTGGACAGAGGAGGCAGGAAGAAGACATGGGAGGCAGGAGGAGGACAGGGGAGGCAAAGGGGAGGACAGAGGAGGCAAGAGAAGGACAGTAGAGGCAGGAGGACAGTAGAGCAGGAGGATATTGGGGAGGCAGGAGGAAGAGTGGAGGCAGGATGAGGACTGTGGAGGCAATAGGAGAACAAGGGAGGCAGGAGGTGGACAGTGGAGGCAGGAGAAGAACAGGGGAAGCAGGAGGAGGTCAGGGGAGGCAGGAGGAGGTCAGGGGAGGCAGGCCTCTGGGACTTCTGACTCATAGCTACCTTCTCCTAGTGACTGGTAGTGCTCACGAGCCAAAAGTGGTCCCTGAAAATTGCATACTACGTTATAAGTGTGCTGATATGTGCACCATGTCATTGCCCTCTCTCTCTCGCATTGCTGTGGGTGCATCATGTGTATCTTGCCAGCTGTCACCCATATGGCAAAAGGCTGAAGCTCATTGGTTGAACTCGAATCGCTAGGGGGCTGGCCCAGGTCGGGGGAAACATTTGGGAATGGCGCAGCACAGCTTCCAGAAAAACAATTGCTTTCAAACTAGGGATTTCATGGCTAATTAGGGGTAAGACAGTACTTCTGCTCATAGATTTTGCATGTATGAAATACACATTGATACATCCAGTGCAAAGTGGGAGGTTTAAAAAATACATAGTAGTCGACAAAGTTCCACAGCATGTCTTTAAGTGCTTAAAGGTGGCTGAAGGTGTGTGACATGGAAGCAGACCATGAGGTAGTTACTGTACAGAGCACACTGAGCTAAGTGCTGTGTTTGGTTGAGTACTACCTATGAGAAAATGAAGTAATTCTAATGTATTTTGTGAAGTTTAGGTGATTTAAAAAAAAAACAGATGCCCTCGTTAGTTTAAACATGATTTCAGAATGTTTGTTGCTGTTTTTAAAACTTTAAAGGTCCTCATCACTCCATCCAGAAGAAAGCCATTCGTTTATGTTTTATGTTCTCTTTGTGGAAAGTATCCTGTGTGAGTATGTGTGTGAAAGATCATAGAACACCTGCCACTGTAAGGCACAAGTCTTCTGTTTAGAGTTGAATGGCAAAACCACAAGTAATCATGGGTATTATGGAGCGTGCTGCCTTGTGGGTAATGTAAGTCCCTTTCAGTTGTTCTGTTATGATCCAGACAGGTGGTCGGGTTCAAATACACCAACTGAGGAAATGTTCCTCTAAAATGTTCTATCCTGCCCTGCTACACATGCACAACTGAGTGGCTGTCACTCATATTAGCCGGTGATCAAAGTTTATGTGATTTTTCTTGGCATGTGTCACTCCTCCGGTACAAATATCTCTAATCCCCAACATCAAGTCACTACAATCAGTCAGAACAGAATAGAATAGTTAGAGGCTCAGCTCAGCCTCTCTTTCTTTCCACTGAGGTATGTGCTAAAGGGAAGCTGACTCCGCCCCCAGTGGCCCATGAAAGCACAGGGTAAAACCTTTAGAATTAAATCACTTTTTGGACCTGAATGCCAAAACGTTCAAGAGATAAAAGGTGCTGAAAGTTGACCCATTTTGCATACCCTTAACCATACCATGAGATATCCATGTCTTCATCACTGGAAAAGATCAACGGTTGAGATTGATACTTAAAAGCGTACAAACAGGGTTTTCAAACTATTTTATAATTTCAGGTGGGAAAAAATGACTTTTTTTTCAAGAAATAAACAAATCTTTTCCAGTGATGGTATGGTGGGGTTGTGCACAATGGGTCAACTTTCAGCACCTTTATCTCCTGAATGTTTTGGCATTCAGGTCCAAAAAGTCCCTTTATGACCACTTCTATGGAACGTGTTGTTTAAATCAAAAGGGATGCTGTCAAAAAGTGATTCAAAATGGATTTACCCCACAGGACCCCGTGTGATGATATGATCACATGCAATACAGCACCTTTTCTTTCCCCAGTCCTTTCCTATTTTCTGAATGAAAGGATGGGTGGTGGGGGGGACTAAGAGTCAGGGACTCATCTGCCCCGTAGCAAACAGAGGATGTATTCAAGCATTCCTGGCCGGAGACAAGGGACGCTTTCATTCATGATGTACTGTGGTCAGTCACCACCACACCACACATGCCAGGGAATTAATTGGCCTGCTTCTTATTTAACTTCAGTCAGAGAGAGTTTTAACACACATGTAGCTAGGCAATCTAGCTAGCTATTCTGAAGGGAATTCAATAAAGCCTGGACAGAAACTTGAGAGATTGATTATCTGAGGTTATATCAGTTCCAGGTCTTTGAATACAGTGCCTGCAGAATATAATCTGTCATAGAAGCCTCTGCCTCAGGCGCTAACTGGGCTGTTTCTGTCTGTCTGAAGGAAGGGTTGGTTACTGGCTGTTACTGAAGAATACTTATTTCATCAGCCAGGCTCATAGGCAGCGCTCCAATTACTGAAGCCTCAATTTAGCTGACATGCTCACAAGTTGGAGACGCTGCTGTGACATATTGGAGTGGCCGGAGGGAGACAGGCTGTTACTGCAGATAACCTATCTCATCAGGCAAAGTAGTGCACTACATAGAAAATACGGTTCATGGGTCCTGGTAAAAAGTAGTGCACTACATAGGAAATAGGGTCCATGGGACCTGGTCAAAAGGAGTGCACTACATAGGGATTAGGGTCCCATTTAGGACACACCTAGAGTGATTAGGTCTATCTACAGTACAGGACAGGTTGGTGAGTGACAGGCAGCCAGCCATATTGCCCAATATGCCCCAGCCCAGTTTCATCCATACCACATCACCTCTAAATCTTACCTCTCCAGTGAGGGACTAAGCCCTCGTTTGAAGTACAAGAGGTCACGTGAATCACTGCATCAATGGCCTGTCAAAAAAACTAAGTTGTTTTGAGCAGTCTTTTCTGTTTGCCTGCCGACTGACTGAGGTATGTGAACTCTGGGCATGGCAGCCCTCTCCGGACCATCGATCGCTCATCTCTCTGTCTGAGGCTCGGAGGCTAAGCCCCTTGATTCTAGCCATCCCAGATAGGGTTTCATATTTTCCAGGTATTTTACAAATGTTCCATCCCGAGAATAAATCACTTTTCTCCCGGGTAACACAGAATTTCTCGCCCAAACCAGAAGTGTCATTCTAACTCATAAATATTTCTGGATTTGATTAGAGCTTTGATCAACATGAAAATTCAGACCTGATGAGCCATACATTAAAGACATTTTATGAGACAAACCTAAAAAAGCCCAAATGATTGTGTTGTTATCCAATACATAGCCTCTGATATATAGACTAGTGCACATTATGCATAACAGAAAAACTTAAAATCCCAAAGATGCAGCTATGCTCTCCTGGGTAAATAAATGAAACATGCTAAGCTAATATTTTTGAGTGTGGACTGTATTACCGTACTGTATTATACTGTAGCATATGAGATGGAATTACGCACCTCGTTCAAACCATGCAGCTGGGAGAGAACATGTGATCCTAATGCAGGACACGCAGCCTACAAAGTTACAATTATTGACTAGCATTTTTTATATACAGTTGAAGTCAGAAATGTCCATTGCTCGTGTTTCTTGGCCCAAGCAAGTCTCTTCTTGTCATTGGTGTCCTTTAGTAGTGGTTTCTTTGCAGCAATTCAACTACGAATAAAAGAATAAGAGCACCTCCTCCCAGCTACCCACTGCACTGAGGATAGGAAACACTGTCACCACCGATAAATCCACGATAATTGAGAATTTCAATAAGCATTTTTATACGGCTGGCCATGCTTTCCACCTGGCCACCCCTACCCTAGTCAGCATCCCTGCACCCCCAAAAGCAACTTGCACTAGCCTCCCCTTTCTCCTTCAAATCCAGATAGCTGATGTTCAGAAAGAGCTGCAAAACCTGGACCCCTACTTCCTAAAATTGTCAGCCGAAATTGTTGCAGCCCCTATTACTAACCTGTTCAACCTCTCTTCCGTATCGTCTGAGATCCCCAACGATTGGAAAGCTGCCGCCGTCATCCCCCTTTTCAGAGGGGGAGACACTCTAGACCCAAACTGCTACAAACCTATATCTATCCTACCCTGCCTTTCTAAGGTCTTCGAAAGTCAAGTTAACAAACAGATCACTGAACATTTTGTATCCCGCCGTACCTTCTCCGCTATGCAATCTGGTTTCAGAGCTGGTCATGGGTGCACCTCAGCCACACTCAAGGTCCTAAACGATATCATAACCTCCATCGATAAGAATAAATACCGTGCAGCTGTATTCATAAACCTAGCCAAGGCTTTTGACTCTGTCAATCACCACATTCTTATCAGCAGACTCAACAGCCTTGGTTTCTCAAATGACTGCCTCGCCTGGTTCCCCAACTACTTCTCAGACAGAGTTCAGTGTGTCAAATCGGGGGGCCTGTTGTCCGGACCTCTGGAAATCTCTATGGGGGTGCCACAGGGTTCAATTCTTGGGCCAACTCTTTTCTCTGTATACATCAATGATGTCGCTCTTGCTGCTGGTGATTCTCTGATCCACCTCTACGCAGACGACACAATTCTGTATACTTCTGGCCTTTCTTTGGACACTGTGTTAACTAACCTCCAGACGAGCTTCAATGTCATACAACTCTCCTTCCATGGCCTCCAACTGCTCTTAAATGCAAGTAAAACTAAATGCATGCTCTTCAACCAATCGTTATCAGCACCTGCCCGCCCATCCAGCATCACTACTCTGGACGGTTCTGACTTAGAATATGTGGACATCTACAAATACCTATGTGTCTGGTTAGACTGTAAACTCTCCTTCCAGTCTCATATTAAGCATCTCCGATCCAAAATTAAATCTAGAATCGGCTTCATATTTCGCAACAAAGCATCCTTCACTCATGCTGCCAAACATACCCTCGTAAAACTGACTATCCTACCGATCCTTGACTTCGGCGATGTCATTTACAAAATAGCCTCCAACACTCTACTCAACAAATTGGATGCAGTCTATCACAGTGCCATCAGTTTTGTCTCCAAAGCCTCATATACTACCCACGACTGCGACATGTATGCTCTCGTTGGCTGGCCCTCGCTACATATTCGTCACCAAACCCACTAGCTCCAGGTCATCTATAAGTCTCTGCTAGGTAAAGCCCCACCTTATCTCAGATCACTGGTCACCATAACAGCACCCACCCGCAGCACGCGCTCCAGCAGGTATATTTCACTGGTCATCCCCAAAGCAAATTCCTCCTTTGGCCCGACTCTCCGTCCAGTTCTCTGCTGACAATGACTGGAACAAATTGCAAAAATCACTGAAGCTGGAGACTTATATCTCCCTCACTAACTTTAAGCACCAGCTGTCAGAGCAGCTAACAGATCACTGCATCTGTACATAGCCCATCCAACTACCTCATCCCCATACAGTATTTATTTTGTTTTGCTCCTTTGCACCCCAGTATCTCTACTAGCACATTCATCTTCTGCACATCTATCACTCCAGTGTTTAACTGCTAAATTGTAATTATTTTGCCACCATGGGCCTATTTATTGCCTTTACCTCCCTTATCTTACCTCATTTGCACACATTGTATAATAACTTTTTTTCTATTGTGTTATTGACTGTATGTTTGTTTATTCCATGTGTAACTCTTTGTTGTTTGTGTCGCACTGCTTTGCTTTATCTTGGCCAGGTCGCAGTTGTAAATGATAACTTGTTCTCAACTAGCCTACCTGGTTAAATACAGGTGAAATAAAAAAAATAAATTAAATGAAGGCCTGATTCACAAAGTCTCCTCTGAACAGTTGATGTTGAAATGTGTCTGTTACTTGAACTCAGTGAAACATTTATTTGTGTCACGCCCTGACCTTAGAGAGCCTTTTTATTTCTCTATTTGGTTAGGTCGGGGTGTCATTTGGGTGGGCATTCTAGTTTTTCTATTTCTTTGTTGGCCGGGTATGGTTCCCAATCAGAAGCAACTGTCTATCGTTGTCTCTGATTGGGGATCATACTTAGGCAGCCTTTTTCCACCTTTAGTTTGTGGGATCTTGTTTGTGTGTAGTTGATTCCTGCACTGCATGTAGCTTTACGTTTGTTTTTGTATTTTGTTTTTTCGGTGTTATTTAAATAAAAGTAAAATGTACGCCTACCACGCTGCACCTTGGTCCAATCCATCTCTAAACGATCGTGACAATTTGGGCTGTAATTTCTGAGGCTGGCAACTCTAATGAACTTATCCTCTGCAGCAGAGGTAACTCTGGGTATTCCTTTCCTGTGGCGGTCATCATGAGAGCCAGTTTCATCATAGCGCTTGATGATTTTTGCAACTGCACTTGAAGACATTTTCTAAGTTCTTGAAATGTTCCTCATTGACTGACCTTCATGTCTTAAAGTAATGATGGACGGTCATTTCTCTTTGCTTTTTTGTGCTGTTCTTGCCATAATATGGACTTGGTCTTTTATCAAATAGGCTATCTTCTGTATACCACCCCTACCTTGTCACAGCACAACTGATATGCTCAAATGCATTAAGAAGGAAAGAAATTCCACAAATTAACTTTTAACAAGGCACACCTGTCAATTGAAATGCATTCCAGGTGACTACCTCATGAAGCTGGTTCAGAGAATGCCAAGAGTGTGCAAAGCTGTCATCAAGGCAATGGGTGGCTACTTTGAAGAATCTCACATTTGTTTATCACTTTTTTAGTTGCCACATGATTTCATGTGTTATTTCATAGTTTTGATGTCTTCACTATTATTCTACAATGTAGAGAATAGTAAATATAAATAAAAACCCTTGAATCAGTAGGTGTGTCCAAACTTTTTGACCTTTACTGTATACAGTATATATCTTGAACATGATTATCTATTTTGGATGCAATTTGAATGGAATTGATGGAGAGAGAGAAAGACCGCGAAAGATTACTCACATTCACACTGATTTAAAGCAACGATTCGAGTGATTGGCTGCTTTAAAACTCAGCAGCTGCAATAAATAAAAATAAAAACATCTTTACAATTAAAAATTGAGGTGACCCCCCCCAAAAGCCAGATGGAGGTGTGTAAATTAGATGAGCATTCAGTTCATATATTACTGTAGCATAGGCTATGCTGCAGCAATGTAGGCCTACCTGTCACGAGAAAAAAAGCTACCATGATGAGATGATACATGCATTGTAAACTGCGCTCCGTATTGAGATGCACCGTATGTCCCGACCCTGAGTGTTGATGATTGATCATACAGAGAGCAGAAAGAAGGCCGTAGAGAATCAGATTTAGACATCACATATAATTTAGCAGTTTAATTTCAGGTCATACTGTTCATAGAAATAACTTATTCAAATTGACTGGTTTCTCGCAGTTAAATCCCACAGCCTCGCCAGGATCGTGGATCATATCTCGCTCTCTCCTAGCTCTGATTGGCCCTACACTGCACTACTTTCTGTTACTGTCATGTCATCCTGCTAGATGAAAGGCCTCCTTCAAGGCCTCAGAGATAAACTACCCTGGCCTGCCCTGATCCCGGTGGCTCTCATTCGCCAGTCCAGATATGGGGTTGGGCCGCGGTACTCATGGAATGTAAAGTAGGCATCCCTGCAGTACTATATAAAACTGAAGGATTGGATGGGACTTGACCTGGGAATCCCACTTGTCTTGACTTCAGAGTGACATGGTTTTATTTGAGGTGAAGGAACGTTGTAATCCTGTTAGGAATGGAAACATGGCAGTGGAAAGACACTTTCTGTCTGCTCAGGAGGGAGTTTCATGGAGACCATCATAGAATGTAGCTCATATCATTGAGTGGGTTAGACAGGCTGTAACACAGACAGACACCACCACACCCAACTCTCTCTCTGTGAGCATGTCATTAAACATCCAACATAAGGTCTTTGGTATACAGTAAAGCAGGGCGATATGGGGGAAAAATCCATATTGCGATAAATTGCTTGAATTGATGCGATAACGATAAATAGAACAACGTTTATAACATTAATGTGCCCCACAGTCTTTTACAATTATCCTTTAAACTACTACAATTAGTTTGATGGTTGTAGCTACCAACTGTCCCATTAACAATCACCCATATTAGAAATGTATTTAATTTCAAACTTCACGTTTCTCTAGCATAGGATACTTATTATAATGAACGATATCAGCCAAATGCCTGTGATAAGTGTATGGTCGGTATCGTCCCAGCTCTAGCCTAGAGTACCTCGTGGGTCGATGGGTCATTCATTACACCTAACTCATAACATGAAAAGGCATCATGTCAATTATCTGCAGAACCCATCTGGATGTGGTTAGTCCATCCAGGCATTCACTTATACTGTATTATTTTCCCACAACGCTCACAACATTTGTCAACAATTCAGTAGGACCTGCCACATAATTCTTCCATTTTGAAAAGACACTGGTGAGAAATGCATGTTGAAGATTAAATTGTTATGGAAAGAAACGAGCGCTGTTAACATTAGGCCACAGCATTAGTATTAGATCAATCTGATAGGGTGCACTTAGCTTACTCCGCCAAATGTTCCCGTTTCAGGCACTTTTTCACATCACTGCACTGTTTAAAGTTTGTCAAAACCCTGTTTAAAGGCCCAGTGCAGTCAAAAATAAGTTTCCTGTGTTTTATATCATATTGTACAACAGCTGAAATGAACATTGTAAAAGTGTGAAAACATTGGATCAGTGTCATTTCCTGATAGTTGCTGGTTGAAAATACGATCTACACAGGACCTTCTAATCAGCAGGTTTGCATGGGCGGGAGTTTCGGCTTTCCATGGTGACACCATGCGGTAAATTGGTTAATAGACCAATAAGAAAGAGAGTTTCAAGCCTTTTTGCCAATAACAGCTAGTTTTCAGTTTTCTCCCTCCCCACTCAGACCACTCCCAGACAGTCCTAGCAAAATTGGTTGAAAAAAAAATGTTGGGCTAAAAGCTATTTGTGCCCATTTTAATGGAAATCTTTTACAGCAAGCCACTTAATTGTTTCCCAGAAATTATTTGATATTGATATAAAAATGGCTGCATTGGGCCTTTAAAATTTGTCCAAACATACTGTATATCCATAAACAAACAGCATTTCCAGCAATGAACACTAGAGAAGACACAATCTCTGACCTCTGCCTGCACATTTCAGACACATTGTGGGATTGTCAACTCTTGTTACTACGTAATAATAATTTTAAAAATAAGCATATGTAACAGTATAAATTTAGACCGTCCCCTCGCCCATACCCGGGCGCGAACCAGGGACCTTCTGCACACATCAACAACAGTCACCCACGAAGCATCGTTACCCATCGCTCCACAAAAGCCGCGGCCCTTGCAGAGCAAGGGGAACTACTACTTCAAGGTCTCAGAGCAAGTGACGTCACTGATTGAAACGCTATTTAGCGCCCACGCTAACTAAGCTAGCCGTTTCACATCCGTTACACATAGTACACAAAATTAGGCATAGTAAAAAACTCCATCCCAAAAAACATGGTGCTCCATCACAATCTCCATGTTTAACTAAAAGAGTCTGAGGACAGTGAGAGGCACAATGATGGCTATGTGGCCCAACAAGAGGGTTCTGCCAGACAGAATTAAGATGTGGCCAAGAGCCAAAATGGCTGCCTGGGCATGCAGGAGCCAAGCGCCGATCCGGCCGGCCTGATTGAGCTGCCGCACCAGCCCAGCTTCACCACACTCCACTGCAGCTCAGTAAGACGACACTGGCACTCCAATGCCACGCTGGAAACAGAGCCAATGTTCAGGTAGCCTTAATGGAACAGGGGGTAAGAGGGTTCAGCGGACAATAGAAGTTCTATGTGTCGGTGATATAGAAGAGCTACTCAACACTTTGTATAGAACGGCTCATTTCACTTTCAAAAACAGTGAATAACAACAACAACATTAGAACAACCTGAGATATGCATTACAACTTGTTTACTAACTTCCAGTTTCCTTACGTGTCGGCTCCCAATTATGACACCATCCAGTCTAATTATACTCTACTGCCATCTGTCCTTTGAAATCTCTCAGAGAGAGAGAGAGAAAGCCCATTCAACATCAACAGGGGGACAAAACCCTTGAGCAGGGGGAGGACAGAGGGAGTAGGGGGTAGGACGGGGGGAGAGGCAGTAGGTCAGGGGGGAGCAGGGGGAGGACAGAGGGAGTAGGGGGTAGGACGGGGGCAGAGGCAGTAGGTCAGGGGGGAGCAGGGGGAGGACAGAGGGAGTAGGGGGTAGGACGGGGGGAGAGGCAGTAGGTCAGGGGGGAGTAGGGAGTAGGACAGAGGCCGCAGCCAGCACTCTGGGAAGCCTCACCCAGATTAGTCACAGAGAATTAATCTGACTGGAGAACAATGGCCACCGAGCTTCTAGCAAAGCCCAGCTGTCGCTCCGTGAAAGAAAAGAGAAACAAGATTTTGGGCCCAGAGTGGGTGTCTCGAACATAGACTTCTGCTGGAGAGGGAGCCTGCATGCAGTAGCAGTGGGCAAAACTGGGCAGGCCACGAGACACACAGACACAGCAACCCCCAGTGCAGTCCTCATCAATAAGCCTGGGTTGTGTTTGCATTCCAACAATAGGCATGTGCTGCTCTCTGAGAGAACTGAAAATGCAGTGAGCGGCCTATGGCGGGCCTCAGCTCAACACTATTTAACAACTTATCACAAAAAGTTATGTAATTCACTAAATGATCTCTGGAATGTATAATATGTGTTTATACAGGCTGCAGGTGTTTCCCTCTAGTCAAATAATGGGATTTGAAACTTACTTGCACTCTCCATTTCCATCAGCTGTGGCCTCACACCTCCCCAGTTTCAAACACAACTCCGTGGACATAGAGCATCTTAAACCTGCAAACAGAATGTGTCAACACAACAACAGCACAATCCAAGTATAAATACTCATGTCTTCTTTCTATTTTCACATTTGAGGAGAAGATTTTCACATACAGTCATTACATTAACAAAATAACACCAAAGTGCTTTGTTAACTAAGCCATGAGTAATAAATGACAGAACTATCCCTCATGACAGTGATTGTTATGGCCCAGGTGTGACTACAGCCATCTTGAAGTGCAGTTTGTGGTGAATGGGAATTGACACAACACTGGTAGGTGCATTCTTCTTCCCTTTTCAGCTGTCCCATCGAATGTACTATATTTGGGGAGTAACATAGCGCTGCGAAAACGGTTCTGTGTAACTCGACTCAAAACTGCCCCAATGGCCGAGGCTTGAGTTTTCATATTCCTGTGAAAAGTTATAGACTGAACACTGAACTTTCTGGCAAACGCGTCACGCACAGCGAACCGTATGTTGCAGCGTCTGTCTGGCACCAGGTTGGTCTGGCGCGAGCTGCGTCTGCGAGCCGAGAGTGCAACAGCTGTCTAGCGAGAGGCGCACGCACAATGAATACATCCACATGAAACGTATGGAGGAAATGGAAACAATAGCCATGTGCAAATAAAACCTACATAGAAAGTATACGTTGGAATGAGAATAAGTTATAACAGAGCAGTTATACATAAATCGTAATTGGTTATCAGTGCGTTGTGGGGGCTCAAATCACTGCAAATTAAGAAACTTTCTCACAATTGTGGGAGTCATGCATGAGACTACAACCAATATCAATATGTCTGATGTTGACAATGTGATGCCTGGCTATCTGTGAATACAAAGTAAACTTAAGATAGAAACAAAACGGAAGCTGAAGAAAAAATAAGCACAACTAAAGAGGCAGTTTTGCCAAGTATTTCTCTTATGTCAAGCCATCCTCAAAGAGAGAAGCTGCCTTTGAAAAAACGCTTGGAGATCGAATGCAACAAGTGCAACGTTCTGAGGTAGTTTTAAAAAATCAGGTTTGCGACTTCTTCCTATTTGTTCCTGTCAGCATTTACTTTGCAATAATACGAGCGTATGTAAGTGAATTCGTGGAAAACATCTCCGTAATAAGCTAAATGTATATGAATATTTACCCACTGTGTATCGAACCAAACATGGTTTAATATTATTATTGCGCTTACCTCGTGTTAGAACAATCAGCGACAACAGGAAAGTTAGTTTCACAAAGAAAGGATGCATTCCTTTTTTTCTGATTTAAAATTGATAAATAATTCCACCTGGAGTTATCATAGATCCTATTTTATTTTCCCCTTCGACAATTAAAAAAACGTAGAATTCATAATTTCATAGATCCAAAAAAGTAACCGTTTGCGGCGCGTCTCTGTGAACTCCGTAGTGTACATGCAATGTTGTCACTCCAGTTTCCAAGTTGTAAATGATTTGAGGGACTCAATTCTCAATTCCTCCATTCCCAATTCCACATCTAGGGGCGTTATCCTTCCGCGCCACAAAAGCCTTGTTCACATTGGCAGTTTGAAGTGACTCAATATTTGTTTTGTTTTTTAGAATCTGCTGTTTTTCCTACAATCTGAACAGCCAAAAAGCACATGGAATCAGATATGTAACAGACACATATATTATTTGAAATCATATAAAATACTGTATATGTGCTTGATTAAGCGTGCCTATTGCAATGGAACCAATAGAAAAGTTCAAAAAGTGGTTTGACATCAGATACACATTTGATTCCTGGCCATTGGACTTTTGTCTGAATGGTCAAATCTAATTGATTTGCTCTCAAGTGGTTTTTAGACTGTGATTTGGCATATTTTGTTGCTAGCTAGCTACTCTGTTGACAGTTTGTTGAGCTGTAGTGGTGAAGGCCTGTGTGGCTTAGTTGGTAGAGTGTGGCACAATGCCAGGGTTGTGGGTTTGATTCCAATGGGGGACCAGTTTGAACAAATACTAAAATGTATGCACTCACTACTGTTGATTGTTTGCAAACAAATTAGTGAATGTACTAAATAGCTAGCCAAAAAGGATAGGTTTTGAAAGTTGGATAATCTTCTCCTTTGTGGCTTTAAAGTGTTTTCACAGTATGACTTTGAGCATTCGAAGCAACTGGGATGTCCATGGCAGGCATTGTTGTCACCTTAGCTTGCTGCATAGCTTCTGAGTGGTCAAGTTCTTTTTGTGTGCCCTGGGTGAGCGGAGTTTGCTCATTTTAGACCATTCCATTGATCCTTAAGTGAAATCTACACCCACCCGACAAACTCCTCAAGGAATTATAGCCTACACGCACCCTATGTAAAGCCATCAAAATAACATATTTACAAACATTTTCTCCCTGCCATTTCTTGTTAAATTGTAGGCTATTGCAATCACTGACAAAACAACACATAAATGAAAGCCACAGTATGTAGAATTCCCAGTAAGCCTAGGCTACTTTCTATTAATGGAAACCTAAATATAACAGAATGAATCCTCAATTAAACCAGGTGAATTAAACCAATTAACCCCTAGTTTGGAAGAATATGTATGTTGTTTTATGTACTGTATGTCTTATGTCATAACCAAATGATGTAAAGGATAATCCTGCGTTCACAGGAAAATAATGTACGACGTGGAAGGTTGGAACTATCCTTCCACAGAGTTGCATTATTTTCCAAAGAAGGCATAGAGCCCTGAGTTGATTATCCTGTTTATACCATGGCTATAAATTAACATATTTGCCGCTAGAAATGTATTTATTTGTCAGTAGAAATGTGAAAACATCCACTGAAATAGCTAGCATGTTTACTAGCTAGCTGGATAGCTACAGTAGTTGCCTAACTGGTGCCTTACTGCTATTATAAATTGGTTACCAGGGCCTCCCGAGTGGGGCAGCGGTCTAAGACACTGCATCGCAATGCTAGAGTCATCACTACAGACCTGGGCTGTATCACAACCGGCTGTGATCTGGAGGCGCACAATTAGCACAGTGTCAGAGGAGGGTTTGGCCAGGGGGGCTTTACTTGGCTCATCATGCTCTTGTGGCGGGATGGGTGCCTGCAGGCTGACCTCGATCGTCAGTTGAAGGGCGTTTCCTCCAATGCATTGGTGCGGCTGGCTTCCGAGTTAAGCTGGCGGGTGTTAAGAAGCGTGGTTTGGCAGGTTTCAGAGGACACATGACTTGACCTTTGCCTCCTGAGCCCGTTGGGGAGTTGCAGCGATGAGACAAGATTGGGAAAAAAACAATGTACCAATGTAATAGAAGAGTAAAAATAAATGTTTTGTCATACCCGTGGTATACGGTTTGATATACCACAGCTTTCAGCCAATCAGCATTCAGGCTCGAACCACCCAGTTTATAAAACCAAATAAAGAATGTATTCCTTATATTGTTTATGTTTTTGTTGGTGGCCCACTCTTTGATTGTATGCACATCTTACAAATACAAATGTAGGCCTTAAAGAGCTCTTTAAGCAGCCCAAGTGAAGATGTACTGTAAATTCACACAACACACAACATTCTGTCTTGCAAACACTTGTGGGAAAATGTTCTAATCTACTCATCCCCATATGTTATATGCATTCCAGTTCCTTTGAACAGCTTCTAATGTAGAGCATCACAACCTTCTCTCAGGATGTAGGCCCATGCATGATTCAAATTTGTCATCTAGCATGAACCATGATAACAGATCTAATCCTCCATAGCTGATAAGTAAATGCTGACAGTAGGCCTGGAACTTAGGTAAGTACTTTCTGGTTGTGCTGAACCAGCAAAAACAGAGCAGGTCAGATTCAGAAATTGGTCCATTTTCCTGATCATTTTACAACTGCTAATCATCAAATAACATTTTATTGGTCATATGCACATGGTTAGCAGATGTTATTGCAAGTGTAGCGAAATGCTTGTGCTTCTAGTTCCGACAGTGCAGCAATATCTAACAAGTAATCTAACAATTCCACAACAACTACCTAATACACACAAATCTAAGTAAAGGGATGGAATAAGAATATGTACATATAAATATATGGATGAGCAATGACAGAGCGGCATAGGCAAGATGCAATAGATGGTATAAAATACAGTATATACATAAGGGATGAGTAATGTAATATATGTAAACATCATTATTAAAGTGGCATTAATACAGTTACTAGTGATCCATTTGTTAGAATGGCCAATGATTTCAAGTCTGTATGTAGGCAGCAGCCTCTCTTCTCTGTGTTAGTGATGGCTGTTTAAAAGTCTGATGGCCTCGAGATTTTTCAGTCTCTCTGTCCCAGCTTTGATGCACCTGTACTGACCTCGCCTTCTGGATGGTAGCGGGTGAACAGGCAGTGGCTCAGGTGGTTGTTGTCCTTAATGATCAAGTATAACCTTTGTGAGAATGTTTTAGTAGTTTAGGATGACTTTTAACATTGTGTCTTAGGCTGGTACTGTCACGACTTCCGCCGAAGTCGGTCCCTCTCCTTGTTCGGGCGGCGGTCGACATCACCGGTCTTCTAGCCATCGCCGATCCACCTTTCATTTTCCATTTGTTTTGTCTTGTCATCCCAAACACCTGGTTTCAATTCCATCATTACATGTTGTGTATTTAACCCTCTGTTCCCCCCCATGTCCTTGTCCGGAATTGTTTATTTGTAGTGCTTGTGCACGTTATGTTGATGTGTAATGGGTTTTGTTTACCCATTGATTTATTGTTCTGTTTACGGTGGTTTTGTTTATTAAACTGTGCTGTTGTAAATACGTTTTCTGCTCTCCTGTGCCTGACTTCTCTGCCGCCAGTACGCACCCCCTACAAAATTCAGGACCTAAACTTATGGAGTCAGCAGGAGCAGGTACCCCGGGTATAGGGGTGGAGGAGCGCGTCCGGGAGCACGAAGCAATGCTCCACCATCTTGGCACTGCCATGGACCTCGTTGTCCAGACAATGGACCGCTGGGAGAGACAGGGAGTTCTCCCTGCTCCTCCACCAGCACAACCGGGGTCTCCACTGCGCGCCCCTCCTTCTCCTGGACCCAGTGGGATTCGTCTCTCCCTTCCCCAGGAATACAATGGGACGGCTGTGAACGGCCAGAGGTTCCTGTCGCAGCTGGACTTATACCTGGCAACCGTCCACCTGGCTCCTTCGGGCCGTGAGAGGGTGTCCGCACTCGTCTCGTGCCTCACCGGGAAATCCCTGGAGTGGGCCAACTGCGTGTGGAGAGAGGGAGATGCGCCGTTGGACCAGTTTGAGGGGTTCACCCAGCCTTCGACCACCCGCCTGAGGGTAGAGCGGCGGGTGAATGCCCTCTTCCATCTGAGGCAGGGGACGAGGAGCGCCCAAGAGTTCGCCCTGGATTTTTGGACCCTGGCTGCCGGCGCGGGATGGAACAACAGGGCCCTGATCGACCATTATCGCTGCAGTCTGCGCGAGGACGTCCGCCGGGAGTTGGCCTGCAGAGACACCACCTTCACGTTCAACCAGCTGGTGGACCTGTCCATCCGGCTGGATAATCTACGTTCAGATCGGGGTCTGTTGGTTCCATCTCCCCGTAACCCCTCTCCGATACCCATGGAGCTGGGAGGGGTGGTGCGCAGGGAGACCGGAGGGGGTTCCAGCTCGTGCACCATCTGTGGCCGCAGAGGTCACACTGCCGGTCGGTGCCGGGTTGGTTCATCTGGGTAACGAGGCAGCAGGCAGGGCGCTCATGCCTCACCCCAGGTAAGCCGGCACCATTCTCAACCAGAGCCCTCTGTTGCACATATGTTTGTGTATGTCACTTTTCCTGAGTTTTCCCTGCATTCCCAGCATAAGGCGCTCGTCGATTCAGGCGCGGCTGGGAATTTTATTATAGATAGACTGTTCGCCCATCGTTTAGGGATCCCCATTGTTCCTGTGGCTGTGCCCTTCCCCGTTCACCACTTAGATAGTCAACCATTAGGGTCAGGGTTGATTAGGGGGGCCACCGCTCCTCTGGGCATGGTGACGCAGGGGGGTCTCAAGGAGAGAATTAGTCGCGTCCTTATTGACTCTCCTGCGTTTCCCTTGGTGCTAGGCCTACCCTGGTTAGCGTGTCATGACCCCACTGTTTCTTGGCCACAAAGGGCTCTCACAGGGTGGTCGCAGGAGTGCTCGGGGAGGTGTTTAGGGGTTTCCGTTGGTGCTACTACGGTGGAAAGTCCAGACCAGGTCTCCACCGTGTGCATTCCCCCTGAATATGCCAATTTGGCTCTCGCCTTCTCCAAAAAGAAGGCGACTCAATTACCACCCCATCGACGGGGCGATTGTGCGATAAATCTCCTGGTAGACGCTGCACTTCCCAGGAGTCACGTGTATCCCCTCTCACAGGCGGAGACGGAGGCTATATGTCTCAGAATCCCTGCGCCAGGGGTACATTCGGCTCTCCACTTCAACCACCTCCTCGAGTTTCTTTTTTGTGAAGAAAAAAGGAGGGAGGTCTGCGCCCGTGTATTGACTATCGGGGTCTGAACCAGATCACGGTGAGGTATGGTTACCCGCTACCATTACCACAGCGATTGAGTCGATGCACGGGGCGCACTTCTTCACCAAACTAGATCTCAGGAGCGCTTACAACCTGGTGCGTATCAGGGAGGGAGACGAGTGGAAGACAGCTTTCAGTACCACCTCAGGGCACTATGAGTACTTTGTCATGCCGACCGGGTTGATGAATGCGCCATCAGTCTTCCAAGCCTTTGTAGACGAGATTTTCAGGGACCTGCACGGGCAGGGTGTGGTGGTGTATATTGATGACATTCTGATATACTCCGCAACACGCACCAAGCATGTGTCCCTGGTGCGCAGTGTGCTTGGTCGCCTGAGCGTGACCTGTACATCAAGGCTGAGAAATGCCTGTTCCTCCAGCAGTCCGTCTCCTTCCTAGGGTATCGCATTTCCACCTCAGGGGTGGAGATGGAGAGTGACCGCATTTCAGCCATGCGGGTCCCTCTTTGGCGTTCATAGTGGAGGTGGACGCGTCCGAGGCTGGAATAGGAGCTGTGCTCTCTCAGCACTCGGGTACGCCACCGAAGCTCTGTTCCGGCTGTATGACACAGAGGAGCGACCCATGGATCCCACTCCCATACTCCCCGCCTCCTGCCTGGTGGCGCCGGTAGTATGGGAGCTGGATGCGGACATTGAGCAGGCGTTACGTGCAGAGCCTGCTCCCGTCCAGTGTCCCGCTGGGTGTCTGTACGTCCCGTCTGCTATTCGTGACCGGTTGATCGATTGGGCCCACACGTCACCCTCCTCTGGTCATCCTGGGATTGGTCGGACAGTGCGCTGTTTGAGCGGGAGGTACTGGTGGCCTACCTTTGCTATGGACATGAGGGTTTATGTTTCCTCCTGCTCGGTGTGTGCCCAGTGTAAGGCTCCTAGGCACCTGCCCAGAGGGAAGCTACACCTCTTACCCGCTTCACAACGGCCTTGGTCGCACCTGTCGGTGGATTTTCTTACCGATCTTCCCCCCTCACAGGGTAACACCGCGATCCTGGTCGTTGTGGATCGGTTCTCTAAGTCCTGTTGTCTCCTCCCTCTGCCCGGTTTCACCCCGAGAGTAATGGGCAGGTGGAGAGAGTAAACCAAGATGTGGGCAGGTTTCTGCGGTCCTATTGCCAGGACCGGCCGGGGGAGTGGGCAGTGTTCATGCCCTGGGCCGAGATGGCACAGAACACGCTTCGCCACTCCTACACTAACCTCTCTCACTTCCAGTGCGTACTGGGGTACCAACCGGTTCTGGCACCTTGGCATCAGAGTCAGGCCGAGGCTCCTGCGGTGGATAACTGGTTTAGGCGCGCTGAGGAGACATGAGAAGCTGCCCGTGTTCACCTTCAGCGGGCCGTGCTGCGCCAAAAAGAGAATGCAGACCGTCACCGCAGTGAGGCGGACCGGGTCTGGCTCTAGACCCGAAACCTGCCCCACCGTCTGCCCTGCCGGAAGCTAGGCCCGCGCTTTGTGGGGCCACTTAAAGTCCTGAGGAGAGTGAACGAGGTTTGTTATAGGTTACAGCTTCCCCCAGATTACCGTATTAACGCCTCGTTCCATGTGTCTCTCCTCAGGCCGGTGGTGGCTGGTCCGCTTCAGGAGTCTGAAGTGCGGGAGGTTCCTTCGCCCCCTCTGGACTTCGATGGGGCCCCGGCATACTCCGTTCGCGCCATACTGGATTCGAGGCGTCAGGCGAGGGGCCTTCAGTATCTCGTGGAGTGGGAGGGGTACGGTCCGGGGGAAAGGTGCTGGGTTCCGGTCGAGGACGTGTTGGACCCTTCAATGCTGCAGGAGTTCCACCGTCTTAGTCCTGATCACCCAGCGCCTCGCCCTCTGGATCGTCCCTGAGGCCGGTGTTGGCGCACTGCTGGAGCCGCGTGTCAAGGGGGTGTACTATCATGACTTCCGCCCGAAGTCAGTTCGGGTGGCGTTCGGCGGTCGACGTCATTGGTCTTCTAGCCATCGCCGATCCACCTTTCATTTTCCATTTATTTTGTCTTGTCTTCCAACACACCTGGTTTCAATTCCATCATGACATGTTGTGCATTTAACCCCCTGTTCCCCCCATGTCCTTGTCAGGAATTGTTTATTTGTAGTGCTTGTGCACGTTATGCTGGTGTGTAAACGTGTTTTGTTTACCCATTGATTTATTGTTCTTTGTAAATAATTTTTTTGCTCTCCTGCGCCTGACCTCTCTGCCGCCAGTATGCACCCCCTGCAGGTACGTGTATCCTAATGTTTCAGAGCACACAATTAGATTGTCAGTGCAAATGTCAACTCCCACTCACAAATACAATGAATTCATTTCAAAATTGTGCAATAATTAATTTGGGACTGGTACAAACATTTTCCAAGTATCACTAATCAGAGGGGTTGGGTTAAATGCAGAAGACACATTTCAATTGAATGCATTCAGTTGTACAACTGACTAGGTATACCCCTTTCCCTAATCGTAAAAAAAACAACAGAAGGGAACAGTTTTGCAACTGGTGGTTTCTATGCCTGCAGGACAGTGACTCATTTTTTTAGTGGTGAATCCATTTCTGTGTGACATTTAAAGGAGCTGCGTACATGCCAAACGGACCTCCAGGTAGAACAAAAGCCTGGAGTGTGGGAAGAGGAAGACTGAAGCAAACTTTGTGGCCCTGGGTCCTGAGAATGGAGAGAAGGGTTAGAGGAGTAGATCATGGAGAGAATGGCAAAGGAGTGAAAGGATGGGGGAGAAGATGATGAAGAGAAGGTTAAAGTGGTTGAGGAAGTAGTGATGTCCCACTCCAGTCTCCCTCTCACCTAATTTATCACCTGATTTACGTAACAAAAGGCACATCGCAATAGGTGGTCCAGGTATCCTCGTGACATGACACAAGTGGGAGGCGATGGGCCTTTCCTCTGTTATTCTTCATTGCTCCCTTATTGTTCCCAACTTCTTGAATGCATACTCCATGAAGTTTGCACATGCCTAAAAAATGATTTTGTCTAAAAAAAAACTTTAAGTGTGTTTACATTACAGTATTTATATGTGGGATATTGTTTTTCAACAGGAAAAGTTTTTTAAAAATTGCTGGAGTTTGACAAAAAAAACAGTTTTTCTAACTTTTTCAGAAAAACATAGACAAAAGTAATGTCAATTATATAATCAGCTATTGTTTTATGCCCAATGTAATAGGAGGAACATTTGTATTGTGTCACATCCCAAGGTTGAGTGTAAACAGGATTTGTGTTGCCTTCCTTCTCATTGTGTTTATCTGGACCATTTCAATGCCCCCCATCCCGGTAGCCATTATTGAAGACCATACATATGTAGGATATTAATTTGAGCCAGTTTGCAACAGCAGGTAAATAATCCTGCAGCAAAAGGAAATTTGAATTACTATGGGGTTGATAAAAATAAATATTAGGGCAAGTCAAGTCTGACATTTTAAAGTGGAAATTATAAACTTTAGAAGCTTTTTTAAATGTAAAATACACTACAAGTTTGCATTTCTTGCTGTGCAGGAACATTCTCAGTAACAAAAGAGCAATTAAATTAAGATGCTACAGCTGTAATGACACTTAGCAAATGGTTTTATCCAAAGCAATTTACAGTTCATTGAGTGCACGCATTTAAGTATATGTTACCCCTACGGGGATTGAAACCACAACCTTGGCATTGCTAAAGCCCCTCTCTTACCAAATCACACAGGACCAGCCTCACTGTATCAGCTCAAGCCACTGAAAACAGACAGGGTAGAATTTCACTATTTTGATTACTCCCTGGAAAATAATTGTGTTATCTACCTGTTAGTACCTGTCCTGGTAAAATGGTCTCTGTTAGCACTCCAAGGTGAGTTTATCACAGTTGGGAGGGGCTCTAGCTTCAGTTTGTTTTAGGTTGTGATTTAGTAGTGCTACTGCCTGAGCTATCACTGCATGCCCAAACATTGACATGGCAGAGTCACAGATCAGAGCTTCTTACTGGCCACTTGTCTAAACACACTTATTACAATGCTACTCACTTATTGCAATGGAAATATTAGACTGCTACAATATAAAGTGGTATAGTAGGTATATCAGATAAACCATAAAATTATTTTAATTCCTCCCAAAGCTGTCATTCAAGTATCTCTCTCTTATTAGTTGTTACTTAGACAAGTGTGTCTTTTCCTTAAACCAAGGCTCCATTCATCCCAATTCAACACTCCTAAACTAGTTCAATATGATCCATAACTCTAAATTTACTGTGTGTGTTGAGATGAAGTGTACAGCTAATCCAATCCACACCAGAGCATACAGCACTCTGAGCTGCAGAGAAACAGAGTAATTGTTTGTACCATGCCATGTGAAAACCAGAACCATCCCTCATCCTCCATCCACATGTTAATAGGACTGAGGGGGAGGGAGATGGCTTCAGAGGACATGTTGGGACGTGTCTATTTACTACAGCTTCGTAAAGATCTCAATGGTTGCCTCTTTTATGTATACTTCTATGTACTGTATTAGCATGCTGTACCATGGAATTTGTGGTTTGTCTTCAGAATATATCATTTCAGCACTGAAGTGGCACATCACCGCCACATCATGTTTGAATTCATTTTAAGTTGATAACATCTTAGCTCAATGTCTCAGTTCAAGGCAGTCCAAACAAATGTTAAAATGCGTAAATTCCTATTCCTTTGAACAATCACCTGATCAGTTTCCTCTTGTGACCATAGGCGCTGATATCCACACTAGCCCTGTTGTGTCAATGACTCTCACCTCTACGTCCCTGAGCTACCCTGTCACACCAAGAGGAAACACTTAAGTCTGTAGGGGCAGGAAAGCCAGGAGATCCTGTTGCCTCGGTAATACCACACAGAGTGAAACACCCCCCCACGCCAAACATCCAAATCTCAGCCCTACCAACCTTTTGTCCTGCTTCTTGTCTGGGGGACACTGGCGGTTAGGTTAGCCTGGTAATTAGCACATTGAGTGCACATAAACCTTCTGTAAGAGGCTCTGGGATCTTCTAATCACTTTAACATATGACTGTTATGTCACCTCCAGGCCACTGAGCTTTTTTTAAACATCCAATCGGAGAAAAGCAGAACGTCTAGTTGATCATCTTGTTTATAATAAAACAGGGAGTTACAGGCCAGGGACAGCTGAATCAGTGTAAGGGAGATAATCATTATGATTTATATCACATTCATTTATTTGGGAGCTATACCACCTCATGTACAATAGTACGACCCTAGGTAGTCTTGTCAAGGCAATCAGTCTTGACAAAAGTGTTCTGCTCCAATGTGGCCAATGGGTGCGTTCGAGTGGATCAATTTTGTCTAGTCGATGGTCACCGCCAATGTTCCCTCAATTTTTTAAAATCAAATTTAAGGTCTGTGAGTGCAAACTTGAACATTGTGAAAATTCTGTGCCACGTTTACTGTGAACACTGAGGCTGTACCCGCTTTAAGTTAGATTGAACAGTGGTCAAGTAGGCTACTGTGGCTATTTGATCATCATGTAGGCCTAACAGAGTGGTCTACCATCAAAAACAATGTAGAAAATGCATCTAATAACATATTTACATGGAAATAGCTGTTCTATCATCCAGCCTACAGTAGCAGCCAATGTGTGGTGTTCAATGTAGGCCTACATTCCATGAGACTTTTGAAAAAACATGCAGAGATTGACATTAACCTGTTTAATGCTGTTTGTCCTTCAGACAAGGAGGTGACGGAAAATATTGTTGTGTTGTTCGACGTACTTTACAAAATAAAATGCATAATTATTCCCATACCACTATTACAGAGAATCAGACGAATTATGCTACCCTCTGCCTATTGGCTACTTAGTTTATTCAAGCATGTCTCCAAATACAACACTGCCACTTTAAGACAAAGAAAAGCTCTTAACCTGACTCCTTTTATCAAAGATTTCTAGATGTACACGTTTTGTGCTATTGTAGGAAGCAATCACGCCCCCATCTCTGACTGCAAATGATCAATAACTTGGCTAATAACTCACAAACTAGCAAACAATATGAAGAAATGTACAATGTGCACACGTCGTTACATGTAGCTATTGCTTTGATCTCAAAACAAGCCCATCCACTCATGATTGTTGATGCTGTTAAAACAGTCCAGTTCAAAATAAATACACAGGTCCATATATGGCAATGGTCTATTTGCATATAGGCCTACTGCAGCTCTGATTGGTTATGACGCACTGGTCTGTGTAGAGTATGTGCCTTCGTGGCTTTTGTGCCTGTCAATGCAATAGAATCCTACTCTGCCTACAACAAAATCTCTTGCATAGTTCATTTTATTTCAATATGTTGCATTAAAAGTGGCTAATATTGCACTGATTCGATCACAATTCCCACATTAAAGGGAAACATTGATAGTGTTAACTAACGGTGAAAACTCTAGAAAGTTGAGTGAAGTTCAATCTCGTGCAAATATGCGCACCGGGGGAGCTGCACTCCCCTGCATGTGTGCAGTTTAGGGGGAACATTGTGGTTACCGCCGTTCAAAGTGTGTTGCATTATGGGGATAAAAAGTTGCATGCGCCGAATACAACAGGTGTAGACCTCAAATCAGATGGCCTGTTGTCCGGACCTCTGGCAGTCTCTATGGGGGTGCCACAGGGTTAAATTCTCGGGCCGACTCTCTTCTCTGTATACATCAATTGTCATGTATTGTCATATTATGTCTTGTTCCTGTTCTTTCTCTTCACCCTGTCTCCCTCTGCTGGTCGTATTAGGTTACCTTCTCTTCCCCTCCTTCCCCCAGCTGTTCCTTATCTTCTCTAACTACCTCGTTCACCCTTTTCCCACCTGTTCCCTTTTTCCCTCTGATTAGGTCTCTATTTCTCTCTCTGTTCCTGCTTCTGTCTTTGTCAGATTCTCGTTTGAGCTTCTCATGCCAGAACCAAACTATCGTCTCGTTTGCTTCAACCTTGTCCTGTCCTGTCGGAATCTGCCTGTTCATCTGAGTCTACGTGTGATCAGGTACCTCTGTCCTCTACAACCCAGCTAATCCCCTCTGCTGCTAGAAGGGGACTCTAACCCAGCTATTCTCCTCTGCTGCTAGAAGGGGAACTCTTCTGTGATATTCAGAAGGACTTTATGTTTCATTTGTCGCCCTCTCTGCGGGTTGTTTATGTTGCCATCATATACATTTGAAGAGGATCTATGTCTTACCTGTGTTTCGACATTAAAGAACTCTGTTTTTGTTAAACCGCTTTTGGGTCCTCACTCACGTGCATAACAGAAGAATCTGACCAAGAATGGACCCAGCGACTTCGGATCCTCTCCACTCAGCCGTCGAGATCCAGGGAGCGATGCTAGGCAGACACGAGCAGGAATTGTCTGCTGCTCGACATGCCGTTGAGACCCTGGCCGCCCAAGTCTCCAACCTCACAGAACAGATTCACCATCTCTGCCTCGATCCACCGGCCACTTCCAGGGCTTTCGAATCTCCGGAGCCCAGAATCAATAACCCGCCGTGTTACTCTGGGGAGCCCACTGAATGCCGCTCGTTCCTCACCCAGTGTGATATTGTGTTTTCTCTCCAGCCCAACACTTACTCCAGGAGCACAGCTCGTATCGCCTACGTCATATCTCTCCTTACTGGACGGGCTCGTGAGTGGGGCACGGCAATCTGGGAGGCAAGGGCTGAGTGTACTAACCAGTATCAGGACTTTAAGGAGGAGATGATACAGGTTTTTGATCGTTCTGTTTTTGGGGAGGAAGCTTCCAGGGTCCTGTCTTCCCTATGTCAAGGTAATCGATCCATAACAGACTACTCTATTGAGTTTCGCACTCTTGCTGCCTCCAGTGACTGGAACGAGCCGGCTTTGCTCGCTCGTTTTCTGGAGGGTCTCCGCGCGGAGGTAAAGGATGAGATTCTCTCCCGGGAGGTTCCTTCCAGCGTGGATTCCTTGATTGAACTCGCTATTCGCATAGAGCGACGGGTTGATCTTCGTCACCGAGCTCGTGGAAAGGAGCTCGCGTTCTCCGTTGCCCCCCTCTCCGCATCACTACCATCTTCCTCTGCCGGCTCGGGTGCTGAGCCTATGCAGCTGGGAGGTATCCGCATCTCGACTAAGGAGAGGGAACGGAGAATCACCAACCGCCTCTGTCTCTATTGCGGTTCCGCTGGTCATTTTGTCACTTCATGTCCAGTAAAAGCCAGAGCTCATCAGTAAGCGGAGGGCTACTGGTGAGCGCTACTACTCCTGTCTCTCCTTCAAGATCCTGCACTACCTTGTCGGTCCATCTACGCTGGACCGGTTCGTCAGCTTCCTGCAGTGCCTTGATAGACTCTGGGGCGGAGGGCTGTTTTATGGACGAGACCTGGGCTCGGGAACATGACATTCCTCTCAGACAGTTAAGGGAGCCCACGGCCTTGTTCGCTTTGGATGGTAGTCCTCTCCCCAGGATTCAGCGTGAGACGCTACCTTTAACCCTCACTGTCTCTGGTAATCATAGCGAAACCCTTTCTTTTTTAATTTTTCGTTCACCTTTTACACCTGTTGTTTTGGGCCATCCCTGGCTAGTTTGTCATAATCCTTCTATTAATTGGTCTAGTAATTCTATCCTCTCCTGGAACGTCTCTTGTCATGTGAAATGTTTAATGTCTGCTATCCCTCCTGTTTCCTCTGTCTCTTCTTCACAGGAGGAGCCTGGTGATTTGACAGGGGTGCCGGAGGAATATCACGATCTGCGCACGGTGTTCAGTCGGTCCAGGGCCACCTCTCTTCCTCCACACCGGTCGTATGATTGTAGTATTGATCTCCTTCCGGGAACCACTCCCCCCCGGGGTAGACTATACTCTCTGTCGGCTCCCGAACGTAAGGCTCTCGAAGATTATTTGTCTGTAGCTCTTGACGCCGGTACCATAGTCCCCTCCTCCTCTCCCGCCGGAGCGGGGTTTTTTTTTGTCAAGAAGAAGGACGGGTCTCTGCGCCCCTGCATAGATTATCGAGGGCTGAATGACATAACAGTGAAGAATCGTTATCCGCTTCCTCTTATGTCTTCAGCCTTCGAGATCCTGCAGGGAGCCAGGTTTTTCACTAAGTTGGACCTTCGTAACGCTTACCATCTCGTGCGCATCAGGGAGGGGGACGAGTGGAAGACGGCGTTTAACACTCCGTTAGGGCACTTTGAATACCGGGTTCTTCCTTTCGGCCTCGCTAACGCTCCAGCTGTCTTTCAGGCATTAGTCAATGACGTCCTGAGAGACATGCTGAACATCTTTGTTTTCGTTTACCTTGACGATATCCTGATTTTTTCACCGTCACTCCAGATTCATGTTCAGCACGTTCGACGTGTCCTCCAGCGCCTTTTAGAGAATTGTCTTTTTGTGAAGGCTGAGAAGTGTACTTTTCATGCCTCCTCCGTCACATTTCTCGGTTCTGTTATTTCCGCTGAAGGCATTAAGATGGATCCCGCTAAGGTCCAAGCTGTCATTGATTGGCCCGTCCCTAAGTCACGCGTCGAGCTGCAGCGCTTTCTCGGCTTCGCGAATTTCTATCGTCGTTTCATCCGTAATTTCGGTCAGGTGGCAGCTCCTCTCACAGCCCTTACTTCTGTCAAGACGTGCTTTAAGTGGTCCGTTTCCGCCCAGGGAGCTTTTGATCTCCTCAAGAATCGTTTTACATCCGCACCTATCCTTGTTACACCTGACGTCTCTAGACAGTTCGTTGTCGAGGTTGACGCGTCAGAGGTGGGCGTGGGAGCCATTCTTTCTCAGCGCTCCCTCTCTGACGACAAGGTCCACCCTTGCGCGTATTTTTCTCATCGCCTGTCGCCGTCGGAACGTAACTATGATGTGGGAAACCGCGAACTGCTCGCCATCCGCTTAGCCCTAGGCGAATGGCGACAGTGGTTGGAGGGGGCGACCGTTCCTTTTGTCGTTTGGACTGACCATAGGAACCTTGAGTACATCCGTTCTGCCAAACGACTTAATGCGCGTCAGGCTCGTTGGGCGCTGTTTTTCGCTCGTTTCGAGTTCGTGATTTCTTATCGTCCGGGCTCTAAGAACACCAAGCCTGATGCTTTATCTCGTCTCTTCAGTTCTTCAGTAGCCTCCACTGACCCCGAGGGGATTCTCCCTGAGGGGCGTGTTGTCGGGTTGACTGTCTGGGGAATTGAGAGGCAGGTAAAGCAAGCACTCACTCACACTCCGTCGCCGCGCGCTTGTCCTAGGAACCTTCTTTTCGTTCCCGTTCCTACTCGTCTGGCCGTTCTTCAGTGGGCTCACTCTGCCAAGTTAGCCGGCCACCCTGGCGTTCGGGGTACGCTTGCTTCCATTCGCCAGCGTTTTTGGTGGCCCACCCGGGAGCATGACAAGCGTCGTTTCGTGGCTGCTTGTTCGGTCTGCGCGCAGACTAAGTCCGGTAACTCCCCTCCTGCCGGCCGTCTCAGGCCGCTTCCCATTCCCTCTCGACCGTGGTCTCACATCGCCTTAGATTTTATCACCGGACTGCCTTCGTCAGCGGGGAAGACTGTTATTCTTACGGTTGTCGATAGGTTCTCTAAGGCGGCTCATTTTATTCCCCTTGCTAAGCTCCCTTCTGCTAAAGAAGCGGCACAAATCATCATCGAGAATGTTTTCAGAATTCATGGCCTTCCGTCAGACGTCGTTTCGGACAGGGGTCCGCAATTCACGTCTCAATTTTGGAGGGAGTTTTGCCGTTTGATTGGGGCTTCCGTCAGTCTCTCTTCCGGCTTTCACCCCCAGTCTAACGGTCAAGCAGAACGGGCCAATCAGACTATTGGTCGCATCTTACGCAGTCTTTCTTTTCGTAACCCTGCGTCTTGGTCAGAACAGCTCCCCTGGGCAGAATACGCCCACAACTCGCTTCCTTCGTCTGCGACCGGGCTATCTCCTTTTCAGAGTAGCCTCGGGTACCAGCCTCCGCTGTTCTCGTCTCAGTTCGCCGAGTCCAGCGTCCCCTCCGCTCAGGCTTTTGTCCAACGTTGCGAGCGCACCTGGAAGAGGGTCAGGTCTGCACTTTGCCGTTATAGGGCGCAGACTGTGAGAGCCGCTAATAAGCGTAGAACTAAGAGTCCTAGATATTGTCGCGGTCAGAGAGTTTGGCTCTCCACTCAGAACCTTCCCCTTAAGACAGCTTCTCGCAAGTTGACCCCGCGGTTCATTGGTCCGTTCCGTATTTCTCAGATCATTAATCCTGTCGCAGTGCGACTTCTTCTTCCGCGATATCTTTGTCGCGTCCACCCGGTCTTCCATGTCTCCTGTGTTAAGCCCGTTCTTCGCGCCCCCGCTCGTCTTCCCCCCCCCCCCCATCCTTGTCGAGGGCGCACCTATCTACAGGGTCCGTAAGATTTTGGACATGCGTCCTCGGGGCCGTGGTCATCAGTACCTAGTGGATTGGGAGGGGTACGGTCCTGAGGAAAGGAGTTGGGTTCCCTCTCGGGACGTGCTGGACCGTTCGCTGATCGATGATTTCCTCCGTTGCCGCCAGGTTTCCTCCTCGAGTGCGCCAGGAGGCGCTCGGTGAGTGGGGGGGTACTGTCATGTATTGTCATATTATGTCTTGTTCCTGTTCTTTCTCTTCACCCTGTCTCCCTCTGCTGGTCGTATTAGGTTACCTTCTCTTCCCCTCCTTCCCCCAGCTGTTCCTTATCTTCTCTAACTACCTCGTTCACCCTTTTCCCACCTGTTCCCTTTTTTCCCTCTGATTAGGTCTCTATTTCTCTCTCTGTTCCTGCTTCTGTCTTTGTCAGATTCTCGTTTGAGCTTCTCATGCCAGAACCAAACTATCGTCTCGTTTGCTTCAACCTTGTCCTGTCCTGTCGGAATCTGCCTGTTCATCTGAGTCTACGTGTGATCAGGTACCTCTGTCCTCTACAACCCAGCTAATCCCCTCTGCTGCTAGAAGGGGACTCTAACCCAGCTATTCTCCTCTGCTGCTAGAAGGGGAACTCTTCTGTGATATTCAGAAGGACTTTATGTTTCATTTGTCGCCCTCTCTGCGGGTTGTTTATGTTGCCATCATATACATTTGAAGAGGATCTATGTCTTACCTGTGTTTCGACATTAAAGAACTCTGTTTTTGTTAAACCGCTTTTGGGTCCTCACTCACGTGCATAACATCAATGATGTCGTTCTCGCTGCTGGTGATTCTTTGATCAACCTCTACGCAGACTGTATACCTCTGGCCCTTCTTTGGACACTGTGTTAACTAACCTCCAGATGAGCTTCAATGTCATACAACTCTCCTTTCGTGGCCTCCAACTGCTCATAAATGCAAGTAAAACTAAATGCATGCTCTTCAACTGATCGCTGCCCGCACCTGCGGTTCTGACTTACAATATGTGAACAACTACAAATATCTATGTGTCTGTTTAAACTCTCCTTCCAGACTCACATTAAACATCTCCAATCCAAAACTAAATCTAGAATCGCTTCATATTTCGCAACAAAGCATCCTTCACTCATGCTGCCAAACATACCCTCGTAAAACTGACCATCCTACCGATCCTCGACTTCGGCGATGTCATTTATAAAATAGCCTCCAACACTCTACTCAACAAATTGGATGCAGTCTATCACAGTGCCATCCGTTTGGTCACCAAAGTCCCATATACTACTCATCACTGCGACCTGTTTGCTCTCGTTGGCTGGCCCTCGCTTCATACTCGTCGCCAAACCCACTGGCTCCAGGTCATCTACAAGTCTCTGCTAGGTAAAGCCCCGCCTTATCTCAGCTCACTGCTCACCATAGCAGCACTAACAACACCTGCCTCTGATTGAGAACCATACTAGGCCGAAACAGAAACCAAACATAGAAAAACAAACATAGACTGCCCACCCCAACTCACGCCCCGACCATACTAAATAAAGACAAAACAAAGGAAATAAAGGTCAGAACGTGACAGTACCCCCCCCCCCCCCCCCCCCCCCAAAGGTGCGGACTCCGGCCGTAAAACCTAACCTATAGGGGAGGGTCTGGGTGGGCGTCTGTGCGAGGTGTCGTCAGAGCCGCCAGTCTGTCCTGAGCCGTCAGTCAGCCAGGAGCTGCCAGAGCCGTCAGTCAGCCAGGACCTGCCAGAGCCGTCGGTCAGCCAGGACCTGCCAGAGCCGTCAGCCAGCCAGGAGCTGCCAGAGCCGCCAGTCAGCCAGATGCCGCCAGAGCCGGCAGTCAGCCAGGAGCCGCCAGAGCCGCCAGTCAGCCAGGAGCCGCCAGAGCCGCCAGTCAGACAGGAGCCACCAGGGCCGCCAGTCAGCCAGGAGCTGCCAGTCAGCCAGGAGCTGCCAGAGCCGCCTGTCAGCCAGGAGCCGTCAGAGCCGCCATTCACCCAGGAGCCGCCAGAGCCGCCGGTCAGCCAGGACCTGCCAGAGCCGTCGGTCAGCCAGGACCTGCCAGAGCCGTCGGTCAGCCAGGACCTGCCAGAGCCGTCGGTCAGCCAGGAGCTGCCAGAGCCGTCAGCCAGCCAGGAGCTGCCAGAGCCGTCAGCCAGCCTAGAGCTGCCAGAGCCGTCAGCCAGCCAGGAGCTGCCAGAGCCATCAGTCAGCCAGGAGCCGCCAGAGTCGCCAGTCAGCCAGGAGCGGCCAGAGCCGTCAGCCAGCCAGAGCCATCAGTCAGCCAGGAGCCGCCAGAGCCGCCAGTCAGCCAGGAGCGGCCAGAGCCGTCAGCCAGCCAGGAGCTGCCAGAGCCGTCAGCCAGCCAAGAGCTGCCAGAGCCGTCAGCCAGCCAGGAGCCGCCAGAGCCGTCAGCCAGCCAGGAGCCGCCAGAGCCGCCTGTCAGCCAGGAGCCGCCAGTCAGCCAGGAGCCGCCAGAGCCGCCAGTCAGCTAGGAGCCGCCAGAGCCGTCAGCCAGCCAGGAGCTGCCAGAGCCGTCAGCCAGCCAGGAGCTGCCAAAGCCGTCAGCCAGCCAGGAGCTGCCAGAGCCGTCAGCCAGCCAGGAGCTACCAGAGCCGTCAGCCAGCCAAGAGCTGCCAGAGCCGCACCCGAGCCGCCGCCGTGAGAAAGGCCCACCCGGACCCTCCCCTTTTGATTAGGTTTTTGCGGCCGGAGTCCGCACCTTTGTGGGGGGGTACTGTTACGCCCTGACCTGAGTATTCTTTGTTTTCTTTATATATTTTGGTTAGGTCAGGGGTGATGTATGTATTTTTGTACTGTCTATGTGATGTTGCATGTTAGCACTCTGTTTCTATAGAGGTCCCGTTCTATAGCGGTCACGTTCATCTGGTTAGTTAGTTTGTTTTATTCTATTTCGTGTTTTTTTCCGTGTTCATTAAAGTATGCATTAACACCACGCTGCGCTTTGGTCCACTTCTTACGACGATCGTGACAGTCTCATTGTTGTCGGTGGTCAAACCTACCACTGTTGTGTCATCAGCAAACTTAATGATGGTGTTGGAGTCATGTTTGGCCATGCAGTCATGAGTGAACAGGGAGTACAGGAAGGGACTGAGCACGCACCCCTGAGGGGCCCCCATGTTGAGGATCAGCGTGACGGATGTGTTGTTACCTACCATTACCACCTGGGGGCGGCCCGTCAGGAAGTTCAGGATCCAGTTGCAGAGGGAAGTGTTTAGTTCCAGGTTCCTTAGCTTAGTGATGAGCTTTGAGCGCACTAGGGTGATGAACGTTGAGCTGTAGTGAATGAATAGCATTCTCACATAGGTGTTCATTTTGTACAGGTGGGAATGGGCAATGTGAAGTGCAATAGAGATTGCATAATCTGTGGATCTGTTGGTGCGGTATACAAATTGGAGTGGGTCTAGGGTTTCTGGGATAATTGTGTTGATGTGGGCCATGACCAGCCTTTCAAAGCATTTCATGGCTACAGATGTGAGTGCTACGGGTCGGTAGTCATTTAGGCAGGTTACCTTAGTGTTTTTGGGCACAGGGACTATGGTGGTCTGCTTGAAACATGTTGGTATTACAGACAGGGAGAGGTTGAAAATGTTGCCAGTTGGTCAGCGCATGCTCTGAGTATACGTCCTGATAATCCGTCTGGCCCTGAGGCCTTGTGAATGTTGACCTGTTAAAGGTCTTACTCACATCGGCTACGGAGAGCGTGATCACACAGTCGTCCAGAACAGTTGATGCTCTTGTGCATGTTTCAGTGTTACTTGCCTCGAAGCGAGCAAAGAAGTAATTTAGTTTGTCTGAGCAGAGGAACACGACTGTTGTCACTATCAGTGGAGGTTGCTGATGGGACGACGGCTCATAATAATGGCTTGAATTGAGTCAATGGAGTGGTGTCAAACAAACGAAAACTGCGTCTTTGATTTGTTTAATACCATTCCATTAATTCCATTCCAGACATTATTATGAGCCGTCCTCCTCTCAACAGCCCCCACTGGTCACTGTATATATGCAGTTCAGTGTGACTGACCTCTGACAAATTCAGGCGACATAAACAAAGTGTGTGGAAGACATAGCTGTCTTCCCGGCCTCTAGTAGAAAGGAACAACACAATCATGATGGATGGGTTACGAACCTCGTCCTCCTCTTCTGAGGAGGAGAAGCGAGAAGGATCGGAGGACCAAAACACAGCGTGGTAAGTGTCCATAATGTTTATTTTAAAACATAAACTGAACACTACGAAATACAAAACAATAAATGTGAAATGAACGAAACAGTCCCGTGTGGCGACAAACACTGACACGGAAGACAAACACCCACAACCCAAAACTGAAAGCCAGGCTACCTAAGTATGATTCTCAATCAGGGACAACAATTGACAGCTGACTCTGATTGAGAACCATACTAGGCCAAACTCAAAAACCAACATAAAAAAACAAACATAGACTGCCCACCCAACTCACGTCCTGACCATATTAAAACAAAGATAAAATAACAGAACTAAGGTCAGAACGTGACAGGATGTTTTAATCAAATATGTTTTTTTCCAGAAACCACAAAAGTGTTGTTTCTGAAGTCCTGATGAATTCATCATTTTGCATTATTGAGAAATACTGATTCCATGCAAAAAAGCCAAAGCAATGGATCATCAGTTTACTCTTTAAAAGTGTCATGCCTCTCTCTGGCTTAATCCCTTTTTGAAGACATTAGTTTCTGTATGCCTCTGTAACTGATGCTTGTGCAATATGTTCTTATGTCTCAGAGAATATCATTTTCCCACAAGTGTCCATCACATCTAAAACCCCCCACACCGAGCCAATACATGAAGCAGTCTATAACTGGGGATATGAAGCCTACATGATCATAGGACAAATGCACCAATGTATTGCAGTCTCATTATTTCCTGAGTGTATCAACCACAGATGAATGTATTCTACTCCTCTAGTATTGTTCTTATAAATGATTGCAGGAGATGGTTTACAAACTGTATTGATGGTTTTCAAGTTATACTGTCAAATGGCGTGAAAGGCTTGCCTGGATCCTTGGTTAGGTTGTGTGGGAAGGGGGTGACGTCTGGAAAAGAAGAAGTGTGATATGGGGTATGTTGCTACCAACCATTGATATTAGTCAAGCATTTTGAATTGTCTGTTGATTAGCCAGTTCAACAATGACAGTATTTCTAAACAACTTATGTATAACCAACACAGTCCGGATCGACTGCCACCCACCAACACTCACAATACTGAAAGGGACTGAACAAGACACTTAAAGTGTGGACTAAAATTTCCTACACCTAATCACAACTAATTAGGTTAATAGCTGGTTAACATGTAATTGGATGCATAAACACACATTTGTCACTTTTATGTTGGCCAACGCAGCTGCTTCCCAGTATTGTGCCCTGGGCACTCTAGCTACTGTAGGGAGACACAATGTACGGACAGGCCCACCGTGGGTCAACAGTAGTAGCTTACCCCAGTGCTGTGGAACCATGGGAGGTCCAGACCCCTCTCTAGCTGCTCTGATTCTGTTTTTGGCTGCGTAATCACAAACAGGAAGCCAGTGGGAGCCAGCTGCATAGGACCACTTCCTTCTTTTGTTTACTGGGGGATTGTATCAACCTCTGTGGCTCCTGGATGCTGTCATGTCGCACCATGCCTGCTGACCCATACAGTATTATACCCCTGCTTTTCTTTGTCCATCGCCACACTCTGTCTCTCTCCCTAAGCTCTTTGAAGACTCCTTGCCCTTCTCATTGAACTCGTGGCTTGGTTGAGCTTGGTTGAGGTTGAGGTTTAAGTTGGTATATGGCTGTTTCATCATGAACAATATGAACATTAGAATGTCTTGTCCAAGATAGTCACTACTCAGTGAGAAAGATGATTTGTCTTTCATCATAGGAATGTTCTGTAGAGTAGGCCTCTATAGCACTAATAAGTAGAAGAGTGCCACTCCCCCTGACCATGGTTCCCAGGCAGTGAGAACACCATTCCCTTTGTTACCTCAACAGTCAATAAACACTGGCACTTTATTCTCACAGCTCTCACCTCAGGATAGCAGCATTTTACCTCACAGTGTTCTTTCTACTGTAAGTTACAGCATCAGACCATAGCAATATGCCAAGTAATTGTTTTAATAATAAAGTTAAACCGTATTGCCTACTGTCTCTTTAGAAAATCAGAGATGATATAATATGTATTTCAATACACATATTTCAGATTCAGGTTTATTTAACATGCATTGTACATAAAGGATTCTGTGCCTGCTGAAGGAGTGTTCTCAAGGTTTTGACTTTCCCTGTGTTGGTGGGATCCACTCTTTCCGAGTCTCTGAAACCCCTCCCTTGAGCCCGAGCTGACAGATATACTGTATTTCGTGGAGTAAATGTTAGCTTCCCAACATCCCATTAAAGCCACCGTGTGAGGTGCAGCAAGAAAGAAGTAGTGAGTTCAGTGAGTTTGGAAACAATGTGGCCTTTCATCACGAGGGCTGCTTCTCCCCAGTCCATCTTTCCCTCTCTCTTTTCCTTTCACCCTCTCTCCCTTTTATTCTCTCTAGTTCTATCTCTTTCTCTCTCTAGTTCTAAAAAAGTCTATCTCTCTCTCCTCTGTCTTCCGCTGCGGTAGGTCTACAGTATCATGCAGGCATTCTATGTCTCACACCCATTGCTTGGGCCATGAGTGAAGAGGTCCTGTGATTTTTCAATTCCCAGGGTGGTTCTGCCAGAATGTTATTTTTTTTACTACTTAACTTCCCATTAAATGTATTAATAGATTGAGTACACATCCATCTCAGATTATGTCTAGTTCTCAACACTATACTCTGCACTGGTGACACCGGAGGAACTTTCTCTGAAACATAACTCATCTCCCTGAAGATTACCCAAGGATCTCCCACAAGATTACCCAAATTGGAAAATGAATGCATCATGTTTACATTATGGCCCCTGTGGAATTGTTCACCAGCCAATGAGCAAAGAAAACTGGTGATCCAGGATGGGCACACCAAAAGGCATGGTATGTGTCTGCCCATGCAGCTCAGTATTCTGTGTCATGATGAGGTAATTTACCAAACTATCAACATTCTGACCTATTGCATCACCTCCTCCAGAGTGGGCCAATCTGATTTCCTGTTAATGGCTTACTAATCAAACATTTATCCTATCATTACCTCAGGGTAAAATCTTGCATATATTTTCAACATCAACTTCTGCATTTACATACTACAGTAGAAGATGAGAGATCCTGAATTTGATATTCCTTCACAGCACCACCAGACTGAGAGAGAGGGACCTGCATTGCTCCCAAATAGGGTAGGCTATTTGAGACTTGAGAGGCTAAGGATCAGTGAGCAGCACGACAGGCTGGCTCCATGCCCTCTGGAATTATGGGTAAATATCTGAGGCCCAGTCATGGGAATGAAATACATGTCAAGTCGCAGAGCGCTGACAGTGACACTGGCTCCAACACAGCAAGGTCACCAATGTGCCTCAGTGTGAGTGAGGGACTTTCCCTCTTTCTTTCTTTTTCTTTCATTCTTTCATTCTTCCTTTTCTTTCTCTCTCAATGTCTTTCTTGTGAATGTAAATATCTACAGCAAAATAATCTACTTAAGACTGATGCACTCTGGTTGTTGTTGCAACATATAGTGTTACTCTAAGTGTGTTTTTACAAGAACAGTTGTGTATGCCTCAATAGAGCAAGTGAGAGACAGTGTGTGTGTAGCAATCTAATGATTGTTTGGGGAGAGGGAAGGTAGGGTGAGGAGGCTTAGTACTCAAATCAAATCAAATGTTATTTATCACATGCGCCACATACAACAGATGTTGACCTTACAGTGAAATGCTTACTTACAAGCCCTAAACAAGCCCTTAACCAACTTAACCAAATGAGTGGTGTGTAATGTCGGTATGTGAGAACTATGGTAGCATATGACACCCAGGTTTAGAAAGAGACTGGGAGATGTACATAACTTCCTGTCTTCCTGCAACACCACAAGAGACTAATAATCTAACCTTAGTCAGGGCAGATGAGATGATTGATAACCTCTCTAAAAACCTGGACACAACATGATATGCCTGTTTCATAACAATAGTCCTCCTGAAAGACAAAGGCCCAGAAGAGGTGCATGGTGGGAAATCCGCCTCATCCCCTCCTGGACCACATTTCCCAGCAGAATGTCACGCCCCAGTACAGTATACAGGAAGTTAGTGTTTTGATTTCCATAGCCCGGTTCTTTCACTTCTTGAGCTAAAAGTGCCTGTTATCATGTGGTCCTATTCTGTAGCTCACATAGAGGGACCGACCAGATCAACAATATTCCTTTTGTGACTTCATGAATGTTTGCCTTACTGTCCAATCTCTTTCTCTTTCTCTCTCTCTCTCTCTCTCTCTCTCTCTCTCTCTCTCTCTCTCTCTCTCTCTCTCTCTCTCTCTCTCTCTCTCTCTCTCTCTCTCTCTCTCTCTCTCTCAACAAGATGTTCCATGAAATAATATGGTACCATCACCTTAAAGTCCCCTTAAACATTCTCCTCTCACTGACTTCAGCTCCGTTCCTTGTGTCTTCCCTCATATGTCCTGAGTGATTAAAATGTGAAAACCAAAACAGTTATTTAAGGCAAGCTGCAGCTTTAGCCCATGCTGTTCACAGGGTGCTCAGATGTCCACCCCCTACTCTCTCCAAACAATGCCAAATTTAAGAGTCAACACATTTCAGACCTGCTTTGTTTGTGTCTGGCAGAGAGTGTTGTTATCAAAGTCCTATTCATGATATAAATACTTTTACACAGTGGGAAACACACAGAGCAACTGGGCGGAACTAATACTGCAACGACACCTGTGAGAAAGAAGTAGAGAAACAGAAGGTTGATTGCACCTTGGGAGTTATACCATGATTACACTCAAATGGGACTATTGTAAAACATAATCAACAGCCTAATAGTGCACATAGGTTAAGTTAAGTTTAAGTGCAGTGCAGTTCTTCAGTCTTAATTCCAAAACTTTATTTTGACTTGCTTTGGATATGTGCATGCTCCGATTTATTGCATGCATTCGCGACAATCCCATGTCAATCAATCAATCAATAAAATGTATTTATAAAGCCCTTTTTACATCAGCCAATGTCACAAAGTGCTATAGAGAAACCCAGCCTCAAACCCCCACAGCAAGCAATGCAGATAAGCTTTGCATAAGGAGTTGACTAAGCAGTTCACTATGTTCCATATGAATCCAAAAACAAGTATTCTTTCACATTTTCCAAAGCTTTAAATAAAATAATGTTGATTGATGTGTGATGAAAATGTTTGTCTGATATATGACTAAGATCTCAGATGTGGCTCCCTGCTGTATGGAGGTTTTCTCATGTCTTCCTTAATACTCAATCATGGCACGTTGCCATTTTAAACTAATCCCATCTCTGGTCTCTCTCTCGCACTCTCTCTCTCTCTGCTGTCTTGTTTAGTCTTTGTGGCGGCTGACTGTCTCCCTGTAGAGCGGTGATTGTGGTGCACCAAAAGACAGTGCACATCTAAGGACATATGCCTTTGTTTAGCTAACATCAGCAGTGCTCTGAGGATGCTCCCCCTTCTGATATGTGGTTGTGTTCACCTGTACTGTACTGTGGGTATTTAACTCATGCAATATATAGTAGGCTCCCCTGGGGTGAAGATTGTCATCAAATCAAATCAAAGTTTATTTGTCACGTGCGCCGAATACAACATGTGTAGACCTTACAGTGAAATGCTTACTTACAGGCTCTAACCAATGGTGTGAAGAAGAAAAAAAGGTGTGTGTGTGTGTGTGTGTATGTGTGTGTGTGTGTGTGTGTGTGTGTGTGTGTGTGGGTAAGTAAAGAAATAAAACAACAGTAAAAAGACATTTGAAAAAAGAGTAGCAAGCCTATATACAGACACCTATTAGTCAGGATTATTGAGGTAGAATGGTTAAAGCGACTATGCATATACTGTATGATGAACAGAGAGTAGCAGAAGCGTAAAAAAGAGGGGTTGGCGGGTGGTGGGACACAATGCAGATAGCCCGGTTAGCCAATGTGCGGGAGCACTGGTTGGTCGGGCCATTTAGGTAGTATGTACATGAATCTATAGTTAAAGTGACTATGCATATAAGATAAACAGAGAGTAGCAGCAGCATAAAAGAGGGTTTGGGGGGGCGAGACAATGCAAATAGTCCGGGTAACCATTTGGTTACCTGTTCAGGAGTCTTATGGCTTGGAGGTAAAAACTGTTGAGAAGCCTTTTTGTCCTAGACTTGGTACTCCGGTACCGCTTGCCATGCGGTAGTAGAGAGAACAGTCTATGACTGGGGTGGCTGGGGTCTTTGACAATTTTTAGGGCCTTTGTCTGACACCGCCTGGTGTAGAGGTCCTGGATGGTAGGCAGCTTTGCCCCAGTGATGTACTGGGCCGTACGCACTACCCTCTGAAGTGCCTTGCGGTCGGAGGCCGAGCAATTGCTGTACCAGGCAGTGATGCACCCGGTCAGGATGCTCTGATGTTGCAGCTGTAGAACCTTTTGAGGATCTCAGGATCCATGCCAAATCTTTTTAGTTTCCTGAGGGGGTATAGATTTTGTCGTGCCCTCTTCACGACTGTCTTGGGGTGTTTGGTCCAGTCTAGTTTGTTGTTGATGTGGACACCAAGGAATTTGAAGCTCTCAACCTGCTCCACTGCAGCCCCGTTGATGAGAATGGGGACGTGCTCGGTGCTCCTTTTCCTGTAGTCCACAATCATCACAGTATTACCGGGGAGGAAGGACTACCTTTGCATATGCCCAAGATGCTGCTTGATACAATGCCATCTCCATCCACTGTCCACTATAGTCTTTATGTATGTGTTATTTATGGCAAACAGAATATTTCATTTGGTACTGCTGTTTTATTCAGTCATTATGAACCCTTTTAAAGCCATTTTGTTTATGGTCCTTAAACAATGATCATTGTTTCATACTGTTTTGTTTTGTTAGTCCCACCTGAACTGACTAATTCTAGCTTGACATACCTCTGTTCAGAACATGGCATGTTCACACACACACACGGTGCCTCCTCCCTGTTGTGTTCCGTTCACAGCAGTTTCCCATCAGGCCAGAGGTGGAAATCACTTGTCCCTGTGCAAAAGGAAATGGCCTCAGATTCCCAGGCCAGGCGTGGGGCGGAGAATCAGTGTCGCCACAGAATGATGTTACACTCACTGTAGTACACTTTGATGCAGCAAAGGGATATTAGTAAGACTTGTCAGCTTTGGTTCCTAGGGCGGAAATGGGCTATAATGGGTAGAGTGATGACAAGTCTTTCCTAAAGCACTATGTGCTAATTTGGTTCTTGATTAAATGATAATAAACAATTAATACTGTACCTCATGCTCTCTGACTGTACTTTATGTAGTGCAAGCTGAGCAGAAAAGAGATTGAAGTCTCTCCCCACTGGGCTCAGATGTCAGTTTAACATCCATTTTTGATTTACATTTGGTTGAGTTAACAAGAATGTGAATTCAACATGAAATAAACAAAGAATTGCACCCTGTCATTGGATTTAGGTAAAACATTGGGGGAAGAAAATCGTAAATTCCCTGACGTAGATGACTTTTTGCAAATCCAATCAAGTTTTCCACATTGATTCAACATCCATCACATTGATATCAGTTTTTTTGTTTTTTAACCAGTGGGTCACTTATGAATTAAAAGTCCATTGACTATTTGAATCTAAAACCTTGATGTTTTGGCCGTGTATGTTTTACACGGAATGCTTCACTTTTTGCTTTCATTATTTATTTTTCTTGCACATTGACACAATGTCAGTTGAAACATTGTTGTTGAACCTCACTGATCAGTGTTGATGATAGTGTGTTGATACACCTTGATGTTTCTCTGAGATCTGGGTTTTCTCCTCTCACCCAGGACAGGTAACTGCTGACTTTACCTTTCTTTCTATCTCTGAGAGGATCAGACGGACTGCCATTTCTCTCACCTGACACCTGCCATCCTGTGTCATCTCAGCAAACGGTTTTCTCCTTAATTAATGCCCCATCACAAAGGGAAAGGCCTGGAGGGCACTAGGACTTTGTTTACTATCCAACAACCTGATATCTTTTCTTCTCTCTCTATCGGCACAGTTCCACTGGTTCAGCAAAACGACCACATTCCACATGCAGTCAGAAGCCTGGGAATAAGTTCTAGTGGTGAAATAATATTTACATTTCTATTTACAATTTTGTCTTCCCACAAACACAATTGTTTGCTGTCACCTCGCACAAATAGTTTTCTACTATTTTATGAAGCTATGGGAAAATGTGTGCTTTGGTTTTTATTGCTGCGTGTGCCATGTTGCAGTAGACCAGATTGAAGCCTTCACACTGTTTTGGTATACTTTCATTTGGCAGGTATAATAGAAGTAGATAGTGAACACAAAAGTTATATTTTAGTGAAGGAGAATAAATCATGCTTTTGTCAAGATCTCGCCGATCCCATGCAGCTGGGATAATTTTGTATGAACATGTTTATCCTTTAAACTATAAACACTGAACAGGATAAACTTTGCATAAAATACATTTGAGAAAAGAAGTGGCAGTTATTCTTTGAATATTGACTCAACAAATCCATGTTGGGAGTTGAGTAAGTCTGCGATTTGAAAGTTTCCTACAGTTACTTGACTGTTCAGCGGGAAAGATAGGCATATACACTTCGACAGGATCGCAAAGGCGTGAACCAGAGACTGTCAGTGAGTTGAGGGAGAATGTGGAGGAGAGAGAAATGAGAGAGTTATTGAATTGGTGGAGGATGCACGACATTTGCCCTAAGGACCGTGTTATCGATTTCAAGACACCTGAGTCAGCTCTTCGTACTCATCCTGAGAAGTGTGTTAAAGTTCCGGTACAAGTGATGCCGGCTATATGCACCAGGTCTCCAGTATGCCTTCCCAGCCCAGTACGTCCTGTGCCTGCTCCTCGCACTCTCCCTCAAGTTTGTGTCCCCAGTCAGGTATACCCTGTGCCTGCTCCATGCACTCTCCTTGAAGTGTGTGTTCCCAGTCAGGTACGTCCTGTGCCTGCTCCTCGCACTCTTCCTCAAGTGCGTGTTCCCAGTCCGGTACTTCCTGTGCCTGCTCCCCGCACTCGCCCTGAAGTGCGTGTCACTAGTCTGGTGCCACCTGTACCAGCCCCACGCATCAGAACTCCAGTGCGCCTTCCCAGTCCGGTACGTCCTGTGCCTGCTCCCCGCACTCGCCCTGAAGTGCGTGTCACTAGTCTGGTGCCACCTGTACCAGCCCCACACATCAGGCCTCCAGTGCGCCTCCACAGCCCAGTACGTCCTGTGCCTGCTCCTCGCACTCTTCCTCAAGTGCGTGTTCCCAGTCCGGTACGTCCTGTGCCTGCTCCTCGCACTCGCCCTGAAGTGCGTGTCACTAGTCTGGTGCCACCTGTACCAGCCCCACACATCAGGCCTCCAGTGCGCCTCCACAGCCCAGTACGTCCTGTGCCTGCTCCTCGCACTCTTCCTCAAGTGCGTGTTCCCAGTCCGGTACGTCCTGTGCCTGCTCCCCGCAGTCGCCCTGAAGTGCGTGTCACTAGTCTGGTGCCACCTGTACCAACCCCACGCATCAGGCCTCCAGTGCGCCATCCCAGTCCAGTACGTCCTGTGCCTTCTCCTCGCGCTCGCCCTGAGGTGCGTGTCACCAGCCCGGTACCACCAGTGCCGGCCCCACGCACCAGGATTCCTGCAACGATCCCCAGTCCAGAGCTTCCGGCGACAGTTCCCAGCCCAGAGCTTCCGGCGACAGTTCCCAGTCCAGAGCTTGTTGCGACAGTTCCCGGTCCGGAACCTCCTGAGACGGTCCACGGTCAGGAACCTCCTGAGACGGTCCACGGTCAGGAACCTCCTGAGACGGTCCACGGTCAGGAACCTCCTGAGACGGTCCACAGTCCGGAACCTCCTGAGACGGTCCATAGTCCGGAACCTCCTGAGACGGTCAACGGTACGGAATCTCCAGCTCCATGGCTGGAGCCTTCCCCTTCGCCGATGCCCAGTCTGAGCAGTCCCGCTCCAAGACCAGAGTCTTCCTCTGCGCAGGTGCCCAGTCCAGGCACGGCGTCGAGTCTTCTTCTGCACTGAGGTCCAATCCAGGTACAGTGTTCAGTCTGGGTCCATGGCTGGATCCGCGGGATGAGCGGGTTCTTCGGCCCGCACCAGAGTCACCACCAAAGATGGGGGATCCGAGAGCCGCTCCCAATGCTGGCAGATCCGCAGGATAAGCGGATACTTGCTTACATTTATATACGATCATGTGTCTCTCTATTATGTGTGGGAATACTTAGGAACAGATTTCTTAAATTAAAATCCTTGGAGCTGATTTTCTAGTGTTTTTACAGTGTTTTATGTCCAATAATATTTTATTTCTTGCTCAGAAAACTTCAGGGGCCAAATGAAACCACCCGCCGGGCAAATTCAGTTGGGGAACCCTGCTCTAGACCATACTATTAACCACGACAGTTTTCATCTATATTTTTCATTGCTGTCTATCCACCATAAACCTATGCTGGCACTAAGCTGTTTAGGGCCATAAGCAAACAAGAAAATGCTCACCCAGAGGCGACGCTCTTAGTGGCCGGTGATTTTTAATTTCTACCAGTATGTTACCTGTGCAAATAAAGGCGAAAGAACTCCAGATCACCTTTACTCCACACAAAGAGACGCATACAAAGCTTTCCCTCAACCCTCCATTTGTCAAATCTGACCATAACTCTATCCTCCTGATTCCTGCTGACAAGCAAAAACTCAAACAAAGTACCAGTGACTCAATCAATACGGAGGTGGTACGATGAAGTGGACGCTAAGCAACAGGACTGTTTTGCTAGCTGTTTTGCTAAAACTGTTTTGCTAAAACAGAAGTCCAAACTCTTGCGGTACAGTAGCTCAATGTTCGGCAGTTGCGTTGTAAGAAACGGAAAGGACAAAAAAAACACTGCCCAATCAAAGTTGTCTAACCTATAGCGGAGATCTCTCGGCACACCCACTCCTTTCCACATCTGCCACGCTGACCCTTAACACAGAGGCCCCTCAGGGGTATGTGCCTGTACCCCTTGATCACCCACGACTGCGTGGCCAGGCACGGCTCCAACACCATCATGAAGTTTGCAGATGACACGATGGTGGTAGACGACGAAATAGCTTATACAACAACCTCTCTCTCACTCAGTGTCAGCAAGACAAAGGAGCTGATCGTGGACTACAGGAAACAAAGGGCATTCACATCGACGGGGCTATAGTGGAGAAGGTCGAGACCTTAAAGTTCCTCAGTGTCCACATCACTAAGGACCTATCATGATCCAAACACACCAACATAGTCATGAAGAGGAAACGACAACGCCTCTTTCCCCTCGGGAGGCTGAAAAGATTTGGTATGGGCCCTCAGATCCTCAAAAAGTTCTACAGCTGCACCATCGAGAGCAACTTGACTGGCTGCATCACCGCCTGGTATGGCAACTGCTCGGCCTCCGACCGTAAGGCTCTACAGAGGGTAGTGCGTGCAGCCCAGTACATCACTGGTGCTGAGCTACCTTCCATCCAGGACCTCTACACCAGACAATGTCAAAGGAAAGCCCTAAAAATTGTCAGAGACTCCTGCCGCCCAAGAGGGAGAAAGAGGTTATTGTTTAACCTCAATAGTCGCACCCACATCATCAAACCTCACTCCATCATTCATCTCACCTTGCTCCTCTTCATTGCCACCAAACTCTAGAATGCCTTTACAAAGTTGCTTCCATTGTCTGTCACTGTGGCCCTCATTTTGTGCTGAATTTTAAAGTCTGCATGTATTTCACTTAACGTGGCAGCAATCACATTGTAGGTATAACATCCTCTCAGTCTCACACAAGCCAAATAATCTGACTTCCTCTCCAAGGTCTCCTCCTCGATCCAGTGTCATGTCATAACGATGAAGCTTCTGTTATGGGCAGACCAGATATCTGCTGGTCTGGAGAGCTTCTTTCATGGACTTAAATTCCTATTCCATTCTTTGAATCAAAGTCTTTCTACACATGACCTTTCTCCCACCACTGATTCCTTCTAGTAGCTTGCACAATGAAGGCGCCTCTACTAGTGAAAAGGGTTGCATATCGTCTATGATTAAGTCAAATACCAGGTGATTAACCTGGCTTGTGAGGTGTGTGGTCCTCCTGGTTGTAGTTTTGCTTGTTTCAATGGTGTACAAGATGTCCTTTTTTGGCCATCTGTAGATGGCTGTGCATCACTGCACTCCTCCATGTCATTTGGCTGCCTTTTCCTGCTCAGGGTCTTCCAGTTATTGTTATACATCCCCTGAAAAAAAGAGTAATTACTTAACTATGACACTAAAGTAGAAGTAAAACAACAGCGGAGTGAGCACCTTGTTATTGTTTCAATTAAGGAGTGTAGCTTTACCCAACTTTTGTCCACCCTTTTGAAACTTACGTTTCACTTTCTATAGCCTGCCCCTGTCTGATAAACACAGGGCTGGTGTTGGAACATGTAACCACTCACACATGGACAAAGCTGTGGATGCAAGGATGTCTATGGTGGTTTATATTGTTTGTCTAGAAATACTCAAATTTATTTAAAAAAAGGTATTATACTTCGAGTTATGATTGGATAATACAGGCATTTATTTGGGTTGAAAAAACAATTGTACAGCAGGAAAACTGCTGTGTAGCATGTTACTCTGAAACCATAGCTAACCTAAACTCACCCCATTCCGTACAAATGTGCACAACCGCAACATTCAAACGAGGCTGCAAAGAAAACTAATGGGACTGTAGCGACTGTGTTGACATCAAAATCGGGGGTGTGAACTAGGTTTCTATTCAAGCGTTGATCGACATGGTAATGGCTCTATAGTATTGGAGAAAAGTTGAGAGAACTGACCCTCCGTTACATCGTGGCGTGTCATGTCGTAACGTACAGCGCGGATAAAACAACCATTTCTGTCTTACAAGCTCTCTCCACCAGGTGTAGCACTTCTCTCATCGTTTAAAAACATGAAATGGACAGTGACGGGGGTAAGGGGGGGATACCTAGTCATTTTTTGAGTTGTCACTGTAAGCGATCATGACTCTCAAAAGACTATGTTTACCTCTGAAGATCACTTTAGCACCTCCCTAAAATCACGATTTAAATTCGACACAAACCTTCAAATAGGTATGTAATTACACATTATATAAACTCTTTATAGTGTTTTATTTACATTTTAGAGGTGATAGGGTGAGAAATTGGACAGATAGAGTGAAAAAAAGCAGTTTTCCCACACGTGATCTCTCCTTCGCACTATCATGCATTAGTTTCTCTTCCCCAACCGCCATTTTTAAAAAGACGCGACGTAGCTCATTGTCTTCTTGAATCATGCAGAAACGGGCAGCGTGGAGGTCATGTAATTTATTTTGTTGGAAAGGGGAGACATTGTGCTTTACAATGGTATTAACATTACAGTTCATCTGGAAGTATTACGTTTTGGGGGCGCTAAAATAAGGTCAATTGTACGGACCAAGGCGATGTACAAAAGTGAGTGAGTTTACGTTAGCTATCTAAGAATACAACAACCCTGACAGTGAGCATCTTGTTATGTTACTGAGTGCAACTAGCTTTCAAAAGGTTTTTTCAACTTTTGATTTAGCTAGCTAGCTAAGCTATGTAGCCCAGTGAATCTCACCCAACTATCTACAACTGATTTATCTTAGATAAAAAAATATTTAATTAACGAAATTGTTAACAAATTAGCACAATAGCATACTTGCTATGATATCTTGTTATCTTCAGTAGCTAGTTACCAACAGAGCAACCTTAAGTGAGCAGCATACAACATAGTGTAGGAGAGTTGGCAAGCAAATTAGCAAACTAAACAGTCTAGCTAGCTAGAAATGTGACTAACTAGCTAGCTAGTATAGTACTCTCTTAAATCTCCAACATATGCTGGAACATTGTGAAGACAACCTGTCTGTCTCTAAAGACTAGCTAGCAAAGCAAGCTAATGCTCCACACTAAAGTTACCAATCATCATCCTGTTTCTTCAGGTTCAAGTCGAATCTCTGAATGTTGACAGCGGCCTTACCGTGGGCAAACAGTTTTCATTGAACTGTTACATTCCTGCCCTTAAACTTCTATGAATACATTGTTCTTTGAAACGCCATAGAGGGGTGCACAATTGGCCCAGCATCGTCTGGGTTTGGCCGGTGTAGGTCGTAATTGTAAATAAGAATTTGTTCTTAATTAACTGACTTTCCTAGTTAAATAAAGGTTACAAGCTCTGTCAGGTTGGATGGGGAGCGTCGCTGCACAGCTATTTTCAGGTTTCTCGATCGGGTTCAAGTCTGAGCTCTTGCTGGGCCACTCATTCAGAGACTTGCCTCCAAGCCACTCCTGTTTTGCCTTGGCTGTGTGCTTAGGGTCGTTGTCCTGTTGGAAGGTGAACCTTCGCCCCCGGTCTGAAATACTGAGCGCTCTGGAGCAGGTTGTCATCTAGGATCTCTCTGTACTTTCCTCCGTTCATCTTTCCCTCGATCTTGACTAGTCTCCCAGTCCCTGCCGCTGAAAAACATCCCCAAGGTATGATGCTGCCACCACTATGCTTCACCGTAGGGATGGTGCCACGTTTCCTCCAGACGTGACGCTTGGCATTCAGGCCAAAGAGTTCAATCTTGGTTCCATGAGACCAGAATCTTGTTTCTCATGGTCTGAGAGTCCTTTGGGTGCCTTTTGGCAAATTCCAATCGAGCTGTCATGTGCTTTTACTGAGGAGTGGCTTCCTTCTGGCCACTCTACCATAAAGGCCTGATGAGTAGAGTGCTGCAGAGATGGTTGTCCTTCTGGAAGGTTCTCCCATCTCCGCAGAGGAACTCTGGAGCTCTGTTAGAGTGGCGATCGGGTTCTTGGTCACCTCTCTGACCAAGGCCCTTCTCTCCCGATTGCTCAGTTTGGCCGGACGGCCAGCTTTAGGAAGAGTCTTGGTGGTTCCAAACTTGTTCCATTTAAGAATGATGAGGCCACTGTGTTCTTGGGGACCTTCAATGCTTCAAAAAATGTTTGGTACTCTTCCTCAGATCTGTGCCTCGACTTAATCCTGTTTCTGAGCTCTACGGACAGTTCGTTCGACCTCATTGCTTGGTTTTTGCTCTGACATGCATTGTCAACTGTGAGACCTTATATAGACAGGTGTGTGCCTTTCCAAAATCACGTCCAATCAATTGAATTTACCACAGGTGGACTCCAATCAAGTTGTAGAAACATCTTAAGGATGTCAATGGAAACAGAATTCACCTGATTTCAATTTCGAGACTCATAGCAAAGAGTCTGAATCCTTATGTATATGTGATATCTGTTTTTTTATTTTGTAAATACATTTGCAAAAATGTGTTAAAACCTGTTTTTACTTTTTTACTATTGGGTATTGCATGTAAATTGATGAGGGGGAAAAAACGATTGAATTAATTTAGAATAAGGCTGTAACGTAACAGAATGTGGAAAATGTCAAGGAATCTGAATACTTTCTAAATGCACATCTTAAATTTTGATGGGGTGTTTAATCTGCGATTTCCAGACTATCCTCAATTTAGACTGTAAAAAGAATCATCCCGCACCGTTGCACCTACAACACTAATCTAGTGAGCACTATTGGAGCTCCACCTAAGCAAGGTATTTCATTGGTTTAACATGTAGTGAGGCGTCACTGATTTTTTATATAGGGTCTCCACCCTTATTTTGATATTTTTCTGCCACAAACTTCCCCAGGCACCCATATTAGGGAAGCCTGGTTGTCGACAAAGCTAGCTTAGTAGAAAGCAAGCCCCAGGCCATAAAAACTAGGCATTTCTTTGGTAAAAACACAGGCGCTTCTAAAAATACTGCTGCAGGAAGAGGCAGAGGACATGTACTGTATTTCTTGAATAGCCTACCATCTCAGTAGTCTGTTATTTTATTTGTATTTATTGAACCTTTATTTAACTAGGCAAGTCAGTTAACAAATTCTTATTTACAATGACGGAACCAAAAGACAAAAGGCCTCCTGCGGGGACGGGGGTTTAAAAATATAGGACAAAACACACATTACGACAAGGGAGACAAGGCAAAACTACATAAAGAGAGATCTAAGACAACAACATAGCATGGCAGCAACATATGACAAGACAGCATGGTAGCAACACAACATGACAACAACATGGTAGCAACACAACATGGCAGCAGGACAACATGGTAGCAGCACAAAACAGGGTACAAGCACTATTGGGCACAGACAACAGCACAAAGAGAAAAAAGGTAAAGACAACAACAAATCACGCAAAGAAACCGCAACTGTCAGGAAGAGTGTCCATGATTTGGTCTTTGAATGAAGAGATTGACATAAAACTGTCCAGTTTGTGTTTGTTGCAGCTTGTTCCAGTCGCTAGCTGCAATTAACTGAAAATACAAGCAACCCAGGGATGTGTGTGCTTTGGGGACCTTTAACAGAATGTGACTGGCAGAACGTGTGTTGTATGTGGAGGATGAGGGCTGCAGTAGATATCTCAGATAGGGGAGAGTGAGGCCTAAAGAGTTTTATAAATAAGCATCAACCAGTGGGTCTTGCACTGGGTATACAGAGATGACCAGTTTACAGAAGAGTATAGAGTACAGTGATGTATCTTATAAGGAGCATTGGTGGCAAATCTGATGGCCGAAAATGGTAAAGAACATCTAGCCGCTCGAGAGCACCCTTACCTGCCAATCTATAAATTACATCTCCGTAATCTAGCATGGGTAGAATGGTCATCTGAATCAGGGTTAGTTTGGCAGCTGGGGTGAAAGAGGAGCGATTACAATGTAACTTTAGCCTGCAGCTTTGATATGTGCTGAGAGAAGGACAGCACACCGTCTAGCCATACTCCCAGGTACTTGTATGAGGTGACTACCTCAAGCTCTAAACTCTCAGAGGTAGTAATAACACCTTTGGGAAGAGGGGCATTCTTTGTTTTGGAGGTGTTCAGAACAAGGTTAAGGGCAGAGAAAGCTTGTTGGACACTAAGAAAGCTTTATTGTAGAGCATTTAACACACAATCCATGGAGGGGCCAGCTGAGTATAAGGCTGTATCATTTGCGTATAAATGCAGATTACACAGTCTAATGCACTGTGAATGACTTTATAAGGTGATAAAAATATATATTGCGTGACGCCGCAGAACAAATTGGTGCAACCAAATCATCGGCTGGGGCCACCAACTGAAAAAGTTAGCGGCACCAGTGCCACCAAGAGAAAGTATAAGTCTGGAGCCTTGTCAAGGGGTGAGATTTTTTTATCTGCTGCAGAGTAATGTGTTCTTCTGCCAGTTTTGCTGTTGGGAAGAGAATAATGCAATAGGATGTTATGCCAAAAATATGTTGGTAGGAATGTTGGTAGGACAAGGCTATGTATGTTTGTGCACATGGAAGTCAGTGATTTATGTTACTATAGGTTAATGAGGCAATACAATTGTGATGTGACTAAAATGAAAGGGTGTTTAGTTCACTAAAATGTCCCACTGTTTTCGTGATTTTGACAATAACTAGACAAAATCATTATTCAAATGACATATATGTGGCTAAGACTTAATGATATTTTTTGTCAAAATGACAAACCCAAAAAAGAATACTGGTGTCAGGGAGCCATACTGCTAGGGCCCCATGTGTCTGTCCCCCAGGCACTCTCCCAGTGTCCCCAGATAGCCACCAGTGCTCCTGTACTGGGCCTGCCATCCGTTTTGACATGTGCTGGGCAGGTGCTCCCGACAGTGAGCTCCCAACGCTGGAAAGAGCTCACCCGTGTGTCTCCATATGTGGTCCCTGGGAAACAAAGACCCCTTTGTACTTGTGGACCCTTGGACTATGTGCCACACCGCAATGCAACAACACGGTCGGCTCCTCCAAAGCCAACCTCCAGCCTTGCCGGCCACCAAGGCCTGTGTGTGTGTGTGTGTGTGTGTGTGTGTGTGTGTGTGTGTGTGTGTGTGTGTGTGTGTGTGTGTGTGTGTATCCATTCATTCATTGCCATCACATTCAGCTCCACTCCTAATTTGTGATTTGTGTTTTGAATGGATGGAGGGGTCAGGGTGGCAGAAAGAGGCAGAGACAGGCCAGGGAGATGGTCCCTCATTAGGGACTGAATGGCTGCCAAACTCCCAGCTGCCTCTGCTCAACTGGAGGATTGCAAAAGAGATACTCAAGCACTCCTCCTTCTGGTCCCCCTGTTTTTAGATATACTTTATCAATTAGCCTCCATGGTTATGTGTGTGTGTGTGTGTGGTTGCTAGAAAACAAGGAAAAATCAGACAAGTGGGGACATTTCGCCGGTCCCCAGAAGGAAAAAGGCTATTATGGGCTTCGGGTTACAATTATGGTTAGGAGTTAGGGGTTTGGGGTTAAGGTTAGGGTTATGGTAGCCTCTGCAGAGTCCCCAACAACTGGGTGTTTGTGCTTTCAGCAGAAATGGAAAGAAAGCCTGTAAAACTACTTTCGCTTTTAGACGTTAACAATACGACACGTCGTCACAGAGTTTCTAAACTCAGAGGCACAACATTGTAAGACTTCCGGGAACGCTCGCGAAACAGACCAAGTAGACCAGGCTGGGGTTTGGGAAGTCACTGAGAGAAGTGAAAAATTCTTCCTTTGTTGTTAATTTTCTCGAAATCTAAAGGCACAACCTAGATTTGAGCCAATGTCTTAAGTACTGTAGTTGAACATTTTATTACTCCAACCTCGTGAAAGCGACAAACTGATACGTTTGAATTTAGGCAAAACAACTTTATATCGAAGTGCCTTTTGATTTGACGGCCTGCACATGTGCAGTTTGGTACCAGACGACCATTAGACCCGATGATGTGTTTCTGCACATGAGCATAGCCAGCCGACGTCGCCATGACATTGCCTACAAGTGTGATCGAGGATTTCTATTGGAGTAGCAGTTTCTGCCTATCTTCATACTGTGCTTTCTTTGGCTCCATATTAACTCCTCCTCCACATTTACTGGATTGGTTGAACAGGATCTAGTTCCAGGAGCTTCTTTTACACCTGCTACATTAGGTTAGAGATAGGGTTAAGGGTTAGGTTTAGAAGTTAGGGAAAAAATGATTTTGAATAGGAATCAATTGTTTGGTCCCCATAACGATAGCAAAGCAAACGTGTGTGTGTGTGTGTGTGAGGATATGCGTGACAATAGCAGGTCACTCAGCCTTGCTCACCTGTTCCTTATGCGTGAGAGGGTAACAACTGGTTACTGACTCCCCGGCCTTCCTCCCTCCCAACTGCCCCCCCCCCCCCCCTGTCTGTCAAAGCCTCTACCCTGGGGATATGTGGTGTAGTTTATATCACCACAGTCTGTGTAACTCACCTTCATTAGTCACAGAGCTTATCAAAGAGCCTGCAATTAAAGTCTAGTGTGCAGAAATGAGCTGTACAATAATGCATGATGATTAATTAAACAATAAAGCAATTAGAAAAATGACCCCATGGGAAAACAGTAAAACCATTCTTACTGAATCTGTCAATCCAATATGTAACATACTCTTCAAGTGAATCTCACTCATTTCTTTATTTTCACACATGGAGGGTGCTCTCTCAGTCCCTATCAGTTGAGTTGTGGATCTCGTGAGGCATTTTTGTCCTTGAATAGTGGAGCTTCTGGACACATTCCCTGTGTGCTGTGAGTTCATCCTCAATGAACACATTGTTCTCTGTGTGATAAGGTGTAATTGCCCTTACAAAAAAATTACATTAATAAGAGAAATCATGTGAAAACATGTGTTTTTGGAACACTTCACTTTGTTGAAGCACCTTTGGCAGCGATTACAGCCTCGAGTCTTCTTGGGTATGACGCTACAAGCTTGGCACAGCTGTATTTGGGGAGTTTCTCCCATTATTCTTTGCAGATCCTCTCAAGCTCTGTCAGGTTGGATGGGGAGCGTCGCCGCACAGCTATTTTCAGGTCTCTCCAGAGATGTTCGATCAGGTTCAAGTCTGGGCTCTGGCTGAGCCACTCAAGGACATTCAGAGGCTTGTCCCAAAGTCACTCCTGCATTGTCTTGGCTGTGTGCTTAGGGTTGTTGTCCTGTTGGAAGGTGAACCTTTGCTCCATTCTGAGGTCCTGAGCGCTCTGGATCAGATTTTCATCAAGTATCTCTCTGTACTTCGCTCCGTTCATCTTCCCCTCAATCCTGACTAGTCTCCCAGTCCCTGCCACTAAAATAAATCCCCACAGCATGATGCTGCCACCACTATGCTTCACCGTAGGGATGGTGCCACGTTTCCTCCAGACGTGACGCTTGGCATTCAGGCCAAAGAGTTCAATCTTGGTTTCATCAGACCAGAATCTTGTTTATCATGGTCTGAGAGTCCTTTGGGTACCTTTTGGCAAACTCCAAGTGGGCTGTCGTGTGCCTTTTACTGAGTCTTACGTCTGGCCACTCTACCATAAAGGCCTGATTGATGGAGTGCTGCAGAGATGGTTGTCCTTCTGGAAGGTTCTCTCATCTCCACAGAGGAACTCTGGAGCTCTGTCAGAGAGACCATCGGGTTCTTGGTCACCTCTCTGACCAAGGCCCTTATCTCCTGATTGCTCAGATTGGCCGGGCGGCAAGGAAGGAAGAGGAAGAGTCTGGGTGGTTCCAAACTTCTTCCATTTAAGAGTGATGGAGGCCACTGTGTTCTTGGGGACCTTCAATGCTGCTGAAATACTTTGGTACCCTTCCCCAGATCTGTGCCTCGACACAATCCTGTCTCTGAGCTCTACGATCAATTCCTTCAACCTCATGGCTTGGTTTTTGCTCTGACATACACTGTCAACTGTGAGACCTTATATAGACAGGTGTGTGCCTTTCCAAATCATGTCCAATCAATTTAATTTACCAAAAGGTGGACTCCAATCAAGTTGTTTTTTATACATTTGCAAACATTTCTAAAAAACTGTTTTCACTGTGTCATTATGGGGTATTGTGTGTAAATTGATGAGGAAAACATTAATTGAATCCATTTTAGAATAAGGCTGTAACGTAGCAAAATGTGGAAACAAGGAAAGGGTCTGAATACGTTCCGCATGCACTGTATGTCAAAGTGTGAACATCCTAACGACACATTTTTGCTTGCAGGGCATCACCTGTGAAATTTCATTTGAAAAATATCCACATTTGAAACTTCATGTGAAATATAAATCACAGGTAAAGTGTTCTAAAATCACATGGTTTCACATATGATTTCACATGTGCAAGGTTACGTGATCACGTGAAACTTCATGTGAAATATAAATCACAGGTAAAGTGTTCTAAAATCACATGGTTTCACATATGATTTCACATGTGCAAGGTTACGTGATCACATGAAACTTCATGTGAAATATAAATCACAGGTAAAGTGTTCTAAAATCACATGGTTTCACATATGATTTCACATGTGCAAGGTTACGTGATCACGTGAAACTTCATGTGAAATATAAATCACAGGTAAAGTGTTCTAAAATCACATGGTTTCACATATGATTTCACATGTGCAAGGTTACGTGATCACGTGAAACTTCACGTGAAATATCATCATGTGAAGTTTTACAAAACCATATGGTTTCACATGATTTGCAAAACATGCACATGAAAAAGATCATGTGATTTTCCACATGTGAAATCACTTGGCTTTTCCTTAAGGGAAAGATTTTGGTAGAGACACAAGCTACATGGACATACTTCAGAGGTGGCTTTCGCTTGTTCATGCATCCCTCAGAAACAAAGCCTGCCTTTTTGAAATGGACACAAATGGGTCTTCAGCAGCTCAGTCAGACCAAAATCAAACTGATTTAGCCTACACATTTATTTAAATGAAATGATCCTGACCTTGCACATTTTTGTTTAATAATCTTGACCCATAAACATGCCTTTTTTCTTCTTGTCATACTTCTTCTAATAACCTTTATTTTACCTTTTGGTTTTCATTTCTATGTAATTCTTCTGTGGAAAAAACAGGTGCACATTTTGAAATGAGATCTAACTCTTAGAAAATCAGACCTGTAGTATTTCAACTTCGTTGGCTGTGGAGCTATAGGTGATGGAACCAACAACATGTAATGCAACACAGTGAAGAAGACAGAAACAGGACTATGAAAGGGGAGTAGTGGAATATGGAGTATCTGGACGATGGCTGTTAAAGTGTGAAGGAAGGCCTGCCGTGCTGCTGTGGGCTTTGGCAGCAGTGGGCCCGGCCGGTGTGGCTCGTCTCTGGCTGCAGACAGCTGCAGCTCACACATAGAGATCTGTACCAGTCACACCTCTACTGCATTTGTGTGGTAGATAGAATAGCCAACAGCTGCGCCAGAAGCTGATCTGCTTTTTTGAAGTTATGTGTGACAGCCAATGATACAGTAATGATGTGTGTGTGTGTTTGGTGCGTGTGTGTGTTTGTGTAGTCTGTGTGCATGTGCGGCGCGTGTGTGTATGTGTGTGTGTAGTCCGTGTGTGTGTGGTGCGTGTATGTGTGCGTAACCTTGAATGAAACAAATCAGAGTGTGGACGTAACAATGTCACACTGAATACATTTTCCTCACAACATATAGAGACAGAAAGGCTTTTACACAGCTAGAGAGAGATAGAGAAAATAAAGAGTCTAGTGTTAGAATCAAGGTTTCTCGTGTTGTCTGTGAATGTTACTGTAAGTAGCATAGCTGTGTTATATTCTGTAAGCATGAGGTCTACTATAAGTAGCATCCCAATGGGCACAGATGTCAGTTCTATCATCTAGTTTTGATTTACATTTCATTGAGTTGTCAACTAACAGTGAATTCAACAACAAATGTCACCATGTCATTGGATTTTAGGTTAAAAGTTGGTTGAAATAAAGGCAAAATGCCCTGACGTTGATGGCTTTTTGCAAATCCAATCAGTTTTCCATGTTGATTCAACATCTTCACATATATTTTGGGGGTTGAAATGACATGGAAACATGTTGATTCAATCAATTTTTACCCAGTGGGATGGCTGTGTTATAAGCTTCCCCAGTACTCACTAGGGGAATGAATGAGTCAGTGGGAAGAAGCAGTCTGTCCCACTGGTGTTCTGCTGAGATCAATAGAGATGAAAGGGCTCTCCGACTTGACAATTATCACCTACGACCACTGGGGACTATCAGGAGAAATTACCCATATCTCAGCCTCTCACAGCTATCAGGCCTCTGGTACTCCCCCATGACATAATTTTCCAATGACATCCTCACATAGTGAGGTGAGAAAAGAGGAGGAGGGTGAGATGGATCACAGAGAGAAAGAGAGAGAGATGGATGACAGAGAGAGAGAGAGGGTGAAAATAGAGAACGGGAGAGACAGCGGAAATGAGTGCTGTGAGAACAAATGAATAAGTCAATGAGGGAGGGACGGAGGGAGAGAAACCAGGGTCCCAGCTACTAGGCCAGGGACAGGAATGGGGAATGGGGTGGGGGAGGCAGCAAGGTTCCCATGCCCCGGGGGCCCCAGGGGAGTAGCGGTGGCAGATGTGACGTCTGGGGCCCAGCTCAGGTCTCTTGCACTGGGGATGACAGTCTGCAGTCTGGGCTGAGACCAGAGGCTCTCATCCATCACCCTCAGATGACCAAGGGCCTTTCTGTATAAATAGATACAAAAAAGACCCAGAACAGACTCTTATTGGACTCCACTTAGGGCAAGCCTTGGGCCTCCTCCAATCACAGTTGGGCATCTTGTCTCTGCTACGTTTAAAAATATATATGTTATTACCAAGAGCCCATCACAAATCCCAGGTCAAGAAGTCATCTAGTTTATTGATGTTTCATCTTATTTTGGGTAGCTTAAGAAAAATAACGAAATATCTCAATCTTGCCTAAAGTGTCCGCATGCTTCCCAGCTATAACAGTTCGGAAGAGTTTGAGCATATACATTATACTGTGTATACAAAGTATGAGGACACCCCTTCAAATTCATGGATTCAGCTATTTCAGCCACACCCATTGCTGACAGGTGTATAAATCGAGCACACAGCCATGCAATCTCCATAGACAAACATTGGAAGTAGAATGGTCTTACTGAAGAGCTCAGTGACATTCAACGTGGCACCATTCAACGTGGCACCGTCATAGGTCTTCAAATTTCTCCCCTGCTAGAGCTGCCCCAGTCAACTGTAATTGCTGTTATTGTGACGTGGAAACATCTAGAAGCAACAACGGCTCAGCCCTGAAGTGGTAGTCCACACAAGCTCACAGAACGGGACCGGCGAGTGCTGAAGAGTGTAAAAATCGTCTGTCTTCGGTTACAACACTCAATACTGAGTTGCAAACTGCCTCTGGAAGCAATGTCAGCACAAGAACTGTTCGTTGGGAGCATAATGAAATGGGTTTCCATGGCCGAGCAGCCGCACACAAGCCTAAGATCACCATGCGCAATGCCAAGCGTCGGCTGGAGTGGTGTAAAGCTCCCCGCCATTGAACTCTGGAGCAGTGGAAACACGTTGTCTGGAGTGAGGAATCGCACTTCACCATCTGGCAGTCCAATGGACAAATCTGGGTTTGGTGGATGCCAGGAGAACGCTACCTGCCCGAATGGATAGTGCCAACTGTAAAGTTTGAGGGAGGAGAAATAATGGTCTGGGGTTGTTTTTCATGGTTCGGGCTAGGCCCTTTAGTTCAAATGAAGGGAAATCTTAATGCTACAGCATGCAATAACATTCTAGACGATTCTGTGCTTCCAACTTTGTGGCAACAATTTGGGGAAGGACCTTTTCTGTTTCAGCATGACAATGCCCCTGTGGACAAAGCGAGGTGCATACAGAAATGGTTTGTCGAGATCGGTATGGAAGAACTTGACTGGCCTGCACAGAGCCCTGACCTCAACTCCATCGAACACCTTTAGGATGAATTGGAACGCAAACTGCTAGCCAGACCTAATCGCCCAACATCAGAACCCGTCCTCACTAATGCTCTTGTGGCTGAATGGAAGCAAGTCCCCTCAGCAATGTTCCAACCAGGAGAGTGGATGCTGTTATAGCAGCAAAAGGGTACCGACTCCATATTAATGCCCATGATTTCGAAATGAGATGTTCGATGAGCAGGTGTCCACATACTTTTGGTCATGCAGTGTATTATGATGACATTTTGTGACGTTTTTGTTTGTCTTTTTGTTCGGCTGTTCAGGCACACGTTTTTTTCTGGAGGCAAGCCAAAGTTTGAAGCCGATCCGTCAGTGATTGGTCAACAGCAGGGATTCTTCAATAAAGTCTTTGCTGTCATTCAACAAGAGACAACTCGTTTTCATGCAATTTTTTTAATTGAGAAATACTGCACCAAACATCTTAGTTAGATGTCAAAAAAACTTCAAAATTAATCACAGATTTCTTGAGTTATCTTAGATTAATACTGACTATTTTAACCGAAGGTCTTTTAAGGGAGTATGCGAGCACACGTTTGTTTCAGCTAGCCGAGTTCGACTAGGCGCCAGCCGAACTGAAGCATGCTGACGCCTTAAAACCAGCTCAATGGTCAGTAAGAAGCCAGGAGTCAGAGCTGAGGGATGGGAGGAGGGACAGAGAGAGGAGGAAGGAGCCTCCCAGTGCCAGTTTTCCAGGAGGCTGTCAGCGTGAGACAGCTGTGAGGAGAGGCCTTTATCTCCTAATGCACTGTATTACAGAGTCCTTGGAAAAAGCCTTGTCTCTGTGAGGGTGGATGAAAAAGATTTGGATTGGATCCCGACTTTAAATAGATTAGGACTGCAAGCAGTCACACATCTGTAGCCGCCATTATCCCCCTTTGAAGCCCCATGAGTGGCTGTCGACACCCATCAAACATGGCGAGGGGTGCAGCCGTGTCGGCTGCCGCTGTGCCGGGGGAATCATGGGGGTTTGTCTTTAAGGTCTCTTCTCAAGCTCCTGATGATTTTAAATGAACATCTGTAAGCCCAGATAAGTACAACGCTTGGTTTATTTATTGGGAATGACAAAAAAGGAGGTGAGGAAAACATAACAAATTAAGCAAGGACTTCCTGAATGAATCCGAGTAAACAACCGTGGGTTATTCAAAGACGATAGGATCAGGAATAGCACCACAGGAAATGACCTCAGAGGCCTAGAATAATGTCTGGAGAATTCAGTTGAATTCCCATCAGAAAATGTATTTTATGTGGTTTATGTTATCTGTAGAAATCTAGATATGTCTACAAGGTTCAGAGTTTATCCAGATTGTGTGATCTGATCAGGATTACTGGATCTTAGGGTCAGGTCACAGCCTATTGCTATAATGTGTATTATTAACTTCACCATCTGCCCCATTGACTCTGAAGTTTATTAACTGAATCATGTTTTGACCCACCTGTAAGGATGAATGTGAAAATGAAAGAGTGAGGTCTTACCTATTGGCCCTCTTCCTAGAGGGGACTGTGCTTCATTCACACTACTGGGATCCAGGTGAATATGTATCGCTGAGGGAGGACAACAAACCTGTTGGGAATCTGAGATTGATTAATCAGACTGAATAAGTATTTATTTTTCCACTCCACTGGTCTTCTCAATGAGCTGTGAAATAGTCAGACACAGTAAATGAGGAAGATGATTTGACACGTATAGCAGCACATATTTACTTGGCTGTAAAGAACCAGAGCTGGCATTAACCTATGAAGTCAATCTACACTACTGTTTTTTTTAAACAAAACCAATCCCACAGGAGACATTTTAGAAGTTAGATGATTCTGGGTGTGTGTTGTTAATGTGTCTATTGTGTTTCCAGAAAGCGCTCTATCCTTTCAATTTAAAGGCAAGACATTGAACCCTGTACTGTTCAGTAGAACCTCCATCTCTATGGATCCTTGGGGAGGACACATGCATAAAGCACCTGTGACGAGAGCGAGAGAGAGACCTCCCTCCAACTAACCAACCGTCCACATAGCATAACACAATACAGATAACAATAACTCTGAAACACAACACAGGGACACATGTCAAAACATTAACAACCCATCTATCTCCCAGTGAACCAACCAACCGGATAACATTATTGATACCTTTTATTATTTCTTATTGTTTCTGCATTGTCGAGAAGGAGCCTGCAAGTAAGCATTTCGTTTGACGGTGGATACCATGGGTATCATGTATATACAACTAATAAACTTGAAACTTGTTAGGTTGTGTGTGGTAACGTACTCTCCACACCCACTCCTACACAAAGCTGTGCAAGTGCGATCTCCAGGCACAGCTGGAGTACAGGGCACTGACTGAGACAAAGTGTATCTTTCCACCACTGTTTGTCTTCCTCTAAATCCACCCAGTCTAGAGGATAGGGTTTTCCCATCACACACTGACACATAACTGCTGGTAGGCTAGTTTGAACAGAGGATCTGTACAGGCAGTGTTAGAAAACCTTGATCTGGACTATTGTCGTGAAGCATACATTTTTTGTTTGCTTCATGTTTTTTGTTTCATACTGTATGTTTGCTTTGTAAGGGTGATATTGGGCTACTGGAGTATGTAATTTGGCTTCACACACATCATGCTGCCTGCTGGTCAATAGTGTAAGGAAAGGCATCCTCAGTAATAGCACCATTGCCCCCTACTGGGGAGAATAGCACATATTAGGACTGCCTCAAGCAGGTAAACAACAGTACATGTGTAGACTGAAGCAGATAGACTGAATAACTGTAAAAGTGGACCAAGGAGCATATTAGCTCTGGTAGCAGTGCATATGCTGAATGTAACAGGGGAAGATCACAGCACAACATTCTTATTGGTTCATTATTCATGTGACAAAGTCAGTTTCCATCCTCAATTAACACATTTAACATGATTTTCTTAATCTGGGTTCTCAGTTATTGCAGAATGGAGGCACTGGGGGTTTTGTTTTTAAGGTTGCTGACTACAATTAGGAATCAATACCTGATACACTAAAAAACATTATCTTTTTCTATGTAACTCCAAAATAAAACAGTGGCTTGTCCAATAGGGTTGTTTGCTTTTGGTGCTCTGGCCTATAATGTATAAACATCTCTCTCACATTTACTATAAAAACATCATTACCTTTCAATTGTTTTCACACATTAGTTGGCTGAGATTATTTCCACAGTGAGTTTTGTGCCCTGTGAAGCGGGCTGGCAAGCACATGGTGAATCCTTTTCTCTGAGTAGGATACACACTCACTCACTCTGCCTGTCTGCCTGCCTGCCTGCAGCTGTGTCAACAACACAGTGAGCTGGGTGACTCCCTGACTGCAGACAGATAACTCATATCTATCTGCAAATACAGTCTCAGAGAAACATTATGATAACAAACATAGTTGCACCACATTTGTATAACCTATAACTTTTCATAAATCCTAACATGAATTACCTGATTTGATTTAATTATCCCTTCATTCCTGGTCATCCCAGCTGGTCATCTTCTCTTTGCTCTAGTGATCAAAGAAAAGAGGCGTTTAATTATGAAACGGTGCGCTCCACTAAAACATTGCCTGTAAGTCACCACATGGAACTCATCTCTTCAGCCCTTATTAAAGCTTCTGGCCACAGCAGAGCAGGGGTCAAAGGTGGCTGGAGGTCGGCAGGGTCCCATCACTGTGACCGCAGTCGGAGCCTATAGGCTGTTGAACAAACAAACGTCTGAGGTCATCACATCAATAGGCTTCAAGGCCGTACTTTAAAATGTAGGTTTGTGTGGGACTATTTTGGCCAAGCTAGCTACGTTAAAGTTGACCACATTCTAATCTCAACATTTACTTTTTTGTTGTAAATGGTCAAATGAAATGACAAGATGGCCATTCTAATATCCATAAGTTCATGTTCATATCTAAAATTACCCATTCTCTTTTTTCCACTAACATACTTTAAATGTGTTCTAAACCATATGATTTTAATAGGCTTCCCTGTTGTATGAATGCTTTGGGCTACTGGTGCGTAATATAAACTTTTTTTCAAGTTGCTAAGCACCATTGGAGTCATGAGTCAAAGGTTAGCTCAATAATAGTTGGGCTTCTTAATCTAAGGTGCCAAAAGGGTCCACTTTAACTCCCTATACTTCCCTACTCCTCTTACCTCTACTCTAAACACACTTCACCTTAGCGAGTCAAATGATTTGTGTGTGCGTGCGTGTGTGTTTCCGTGTGTGCATGAAATTAATAACCATTATAGCTGATCATGAACTCACCTTCAGTTTGAATTAATGCATGTTAATTTGATTGCTATAATTTATTCACACTTTGCAAATCCAATATATCCTAGCTGTTGATGATTGCATAAGGACCGCTTGGTCAGGCCACAGGTCTGAGGTAAAAAACAGAGCCCTCTGGCCTCCCGGGTGGCCCAGTGGTCTAAGGCACTGCATCGCAGTGCTAGCTGTGCCACCAGAGACTCCTGGTTTGAGTCCAGGCTCTGTCGCAGCCGGAAGCGACCGGGAGGTCCATGGGGCGACGCACAATTGGCCTAGAATCGTTCGGGTTAGGCCGGTAGGGATATCCTTGCCTCATCGTGCACTAGCGATTCCTGTGGCGGGCACGGTGTTTCCTCCGACACATTGGTGTGGCTGACTTCCGGGTTGGATGCGCCGTGTTTCGGAGGAATTATGGCTCTCGACCTTCGTCTCTCCTGAGCTTGTACGGGAGTTGTAGTGGTGAGACAAGACAGTAAGTAACTACTAATAATTGGATACCATGAAATTTGGGAGAAAAAGGGGGTAAAAAAAAACCTGAGCCCTCTGATTAGACCAGTGGGAGGACACACCCAGCGGTATCACACTACTACCACATCCCCTCTCTATTTACCACTTCCTGCCTGGGAATCAGGCAATTCCACCGTTTGTTTCTTTCCCAAGACTTCCAACTGCAACAAACAAAGGGAGGTAGGAGAGAGAGGACAAACACAAAGGGAAATATTCTGCAACAGACTCTCCTGCAACATTCCATTAGCTTCACCACTACTGGGGCTGAGGACAGTGGGGAGATGCAATGAACAGAAGTAGTAGAGGAAGGTATGGTTATTGGTGTTTCTATAATACTCTCAAAGTCATGCCATTATAGCTATTCAATATAACAGTGCTATAAAGGAACAATCCAAATGTATATAATACAAATAATAACTATATTCTCATATGAACACACATCTGTTTGTTTTGCTTATGTCAATAGAAAGCCTTGCACATGCACTGTGTAATCTGTAGATCTGAACTGTAACATCTCTCTCTTTCTCTTTCCCCTCTCTTTCTAATAACAGACAGTGCAGGCACAGGCACCTGAAAGGCAGCAGCAGTGTTTATGTGTGTGCATGCGTGCTGTCATCACGGCTGCTTGTGGCTAGTGTCCTAGACTCTAATCTGCTGGAGATGCTATCATGTGTGATTAGTGTACAGGGTGTTTACTGGCACATGCTCTCTCTGATTGCAGTTAAGCTGCTACCACAGTTACAAAGATACACACACAAACACACACACACACACACACAATATAGCCCTAAGGAGAGAGGCCTGCACCTGCTCCTCTTTTTGCCTTGTGTAAACAGAGCAGGGGTAAAGCTAGAGGGAGGAGGGGAATGGGAGGATGGAGAATGGGATGAAGCATTAAAGGCATGTTCAAGTTGAGGTTCCATTATCCTAGCACTAAATGCTAAATAGGTAGGATTTGAGGTAGGAGTATTTACCAAGCAAAGTTTAGGTGTTTTTGAGTGTGGGTGTTGGTGGGTTTAGGTGTTGGTTTGTTTTGGTGTTGGTGAGTTTGGGTGTTAGTATCTTTGGGTGTTGGTGTGCTTGGGTGTTGGTGTGCTTGGTTGTTGGTATGCTTGGTTGTTTGGGTGTTTAGATGTTTAGGTGTTGGTGAGTTGGGGTGTTAGTATCTTTGGGTGCTAGTGAGTTGGAGTGTTAGTATCTTTGGGTGTTAGTGTGCTTGGGTGTTGTTGTGCTTGGGTGTTGGTGAGTTAGGGTGTTGGTAGGTTTGGGTGTTGGTATCTTTGGGTGTTGGTGTGCTTTGGTGTTGGTGTGCTTAGATGTTTGGGTGTTGGTAGGTTTGGATGTTGGTAAGTTTAGGTGTTGGTGAGTTTGAGAGTTGGTGAGTTTGGGTGTTGGTGAGTTTGGATGTTGGTGTGTTGGTGAGTTGGGATGTTGGTAGGTTTGGGTGTTGGTGGGTTTAGGTGTTGATGAGTTTGGGTGTTGGTGAGTTTGGGTGTTGGTAAGTTTGGGTGTTGGTGAGTTTAGGTGTTGAGTAATGTTTATGCCCCGGGGACTTGTAGACCTGGAACATTCCTAATGCAAATTGAGAATGGGAGCATAGATATGAAGCAAACAGGGGATCCAAGTGTATTGCACAAAGCATGTTTGAGCAAAAACATCCTCTCTGGGGAGATATGCCACAGTGATTGAGTCTAGGGATCTCTAACCCATTTTTCCACCGCTTACAGACCATTCACTTCCCTAAAGACAACATCACATAGTACACATTGCATGACATTTCTTTCTCCAATAAACTTCCAATAAGCACTGATATTGTTTTGACCCTCTGTTTGGTGATATAAATGACAAACTTCCTTGCTCACTCGATATGTATGCACAGACATGGCTCAACACTCATAAAAAACACAGTCAGCAAAACTATTGCTTAATGAAAATACGATGGTGACTGGATATGGATACAAACTAAATGAACATGCTGGGCTGTACTTTGAATAACTGTTGTATTTTTGTTTGTTCTGCTTGGTAAGGCAGTGTTTGCTGACGCAGAGATATAAATGAGGCATGCAGAGTTCTCACTGTTTTGAAAATCAATACCTTAGGAGTGATGAAGAGACATCTCCAGTAACTGACACTCATATCTATGTGAAGGGGACACTGGGTATTTCAACACTACTGGCACATATTTGTTGCGACATCGCTACCTGTATAGCAAGCGTCCCTTTGGGTTTAACAAAACGTAAATACATTTCCACTCAAACAGTGCTCATACAGTGCTCATATATTTTACAGAAATATTTTACAATTCATAGTTGACTACAAAAATATTGCTGGGGCTGGTCCATTGTCAAGATAATTATGAATTACACCTTTTCAGTCCTTTAAAGACAGTTTTTTCAACTTATGTGCAGTGATTTTCAGGTCTCTGGGAATAGATTGTTAGAAGGAGAGGAAATGTAGACTGCCAAAAAATAAGGAAAGAAGGTCTCTTGATGCTGATATTCTCCCTCGGGTCAAAGGACAATGAACGACACATGCCTTTGATCTCCATTCATACACACACACAAAATATCAATGTCTCCCTCTGACCCTACCTAATCACGTCTGTGCTGCATTACTGCTGTGCGCTGGGGTTTTAACAACTCTGGCCCTTAATGAGGTTTATGTGTTATGTTTTGTCCCCCCTCCTCCTACTCAGCTGTACAACACACTGAGTAAGAGGGAGAGTTATTTATGATGGCTGGGCTTTAGCTACATCAACCCTTCTGCACTCCTACACCAAGCTAATTATCCTCTCCCCACACATGAATCATTGCACTGCACCACCTAAAGAAAGAAAGAGATTAATTCCTCTCTCTTTGAGCGCATAATTCAACATTAACCTCCTTCATTAGTGTAAGTTGGAGTGTGTGTGTTGGACGGCAGGAATGAATGCCCTTGATGTCGATAATCCGGTTTTCACACAGGGTTTGGCTGCTGTTTTCATCCACTGGGCTTAACAATATTGTTCGAATGTTGTAGTATAATAGTTTTTTTTGTGACCATGTGACCTGAGCTGACTTTTTTCCAGTCAGGGAGGGAATAATGTAGGAAGCAAAGATCATCAATACACACACTTCTGTTAGGACAACCGACACCTCTTTTCCCTGAAATTTGAACTGGTCACAAGGTAAATATCAATCAACAACATCCCCTCTGGACATCGTAAGATGCTCCATTCACAAGGGTATACCTTGCAAAGGTAATTCCAAAGCTATGTGGTTAGACAGGTTTGAATTCATAGGTTTGATTGATTTCAGTGGTTCTGTCAATATACGTAGTCTACATAATGTCACATTACAGGTGTCATATTTGTTTTGAACACCATTCATGTAGGTTACTCTCAACATTGGGTTTCTTTTGGAATAGCCTATATGTCTGACTACTAATATCACTGTCCAAGGTCATACAGTAACTATTACATGACTCAGAAGAGTGTCTCTGTACTTCTGACCTCAACACTCCAACTCCATTATAACATTTAATTTCTTATCTCTGATAAAACAATATGTCTGGGTCCCAGTCCCACACTGGTCCGGAGTTATTAAGCATATGTCTCATTTTCCATTTCAGTCCACTGATACTATAAGAAGTGCACACAAAAGCACTATTTTCACTTTTATTCTAAAAGTCTAATGAGGGGATCAAATATAACTGACACTCAGAGAAGACAAAGAGAGCGTGGCCCTCTGTGTATGATGGGGAGAACAATGCAAGGGGAATGTGCCGTGGCTGCAGAGGTAGGAACACTGAATGCAGATTGGCCTGTAATGAGGGATTAAGGTGGTATTACGGGGCTTTATTAAGATGTTTCTGATCCTCATTAGACAATCTCATTTCAGCACATTGATTCCCGCTCGCTCTACACTCTCTCTCTATCTCTCTCTATCTCTCTCTCTCTCTCTCTCTCTCTCTACTGCACTGCTGTACAGCATGTACAATAGAGAGGTTTAATGAGCAACTTTGTCCTTTTCTTGTGGAATGTAGTGTGTGGCAGCTAGTGTGAGACCACTGATGCATTACTGCGCTGCTCTGTTAATGTTTTCATAATGAGAAATGGGCAAAAAGGAAATGTACAGTCTGGAAAAGATAGAAGAAGACATCAAGTGACCGAAGTCAATATTTAGACTGCATGGCAACTTTGAATAGGAGTCAATCAAATATTGCTGACGTTAGCATCAACAGCATTTGGTTGGCTCCTATTCAAAGTTGCCAAAGAATATATTCCATTATTTAGAAGTCAGCACAAGTTTAATACATGACACTATAGACACAATGTTTAAAATTACAATTAGTAATTTTACAACTTTCTCTGACCCATGGTTCCTGACAAAAATATGATTCCAAAATCTATGAAAAATCTACACTATGATTCAAAATGGATCCACAGTTCCAATGTTATATGAGGGAAGGTGGGTCAGCTGTCTCTTGGTGAGAAGAGATCTGTATCTGCAAGTATACTAGAACAGAAGATTAAGACAATGGAAAAGCCATTCCGTGAGCAGGACCTGATAACTTTTTCATTGTTAAACTTGATAGGTATCCCTTGAGCTTTCAGATCCTTTTCATTCCCACGCCTGACCACCCTGTACTCCTGTTGCAACATGCAGCTGACAGTTTTACCAAGGCTCTCTCTCTATGTGGCAGCTGGTGCAATGGGAGAGAAAGGCAGGTCTGAACACAGTCCTGTTTGGGATTCAGAGTGGAGACGTTTGGGTCCACAGCAACAGGCTGTGTAGGTGGTATTTTCAGACATGGCTGAACTTTGCAAAAGGGTAAATCCATTTGAATTAAATCACTTTTTGACAGCACCCTTTTTGATTTGAACAAAACCTTCCATACATATTTGCCCAATGTAGAAGTGGTCAGAATGGGATATTTGGACCTGTATGCCAAAACGTTCAAGAGATAAAAGGTGCTGAAAGTTGTCCCATTTTGCATACCCCACCATACCATGAGATATCCATGTCTTCATCACTGGAAAAGATCAACAGTTGAGATTGATATAATTTAACAGTTTTCAAACAGGGTTGTCAAACTATTCTATAATCTCTGGAAGAAAACATATATACACTGAACAAAAATATAAAACGCAACCATTTCAAAGATTTTACTGAGGTACAGTTCATATAAGGAAATCCGTCAACTGAAATACAATCATTAGGCCCTAATCTATGGATTTCACATAACTGGGAATACAGATATGTGTCTGTTGGTCACAGATAGCATTTTTTAAAAGTAGGGGCGTGGATCAGAAAACCAGTCAGTATCTGGTGTGACCACTACTTTCCTCATGTAGCGGGACACATCTACTTCACATAGAGTTGATCAGGCTGTTGATTGTGGCATGTGGAATGTTGTCCCACTTCTCTTCAGTGGCTGTGAGAAGTTGCTGGATATTGGCGGGAACTGGAAAACGCTGTCGTACACGTCGATCCAGAGCATCCCAAACATGCTCAATGGGTGACATGTCTGGTGAGTATGCAGGCTGGAAGAACTGGGACATTTTCAGCTTCCAGGAATTGTGTACAGATCCTTGCAACATGAGGCTGTGCATTATCATGCTGAAACATTAGCTGATGGCAGCGGATGAATGGCACGACACAGCGGTATCTCTGTGCATTCAAATTGGTATTGATAAAATGCAATTGTGTTCGTTGTCCTTAGCTTATGCCTGCCCATACCATAACCCCGCCGCCACCATGGGGCACTCTGTTCATCTCATTCACTGAGATGTTGTCTGACAGTTTGTGCAGAAGTTCTTCTGTTGTGCAAACCCACCGTTTCATCAGCTGTCAGGATGACTCAGGCAGATGAATTAGCCGGATGTGGAGGTCCTGGGCTGGCATGGTTACACATGGTCTGCAGCTGTGAGCTACATCACTAACAGGGATGTAAAACCTATTTGTGCACAAAACTTGAGAAAAATAAGTGTTTTATGTGTATGGAAAATTTAGTAAAAGTAACTAAAAAAAGTGTTAAACAAATCAAAATATATTTATATATCAAAATATATTTGATATTGATATAAGTAGCCACCCTTTGCCTTGATGACAGCTTTGCACACTCTTGGCATTCTCTCAACCAGCTTCACCTGGAATACATTTCAATTAACAGGTGTGTCTTGTTAAAAGTTAATTTGTGGAATTTCTTTCCTTCTTAATGCATTTAAGCCAATCAGTTGTGTTGTGACAAGGTAAAGAAGATAGCCCTATTTGGTAAAATACCAAGTCTATATAATGGCAAGAACAGCTCATATAAGCAAAGAGAAATGACAGTCCATCAATACTATAAGACATGAAGGTCAGTCAATACAGAACATTTCAAGAACTTTTAAAGTTTCTTCAATTGCAGTTGTAAAAAAACATCAAGCGCTATGATGAAACTGGCTCTCATGATGACCGCCACAGGAAAGGAAGACCCAGAGTTACCTCTGTTGCAGAGGATAAATTCATTAGAGTTAACTGCACCTCAGATTGCAGCCCAAATAAATGCTTCACAGAGTTCAAGTAACAGACACATCTCAACACCAACTGTTCAGAGACTGCTTGAATCAGGCCTTCACGGGTCAAATTGCTGCAAAGAAACCACCACTAAAGGTGGTTTCTTGGGCCAAGAAATACAAGCACTGGACATTAGACCGGTGGAAATCAGACCGGTGGTAGTCCAAATTTGAGATTTTTGGTTCCAACCGCTGTGTCTTTGTGAGATGCAGAGTAGGTGAAAGGAGGATCTCCCACATGTGTTTCCCACCGTGAACCATGGAGGAGGAGGTGTGATGGTGTGGGGGTGCTTTGCTAGTGACACTGTTGGTGATTATTTAGAATTCAAGGCACACTTAACCAGCATGGCTGCCACAGCATTCTGCAGCGATACTCCATCCCATCTGGTTTGTGCTTAGTTGGACTATAATTTGTTTTCAACAGGACAATGACCCAACACACCTCCTGGCTGTGTAAGGGCTATTTGACCAATAGGGAGAGTGATGGAGTGCTGCATCAGATGACTTGGCCTCCACAATCACCTGACCTCAACCCAATTGAGATGGTTTGGGATGAGTTGGACCGCAGAGTGAAGGAAAAGCAGCCAACAAGTGCTCAGCATGTGGGAACTCCTTCAAGACGGTTGGAAAAACATTCCAGGTGAAGCTGGTTGAGAGAATGGCAAGAGTGTGCATTACTGTCATCAAGGAAAAGGGTGGCTACTTTTAAGAATATCAAATATAAAATATATTTTGATTTGTTTAAAAAAAATTGTTTACTACATGATTCCATATGTGTTATTTCATAGTTCTGACGTCTTCACTATTATTCTACAATGTAGGAAATAGTAAAAATAGAAACTCTGACAGGTACCGTAAACTTTTGACAGGTACCGTATATACATTTGTATATATTTTTTAAAATATATTTTTTTACCTTTAACGTCAATAATCAAAAAATTTGGAAACTCCGATTTTTTCATTTTCACATATGTTGCAGCTTAGACCCTACTTACATCATCAAAAGTGTTTGTTATGCCCACCCTCAGTTGAGACAACATTCTCCTGAATACAGGGTGGAATAAAATAGAGATGTCAACTTTCAAATGGTACCACAAAGATGGATGAGGTCCACACATCAGAGAATGGGACTTGAATGGGAATATCTGTTGTTTCAAGTTACACTGTCAATCCTCCATAGGAAACATATTGAAATCCTAGAAATATAGATAATATAATATACATGACCATTTAAGTTGAAATTCAATGATGGGTGGACTGACAGTCAACTTTGTGTTAGTTATTACAATTGAACATTTCAATTAAATTTACATTTCAATGGTGCACCAGCTAAATTGTAGTGGTCTGAAGTGATAGAAATATAATTAATGGAATGGACTTATGATTGAAATGACACCCACCCTGTATTCAAGACCATGTTGTCTCTCAAATGATGGCGGCACAACACAAAATGTCACACCCTGGCCATAAAGAGGCTTTTATTCTCTATTTTGGTTAGGCCAGGGTGTGACTAGGGTGGGCATTCTAGTTTATTTATTTCTATGTTTTGGCCGGGTATGGTTCTCAATCAGGGACAGCTGTCTATCGTTGTCTCTGATTGGGAATCATACTCAGGCAGCCTTTTTCCCACCTGTGTTTTGTGGGTAGTTGCTTTCTGTATAGTTTATGCACCTTACAGAACTGTTTCGGGTTTCGCTCTGGTTTATTTTGTTTGAGTGTTTTGTGATCAAATAAAATCATGAACACTTACTACGCTGCGCTTTGGTCCGATCCTCATTACGACGAGAGACGTGACACAAAACCTGAGATGATATGAAATAGGGTCGAAGCTACAACATTGGGCGAATATGAAAAAATCTGAGTTTACCCATTTTTAGGTAATTGACGTGAAAGATTTAGTTTGAAAACACTGTTTGTGGGCTATTAAATTATATCAAACTCAAACGTTTATCTTTTCCAGTGATGAAGACATGGATATCTCATGGTATGGTTAAGGGTATACAAAATGGATAAACTTTGAGCACCTTTATCTTCTGAATGTTTTGCCATTCAGGTCCAAAAAGTGACTTTCTGACCACTTCTTCCATGGGCAAACATGTATGCAAAGTTTTGTTTTAAACAAATTAGATGCTTTCAAAAAGTTATTGAATTCAAATGGATTTACCAAAGGATCATTATCAATAGCAGAGATGAGGAAGCCTGGTCCCCCAGATCATTAGTGTCTACTGTACATAATTAGCTTTGGTATAGACGCTTCAGAGGTTATAATCATTTAGTGACATCATTGGGAGGCTTTTTCAAATCAAATCAGATTGTATTGGTCACATACACATGGTTAGCAGATGTTGTTGTGAGTGTAGTGAAATGCTTATGCTTCTAGATTTGACAGTGCAGCAGTATCTAACAGGTAATATCTAACAATTCCACAACAAAACCTAATACACACAATCTAGTAAAGGAATGGGATGAGAATATATAAGTATAAAATATATGGATGAGCAGCAACAGAGCGACTAAGATGCAGTAGATAGTAAAGAATAGATAGTGAAGGATACAGTATATACATATGAGATGAGTAATGCAAGATATGTGAACATTATTAAAGTGACTAGTGTTCCATTTATTAAAGTGGCCAATGATATCAAGTCTGTAGGTAGGCAGCCGCCTCTCTGTTCTAGTGGTGGCTGTTAAACAGTCTGATGGCCTTGATGAGAGTCTGTTTTTCAGTCTCTCTGTCCCAGCTCTGATGCACCTGTACTGACCTTACCTTCTGGATGGAAGCGGGGTGAACAGGTAGTGGCTCGGGTGGTTATTGTCCTTGATGATCTTTTTGGCCTTCCTGTGACATCGGGTGTTGTAGGTGTCCTACAGGGCAGGTAGTTTGCCCCCGGTGATGTGTTGTGCAGACCGCACCACCCTCTGGAGAGCCCTGCGGTTGTGGGCAGTGCAGTTGCCTGGGTTTTCAGTGACAAGGGTTTTCAGTGACAAGCCACATTTGTTCAGCCTCCTGAAGTTGAAGAGGTGCTGCTGCACCTTCTTCGCCACGCTGTCTGTGTGCGTGGACCATTTCACTTTGTCAGTGATATGTACACAGAAGAACTTAACTTTCCACCTTCACTGCTGTCCCGTCGATGTGGATAGGGGGGTGCTCCCTTTGCTGTTTCCTGAAGTCCATTATCATCTCTTTTGTTTTGCTGACATTGAGTGAGAGGTTATTTTCCTGACACCACACTCCGAGGGCCTTCACCTCCTCCCTGTAGGCTGTCTCGTTGTTGTTGGTAATCAAGCCTACCACTGGAGTGTCGTCTGCAAACCTGATGATTGAGTTGGAGGCGTGCATGGCCACGCAGTCATGGGTGAACAGGGAGTACAGGAGAGGGCTGAGAACGCACCCTTGTGGGGCCCAAGTGTTGAGGATCAGCGAAGAGGAATGATTGTTTCCTACCTTCACCACCTGGGGGCGGCCCGTCAGGAAGTCCAGTACCCAGTTGCACAGGGCGGGGCCGAGACCCAGGGTCTCAAGCTTAATGATGAGATTGGAGGGTACTGTGGTGTTGAATGCTGAGCTGTAGTCAAAGAACAGCATTTTTGATCTTACAGTGATGAAAGAACCATAGAATAATTGAATACGATTTCTATGGAAAGAACAGTGTTTACTGTGCACAGATGTCCTAGATTATGGAACCCATTATTGTCAAGATTCTCAGAATCTCTCTACCTTAGCCATCTCGCTTTCAGCTGTGAGAGGGAACCATGAAATGTAACGATACCAAATAGGAGCAGAGTTGCATGAAACTTCCATCTGCTCTTTGCCAGGGTTCGACTCACTATCAGAGAAATTGCCCACCCACAGATAAAGCACTGTAATTCACTGGAGAACACTTCTGTGCTGCAGCATCATTGAATGAGAGCTAGTAAACATCTTAAACATGAGTGAACACAGGAACATAACAGTTATCAAACACCTCAGATAATGTTATGTGTATTTACTCTGAGTAAACAGCCTCGTTGACATATGGTGAGGCATCACGTGTATATTGTAGATGTAAAAGCCAATAATTGAGTTGAATCAGATGTATTTCATATTTTATTGTGATTCAAGCAGTCACACTTGATGCACTTACATAGCCCTATAATGACACCTTCTGGTTAAAAGTGTGTGTGTGTGTGTGTGTGTGTGTGTGTGTGTGTGTGTGTGTGTTTCTTGTCAAACAGACAGACAAGTATATTTTGTAAATCATCACAGTTGATATACCTTACTAATACTGTAGGGAGGTACATAGAGGATACATTACACACACTGTTTTGTATTCAGAATGTTCAAACTAAAACATGTTGAGCTTATCACAAGCTCTCAAAATCCAAGGCTTATACTCACTCTAACCCACTATTGTAACTCCACACCTTGAAACCACCCCATAATAGCTCACTAAACTAACGGGTGTTAATAGCCTTATTATTACCATAACCACCACTACTGCATTTGTAGTAGGGGGCGCTACAAGTACAATGCAAGCAGCATGTGTTTTATAGGTAACAAAAACTGTTGTCAAGCGTTACTAAGGAAGTGGAAAGTTTGCTTAGCGTTCGGAGCTAACCAGCTAAGCTAAAGATAGCTAGCCAGCTACCTCAATAACGATGTATTCTCACAACCCTGCAATGGACGAAACTTGATTTTGCTTTCCCCCAGGTATCTAACGACGATAATCATTTGATTAAATGAAGCGTCATGCCTAATGCATTTGTCTTTCCCAGACTGCCAGGTTCCTAGCTAAATAGCGTTCTGTTGTCATAGATTAGCTAGCACACAGCTAACATTAGTTACGTTTCTAAAGCTAGATTGGACGCATAGTAAGCATTAGCTAGCTATCTCTGCTATCAGAACCCATAACTAGGAGCATAACATGTTAACGATGATGTAGCTATCTAGTTAGCTAGCCTTAAAAGTAATCAGCTAACGTTAGCTTAGCTAGCTAGTAAGTTTAGCACCCAGTTAACGTTAACTAGCTGCCAACAGAGCTGCCACTTTCAGGCAGTAATTTAGCTAGCTAGCTAGCTACCGATACTACCGAGTCAACCATATGTGCAGTTTACTAGCTAACGTTAGCTAACTAGTTAGTTAATCAAATTAATCGTGCCTAATGGTGTAATACCTATCTTAACGTTACACCTTGTGTGAGATCAGTAACAGGGCAACATATGGAGCTAATGTGAAGTATGAGTTAAGGAATAGAATTGAGCAATCAAACATAATTATACATATTATCAATCACTTCTCAATAATAGTAGCTAAAGTAATCGTTTTCTAGATTATCTCCTTCTAATCAAATGGAGTCCCCATGCACCTAGAAGGTGCAGCCTGCTATGAGGATGACTGAGAATGGGGAGGACAGCAGCCCCTCTCGGCCCGTTGTTGGAGTGTTACCTGGTGGAGCTCCTGGTGGGAAGGATCCAGGAGAAGTAAGTGGTGACAATAGGCCGGTGAACCCCACTACAGAGGACAACAAAACCACAAAGCTCCTCAACAACACCATGAAAATCACTCAGGATGTACGAGACCAAAGCAGCAAGACCAGTACCTACCAGCCCCGACCACCCCTGCTGCCAAAGCCCCCTGCACTGTCAAAGGGAGGGAACAGTGGTTCAGTGGAGGAGAAGGTGAGTAGCAGGAGACTGAAGAACAGCCAGGAGAGTCTGACCGACCCAGCTGAGACCGGTTCCTCCACAGAATCTCTAAAGGAGGACTTAACAGTTACAGGTGTGTTCACCTTGAGCGGTGCTGCCACCTTGAGGAACGGACAGGGCTCTGTCGTGGGACCCCAATCGGCTCCATCAGGGTCCCCCGTCTTCAGAGCCAGGGGCCAGAGCTTTTCAGAGTACGAGCGGGGGCCCCACGACCACCACAGTGACCCTGCAGAGCAGCGGGTGAGGTCCTCCAAGGTACGCCTCTCTCCCTTACAGCCCTCGGGTCCATTTCCTGCTCTGGAGCAGAGCTTGGCTTCCGCATCCTTAAGGACGGCTAATCGGATTGACAGGGATTGCGTGGATTATGGCATTGTGCCTGGGAGGGCTGGGCAGGAGAGGCTGCAACTGCACAGGAACCTGAGCGACAGCCGGCTTCTGGATAACATGGTGTCGGACAACATCTCTGTCAACTCCATGAAGTCCACCTTCAGCGTGTTGAACCCCATCAGACCCAGGGACGTCAGGAACAGGTATTTCCACAATACTTTCATTCAGGATATCCTCTCCAGATTACTGACCAGATACCTACTGCAGGAGCCTTCTCTAACAGTATTGGATCATTGACTCATACTGGTATCAGAGTGCTATTAGAAGTCTTGATGGCTTTGATGCTGTATTAGATCAACACATTCTGGATCTAAATACAGTGTATATAGTATCCTTTGAATGTTTGATGCACCTCTAAAATGAAGATAGCCAGGCTTCGGTGATATTCCATTGCATTGAATGCACTTCCTGTGATGTGGCACATGACATCCCATGATAAGAATTGATGTGGGCCTTGAGTTAAATATGCCTGTATTCTGCATGAAATACAGACCGGCATTTGAGCTATTGTGACCTACTGTGAACAGTCTCACAGTCACCATCAGCTTTGAATCGTAACCAAGAAGACTATGCTGTAGGCTAAGGCTAATTATTACCATGGCACATCTGCAGTTAGAGCATTAGCATTGATGTGTGCTCTAGCAACACTGGTGTCAGCTATACTTTAATGAAGGCCTCAGAGGCTTATGCTATGTAAGTGCTCATTCAGACAGAGGAAAGTGTAAAGTGAATCAGCGTAGCTTTTGCCACCATTCAGGGAGCAAAGATGGGTCTCAGTACGCTACACGCGTCATGCCTCAGCAAGG